>NW_027223752.1:177245344-177870344 GCF_028538775.1 Myotis yumanensis | reverse complement strand
TCCCTCCCCATGCTAATTGCCATCACCCTTGTCAAAGAATCTGTTAACCCTCAGTTTCTCTTGCCTGACTTATTACTTTAGGTTGCTAACTGCTCTGTGTCGAACTTCCCCCTGAAACCCTTTCTTAAGTGATGCCCCAGTAAACTTTCTAAAATGCAAACAGGATTATATCAAACTTTACCTGAATTTTTTTAATTTAAATTTTTTATTGTTTAAAGTATTACATAAGTCTCCTTTTTCTCCCATTGACCACTCCCCGGCTGTCCCCACCCCCAAGCACATGCCCTCACCCCCCCCCACCCCATCTGTGTCTATTGGTTATGCTCATATGCATGCATACAAGTCTTTTAGTTGATCTCTTACCCCCTCACCTCCCACCTTCCCTCATAGGTTGGACATTCTGTTCAATGCTTCTATGACTCTGGTTCTATTTTTGTTCATCAGTTTATGTGGTTCATTATATTCCACAAATGAGTGAGATTATGTGATATTTATCTTTCTCTGACTGGCTTATTTCCCTTAGCATAATGCTCTCCAGTTCCATCCATGCTGTTGCAAATGGTAAAAGTTCCTTCTTTTTAATAGTGGCATCGTATTCCATTGTGTAGATGTACCACAGTTTTCTAATCCATTCATCTGCTGATGGACACTTGGACTGTTTCCAAATCTTAGCTATTGTAATTTGTGCTGCTATGAACATAGGGGTGCATATATCCTTTCTGATTGGTGTTTCTGGTTTCTTGGGATATATTCCTAGAAGTTGGATTACTGGGTCAAATGGAAGTTCCATTTTTAGTTTTTTGAGGAAACACCATATTGTTCTCCACAGTGGCTGCACCAGTCTGCATTCCCACCAGCAGTGCACGAGGGTTCCTTTTTCTCCACATCCTTGCCAGCACTTGTCGTTTGTTCATTTGTTGATGATAGCCATTCTGACAGGTGTGAGATGGTACCTCATTGATGTTTTGATTGCATCTCTCAGATGATTAGTGGCTTTTGCACTGAACCCCCTTCCTGCTCCTGGAAACTCAGGTGTCTCACTAAGGTCACAGAAAAACCTCACCTCCATATATTTTAGTCTATCCATGGCACATTTTGACAAATTGCTTTCGTCTCTGTAGAACTGTCTGCTTGATTTATTTACAAAGTTTCCCTACATTTAAATGTTCCAATTTTTCACAATTAGGTTTATTTTTATTCAGATTTCTATATTAATAGTTTCTGCTATTTATTGCTATTTTATAGTTTTATGTATTGTTTATCAATTCTTTCCATTGTACCTTTAAATTTATTTTCAATTTTATTTTAATGAATAGTATCTGCAACTGATTTTGGATTCAAACTTATACATGCAGTGTTGTCCATTTCTTTTTTAATCTGGAGGTAAAATTTATTTAAGCAAGTTGCACATGACCTGGTTCTGAATCCAAGACCTTTCATTCTGTGCTATGGTGTGGAAGCCAGCTGCGGTGCTGATGTGTGGAAGCCAGCTGTGGTGCTGATATCCTGGCAGTTGTTTGGACTCAGAAACTGAGTCAATAAGACTAAACCCAATTATAAGCCCCTGAAATATCTTCCTACAAGAGGAATGAAAGAGTGTTTTTCAAATATGTGATTTTTCTCTTATTTAAAATGCATGTTTAAATGATTGCAAAAAAACCATTTATACACAATATAGAATGCTGTCAAGTTATCATATGACTGGTTAGAAAAACAGGATATGTGGTCTGCATATATTAACCCAAGGAAGTACATTTCTGCCTGACACATGTGCCACTCTCAAATAAATGGCAGCTGCAGCTTTGGAGCAATGGAGTGCTCTAATATGGCAGAATTTCTGCACAATGCAGATACAAGTTTGTTGTTGTTGCATTGTGTTATATCATGAATAGTGTTTCATGTGCATATAAATCCTAGTTGCTTCTTCAGCTCAAAAGTTGGAACTTTGATAAAGATGACAATTTGGCTTAATATTCAGTATGGTATTGCACTTGAATGTGGTATAAATTCATTTTTGAATTTATAAAAAAGTTCTGCTACTTTATAGCTAAGTTTTCATTTTTATAAGACTTAAAGCCAGCATGAAAACTTTCTAGGAACAATTATTCCTTCTTTGACTGCTCAAAGGGTTTTCACACGTTCATTCTAACATCTGGATGCAACTACTCATCCATGAGGGGAAAAATACATTTTGTTTGCCTACTTTTTATTTGTTTTTTAAAATATATTTTTATTGATTTCTGAGAGGAAAGGAGAGGAAGAGAGAGAGAGAGAAACATTTAATGATAAGAGAGAATCATCCACTGGCTGCCTTCTACATGCCCTACATTGGGGATTGGGCCCACAACCTGGGCATGTGCCCTGACCAGGAATCAAACCGTGACCTCCTGGTTTATAGGTCAATGCTCAACCACTGAGCCATGCCAGCCAGGAAGTTTGCCTACTTTTTATTTGCATTGATGTTGTCTAGGAAGTTTTTTTGTTTGTTTGTTTGTTTGTTTTAAGATATACAAATTTCTGAACTACTCACTTTACCACATCTAAGGAAGTTAATTATGAACAACTAGGGACAAATTTAATAATATAGTAATATATTTCCTCTAATGCAACATTAGTACGGGTCTGAATCACAAAGAGGATTTGGCAAAGTATGAATTCCTGAGCCCAACCCCAGATTTCTGATTCAGTAATGGCAGAGAATTTGCATTTTTAAAAAGTTGCCAGTAGATGCTTACTGATGGTCCAGGGACCACACTTTGAGAACCACTGCTCAAAGGAAAAGGTACTCAAATGATGGAAATGAAGATTATGGAGATAAGAGTGACAGGTATTATATACTATGTGCTATCTTGATGCTTGGAAATCTTATTACATTTTTACACACATAAATTTATGATGCCATTATTATTTTTATTTAATGAGAAAACTGAAGCTTAAAGAGGTCCAATAAATTTCCTAAGATAACAACATTGAAAAGTACAGGAGCCAGTCCTTATGCCAAGAATTTTTTACTCCAAATTTGTTCACTCTTTGCTTGACAAAGAGTAGAAAAAAATATCTACAGAAAAGAAAGAAATTGCCACATGGGAGTGGAAATAACTACAGTTCATGAAGATCTTTGACTCTAAAAAGCAGTTGAGAGATGCACTGTGATTCAGGAGAACCAGGTGTAACCTGTGGCTTCTAGTAAGGGGTAAGGAGAAGTTTCCTATGTGGGAATTAGCGCTTGGAATCTAAATCCCTTAATGAGTCAAGAGGCAGCTCAAAGTCACAAAAACCTCAGCAACAACCTAGAAATGGCAAGAGGAAAGATAAACACTATATCAGGTCAAAACGGGATTTCTTCATAGTTTTCATATTTAAAAATAAATGGCTTCTGTTGCTTAGAGTAAATAACAATATTTCTTCATCCAAGTGGTAGAGGCTGAAATGGTGTACTTTCTGTGCTTCATGCCCAATAAAAGTCTAAAATGATGTATTTGCTAGAGAACACATAAAAAGCACCATTAATCATCTGGTTTCAGTGACAAGGGCAAAGACAAAGTATCAGAGGGTAATGGAAATTTGGTGGATAAGCCTGAAAATCTGAATCATAGGCCAAAACAAAAATATCAGAGCCTCTCCTACCGTTATCTCTACTGACCTTATTTCTGTTTCTTGAACACACCAAACTTATTTTTCACTTACAGTGCAATAGCTGTTTCCTCTCCCCCAGTGCTTTGTATTCCAATTTGAACATGGCAGATCTCAAATGCTACACATTCAGGGAGACCCATCCATGATCACTTATCACCACTTATCAGCACCCACAGCCCAGAGCACTTATCACCATGGTTGCAACATGTATTTTTGTTATTTATTTGTTAATTACATACATTTTCTCCATCCATTATAATCTAAGCTTGGTTAAAAAGGGAACATTGCTGGTGTTTACTGTTTTGTTTCTGGGATATAAACAGTGTCCAGCACACATTAGGTTTTCAATAATTATTATTTTCTGAATAAATGAATGAAGACGGAGGGAAGAAAGAGAGGAATAAGAAAAGAAGTATAGAAATTGCAGTACTTGAACTTACAATGGATCAGTCATAGGACTCCAGTGCCTTACAACTGCACTAAATTCCTAGGATTGCAGTTCTACGCACACACACTATCCCCTTTATAGTCTTCTGTCTGTAGTGATGATCTAATGTAATGTAATTATATAAATATAGTCTCTGATTTGTCCCTCCTCTTTTTTTTTTCCCAATGGGCAATATAGACAAAGGGTTATACATATGCACAATAATTTGGAAAGCTCCAAACAAATTTCCAGTTCAAAATTTTGTCAAATTTTTAATTAGTTTGAATCACTTTAAAGATAATTCATTCAGTTCCAGAAGTAGTGCAAATTATGTAATATACCCGAGATTAAATATTAATTCTACTTTCCTAGTGCTCATTTCAGCAGCACATATACTAAAATAATTCTGCTTCTCTACTCTGTCAGGAATATAAGCTGCATGTTTATATTCTGGTAATTAATTGCAAACTACTTTTCTTCATGAAGTTGTATTGAGACTAATAGTGACATGGAGAGTTAACCCTGCTCTGTAGTGTAGTTAGATTTTCATTTGGATAGGATTTAAATCAAAGGATTGGGAAATAAAATGAAGAGGGCAATTCATTTATGATAAAAATTGAGTCAATGATGAAAGTAGCATCCTGTAGGCTCTAATGTAAACCCAGTCTTTGAAAAATAACAGGCACAGCACTTAGAGATGCTCTGAAGATTGAAAGCTTTTCATGTGTGATCTTCTTAAAACAGAATTCATGTTCAAATAGTATGGATCCCTGTACACAAAGAGCAGTAATGCATCTCAAGAGTCTTTCTAGTTGTGTGTTTGTGTGTGTGTGGAGAGAGAGAGAGAGAGCCAGAATGACAGAGATGTTGAGAGAAAGAACTACCAAGAGCCACTAAGAGATGGTATCTTTCAAAACAAGATTGTTGTAACTTATAAATATTGTGCTTTAGACTCACTATATAAATAGAAAGTTTTGTCAAGCTTGCTTATCTACCATGATATCTCATTGGTGTGAAGTAGGGATAATACAATATGTCTTGTTTATGGCTTTTAACTCATTCACTCACTATTAAAAATATTTATTTAGTGCCTACTTTGTGCTATTCTGTATTCTGGGAATGCAGCAAAGCATTTAGTTTTCTAACACATGTAATTGTCTAAACTGAAAAGAGGAGCAACTGCTTCTTAGAGTGATTAAAAATATAATGAAATTGGATTAAAATGTATTCTGTAAAGATCTGTGCTATTTTTTCTGTTTAATATTTTATTACAATGAAATTTGATGACTTCCAAAAGATAGCAGAATCAAGTATAATTTTGTTTGGTCACTTTGTAAAGTAGTATTGGATTAAAGAACATATTTATAAGGAAAGTGATCAGTGGTTTGTGCATTTATATTGAGACCTATAGGTGTTTTTAGTAGGGCAGGAAATGACATTTAAAACCTTCATAAGGAGAAGTATTGCTAAGAACATACTTTTCATGAAGGAAAGATTTATCTAGAAGTGAGTTATACATATAATGCTTATTATTCTAGAAAAATGGCTAATGGATGTTATAGAAAGTGGAAGAAAGTCTTCTTCTGGTCTAGGGAATCTACACATTCTATAAGGTTGCCTGTGGCCCTAACCGGTTTGGCTCAGTGGATAGAGCGTCGGCCTGCGGACTGAAAGGTCCCAGGTTCAATTCTGGTCAAGGGCATGAACCTTGGTTACGGGCACATCCCCAGTAGGAGGTGTGAAGAATGCAGCTGATTGATGTTTCTAACTATCTATCCCTCTCTCTTCCTCTCTGTAAAAAATTAATAAAATATATTAAAAATAAATAAATAAAGGATTACCTGTGAAGTAATTAACGCTCATCAAATATTTTCTCTTAGACCAAGGTGATACTTGACACTTTCTATGAGAAAAACTTGTACTCAGATTAAAAAAGAATCTTGGAGCAATCCTTTTAATGTCAGCCTTTTGGAAAAGAAAATAGAAAATCTTTTGCAATTGAATATTTGTGGAAAAACAGAAACAGAGAAACTATAAATGCAAGACACAGTGCTGATCACTTCTTGAGGTGCTGCTGCTAGGACTTGTGGAGAGCAAAGAGAGGACATTAAGTCTGCCTGCTTCATGCTGGGAGCCATTAGCTGACTGCTCAGGGCTCTGCTACCAACAGCGGAGCAGAGGGGGAGGCGGCCCAATGCAGAGGAGGAAGGAAAAACCCAGATTTATTGTCTTCTCTATAGGATCTTACTTCTATTCTACTTTAGTGCTCTTTTATAAGACATCAGATAAGCTTCTTAACTCTTTACCGCTTGCATTCTTTGCAATGTGAATCAATAGAAATGCATTTTATATTTTTGCTGAAAAATCATTTTAAAATGTGTGACCTTTAAATGTTTATCACTTTATATTTATACCTTTTTAGTATAGCTTCGTAAAGACAAAGTCCTGGGAACTGGATTTTCTAAAGAGTGATTTCTCTGAGTTTGGTTCACTGCTGCATTTGGTTCACTGGTATGCATTTCTAGTGCTTAGAATAATGCCTGGCACATGTTAAGTGCTCAACAGATGTGCAACCTGAATGAATGAATGAATGAATGGTTGTTATCGTTTGTTTGTGACAAATTGAAATAATATGGAAGGATAGAAGCCATGGTATGCATAATATTATGCAGAGTAAAGTGGAGTGTAATTGCTTAGAGCCCAGATGCTTAACTCAGACAGGCCATGGTTTAAAACACAGCTCTGACACTTGTCCTATGCCTCCAAATAAGCGAGTTAACCTCTCTAAACATACCAGGTAAAATTTCTCTGTTGCAAAATGAAAATAACATTTCTAACAACTTCACAAATTGCATGTAAAATAATTTCAGTTGCACATTAAGCCCTCAGTATATGTCTTATATATCAGTATCATTTTTTTGACTGACATATATACATAGAAAAGAAAATTAAAGTGGAAGAGACATTGTGGGAAGAAAAGGATTCAATATGCTTAACATATAATAATTAACTTATAAACTGAATTCTCCTTTATCTATTTTATGAAAGTAAATTCTGCATTCTCAATTATAGCATTTGAATGTATTTCCAGATTCAGTATATTCATTGAAGTGTGACTGTAAGTTGAGGATTGTTGAAAATGCACTGAGTCATTACTCTAAGTGTTCATTGATCCAATGTGCACATAAATGAGCTAGCTTCATTTGTAAATATCTGTAGTTACAAAGTTAAGTTACATATGATGCCAAACTAGTGCTAAATGTAAGGGCAGGGAGTTTTGTCTCTTTTGTTCACTGCTAGTAACCTAGTTTCTAAGGTACATCTAAATATGGTAAATGTGCAGTAAATATTTATTGACTAAAGTAGTGTGACATCATTACATATGGTAAGATTGTTTGAAAGACTTCTGATACTGCTGATCTAAATCAATGAAGAAGGCTGGTAGAAAAAAATGGACTCATTTGAAATATGATGTTGGAGGAGGGCTCTATGGATACCCTGAACTGGCAAAAAGATGAACAAGTTGGTCCTAGAACACATTAGGTGCAAAACATTACTGGATGAAAAAATGACAACACTGAAGCTATCCTACTTCAAGCACATTATGAGAAAGCAGTATTCTTTGGAGCAGACCATAACGCTGGGAAAAAGACAAGGCAACAGGAAAAGAGGAAGACCAAATATGAGATGGATTGACTCCATAAAATAAGCTGTAGGCATGGGTCTACAGGAGCTGAGCAAGGCTGTTGAAGACAGGATACTGGGGACATCACTCATTCAGAGAGTTGCCAGGAGTTCGAGCCAACTCATGACATGGAACACATAAAGTATAAATCAACCTCATGCAAACCCATGACAAAGAAAAGTTCTGTTCCCGTATCTTTTGCTTGGGCAAATGGCATCATCAGTTTTTGTCCCAGAAAGAAGTAGAAGAAGAAGTTGTTCTTTTCAGAGTCTCTGTCCCTTGGCTGCCAATTTTCCATGATCCTGAGGAAATGATGCCTCTCGCTTACAGCTCTTCACATTAGACTCCGTGTGACATTCCTGCACACAGAGAGGATTATACACCTGTACTTATGCAAAGCTTTTGAAGTAACAATGCATATAAAATTCAAAGTCTTCATTTCCTCCCACAGGTGCCACACAGCCAAAGGGGAACCTAGGATACCAAGGGATATGAAGATTGTCTTATTAGTAACAATCTGGATATTTATTTCAGAGAAGAGCTTTTATAACCATAATAAGTCTTCAGATATTGAAATACTGTCAAGAGAAGTATCAATTAGATAATTTTGCACTGCTACAGTGGGCAGAACTAAGATTATAGGTAACATTTCCAAAGAAGCAATTTCAATTCACTATCAGAAAAATATTTTTAAGAGCTCAAGTTGCCTTCAAATTGAATAAACCTGCGGGGTCAGTGGATGTGCTAGTTAATTCTGCTTGCGGAAGTTTTCAGGGAGACTGAATGCACATATCTGAATGTTGTGGAGTGTTTGAGTGAAAAATTGAAGGAGATGACCAAAGATTACTTCTCTGGCTAGAGTACAGAGCAAATTTAACCTAAATGTTGTAAACATTTTCACACCATATGTAAATACAGAAAATAAGGGCAATAGTTTACATAATTAATGCATTCTTACTAGCAAGAACACAATGCCTAGGGGCAGTAGAGAAAAGATGGGATGTGAGTATCTCTTTAAATTTGTCATTACATTTTTTCTGGTTGAACAAAATGGTCACCACTACACCCAACACTTCTTAGGGCACCACTTTGAGGCAATGGTTCACTCCTCTTCTGGGAGAGTTGGGAGAGCTAAAGGGCCAGAGGTCTGGTCTGCTCTGCAAGCAGAAATCACAGAGACTCAAGGGTTCCATCTGCCAGGGTTTTGTTTTGTTTGTTTTTTGTTATTTTGTGGTTTTGTGTGTGTGTGTGTTTGTCTTGCATGCACTTCAAAGTTTGTATTCAGTTGTCCTTATTTGGGAAATCCCTGCAAGTAATGGTCTCTTTATCCTGAACCCTGGACCTCTGGCTTTCTCAGAAGCTGTGTCCTGTTACAGAGCATATAGAAACATTCAAACCTCTGAACATAATCTATAGAGCATGTTCCAAAGTATAGCCTCAGGCTCATGTCTGCTTCTGTCTTTTGAGCCACCATCACCTTACTTGATAGTTAATAGGTGGGTGTAAAGTTTTCCTAGAGGCTTGGATTGAGGCCTAAGATGCCTGGAAAGAGTCCCTGGAGAATCTAAAAATCCCACACACTATTATAGATGTTTGCATCAGCTTCCCAGTCCTTTCCCACCTTGTTAGCCTCGGGAGTCTACCTCAGAGGGAGAAATATGAAGACATGTAACTTTGATATCACCTCCTACAATGGTCAGCAACCAAGGCAGAAACTAGGTACCACCTTCTTTATGTTGAAACACTGTAATCAAGTCAGCCAGATTCTTGATACAGATAACAAAAAATATAGTAAATAACATCCCCCCCAAAACTATAGTTATGGCACCTATGAACTCTGAATAGAATAAAAGATCCAAAAAAGTGTGATGTAAACACATATCATTTCATAACCTGAGACATACAAAGTATACCACTGTTAAAAAATGAAGGAACATCTCACTTTTTCTAATGCATGTGAAGGCCACCTTTGTATTTTGAAATCTACAATGCCACGGGACAATGTTAGTTCAGGAGAAAGAATAATTTTCTTCTCCCAAGATGGTATTTTAATCTAATAATCACATTCAATGGACTTGTTTTATGTGCCTTGATGCACAGTGAAATAGAAATAAGTGTCTTGATTTAAATTTGATAAAGTATGCATCAGATTTTAATAGCTATGAATCAGCCTCATGTAACAGACTTCATATAGAATGCAAGCTGTTTAATTTATTTTGGAATGCTCTAGTTTAACTTGGTAAAATATACACATGAATACTAATCTTCAAAGTGTAAAAGGAACAATAGTTCAAGGAATAGCACAAAGGACTTCAAAAAAGTGATCTAATTCTCTTTGTTTCAGCTTAAAAATTTGGAGTCAAAGTGTATCCAATATAACAGAATGATTAAGTCCTCAAAACTTAATCTTAAAACCTTTAGATTTTATCTTTAAACACTAGAGGCCCAGTGCAGAAATTCGTGCATGGGTGGGGTCTGGCTAGCCAATCGTGCCAATGGGGCCTGCCAGGGGGAGGGGCCTGGAGAAGACCCACTGAGCTGGAGCTGATCATGGGCCCCAGGCTTCCCAGGGAGGACAGCCTCAGCAAGGAAACAGAAACCACCAGAAGGCTCTGCAAACAGGCCCTGAGCTCCCTTTGGCCAGGCAGACTCAGAGAAGGTGTCTCTGTGTGTACATTAGACACAGCCCAGCACTCGCCTTTGTCTGCTGGTCAAATCCATTGCGTGGGAAAACTTGTTCCCCTTCTTCTCTCTGGGCCCTTACGACAAGTACAGGCCAATTGGAAGACACGGGTCCCAGTGGCAGAGCCAGGCCCCACGATCACCCAGAATTTAGGCCTAAGACAACTGGGTAGCAATCTCCACAGAACAGAACACATTGTTTTACAGTCTTACTTCTCCCCTAAAATGTGCCCAGCTGCTCCTCTTTAACCGGGATAGACTGAACTAAGGAACCAAAGACTGAGTTTCCTTTGAGGTGGGATCCACCGGGAGCTGGCTGGTGGCAAGGCCCCTCACTGGCAGCTGCCTTCTCCCCGAGCTCGGTGTGCTCTGAGCTGGTCCATTTCTGGCGGTGCCGGGTCCTGGGCTGCTGGTCAGGAGGCAGGTCCACAGGGTTTCTCTCCACTGCCTTCCTGGCCTCCTGAGCAGTACCCTCAGGCCCAGTGCGCCAGGCGGCTGTCACTAGAGCCCGGACTCAGAGAGTGAAGGAGCTGGCCTGCACCATGAGGGACCCACAGGTGGCCAGGCCATGCCCCCCCACCCCACCTCTCAGCCAAAGCCCACTGCCCTAGACTGGTGCCACATGGAGAGGGTCACAGCGGGGAGAGGGGCGCCCTGACCTGCTAGCCTTGGTGATGACCATCTCGGTGCCCAGCTGATTGAATTCATCCCACAGAGCCTTCATCTCAAGCTGCACGCTCACACTGGCCACCTTTGCATTCTTCTTTACCGGTGCCTTGGCAGCAGCTGTGCAACTGGCCCTGGGGCCCTGGGGCCCTGGGGCCCTGGGGCTCGGCAGTGACTCTGATGGCAGCCCCTGTGGCCAGCACGTCATAGTGACCAGTCATTCCGCCCATTCCGCCATAAAGGTTGCTGGGCTTTTATATATATAGATAAGCATTTTGCTTGTGCACAATGTAATTCTTTGTCAATTTTAAAGTAAGTTTCATTAGGTTTGGTATTTCACTTTGTGAACTAGAATGGAAAAAAAGCAGGGTAAAAAAAAAAAGACAAACCTACTTTAGAAACTGTTTGGAGAAGATAAGCAAAAGTGGTTGTTTTTCCTTGAAAATGATGAAGACATAAATTACAGAATTGCCTTTCCACAAAAAGCATGAGATGAAACAGACTTGAGATGCTTTACTAGAAATGAAAGAGGTTTAGAATATTTATAATTAGCCACAGCTTAATTGAACAGTTGGATACATACTGGTTGGCATGTGATGAGCTCATTTTGTATTTGAAGTTTGCTACTCCAGGCCTGAGTCTAGAAGCAAATGATGCTTTGTATCCACTCTCCATTGTCACAAGCCATGATTGTAATTGATTGTAATAGACTGAGAACTTGGTGCCGCGTTTTCTGGTAGATGAAATGTCTCAAAATTAACAATAGTAAAGATCTTATCCGATGTGTAACCTATAGTTTAGAAAATATTTTATAAGTTTCAGAGAAGGGAAGGGAAAGGTTTATGGCCAGGAAATAAATGGCTGAAGAATGTTGGCCGGTTGTAAAATATATCTCTGAAAGTGTAGTTGCAAAAATCCTGAGGAAGATAAAAGGAATAACATGATCAATGCAACAAACAAAGTTGTCCGCATTTGTCTATGTTTATCTGGAGAAATGCTGCTGGGAAATGCAGTCTTATGTGCAGTCTTTTGACCACCCTCTTGGCCACATAAAGAATAGATCTTGGGCCTGGAACACTTCCTTACCAAGAGATAGAGAGCTCACACAGCCTGTGCCCAGCTTCTTGCCTTGCGTGGGAATGGCTCTTCCTGTCTCAGACTCATTGTGTTCACTCCTTTGTTCTGCTTTTAAGCATATGTGTCGGTGGTCCTCAGACAGACCTCCAGCTTCCAGTATTTCAGGCTCCACAGGTTGGAGTCCTTCTGCTACAGGACTAGAGGTGTGCATACAGACCTATTGCCCTACGTTAGCTGGAGGGAGGGGCAGGAGGGAAGACCCTCTTGCAATGGGGTTTGGCACACACGGTGTAAGTTGATCTTACTCTGTCTCTTCTCCATGTGAATAAAAGCAATGTTCCTTGCAGAGCTTGACTGCATTATCTTTTCCTTGATATCTCCTGTACCCGGAAGCAAGGACAGAAGCATTCTAGTCCCGGTGGTTGACATGAGGATGATCTTTGCGCTTCTCCATGGCACTGAAGTCCTCCCCTGGCACTGGGAACCAGGACATGGTGTTCTGTTCTACCATGGCCTATACTGCTATTTTGTCCTGAGTCTGCCCCATTGAACACTTTTATCACTAACTTTGTTGGAGACAAAGAAAGCTCAAATATGAAATTAGGAATTTGCCCCTGAAAATAATTGAATGTACTTTGAGTAGTAATCAACGTCTACCTTATTTAAATTGGAATTAAAGGCTCAAAAAGGACTAGAAGTAAAATTAACACAAAAAATACATATAAAATTCTGGCCTCCTGTTTCCTAAAGCTTGCTGTACTCTGTAACTGGGGTGATTGTCCATTTACAATAATTACAACTCGTATGTAACATTTTAGAAATAGATTCCTAAATGCTCCCATAAACTTGGCAAAAGCACCCAGAACCAGGTGGAGCTCACGCAACTGGGCTTTTATTTTGAGGACATTAGCCAAACCAGGAAATTCTGAACATTGCTTTTTCAGGCTTCCAGGACTCAGGGGACAGGGAAGAAAGGCCAGGACCTATTCCTCCTGCCAGAACAGTGGTAGAACCTAGCTATGTGCTCACCAATTTCATTGTCTTTTCTTAAGCATAACAAAAGTTGATATTTCCCTGCCTTTCTTGAGTTAGGTAAGGTTAATGCAGCTAAAATCTGGCCAGTGTGATATGAATAAAAGTGTCATATGCTCCTTGTGGGCCAGGCTGTAACATGTTTGTTCTCTCTTCAATGAACACTGTGGGGATGTGTTGAAGGTGGCAGTGTCCCAGTTTAGGAAGACACTGGACCACTGACTCACTCACAGGAAAGAGCCACCCAGGAGAGTTGTGATTCTCCTTAATATGTCTTTAAAATATCTGATTTTAATTTTCTCACTTTTCATGTAAAATAATTGAGATTCAGATCCCTTCAGATTCTTCTGGGCCTAAAGTTTTATGATTTATTTTCTAAACACATTATAAACTATTAGAAGATAGGAATGATGTTTTGTTACACAGTAATGTATATACTACCTTGTACAATGTCTGGCATAAAATGGGCACTTGGTATATTTTGAGTGAATGAGTGGACAAATGATTCAAAAACTACTTTTCCCTGAAAAAAAAAATGTTCCCTGTGACAACTATTTATACTTTTAGTCAAAATTCTATTCCTTCTGTGTTATCATCTTATTAAGTCACACGATTTTAGAAAAATAATCATTGAATAAAGTAACAATCAGGAATAATGATATAAACTCTACAGGGTGATTAAAATTTAGTTGCTATGCACAGTTGTTAAAATATTGAAATATTCCCATCACATCTTATAAATAGTTGAACCTTCAACCTTCCAGTATTCTTAACCCCCAAGGCTGCATGACCAATTTTGCCTAGATTTTATGGGTTCCTAAAATTTCGTCTTTCTCATTTCTCAACATTTCTCAGTATCTGTGTGGTCTCAATGATTGGCCTAATAATCCACCTTTTATTAATTCTCACCAGAGGATTTTTTTCCATTTTTTTTTTTTTAGAGCGAGTGGAAGGGAGGTAGGGAGGAAGGGGGAGAAAGTGAGAGAGAAAGAGAGAGAGAAAAACATTGATTGGTTGCCTCCTGCATGCAGCTCCTGTCAGGGATCTACTCCAACCCAGGTACATGCCCTTGACTGGGCATCAAACCCATGACCCTTCAGCGCTCAGGCTGACATTCTAACCATTTGGGAACACCAGCCAGGGCATAACCCACCTTTTAGACGAAACTTTAAATTGTATATTCATGACATTTTAATTTTTAATTTTTAATTTTTTTATTTAAGTATTCACCAAATACTCTTAATTCTACTTCCTAAATAGGTTCTTTTTTTCATTCCCACTGCCACACAGGATGGCCCAGCAATTCTGAAGTGCATGAAATTCCCCAATGAACCCTAATTTCTGCAAATTCCCCAATGAGTCCTACTTTCTGCATATTTTATTTCTCTGCAGACATTGTCTTCATCAGCCCCAACACACTTTCCTATCTCGAAGATGCCTCCTACTTATCCTTTTATATTCAGTTGATCAGTCACCCTTTTAGGAATCAGTCCTGACTCCTACTTCCCCCGGGAGAAGGTCACAAAATTCTACATCTGAATTATTGCATTTAACACATTTTACTACAATAAATTCTGAACCATGCCAAAATATCCTAGACTTCAAGCCAGTTTATCAAGAAGACTTATAGATAGTGAAACTGAACTATTTGCCAAAAATTCATTCAGGTGTTCTAATAGTCAAGTAATTGACATGAGAATTAGTCCTAAAAACTGGTAGCTGGAAAAACATTGGAAATGTGTGTACAAATAATGGTGAAGAAAGAAGTGAGCAAGTTTAGGAAATTTAAATAGCTGCATGTGGCCAGAGCATAGGATGCAAAGGGGAAACACAAGATGTAAGTGTGAAGAGAAACATAGAGGCTTCACTTGCAGATACTTATAAAAGAATTAAAGATACTAGACTTTGTGTCTGAAAGTGATGAGGACTTACTAATACGTTGTTTTTTTTAATCAGTGAGGTTATGTGATCCAATTTGCCTTCTAGGAATATTACTTGGGCAGCGTTTTATTGAGATAAATTGGAAGGCATAATAATACAGGCAATGAACAATAAACCAGGTCAAACAGATGGGTGTGTGCTCAAAAATCATGGGGAGATAGAGAAAAGGGATGATTCAATGAACTTAGGTAATATTGATATAACATAGTGTTTTATTGGGGGTGTGAGTGAAATAGAGGAAAGAATTTAGAATAAGGCTGAGATTCTGGCTTAGCTGATTGGATGTAATAAAGCTATTAACTAAAATGGGAAAAATGGTGAAGGATACTTTGACAAGGCTGGGGGTAAGTGGGTAGTGATTTGGATTTAGATCTAATAAATTGAAGGAGTATATAGAGGGTGCAAGGAGAGATGTCTAGTAGGTAGCTGACCATATGAACTTAAAGCATAGACGATAGTTCCAGTCTGGGTAGATGGATTTGAAACTAATCAACCCATCCCTGGTTGTTAAAGCAAAACTACCTTCACCTTACCAATTAGTAATGCTGAATGAAAGGAAAAGGAACTATGGTCAATCTACTTACCTTCTGTTTCTATGCCATAATTTTCAACATAAATAGTTGTCTAATAGAAGGAAGCAACACAGCTAAGAAAAAATATAGTAGGGTTCCTCAGTCATTCATGTTTTTTAGAATGCTTTCTATCTGCATTTTAAACAACTTCTCTTTCAAATGCAAAGGCTCGCAGGGATGTCAGTGCCCCTGCCTATGGAGTCATAATGTAACACACTTACTTGTACCCCTTGGAGAGTCACAGAGCTCCCATTTACCATGGGTTCAACAGAATCCCATGCTCAGGGATCATGGCAAAGACTATAGGAGAATGGAGCTACAAGGAATCATGGGTATACATATTACGTACATCTCCTATGCTTAGGCTCCTGTTTCATTATCACATCAGAATTCACCAATAAAACCTGAGTTCAAGTTATAAAATTATTAACATTTCAAGACAGCAACAGTCGAGCATTAAACTAAGTAAGCGTGGGGCCTTTGTGAGCTGGGTGCCTTGTGACTTCACAGGCTGTACCCCTAGAAAGCTGGCCCTGTGTATAACCTTTCACCGCAGGGCTTCTTTCTATGACACGATGCCTCAGCCTGGAGCTGGTTTGGCTCACCAATGTTTACCATTTGTAAAAATGGCATTATAATGATACAGGGTAATCGTGTTTGGGGGTATGGGGGGGGAGTTATTCTCATTACTTGTCTTTTCAGTTGCACACATGGTGTTATCTTTGGCATAAAGAAAACTATATGTTACCAATAAATGAGAAACGGTCCTCCTCTGTCATACACCTTTATCCTCCCCTGAGCATTTTCTTTAATTTAGCATCAAAGGCGGCTAGCTTTGCTTTGTTTTGTTTTCACCTTTAATTCACCTTTTGTGAGACATGTTCCTACTGTAGGCTTTTCTATCTCTAGAGGGGAAAATAATTTGTGCTCTGCTGCAACTCATTATGCAGAGGCCAGGGAGAGAGAGAGAATGATGTTTGTTTGTATAGAGAGATGAAGGAGCAAATGCTCCATGAGAAGTTTTATCATTTTAGATTTATCCTTGATATGTGGTTTTTTAATACATGGACTTAAAAAGAAAATAGATGAAGGATTCACCAGCACCATTATCTAGATTTCTGTTTGCTTCAGTTATTGTCACAATTGTTTTTCATATACCGGGATGCTGAGAAGAAAGAAAGGAGATAGTTGAGTCAATTTATTATGGCCAGATGCATATGTAGCTTTTACAAATCTTTCAGAGTTCCTACTGTATTATCTTACCTTTCAGGAAAGACATTCCCATTTCTGTCAGATTTGCATATTTTGTCTTTCTGAACTTCTACTCCCTTGATAAATAAATGACTTTAAATACAAGAAAACCTACATCTAGGAATACAACCATGTTCCATGTAACAGCTCTGGAGTTTTAGTTTGCCAAACAAATATTTGTCCCCTTGGCAGAATATAGGAATTTGGGTAGTTTATTTTTTTGAAGAATCAAAATGTATATTTTGTCTGTCTTAGACTATACATAATCTTTGCTTAAACTGAATAAAGAGGTTTAAACCAACAGATGTGCCAAATAAAACAGATGACTTGAAAAGACTGTGCTATGATGAATTAAAATTAAGAATTGAATATGAGCAATTTGAAAATGATAAATACAACAGTAGTGAAGGAAAGCTCAATACATATGTCTTAGAACATGGCATTCAATATTTTCCTTTTTTATCCTCTGAGACACAAATACTCATTCTTTAATATTGCAACTCTTTTGTGTTTCATATTATATATTAACTAATTTTTTTTTGTAATTGATTTAAATACTAGAAAAGATGAATATACAAGCACACACACACATTCACATACTCACATTTTTAGTGACCCTCCTGGAAACATTTTATTAAAACAGAAGGGGGTCCTCAAAATGAGAATTGAAAATTTATTTTATTCTAAGACTTTTTAATAAGAATAATTTTCTCTGAAATTGGAAGACATTTTACATATCTATATAATTAAGATAGTATATTTCCTTGAAATGCTTTTATTAAATTAACTAGAGGCCCGGTGCATGAAAATTCATGCACGGGGGTGGGTCCATCATCCTGGCCTGCCCCCTCTCACAGTCCAGGAGCCCTCAGGGGCGGGAGCTGACCCGGCAATCAGGGGAAGGCGATGTCCCATCACACCTCTGCTGCTGCCACTGCCGGCAGTGCAAGCCTCAGCCGGCTCTTATTACCTAAGCCTCGGGCAACCCTGGGTGGCTGTGCAGCTGACAGCTGAGGCTTGCCTGTGCCTTGGGCTGGCCCTTGGCGGCTGGGGGGCTGAGAGGACTGGGGGGATTCTGGAGGCGGGCTTGCGGCAAGGCCTGGGCCCAGCCTTGCCGCGCGCCTGCTGCCCTGGTGGGGCTGAGGGGACTGGGCACTGCCATCTTGTGGCTGTGGGCGCTGCCATCTTTGAGGGCATGACAGTCAATTAGCATATTACCTGCCTATTGGCTGTGGGTGTTGCCATCTTTGAGGGTGGGGCAGTCAATTAGCATATTCCCTCCTTATTGGCTGTGGGCACTGCCATCTTTGCAACAGTGTGAGGGTCAATTAGCATATTCTATCTTTATTAGATAGGATAATGTGTTTTATAAGCAACAGTTTCTTGAAGTGGAGGGAATATAATAATAGCTAAGACATAAAAGTGAGTTTATATAATCCAGGCATTGTGTGTGATATGATTTTCAGAAATTATCTTACTTGATTTTTAGATATTATGAGATAATAATTATTTTGATCACCACTTTGATTATGGAAAATTGAGTTGGGGTGCCAAAGATATTGGTGCTATTAAGTTGAGCTTACACATCATTCTAAACTGACTTCAACTGTCACATTCAAAAACCACCCTCCTATTTTGCTTTGGTATAAAGATCAATTGGCTATTATTTGCTTCTGAAAGACTTAATCTATATAATTACATGGCAACGATATTTTAATGATGCCATCTGTTAGTGGTTGTGTTTGTTTTGCTTTTTCCCCCCTGCTTGTGGCCCAGTCCATGTCTGCATAAAATCACTTTTTGCAAGCTGTGTTTTATTTCTTAGCAGTTGCTTAGTCTCCACCTACACAGTGGAAAAGAATAGGATGGCTTGAGGAAATAGATGTTTGCACTTGAACTGGTCAAATTACTAAAGAATCGATAAAGCTGCTTCTACTGTTATTGATTGGGAGGCTCATCTGAGCCCATAACTTTACTTCTAGTCAATGTTTCAAGGGATGCTGGAGGCAGGACCTAAGGGTTCTGTAGCTCTAAGGAAGGCAACATAGGATTATTCTATTATATTTGATGGAGTGTTTGAGAACCTTCTGGTTATTTTCATGGTATCATAGGTATGATGCTCCTTCATCATGCCTTTTCTGTCTCTATGGCTTTTGGAAAGGAATTCAGTATGAACAATCTGTTCTTTTCTGTGCACCCTAATTTATCTTACTTATCTATTTTATAGCAGGTTGACATAGAAAGATTATTAATACCAAAGAGACTTAGCCACCTTAAAACTTGGAAAAGACTAAGTTTTTCATTTTATTATTTTTATTCTAAGTACTTAAAAGAAGATAGATAAGATTTTTCACATTTGTGTTTTCGTGTGTTTTTTTTTTTTTCTGTGTTTTAATTCAACACCTACGGATTAAGTTCTTAGTGCAAATGTCTTTTATTTGGCATTGTCAGTATAAATAACTAGGTGTATCTGATAAAACTGAATTGTGAACTACAAAGACAAGATAATGTGTGTGTAAGGGGGATAGGATAATTGTACAAAAAATAAGTGGACTTAGCAATTTAAATATAGTGGATTTCTCTAGCCATTTTATTAAAAAATCAAAGAATTGCACAATTTGATATTTTATTTTCATAGATGTTAGTCACACCTCAGTGTTATCCCATGCAATAGGATGTGTTTGAACTTAATTATTCAGTATATAATGAGGATAGAATGAGTTTTCTGTTGCTAAGAAGATATATATAATCTTTAGCACACAATGCAAAGTTAATCACTGCCATATAAAATACACATTCTTGTTCCAACTGGAATATCTGTGTGATAATTACCATTTGATTGGCAAGTAAGGAAACAAAATTACAATACAAATCATGATTATTCAGCTTAAAATTTTGTTCAATAATTAATAGTAATGAGGTTCACATCATTGAGTAATTAAACCAAATTAAGCTTGAAAAACTCCAAGTGAAAAATACAAAAGCAAAGCTCTTTAGGTTGTCTTAAGTCATAAAAAAAAAATATTTGTTTACTTCAAAAGATAATAAAGACAATAGTGGAGTCTGCTAGAATTTTGTTAGTGTTCCCTTTGCTACCCTGTATCCAGTTTCTCTGAATGATGACAGTGCTAGAAAATTGTGTTGTCAGAGAAATTAGTGTTTTGTGACCCCCAACTTCCTCTTTTGTTCCTGCTTTTCAGCAAGGGCTCCTCTCCGCCTCCTCCTGGAATCCACAGCCCTCGTAAAGATTCCAGAGTGGCCCCTTTAGGAGAGGCCTATTCTCCTCTATCCAATTAGGACGTTTATCAGCCCTCTTTAATGAAATAAAATATTACAGCCTTATTCTGGATCCTGTCGGGAACTCGTCTCTGATAGAAGCTGTTATTAGCAAACTGCGCTGAGAGGTTAGTGAGCATTCGGATGGGCCATGGGAAAGCTGTGTCAGCCTAGAAATGCATATTTTGGGTTCCAATTCATTCTACTGAACCTGAATCTGCATTTAACAAGATACTCCGGTGATTCCTATGCCCATTAAGGTTTGAGGAGCCCTGGTCGTCCACACCAAGGTGATAACACTCCTGAATGATGGCCAAGAGCAAAATCCCTCAGCTGCAAAAATGTCTTGGTCTAAGAAAGGATTCTTTTGGTAGAAAATGCCAGGCTCCATGTCAGGGCAGCCTGCTGGAGAAATATTTGGGGGTAGGTAAGGCTAATAGCTATTTTGGAAACTGCAACACTAGAATATTGAATAGACATCAATTTTTTTTAAAGTCTTAAAAAAATCCCTCCTTATTTTTCTGGGAAAAGTTCACATGACAGTATAAATTTAAAAATAAGTTAAAAGTAGTACAAACATTTTACAATGAGAGAGAGAGAGAGAGAGAGAGAGAGAGAGATTTTTAAAGCACCAGCAAAACTTTTGACCTCTTGCAGATCATACAATTACAGGTATTGGCTTTGCCTTTAACTTCTGAGGTTAGAACAGAGACCTAATTTCCCAACCTTTAAACATTTCTTTGACTTTTCCTGAATTTCTTCACATTCTCATTATTACTGGAGTTATAGAGCTGAGGGAAGGTTGAGTTCTCTGTTACCACATTTGTTTTATGCTTTGTACTTTTTGTTATAGCCTGTTCCTAAACAGTTGTTCAGTAATTAGCTACACATGTGAATTTATATGTTTATCAGGTTTACCAGGTGATTATGATTCATGTTGTTCTATGAAAGACTGTGAGGATTAATCACTAGATTTGTCCCTAAGATTTCTGGGGAAAAATAAATAAATAAATAAATGAATAAGCAATTAAAAATAATGTGTAAGTCATGTTTTTTATGTGACAGAAAAACTGCATGTAAATTCATGCACTTGTGGAGCTGCCAAGGAGGTGGGAGAGGTTCCCACCACTGCCACTGCAGCTGTTGGCCTGGCTTGTGACTGAGTGGAGCTCCCCCTGTGGAAGCACACTGACTACCAGGGAGCAGCTCCTGCATTGAGCTGGTGGTCAGTGTGCATCATAGCGACCAGCTGTTCCTGGTTGTTCTGCCATTAGGTCAATTTGCATATTGCCCTTTTATTATATAGGATCTAGTGATATATTCCTCCTTTTTGTAATTGTAGCAGTGTAAATTACACATATTTAGGTGAAAAAATGTTTTAAGTCTATACCAATTTCTTCCACACTTCAAAGTTTTTCTAAACTGTACCTGTAGTTTTTTGTAATTCTTTTAAATTTTTAAAAATCTGCCTTAATTTTAATTTTTAAGACATTTTTAAATGTGATAATAATTTAATTGACTCCTATTGTATTTTGGAAGACTACTCTTCCTAATATTTCTAGGGAAGACTTATAATACTAAGGTTTTCTTTGAAACCAGCCAGTTGGGTTTTTCTCTTGGTGACCAAGTTAGGACCTTCACAATAAAACCATCTCATTTCAGTGAAGCTCTCCTTATTTTTCCTGAATTTTAAAAATTTGATTTCTAAATACTCCAGAATGAAACTAAGAAAAACCTGTCTTAAGCAGACTTATAAAGTAACAATTATATCAGAATTGTGAAGTAATGATTTTACCATAAATAATCACTTAATATAATGATTTTTCATGAAATTTTGTATTTACATATATTTATTCTTGAAGTATTCTAAATAAATTGGTAACTCTTGGTGACATAGAAACTCCTTTAAAGTATAACTAAACATACCAACTTTTCAAATAATAGTTTCTTCAATGTTTTGAGATTTAAATAAGGAGAGCACATTTAGAAGTGTAGAAATCCTGTGACAGCTTATAATCTCTCTGCTTATTTTTTACTTTAAATGGATCTGTGTGTTTGGATATTTCCTTTAACTTAATTCTAAAAGTTAATTAATCTTTACAATATTGTCTGTAGACTTAGAAACTCATAATTTATCATTATGCAACTGAACTAATGAATTTATTTATGTATTCTTTTTGTCTATTACACACAAACTTTGCCTTTAGAAATTCTTTAAATGTTATATTTCACTGTCTGGAAAAAGCTATGCTAGAAAGAATGATGAGTTTACCCACAATTGGGAAGAAGCAAGAATTTGAAAGGAAATGTGAGGAGTTCCATCTTCATCAAGGTCAGATAAGAAAGCTGACAGGACAACTGAGAGGAATATTAGGCAGCTCAGGACTCAATATGGAGTGCTGTGCAAAAATTAAGTGAAGAGAAAAAAGAAGGGCTGGGACTCATTCACACCAGCTCACACAGGCATAAGACTGCTTATTGTATTCTCCAGAACACAAGGTTGTAGCAACGATTTTGAAGCTGCTACTTTCTGCTTTATAAGTTCACTTTAAAATACATATGAAGCATTTTGCTAGGTATTGTGCTAACTTTAATAAGTCAGAGAGAGAAAGACAAGGAACTATGATTTCACTTATATGTGGAATCTTAAAAAAAAACCCACAACAAATGAATAAACAAAACAAAATAGAAAGAGGCCCATGGATATAGACAGCAAGCTGATAGTTGCCAAAGGGAAGGTGTGTGGGGAAATGGATAAAAAATTGAGTAAGTATTCAAGTAAATTAAACAGATGATTAAAACTATCTATTTTTTAAAGTGCACACAGGTATTTAAGGACATATATCAAACACGTAAGTGCAGTCATTTTTCTCATACATGGTGCTGTCTCCAACCCTCTTCAAGGGACATATATTTAGTCATGTTTGGGAAAGATTTGGAGTTTTCACAGCGGGGAAGTGGTTGATACTGGCATCTAGTGGGTGCAGTCCAGGAATTCTGTGTGTGTGTGTGTGTGTGTGTTGTTTTTTAATATATATTTTTATTGGTCCAGAGAGGAAGGGAAAGGGAGAGAGAGATAGAAACATCAATGATAAGAGAGAATCATTGATAGCTGCCTCCTGCACATCCCCCACTGGGGATCAAGCCTGCAACCCAGGCATGTGCCCCAACGTGGAATCAAACCATGACCTCCTGGTTCATAGGTTGACACCCAACCACTGAGCAACGCTGGCCTTGCCAGGAATTCTGTTTTTTATCCTTTAAAAAAAATTATATCTCAGAAGTATTCAAGTTTTTTTCATCAGAAATATCCTATTCTTGAAAATATATATACTCTTTTGACCTATACTTTATAAACAAATATGTTAGAATTAACACTTTTCAATCAAGATGTATTATTTAAGTTTGAACAAAGATCTATGTGAATTTATAGTCTCTACAGTGTGATTTCATTTTCTCTATTAATGATTTTTTGCATATATTCATCTAAGAATATTCTAGAAGCATATAGACCAAACATCAGCAGTGGTTATCCCAAGGTAGTAAGATTATGAATAACTTTCACTTTCCTCTTTTGCGTCTCTTCATTTAAAAATAATTTAATAAAAAATTCAATAGAAGATATTTTTAAAAAGACTGATAGAAGCAAATAAAAATAAATTCCTTTGAGTCTATGTTTTTGATGAGGGGCTATCATTAAAATTTTAGCCCCCCAAATTAAAATCATATAACATTTTAATTGCCTAAAGCAGTGATCGGCAAATTGCGGCCCCTTGAGTGTGGCTCTTCCACAAAATACCACGTGTGGGCGCGCACGTACAGTGCTATTGAAACTCCGTGGCCACACTCAAGGGGCCAAAGAACCACATGTGGCTCGTGAGCCGCAGTTTGCCGACCACTGGCCTAAAGGAAAATGTCATGCTCCCTTCACTAGGAGTAGCTATCTACTGCTCTGGAGTAGCTCTAGGAACTAAATTTAGACAGAAAGAGTAGACTATGACTAAATATCTGGGCATTTGAAAATGTCCCCCTAACATATCTGGTACTAGAAATAATGTAAGCGTTATGAGTTTGAGATGACTAGCAAGGAGACCCAAAGTGCAAGATGCAAATTTATAGATGTAGATAGATGGTGTGCCACCTAATCAGGATCCCTTTCTTCTTATGTAATCTCCCCTCTCCTACCATTTGCCAGACAGTCCTCTAATTACTTATTTAGTTATCCATGTTTACCTATAGACTATGAATTTGTTAGGCAGGAATTTGGGTTTGGAATATAGTAGGGCCTCAATATATCCTGGCTGAATGAGAGGTGAATGGGCGGGGGGGAGGGGAAAAAGCCCAGGAAAGGAGGGTTATTTAGCAAAGAAAATCAATGGGACAAATTAGACAATTAGACGGTGTATATGGTTCAACAGCAATTATGAGGAGGCAGTATAAATAGCTTTTAAGGGCATGATTTTTGGACTAAGATAACCCTGATATGATTCTACTACTCATGAGAATGAAAAGCAAACCTAATAAAGTGACTAAGAATTGTAGCATTGGTAGTGACATGAGAAAAGTCTCTAAGCTTTATTATAAGACAAATTAAGCTCAGAATATAATAAGTCTTATTCTTGGGGAATATTTTTTAAAATATAGCTGAGATATTCATAAAATATGCAGTTTTTGAAAAATCTAGGAACAAAAACTGGATCCCTTAAAAATTTATATTTCCATGATTTCATCCATCCTAGATTAATCTAGAAGTAAGGTTAGAGAGAAGTCAGATTTTATTATTCTCTATGTTGACTTTAATAATGTCAAAAGGATTGTAGGGGGAAAAAAGAAAATATATTGGTTATCTTTGATTAATCAATCTGGCTTTGGGAAGAAAGTGATGAAAAACTGCTTTTCAAAATTCCATTTAGCTTTCAGTTTTAGTTTTAGTAAAAGGCTGAGGAAAGTCTGAGGGTGATTATTGTTTCCATTGCCAGAGCACAAAGATAATACGACAACTGGAGGAAGTGAAGGCAGCTTTGCCCTGGCTGATGTGGCTCAATTGGTTAGAGCACCGAAGGGTCCAGGCTTCGGTTTCTGGTCAGAGACATACCTAGGTTTCTCTCTTCTCCCTCTTTCTCTACAATCAATGAAAAATATGTCCTCTGGTGAGGATTAAAATAGCTCTGACTGCTCTAATTCACGTGTGCACTGATACTGATGTATTCAGGAAAGGAACAGCTGGAAAGCAGCTATGGAGCCCTCTTCTAGCGAGGCAGAATGATGTAAAAGCTGACTGTCTACAGTGTCATTTCACACACCAGTGTTCAACTCCTTGCTTAGCTGGAAGACCTTGGACAAGTTATTCAACTTCTCTGACGGCTGTTTCTTCATATGGAAGATGAAGAAACTAGTAACTTCCTTATATAATTGTTGGGATGATTAAATGAGGTAATTTGTGTAAAGGGCTTAATATAGTGCCTGTTGCACAGTCAGTATGAAGACAGATAAGGTATTTTGTTCTGCTTTTTTATTTTTATTTTTTGTCCAATAAGATACCAGTCATGCAAATTTGCACGAACTGTTTGTCCTAAGATGAAATGGAGGACTTGCCACAGGCAGAGGGAGCAGAGAGGGAACAGGGAAGGCACGATTGTAGGTGGTCATCTTCTTCTATAAGTTCTTACTGGAAAGAGAAGAAAAGACTAGGAACATGGGAAGAAGCACTTGAATATAGTCAATACAAGGTTTTTAAGTAGAGTGTGGTGCTCTAATAAACGGGCCCACTACTAAAGCACGAAGAGATCCTGAGATCCTTTTCCTCACCTGTCTGTCCCCACCTTTCTTTCGGGTGTCTTACAGCAGCGACACTGAGCAGAGTACGTGACAAAGAGGAAAGGACTGATGGCAGAAAAACAGAACTGGGAAACATGGTGTGCCTGTGACATGATTTCCAAAAAGTTTGCCTAAGAGCACAACTTACCGTAGTTTTAAGCAACTCCTGTCTCTCCTGGTGTCTGTTCCTTCCTGTTAGAGCTAATCCCTATTAACAATGGTAGTAGTCCAGTATGAATGAATATTCCAAAATTAAAACAGCTCTCTTTAAAAGTACTGGGTATGCCCTAGCTGGTTTGGCTCGGTGGATAGAGCTTTGGCCTGCGGACTGAAAGGTCCCAGGTTTGATTCCAATCAAGGGCACATGCCAGGGTTGCAGGCTCAATCCCTAGTAGGTGGTGTCCAGGAGGCAGCTGATCAATGATTCTCTCTCATCATTGATGTTTCTATCTCTCTCTCCTTCCTTCCTCTCTAAAAATCAATAAAAGTATATATTTTTTTAAAAAAAATAAAAGTACTGGGTATATGGGAGACTGCTTTAAAAACTTGGAAGATTGATACAGACTACTCAAAACTACCTATTTGAACTAAGAATAGGGAACAGAACTAAAAACACTTAAAATTGGAGGAATATCATTTGCATTTGCTCAACAAATATTGCATTGAATATCTACACTGCTATAACACTGGGAGTAGAGAAGACCAGCAAATTAAAGGAGCTTTTTTCTTAAAGTGCTAAAGCAAGGGTATATGCAATTGCAAAATAGGACAATATGCAGTAAAATGCTAATTGTATCTTTTAAGTGAAATGAAAGGTAAGGGAGATACAACTGTCTTCATGCTTGTCCACATTGAATGAGATAGAATTGGAGCTAGGATTTAAACTGACATAAATAATTGAAGATAAGCTGAAGAAAAACATATATAGTGGAGTGGAATTTGTTAGCTGAACATTTCAGTGTCAATCTACAGTGTTTCTTATGTTGCTGACTCTGGAAAGCTAAAAATACACATTTTCCCCATACCCCTACAGCTAAAGTGGGAGGAGGGAGTTAAAGCAGCTGGTCTGCTATCCTTTCACTCCTTTCACTGGGACAGTAGTTCTCAACCTTCTGGCCCTTTAAATACAGATCCTCATGTTGTGACCCAACCATAAAATTATTTTCGTTGCTACTTCATAACTGTAATGTTGCTACTGTTATGAATCATAATGTAAATATCTGATATGCAGGATGGTCTTAGGCGACCCCTGTGAAAGGGTCGCTCGACCGCCAAAGGGGTCGCGACCCACAGGTTGAGAACCGCTACACTAGGAGAACACACCTGGGAGAAAGCAAAGGCAGGCGACCCAGGTGTATTCTTGTCAAATGGGTCTACAGGGAACAGCATATTTAGCTATGAGCAAGGGTCCAGGAATCGGAAATGCTCTCAGCATGATATCCAGGCAAAGAATCCTATAACTCTAATAGGTATAACCCTGCATCATTAAGGCATGACAGTCTGTAAAGAATGTCTCATAGACTATAGAATATCTGGGGCATTAAATGAAGATACTGGTATTTCAGCATTTGTACACCCACTGCTGTTTGAGAAACCGTACAAGCCTCTCTTAGAGCCCTTATCTATTCTGGCCAGAGGTGCTTGTCTGACATGGGGAGAAAGGATGTGGGGAGCTGCCCTTGATGTCCAGTTCTCTCTCTTCCTGATCTAAGGCTTTTCATTGCTTGTATCCTTGAAATTATTGCTGGTTTACTACTAAGGTCTCTGATTCGTGTCAGTTTGATTTTACCATTCAATCCAGTGTCTTCGCTCATAGGGTTTTGGATAATTGGATCCCACTGGACAGATACTTTTTCATGAGACTTGAATTTAGAATTCAGGTAAATTGAGAGGGGCAGTGCATTGACAACCATTTTATAAATTCATTTACCACTATAATATACTGAGGGGTGTGTATGTGTGTGTGGGGAGCACAGGAGCATAAATCATAGATGCATTTTATAGGAGGCACAATAGAAGTGAAAGTACGAAGAGAAAATAACAACATTAAGAAGGGAACAAATTTTATGAATTCTAGCTTTTTCTGAGACACAAACAGCAATTATCGTCTTTCATTATTTTAAAAGAAATCCTCTGAGTCTTTAAGATACACTTGAAATACTTCAATGACAAAGATTCATACTCTAGAGGCACCCAATTCCTCTTTTGATGACGCTACTTGTTAAATAGTTGTATTGGTAAAAATCTGTCCCCAAATGGATTCCATCCTTGGTACTAATTTTTATTTTTATTTTAAATTGTTTAAAGACAGCCATCAAACCCATATGAGTCTACTGATCTCCTGGTGATTGTTTTCTTAAATTGTTCTTCATAACATCGTTTGGAGTTCATTTTTCACCCTGACTACTCTTCTCTGAATGTGCTTGAGTTTGTGTAGGCATCTCCTTTGAAAATAGATCCAGGTTGTTTGTTTGTTTGTTTTGTCTTATAACACCAGCAACAAAAAATGCAAGGAAAGGGAATAAACGAAAGAGAGGTGGAAGATGATCCTATAGTCTAAAACAGATTTTTAAAAATCTAACACAGCAAAGCATGTATCTTATTTGGATACTGATTCAAACAAATGGACTGAAAAAACTAATGCACATGAGATTATCTGAAAATGTAAACACTGAAAATTTATTAATACAAAGGAATTATTTTTAGTTATGTCTAAGTATAATTTTGGAATGGGGATGTATTTTAAATATTTCTGTCTCTTAGCAATGCATTCTGAAAAAATTGTGAAATATTTAAAATTATTTTGAAAAACAGTATTAATATCACCATTATTTTTCTGTAAAATAGCTCTATATAACTTTACAATAGAACAAATGAGCTCATAAATATGATATTCACTGTCCTATCAAGATTTTATAGTGTCAAGTGATTTCCTAGCTTTCCTGTTTATATAACAAATTAGCTAAACTATATTCAATATTTAATTTCTATATATTTTCTCAAAAAGGATTAGATTTAGGCAAATGCCAAATTTCAGAATATTATAGATAATAGCACTCTAAACCTGTAATGTTATTTCAGGTGATAAAACATTTCAATAGGCTTTTAAGTCACTAATATAATTTTTTCAACAATTTATGCCTGAAAGAATCCTATATAATAAAGAGGTAATATGCAAATTGACAAGCATGGCCTCACACAAGATGGCCTCCCCCATGTGGTTACAAGATGGCCAGCTGGGGAGGGCAGTTAGGGGCAACAAGGCTGTCAGGGGAGGGCAGTTGTGGGTGATCAGGCTGGCATGGGAGGGCAGGTAAGGGCAACCAGGCCAGCAGGGGAGGGCAGTTAGGGGTGACCGGGCCTGCAGGGGAGGGAGGGAAGTTGGAGGGGACTAGGCCTGCAGGGGAGGGCAGTTGGGGGGGACCAGGCCTGCAGGGGAGGGCAGTTAGGGGTGACCGGGTCTGCAGGGGAGGGAGGGAAGTTGGAGGGAGCCAGGCCTGCAGGGGAGGGCAGTTGGGGGGGGACCAGGCCTGCAGGGGAGGGCAGTTAGGGGCGATCGGGCCTGCAGGGGAGGGAGGGAAGTTGGAGGGGACCAGGCCTGCAGGGGAGGGCAGTTGAGGGGACTGGGCCTGCAGGTGAGGGCAGTCAGGAATGACCAGGCCTGCAGGGCAGGGCAGTTCAGGGCGATCGGGCCAGCAGGGGTACGCAAGTTGGGGCGATCAGGCCGGCAGGGGAGCATTTGGGCATAGATCAGGCTGGCACGGGAGCAATTAGGGCAATCAGGCAGGCAGGCGAGCAGTTGGGAGCCACCAGCACCGGATTGTGAGAAGGATGTCAGACTGCCAGTTTAGGCCCGATCCCTGTGGATGGGCTTAAACTGGCAGTCAGATATCCCCCGAGGGGTCCCAGATTAGAGAGAGTGCAGGCTGGGCTGAGGGATACACCCCCCCAGTGCATGAATTTTGTGCACTGGGCCTCTAGAATTTTATAAACATGGCTGCATTGTATCTATAAAGAACAAGCCTCTCTTAAAACATCTTGTAGCCCTGACCAGTTTGGCTCAGTGGATAGAGCATCAGCCTGCGGCCTGAGGGGTCCCAGGTTTGATTCCAGTCAAGGGCATGTGCCTTGGTTGTGGGCACATCCCCAGTGGGGGGTGTGTAGGGGGCAGCTGATCAATGTTTCTCTCTCATCGATGTTTCGGATTCTCTATCCCTTCCCTTCCTCTCTGTAAAAAATCAATAAAATATATTTAAAAAAAATCTTGTATATCACAGAAGTAAAGTATGAGTTATTTTCAGTGGTTGCATGTATAGTCAATAAATTACAACATGTAAATTGATAAAGCCTTTTATATGCTAACGCTCAATGTGCCCACTTATACCCAATAGTGTATTGTGGCTTGAGCCTTTCATGCATTTTTAAAGAAAAATGAATTCCATTAACATGCATATACAGGCAAATTTCATCTAAATACTATTACATGTATCAAGAAAATAATTCTAACTGTTAGCTATCTGTAACAGTTCTCCATGAAGGAATCAAATGATTTTGAATGGTATTTTATAAACATACTAGAGGCCCGGTGCATGAATTTGTGCAAATTGTAAGGAAATTAATTAGAATAAATATTTTAGAGGCCAGGGAGAAACTGTGGGAGGTTGACTCCAGGGTGTGTCTGACCTGTCTTGCCCAGTCCGAATTGGGGCCAATCGAGGCCGGCTGGCCAGGGAGGGACTGTGGGAGGTTGGCCGTCCAGGGAGGGAGCATGGGAGGGCTCCAGGGCATGTCTGGCCGGTCTCCCCCAGTCCTAATCGACTGGACCCCAGCCGCAAGCTAACCTACCAGTCGGAGAGTCTACCCACTGGTGGTCAGTGCGTGTCATAGTGACTGGTTGAGTGGGCAACCGAACGGTCGGACACTTAGCATAGTAGGCTTTTATGTGTATATATATAAAAGCCTAAGCGACCGTTACAACCAAATGACTGGAATGACTGGAATGACTGGTCGACCAGTTGCTATGACGTGCACTGACCACCAGGGGCAGATGCTCAATGCAGGAGCTGCCCCTGGTGGTCAGTGCACTCCCACAGCCAGCAAACCTCCTGGGGTCCCTCCCCCCAGCTGCCGGCCAACCTCCTGCTGTCCCCCCACCCACTGTCAACCTCCCGCTGTCCCTTCCCCCGACCAGCCCCAATCACCGGCCAGGCCTAAGGACCCCTTCCATACATGAATTTGTGCACCGGGCTTCTAGTATATAGATAATATATCACCATATTCAAGTATGTTTAAAGCTGTATTATAACATAGATTTAACTAGAAAAGTAAAACAATGAATTTTTATTACATTAAATATATGTAATCCTGGAACTCATTTTTACTTCTTGGCACTTTTAAAGTACTTTGAAATATTATAAATCCTTACAAGTTTATGATACTTAAATGTTTAGAGTTTTTAAAATGTATTTTCTAATTTAATCCTCATGGTAATCTTGTACACTGCTATGTTTATCTGCAATAATTTGGTTTAAAGGGGAGAAAATTTCACATAACCTGCTTATTTATTATAATGAATCATAGAATCTAATTGCCAAAATGTCAGTCAGGTTGCTGGTCATCTGATATTCCTCTAGGCTTAGATGCAAATCATAGCTGTGTACCAGTTTTATTCTTCTTTCTATGGCTATACAAATAGGTTGCCCTATAAGACACTTATTTCCTGCTTCACCATAACAGCAATTTTATTTTAGTTTTGTGCTTTGGAGGCACTGATTTCGACCCAAACTCTATATGTCAAACTCCAGTGTCAACTAGGATCAGTTGCTGTGTCATAAATCTAGTTCCCAAGAGAAAGAATCTGATTGCCTCAGCTTTGGGCAATTATTTTAAACTCACATTTATCTTCTGAATTATAGTCTTACATATCCAATTGCCTATTGCATACCTCCACTTAGATGTTTAATAGGTTATAAAATGTAAAATGTCCAAACTTGAATGCCTGATTTTCCTTGGAGTCATGTTTAATTCATCTTCTTGCTGCATGCCTGTATCCAATCCAATAACAAATCCATTTAGCTTTATTTTACAATAGCACCCAGAATATCATGGCTGCTCAGTCCTTCAGTCACTACTACCCAAAATCAAACCACCAGGTTGTCTTGCCTGGATTACCTGTCTCTCTGAATGTGATCATTATGCTAGTCTACTCTCAGTACAGAAAGTAAAATCATCTTCTAAATATTTAATTTAGATCATGCCACTTCTCTGGTCAGATTTCCTATCTCACTTCTAAGTGAAATCAAATTTCTTAACAATGCCCTACAGGTTCCGTACACACACAATGCCTTTGTGATCATATGACCTTTTAATCTTCATCTTATTCAGTTGGCTCTAGCCACACAAATTTTTGCTCTTCTTCATGCATGCCAGGTACATTCTCAATTGTGTGGTTCTTCCTCCTGGCTTAAATGTTCTTCTCTGAGATGTCTGCTTGGTTTACTGTCTTACTTCCATCAATTGTTTGCTTAAATGTCACCTTCTCAGTGAAGCCTCTCCTGGCTACCATATTTTAAAATGTAATTCTTTTCCCAGTATTTCCTAAGCTTGCTCCATGGTTGAAATTTTCTATATCATTTATCTTCATGTGACACACTATATATTTTTTGTTTACTTATTTTAGCTCTATCCTTTTGACACCTCACTCGAATGTAAGATCCATGGACGTGTGGATTTTCATTTTTGTCTCTAAATACTGCTTGGTAAATATTTGTTGAAAGATTATATTGTCCACCTCAGATCCAATCAGCTAAGGCCTGTGAAGTGAGGGGCCATGGGAAGAGCAGGTATATAATGAAGGGAGTGTCAGGGAAGGAGAAAGTAATTAGTATCTATCATATAAGCATATATTGTTACCTATTTCCAAAATAAAAGAAGCCATGCCCAATACTTGGTGACTTGCTTGGGGTTATAGAAATAATTAGTGATAGGAAAGGAATTGGATTTAAGTTCTGCACAATTGAGTTCAGAGCTCATTCAGTGGTCACATAACCACAGCTTCACATGACCTGAGGTGTGTTAGTGAAGAGATTCCAAATTATCTCATTTCATATAGTTCTGAAACTGACTTGTTAATTGGAAAAGTACTGGATTCTCATATAATGATATTCTAGTGACTTACCTCCCAGCAGACTATTTAAGGTCAAATACCTTGTCTAGCTATTTAATGGCACCATTATACAAATTTGGGCCAAATTGAACCATGATGACTCTTTATGACCTCAGGTCAATATCTTTCCTCTTAACTTTAGAAGTTTAAAATCATATACCATAAGAGATTTTCAACTTGCAGTCTCCTGAAATTTAATTTGCAACTGCCATGTTTTAAAATTACAGGGTATTCAAAGGGCCTGTTTAATGGCTAATACTCTGTTGTCATTCTGGTTTGGACAGGGTGAAGTTGTCACATTGGGGACATTTACCATCATTTATGATGAAAAGAATGAGCGTTATTTCTGGACAATTATATCTAATAATCTATTACACAAATGGAATTGCATACTGATGAATGGATTGATTCCAAAACAAATTTTAAAAAAAGATTTGTAGCTGTATTGCTGAAAGCAGTCTGCCACTTTGAAGAATCTAAGTTAAGATAAAGGCAAAACTTTAATTGCACCAGAACCAAATGAGTCTCAGGAGAATTGATTTGAACTGTTAAAGTTTAGGAAAAATAAAGTTACCTGAGAATTAGATTGAACATTTGACTTATATCTTTAAAAACATGTTGTCTTATATTCATAATTTTTTTTCAGTTCATTGATGCACAATTACTCTGCCAAATGTTTCTGTCTTAGGAAAACATCATTAATTAGACATGAGGCATATTTCATGCAGAAAATATTATTTGTTATTAAGAACAGGTTTCATTTTTAAATCAATGGCACTATCAAAGAGTTGTAAGGAAACTTGTATTTCCCAAGTAATCAAGGCATAGTTTTCTTATATATGTACTAGAGGCCCCATGTACGAAATTCATGCACAGTGGGGGGGCGGCCCTCAGCCCAGCCTGCACCCTCTCCAATCCGGGACACCTCGAGAGATCGGGTCTAAACCGGCAGTCAGACATCCCTCTCACAATCCGGGACCGCTGGCTCCTAACTGCTCACCTGCCTGCCTCCCTGATCGCCCCTACTGCCCTCCCTGCCAGCCTGATCACCCCTAACCACCTCTGCCTGCCAGCCTGGTCGCCCCCAACTGCCCGCCCCCCCCCCCATCCCGCTGGCCTGGTCACCCCACACAGCCTGGTGTTCAGTCATTTGGTCATCCCTCACTAACCCCCCTGTCAACCTTGTCACCCGACTCAGCCTGTTCCTTCGGTCGTCCATTCAGTGGTCTGTGCCATGCCAGCATGACCAAGGGTGATCCCGAGTCGGGGGGGGGGGGGGGGCGGGCGGTGAAAGGATTAAGGAAAGACAGACAAGAGAATAATAGCTGGGTCTCGGTGGGATGCTGCCTCCCTGATGAGGAGACAGCGACAGCGCCCACAAGCCGTGTCTTTATTTTATAGCAGATGCCACGAGGCAAAGTAGAGGCATGATCACGTTGTTTACAGCATTCTCGTGAGTTTCATCCCCACTCAACTACATGCACCTGAACTCTACCACAAGGCACGTGGGGCTACGTGTTCGGACCATAGGATCAAGCTTACAACCACAGCCTTTGGCTATAATTGTGCTGGTTGGGCCCTGCCCTCCAGCTGGGACTGGCACGTGGCAATGAGAGAACCCTGTCCTTTCATTAGTCCAAGGCTTGAACCTGGCCAAAACACCATAACCGCACCCCACAGTGGTCCATTCGGTTGCGATGGCCCTTGGCATATATATGTTGTTTAGAGCTATTAATTTTTTTTATGTATTTAACAAACTTATTATAAAATTAATCCAGTAGATTTCCTTTACCAAATTTCAAGGTCAGATTCAAGATAGGCTTTTCAATTTATATTACAGTGAAAATTATCTTTTTCTTTTTTTCTCATTTTAAAGCATCTACTCAACCCAATCAAAAAGTGGGCAGAGGACCAGAAAATATGCCTCTCCCAAGAAGACATATGAACAGCCAATAGATATATGAAAAGATGTTCAACTTCACTGGCAATTAAGGAAATGCAAATCAAAACTACAATGAGATACCACCTTACACCTGTTAGAGTAGCCATTATCAATAAGACAAGCGATAACAAGTGTTGAAGAGGTTGTGGGAAAAAAAGGAACCCTCATTTACTGCTAGTGGGAATGTAGATTACTAGTACAATCACTATGGAAAGCAGTCTGGCAATTCTTCAAAAAATTAAGAATAGACCTACCATATGACCTAGCAATTCCTCTCCTGGGTATATAACCAAAAAACTTTAAACCATGTATTCATAAAGATATATGCATTCCTATGTTCATTGCAGGGTTATTTATGGTGGCCAAGACATGGAAATAACCAAAGTGTCCTGCCATAGAGGACTGGATAAAGACCATGTGGTATATATACAAAATGGACTACTACTCAGCCATAAGAAAGGATGAAATAGTGTCATTTACAACAACATGGATGGACTTTGAGAATATTTTGCTAAGTGAAATAAGTCAGACAGAAAAAGCTAAGAACCATATGATTTCACTCAGATGTGGGATATAAAACTGAAACTCCTGAACACAAACAGCAGTGTGGTGGTTGCCAGAAGGAAGTGGGTGGGGAGAGAAGGGGATCCTAATATAAGGTGATGGGAGGAGATTTGACTTTGGGTGGTAGGCATATGGTGCAATATAAGATCATGTAACATAGAAACCCCCACCTGAAACCTATATGCTTATGTTGATCAAGGTCACCTCAATCAATTTAATAAATAAATTTAAATTTTTTTAAATAAAACACCTAAACCTGAGAATTTATTATAGAGCATATTGGAACTATATTTTATTAATGTTTTCCTCCTAAGAAACTAGGAGCTGAAATTTAATTTTTCAGCTCATTTTATCTATATTTTTCTTCTCCTCTTGACCCCCCACCCAAAGAAGGAAGGAAGGGAAAAAGGAAAAGAAAAGGGAAAAAGGAACAAAGGAAGGAAAGAAGGAAAAAATTGCTATCAAAAAAAGCAGCGCCCATACTTACTATAGATTTTAAACTTTGAGAAATTTGAGATTGATGATAAAATATAGAGCTAACATGTTTATTTAAATTTTTTTTTAATAAAAATTTCATTTTGAGATAATTGTGTATTTATATATAACTAGTGGCCTGGTGCATGAAATTCATACATGGAGGGGGTGTTCCCTAAGCCCAGCCTGCACCCTCTCCAATCAGGGACCCCACAGGGATCGGGCCTAAACTGGCAGTCAGACATCCCTCTCACAATTTGGAACTGCTAGCTCCTAACTGCTCACCTGCCTCCCTGCCTGATCACCCCTTACGGCCTCTGCCTGCCTGCCTGCCTGATCGCCCCTAACTGCCCTCCCCTGCCAGTCAGATCTCACCCCCAACAGCCCTCCCCTTGCCAGCCTGATATCACCCCCAACTGCTCTTCCCTGCCAGCATGATTTCACCCCTAACTACCTCTGCCTGCCTGATCACCCCTAACTGCCCTCCCCTGCCAGCCTGATCACCCCTAACTACCCTCCCCTGCTGGCCAATTTGGTTCTGATTGGTTGGTATCTATGCCAGTCAGCATCAAAATCTCTGCCTCCTAGGCAGCCATTGGTCACAGTTCACCCAGATTTGGTTCTGATTGGTCAGTTTCTATGCCAGTCAGCAATCTGGGCCTATCTCTGGGCCTGATCAGAGAGGTGAGGCTGATCAGCAGCCCTGGCAGAGGCCCAGAGAAAAAGAGAATGAGAGGCGGGGCTGCTGGTAAAGCCCACAGAGAAAGAGAGAGGCAACAGGTGATTAACAGTGCCATGCAGGCTGCAGATCAGATCCTGCCTCTCTCTCTGGGCCTCTCTCTGGGCCTGATCCCCAGCCCCCTCTGTAGTCAGTGCTGGGTCACCACGGCAACCCTGCACTGACTGCAGGACTGCTGGTGTTCAGTCGAGCCTTTGGTCAGTCGTTACTGACACTGGGTTTTTATACATTAGGATTGTAAGAAATAATACAGGGTAATCCATCATACCCTTTCATCCAAATTTTCCTAAATAATATCTTGCATAACTGTAGTATAGTCTTACATCTAGAAAATTGATATGAATACAGTCCATCAGCCTTATTCATATTTTACCTGTTTTACACATACTCATTTGTGTGTGTATGTATCTATATTCAGTTCAGTGCTCTTTTATCATATGTATAGATTTAAGTGACCACCATGATAGTCAAGAGAGAAATAGTTATATTAAAAGGATCCTTTATGCCACCCTTAGAGCTAGACCCTATCCCTCCTGCACACCACCCTAATTCCTGGAAGCTACTAATTTGTTCTCCATCTCTTTAATTTTGTCATTTCAAGAATGTCATATAAATGGAATGATATCAGATGTAATCTCTTGAGGTTAGCTTTCTTCTTTACTCAGCATAATTCTCTAAAGATCCATCAACATTGTTCTGTGACCAAGTAGAATTCATGGTGCTATGAACTGCATTTGTCACCTTCCAAATTCATAATCTCTAATTTCCAATGTGACTGTATTTGGAAATAAGATCTTTAGAAGATAATTAAGGTTAACTTGGGTCATAAGGGTGTGCCCTAACTTAATAAGATTGGCCTTAAAGAGAAAGAGAGAGGAGGAGGAGGAGGAGGAGGAGGAGGAGGAGGAGGAGGAAGGAAAAGAGGTAATTTTCTATTTTTCTTTCTACCATGTGAAAACATAGTGAGAAGCCAGCCAGGAAGACAGCTCTCACCAGAACATAATCATGCTGGCACTTTGATCTCAGACATTCCACCTCCAGAATTCTAAGATAATACATTTCCATTGTTTAAGCCATCCATGGTATTTTGTTATGGTATTTTGTTACGGCAGCTTGAGCTAATACTCATGATATGAATATATCAGTTTACTTATCAAGTTTGTTTAACCCAGGGCCTCTGGGTTGCTTCCATTTTGGGCTATTGTGAATAAAGCTGCTGTTAACATTCATGTACAGGTTTTTGTGTGACATGAATTTTCATTACTCTGTGGTTATTCCAAATAATGCAAATGCTGGTTCATATGGTAAATGCATGTTTAGTTTTATAAGAAACTGCCTGCACTTTCTCTGGCATGGCTGTGCAATTGTACATTCTCTCCAGCAACACATGAGTAATCTGTTTCTCCACTTCCTCATTAGCATTAGCTGTTATCATTATTTTATATTTAGACATTCTGATAGGTTTTAATTTGCACTTTCCTAATGGCTAATGATGTTGAACATCTTTTCATGTGGGCCTTACTAGGGTTTAAAAAACGATATTGAACTATATTTTAAAAGCCCTAAGGTTTTTTTGTTTGTTTGTTTGTTTGTTTAAAGACATATACACTCAAATCCAAAATTTTGGTCAAGGGATTTATATTATAAGGCAAAACATGTTTACTCCTTGAAGATCAATTTTTATTAATAAAATTCCAAGAAAATAAAATCTACATTTTTTTAGACTCAGAGCAAGTAGAATAGATACTTGAAATTGTAGATGTCACTAATTATTTTAACTGTCTTTGAAGTCACTTTTTATATGTTTTTAGAAGTATGTTTCAAATAACAGTTTAGTTCAAACATTAGCATTCTGTACAGTTTCATTTGCCAGAAAGTGAGAAGGTGTCCCAGCACATCCTCTAATCCTGCAAAGCACTATGGGAGGAGAAATAACTTTCAGGTAGACACATCTGTATTAGAAGTGGATCTCTTTCTCAGACAGGACCCAGAAATCTTGAACTATGGATTTGGCTTTCATGTGTCTTCCTAGGTACTTGCAATGTGAGCATTAATAGCAGCTATAATAATGAGTTTCATAGAAATAAGCTGTAATTACTTATTAAATAATCAATGACCAATAAGAAAATGAGTATTTAAGTAGAATATGTGGTGCCAATAAGGAAAATTGATAACCACAACCTTAATTAAAGAGAATAATCTAAACACTGTCAGTTAACTTGAAAGAAATATTTTCTAAATAAGCTGAAAATTGGATAATTAGGAGTTGGTAGTGATAAAGGATTTTCCCTCACAAACCTCAATTTGCTCAGCTCATTTTATGTGCTAAATCTAAAGTAAAACAATGTCCCAAAGCATAACTAAAGAATTGCCTTCCTTTGTGTTTTTGAGGAATGCTACTTTATTCTGACTCACCAGTAAAAGAAAGCTTATTAAATAAAAATAAAACATAAAAGATACATTTAAAAACTATCTCATATTTCCAGTAGTAATACTGAGAAGTGGTGTTTGTTCTCTCTAGCAATATACACATGTAGAGGCAGGAATTAGGGCAGCACGTCCATTAAAGCTTGTAGTACATTAAGGGTATTACCAAAATATACCTAACAAAGTCACTAATATTCTCTTGCTAATTTTTTTTTGTAGAGAAATTCAGAGTTTTGCTGAGCATTGTTTTTACAATTTCAAGGACAGTAATATATTTTAAATATTATTGTCCCTTCTTCATTGTTGTTTGTAGACTCTCTTGGCAGAAGCACAATCTAACCCAGAATCCCCCACTGCCTTTTAATTTTACCTGTATGCTTGTCATCTCTGAGTTGAAAATAACTCGTTTGTGTGTGAATACCTAAGGTGGGCCTGAGGTTGGTTTTTCGTCCTTTTCATTTGGTAGAGTAATCCTTTGATCCTCATAACCATCTCTGAGAGACATTTTCTTATTACCTTCATTTTACGTGTGAAGAAACTGAGGCTTAGAGTCATTGCTGAAGGTCATAGAGTGAAGATATCGAGAGTTAAACCCAAGTTTATCAGACTCTAGTCTAGGGCAAAGCCGTTCACCATCTTGTCATAATCAAGTTTTTCACAGTAGTTCAGAAACAAGACTCTAAATTAAACAGTAACAGGAAAGCATTCATTACATACTGTGGATTCAGCATATAAATAACATGAAGGAAAAATTAATTCTAAAGCGCATGTCACCACCAGCCAGCAGTCTCAAAAAAATCTGTCAAGTTAAAGTAGGTAGTCAAATTTCTTTTCTTCTTCTTCTTCTTTTTTAATCCTCACCCTAGAATATTTTTCCATTGATTTTTAGAGAGAGTGGAAGGGAGGGGGAGAGACAGAGACAGAGAGAAACATGGATGTGAGAGAGATACATGGATTGATTGCCTCCCAGAACTGAAATACCTGCCCTTGACCAGAATTGAACCCAGGACCCTTCAATCCATGAGTCAACACTCTATCCACTGAGCCAAACCTGCTAGGCAAATTATTGTTCTTTTAAAGTTTTAAAACATTATCCATATAAAATGGTTCTTGATCCTTTATTTAAAAAGGGGCTTTTTTTTCTAAACAACAATTAACTAGTGGTTTAACAAGTGCCAACACTTTGAATATCCATCTATTTGTAGTGATTTTTTAATTTTTTGCAAATGACTACCATCAAAGTCATTTATCCTTAAAGTATTTATATAAAAATATTAGACTTTTAGGAAAAAATATTTTTAATTATTTAAAATTCCAAATGTTTTATTCTGACATAATTTAATGATGGCCATCCATTCTCATTCAGTACACTCTTTTGACTTTGCTTCTAAAACCAAAAGGATTCCTTTTAAATCTCTCTATTCTTTAGATAAAAAATCACTATTTAGTTATGTGTTGTTGTTTTTTTGCCAAAATATTCTATAGAAGAAACCACAAAATATAAAGTGTACTCTTCCTCTTCATTTTTAAAACTTAGTCCTTTAACTTTCCACTCTCAGCTCCTTTCGATCTATATCAATACTCAGGTTTTGGTCATCTTGAAAAGTAAAACTATAGACAAATTAACAAATAACCCTTCCTTACACCTATGCTTTCTAAATCTTCTGTCATAGCTCCCTCCTTGCTAATCATCCTTAAAGAGAAGGCTACTATATCTTCTTTGTCACTGCCCATTCAACCCCCTGTACTATGGCCCTGCTCCCCGCCCCCAGGCCTCCTCAGCATCACCATGTTCAGTGGACAGTTTAAGTCCTCATATTACTGAACATTCTCTAGTATTTTTTCTACTTAATACTTAAAAATTTTTCTTTTAAAAATTTTCAAGGTGAAAAATTAGTTTAACTTCCATTTGTGATAAGAGAAGGAAAGGGGTTGGGGAGAGATTATTTTAAGAAAGATTTTTTTGTTTTTAAATTTTGTTTATGGTACTAACTGGTATATACTACCTGCCTAGGGTCATTACATATTTTTTTTTTTTAATTTCTGAGTTCTTATATCTAGAAAGTGGCTCTGCGGCATAATCCAGAGTAACAAATATTCTACTTACTTATTCAAAAAGGACTGAACATTGCTTGACATGTAAGTCAAGATTGCTGGCTCCTTATTTGAACCTATGTCAGTAGCTTTGCTCTTCAGATATATGTATCTGAGTGGAGGGGAGGAATTCCATGAAAGAGCCCAGAGAAAACTGAGGGGGTTAGTAAAATTTAGCATTTGAACAAGGGCTTGGGAAGAGCTGGGTCTGAGATGGGATCATATTGAGGCAAAGAGTAAAAAGGAAACAAATCTTTTGTTCAATTTTAAGTTATTGGGTTTGTAGCACTCTTTTTTTCTAGAATAAATCAATTTGATATCTAATTCACAGACACTGTTGGACAGCACAGCAATTGAAGACAGTGTAGATGGAACTTAAAACTATAATTACTTTCCTTCTTCATAGTAACTATATCTTTTCTACAAAGGTCAGTAATAACAATTTTATTTTGGGACTGTAATGTGGAAGATAAAAATAATGAATTCTAAAAATGTCACTTTCCTTCTTCATGTTGTGTGTTTTCCTCAAAGTCTTGGACAGTAAAAAATAGTATGGCTTTTGGAAATCATTTGGATGATTGCAGACTAATGGTATCCAGTGTATTTAAGTGCCTTTGACTGAATTATTTATCTCAAAGAAATCATTTACAGAACTCTAATACATGAAAAATAAATATAATAATTTAGTTTCATTAAGTGCTTATAATAAGACAGGCACTGTGCTAAATACTTTGTGTATATTATCTCATTTAATCTTCATATCAGCCCCAAATGGCAAGAACTATTATGATGTCTAATTAATAGACTAGGAATTCGAAACTTAGAGGAATTAGTAATAACTAAAGTACCACATTGTAAGTAATAGAAATAAACAGATCAATGCAATTATGAGGGAACTGAAACGACCTAGGACCTTGGAGAGCCACTGACCCTCACAGTATTTCTCAATGAAATTTCAAGGACCTTCAACCCTAGCATATTAAAAAAAAATCAGAAGTTTACATTACAAGTGGTTGACTAAGTGCTATTTGAACTCCCTTCCCTGCTGAGAATCAATTCAAATTATTTTAAAGGGAGAGAAAAGGTATAAATACACCATAATCATCATTCACGCAGTTACTCAAGCCACAGCCCTAAGAGCAGTTTTGTTTGTTTGTTTGTTCCTGTTGCTCTCACACTGTCACATCAAATCCATCAACAAGTTTAATTTTTTAATCATCAAATATGTCCTGATTATCACACTGTTTATAATACTCCCTGTTACCACCTTAGTCTAAACTGCAGTAGTCTTTCCCAGACTCTTTCAATAGTCTCCTAAATGGTATTCCCACTTTAACTCTTGTCCCCTCCATTTAATTCTTCAGACACAGAGTGGCATTTTAAAAATATATTTTACCGTTTCTCTCTCTTGTTTAAAACAATCCAATGGTTGTTCATTACATTGAGAGTAACATTTTCAACATCTTTACATGATGTGACTTCAACTTCACCTCACTTCCTCTTGGCCCTTTTATTCACTCTACTTCCATTACCCAGGCCTCTTCTCTATTACTGAATGAAAACAAGCCCATGACCTTTGCATTTGACGTTCGTTCTACTTGGAACATCTGCATGGCTTGCTTCTTCACTTTTTTCAACTGTTGCCTCCTAAGAGAGTCTTTCCTTAACTATTTTATCTAACACAGTGATGGCGAACCTTTTGAGCTCAGCGTGTCAGCATTTTGAAAAACCCTAACTTAACTCTGGTGCCGTGTCACATATAGAAATTTTTTTATATTTGCAACCATAGTAAAACAAAGACTTATATTTTTATATTTATTTTATATATTTAAATGCCATTTAACAAAGAAAAATCAACCAAAAAAATGAGTTCGCGTGTCACCTCTGACACGTGTGTCATAGGTTTGCCATCACTGATCTAACACATCAACTTCTTCCTAACCTTTATCCTTCCTTCCTTCCTTCCTTCCTTCCTTCCTTCCTTCCTTCCTTCCAGCACTTCTGTGCTAGTAATTTTCTTTGTTCCCCCTCCCCCACATCCATACTCTGATCTCTTCTGCCAGCTCTGTGCCTCTCCAGGCTGACCTTAGTGGACTGATTCCTCCAGATCTCATTGCCCCGTGGCTACTGGGTGGGATTGGCAATGGAGCACTGGCAGGAGGTCAGAAAGTGAAAAACAGATCCATCCTGTTACTCATTATTCCCTGCTTCCTTTTTGTCTTGAGTCTGTTCTAGTAGTGGCAGCCTTCTTCTAAGGCCACAGCTTCTGTATGGTGGTACTTTTCCTACAGCCCCACTTTTTGTTTTCTTCTGGTAACAGTACTCTTTGCTTGCCTGTCAGGCTTAGGTTAGCTACAGCTTCCTCTTGTTGCTGGTCTGTGGGCACTTTATCATCCTCTGTTAGTTTCCTTAACCCTATCCCCATCTCTGTATAAAAGTGTGTTTATTGCCTGACTGGTGTGGCTCAGAGATTGAACATCAACCTATGAACCAGGAGGTCATGTTTCAGTTCCCGGTCAGAGCACATGCTTGGGTTGCGGGCTCAAATCCCCAGTAGGTGGCATACAGGAGGCAGCCAATCAATGATTCTCTCTTATCATTGATGTTTCTATCTCTCTCTCCCTCTCCCTTCCTCTCTGCAATCAATAAAAATATATGTAAAAAATAAAAGTATGTTTATTAATTATTTAATTAAAACCATTGCCATCCAAAACCTACCTGAAATCCAGATGATTCAACCTCTCTTCCCATTACTTGAAATTTTGTATTTATTTGTTTTTTTATTATCTAACTTTGCCACCAGAATATAAGCTTTATCAGGTATGGTAAGCAGTATCATGCCTCCTATCTTCACCAAGATGTAAACTCCTAACCCTGTGACTATGTTACCTTCCATGGCAAGACAGACTTTGCAGATGTGATTAAGGAGACAGACATTGAGACAGGGAAATTACCCTGGATGATTTATCATTCAGGTCTTAAAATTAGGTCGCTAATCATTCCAGGTCTTAAAATCAGAGAAATGTTCCTGGCTAGGTCAGAGAGACGAGGCAGAAAAAGAGAGTTTGAAAGCAGGAAAATCAATTTGCCATTGCTCACAGAAAACAGAAGGAAGCCACAGGCCAAGGAGTGTAGTCAGTTTGTAGAAGCTGGGAACACAGTCAGGTGACAGCCAGCCAAGCAATGGGACTCGGTCCTAAAACCACAAGGAAATGAAATTTATCAATAATGTGAAGGAGAAAGAAACGGATCCTCATTAGCACCCTACCAACTTCTTGTGAGAAGTGTGTTGGATTTCTGACAGAATTGTAAAATTTTAGTTGCTTATGCCACTAAATCTGTGATTTGTTAGGCCAGCAACAATAAACTAATGCACGAGGTTCAGATTTGTCTGAACCTTTGTTGTATGTGCTATACCTAGAACTGTGCCTGTAGACATAAAGGTGCTCGATGCCTATCTGGCGAATTAATGAATTAATCTGTTAATATATTTTAAGAAACCCTTGTTCATGTTAACACAAAGCATATGAAAGAGTATAATTATTAATAATACTGACATACCTCGGAGGTATTGTGGGTTTGGTTCCAGACCACCATAATAAAGAGAGTATTGCAATTATGCAAGTTGTATTATTTTTTCTGGTGAAGGGTCCTTCCTTCAGTTTGAAAAAAACGGCAACACTTGTAAATTGCAATAAAGTGGAGTGAAATAAAACAAGGTTTGTGTGTATTGATAAAAAATGATAGTTCATCAAGAAGTAAGCCTAGACAATTTGTTAGGTATATGATTGTCTAACCACTATGCTATACACCTGAAACTAATACAAAATAATATTGAATGTAAACGATAATGAAAAATAAAATTTAAAAAAGAAGTAAGCTTAGCTTAATAGGGTTTAATGGTCTGTCATTTTAGAATTTAAATCAATTTCCATTCAAGTTCAAAGTGAACTTTAATGTTTTCAAGATTTAAGATATCTAATACCTAAAATATATTCTTTAAAAAATAGATGATATGCAGAATGGCAGGTGCAGACTCTCTTTGTGGGTCCTTGTCCTATGAGGTTGGAAGAATAAAATTTGCGGTCTAAGAGATTTTAAGCAAAAATGTGGAAGTTTATTGGAAACTGGGGAGGGGTCCCCAAAGGGAAACCCCCCAGGGAGGGATCCCTAAGTGGAGAAAACCTTGCTCTCTCTCTAAAATGGGAAAAACCTAGTCCTGTGAGTCTCTTTGTCTACGGGTTTATAAACGCTTGTAGCTCTTTGTCTCTTCGTGACACTTTCTAATTGGACACTTCCTCATTTTATGTCCCCCGTGCTTTCCCAATTGGTCACTTTCCTCCTTTTCCCTTACATGGTGTCAGTTTCCAGGTTTCAAAGCTCACCCAGTGCCCCCCTCTTCTTCTTCTCCTTATCTTGTAACATTCCTTCATCCTCTATGTAGGTAAGAAAAACAATCTGGTGGCTTGGCGCTGTCTCTGCCCATCACATAGGCATTCCTCTCCCATGGACCCCCCTTCTCCCTGCCTGCCTCTCTTATCTCTAAACTCCTTTAACAGGGATTCATTAAACCACCTCATGTAGGTTTATTTCGGTTTCTCTTACATTATAAAATCTATATTTTAATTGAACTAATTCTAACAGCTTTTTTCTGCAAATATCTAGTGATGTTGTCCCTGTAAAGCACACCTCAAGAACTTTAAGAAAACTAATTTAAAACTCTAAATGTGTGATTTGTTACATATGAAAAGATTCTTCCTTAAGCAAACTATTCTATTATCCTTAAAATAGACTGCATTATCAATTCTAATGTGTAACTGATCAAATTAGAAGAAGGCAATGAAAAATAGTTATCTAGGCAACTATTAATTATTTTTAAATTTAACTTTCTCTGTAGTTCACTTATGTAGAGACAGGAGTTCGAAATGAATGCTACATCCTCAGAAGTCAAAACAGTTTTTCAAATATGGCAGGAGGAGTCTCTTTTCAGTCTAGTCTGAGTATTCTGGATATTTAAATATTTGAATTTTCAGAAACTTCAAGTTTCTACTCCTAGGCATCACCATCCCTATAAATAGTTTCACACTTTCAAATTGTTGCCAACATGTAATATGAACTCTAACCGTCGCTAGAGAAGAAGGTTTTTATCTTTATATTTTTCTTTATCTTTTATTACAGTGGTTCTCAAAATGTGGTCCCTCAATCAGCAGCAGCAGCAGCACCTGGAAAAATGTTAAAAATGCAAATGCTGAGCCCACCTCAGCTCACAGAGCCAGAGACTCTGGGGGTGGAGCTTTACAACTTATGTCTGCTAAGCCCTCCAGGTAATTCTTATGCAGCCCTGTGAAGTGCCTACATTTCACAGCTTTTTCTACTCATCAACTAAGCAGAATTAAACCCAAATGAGAAATGAAAAATTAAGGTGATCTTGGTGCCTTCTATAAAGAACCATGAATTTCTGAAAGTCAGTTCCCTGATATATATACACACACATACATAAACAGTATCTCAATTTCCACAGATATTCTAATTACCAAAAAGAAAACTGGGTAAGGAGGTGCTCCATTTGGGGGGAATTAATAAAAGAGAATCTCTAACCTTGCGAAAACATTTGTACATTTCAGTTACAGTTTTGTTTTTCCCTTTGACCTGTTTCTGTAGAGTTTATAAATTGAAGGTAATCCTGAACAATATAGCAGGAGGTCAAAAACAATGATTGTATGGCCCCCTTTTAAAGACATAAGCATATTTTCCTCAATACTGAAAAATGATAGTGCTGACCCTCAATCAATAATGCTTCCCTTGTGATGGATTTATTCTAATACATCTAAAGAGTCCCTGTAGCTGCTGAGAGCACACAATAGAGGGCCCATTCCAGCTTCCTCATGGCACCCAGCTGATACATTCATTCCAAAAGTACTTAGTAAGTGCCCCCAAGGTACTTAATTACTGCCAGACACTGAACTGGATACAAAGTAAAGTAAGGCAATTCTCTGTCCTCCAGGATTTTCTAATTTAGACAGGAATTAATAGGAGAGGAAAGGGACCACACATTTGTCTCTTACTATCATGTGCCAGGAACCGAGCAGGGCAGTAGACATAAGATATGTCAGTGAATCCACGTAACCACTCAGGGAAGCTGACATTATTCCTAGTTTACAAATCAGGACACAATAGTCTGAGAGATGCTGATATTTTGTTCAAATTCATCAGACAAGGAAGTGGTGGGGGTGAAATTTAAAACTTAAAACAGTATATAGTTTCCACTGTCCCACTTCTCATGTGAGAATATGAAGCCACTCGTAGACTTATACAGTGAAGTGTAACCTGACAACCAAGGGGTCTGTCCATGCTGCCTGTCACTAATGGAGCCTATTAAGCAGAGACAGGGTTGAATCATATATGAATGTTTCTTCCATTACTGCAGGAAGTGTGGGAGAGCAGCAGGTCATCCATAAAATCCGCCCTGCCTTTTCCCATAAGCCAGCTGCTTACATTGGGTAGAGATGAAAAGTGGAGTTCTGGGTGCAGATTTTTCTTCTTGTGGGTTCTTGTCTGACAAAGATGGGGAATAAATTTGTGGACTAACAGATTTCTTTAATAAAAATGTAGACATTTATTGGAAGCATATACAAACTCCATGTGGGCAGAGGTATGCCCAAAGGGGGTCCCTGGGAAGGGGCCCCCGAATAGGAAAAACATGTCCTCTCTAAGTTTGTCTCATGTCCCTTTGTCTATGGTTTATATATGCTGCAGTTCTTTGTTTGAACCTGACCCTTTCTAATTGATCCCTTGATTATTTTGTTACATAGTATCAGTTTCAAAGCTCACATGGCGCCCTCCCCCGTTCTCTCCCCTTTATCTTGCAACATTCCTTTATTCTCTGTGAAAATATGTTTCCTTCTTCCCATCATCCTGTGACTTTTCTTTATCTTCTGTGGATGGATGCCTTCCTCCCCGCTTCTCCTGTGGCATTTCTCTATCCTCTGTACAAGGAAGATAAGCATTTTGGCATCTACAAGCCCCCATCTATGCATTCCTCTCCCATGGACTCTCTTTATTTGTAAGACTACCTAAACCTGCCTATTTGGGCTCTAGAATTCCTTTCATCCCCCCCTCAGATTAGGAAACCCCAACTGCCATTGAGAACAGGGGCATTGATCATTCTGGCTACTTCCTGCTGGACAGGGACATTGATTGGAGCATCAGTCAGGGTCCCATAAGAGGTGGGCAATCTAGCAGTCCAGGAAAGAAGGATGTCGGTTTCCTTTGTGATTCCATCTGGAGGACCATTTGTAGCTTGAGGGTTTCTAGATGAGAAGAAAAACAGTATGAACAAAAGTTTTAGAAGGGGTCTAGCAAACTTCTCAGGGATTGCATTATTTCCTGAATTTGTGCTTAGACCTCTGGGGCAAGAGGTGGTGAGACCCTTTCTTATAGCTAAGCTGCTTGTTGGAGGATTTGAATTGTTCAGTCCCCTATCTTTTTGCTTATGTAGATGTAGCAAGAATTATTAATCATGGTATAAAATCCACCCTGTTTAGTCAGTAAATAATTGAGGACTTTTCTGTGAGTATGGACCATGTGTGCTAAAGAATCCATAGACTTCTGGATGTCCCTACATAAATCTGGTTTGTCCTTTGGGTAAAGAAAGTCTAGACGTGGGGGACTTTTGACCACTTTCTTTCCTTTCTACAAAAAAAGATCTAATTTTAAAATGGTGTTACAATTAAGACTCCTGTCTGTGGGCTAGTTTTTCCCATCTACTAGATGGCACTGGGACTAAGTCTGCGTACAAAAGAAAATCAGGCATTTTGTCTTCAGTGTTTGTGGATCAATATAATAATGCAGTTCAGTGGTCATTCTCTCCGGATGTGGATGATGTGCTTCCCATCTAGAAGAAATCACAGAGAGATGTCTGGCATCTTCTGTGGCCCTTTCTTGACAGGAGCGTCCCCCTCTCAAGCAAAGAGTGTCAACGCTATGTGCTTCATCGCCTTCTAGAGAGCAATAAGTGGCTGCTGGATTTAACCACAAATCTTACCAGGCGGCCCAGTGGTGCCTAAAAAAGTGGGTCCTTCCTGTGAAGGACAGAGGATGCCTGTCAGTGTGTGCTCATTAACAGGCCAGACCTCTGGATTATGTGCACCTACCAGTGTGGTCTCTAGCAGGCAACGTTTCCAGATGGATTAAAATGCCTGAGATGGTCTAATGTTTTTAAAGTACCCATCAAGTTTTCTAGAGGAGTTTAAAAGGAAGTGATTCTAGGCTGAGGGCTTGGAGAGTTTCTCCAGTACCCAGAGTTTTGGGGAGAGTACAAACAGCTCCAACCGTATTTCTATGTTCACACTCACTATTAAAAGATCTGTCTTCTTCATTCTGGTCTCCCTAGTTTGTGAGTAATGAGGGACTTAAGGAGAAAGGGTAGAGTCCTACCTTAGTTAAGAATGGGACTTTACATCCACTGATGAAGTAATCTTCTTGGTAATACAGGTGTCTAGTATATGACCTACCTGGGAACACAGAGGGGCACTGCAAATAGTGCTAGAGGCTTGTTCTAGTCGAGTGGTTCTCAACCTGTGGGTCGCGACCCCTTTGGGGGTCAAATGACCCTTTCACAGGGGTCGCCTAAGACCATCGGAAAACACATATATAATTACATATTGTTTACAGTAGCAAAATTACAGTTACGTTATAAAGTAGCAATGAAAATAATTTTATGGTTGGGGGTCACCACAACATGAGGAACTGTATTAAAGGGTTGCAGCATTAGGAAGGTTGAGAACCACTGCGTCCCTTTCGGCCATCTGGTTTATATATGCTGCAGTTCTTTGTTTGAACCTGACGCCTTCTAATTGGATCGTAGATTAACCCTGTGCTTTCCTCATTGGTTATTTTGTTGCATAGTATCAGTTTCAAAACTCAAAGCTCAAAGCCCTCATAGTGCCCCCCCATCCTTCTCTCCCCTTTATCTTGCAACATTCCTCTATTCTCTGTGAAAATACATTTCTTTCTTCCCATTATCCTGTGACTTTTTTTATCCTCTGTGGATGTTTGCCTTCCTACCCACTTCTCCTGTGGCATTTCTCTATTCTCTGTACAAGTAAGATAATCATTTTGACATCTCCAAGCCCCATCTATGCATTCCTCTCCCATGGACCCTCTTTATTTGTAAGACTCCCTAAACCTGCCTATTTTGTCTCTAACATTCCTATCAGAAGAACAAAGATTACATGGAGAAGGAGGCAAAAGGGTATGCTAAAAGTGCAGTTAACAGCTAATGCAGGCTGGTGATCTGCAAAGGGCTGGGGGACTTCAAAGGGCTGGGGGCTCTGGTTTCTGCCACAAGGTTGTTAATCTTACCATGATAATAGGCAGCTCCCTGATGGAGAGGATAAGCCTCATTTCCAGGTGAGCTCCCAGGTCCCACCTGCAACTCCCAGCCATGTTAGAATGTGCCTTCTTTAATTAGAATAAAATAATCAAGGTTAACAGAACATAATTAATATTTCTTACAATTATAGCTGGTCCCCAATATTCTATTGCTTCCCCTATCATAAGTGCCAAAATGTATAATGTATATTGCTTGCTAGGGGAGATTAGAAAAGGATTAGTAACTGTGGGTGGGGAAGTGAAAAAGAAAAGAGTCATGGCTTGGACAGGAGAACAAGATTAGAAGTATTTCATCCAGATGGGAGTTACTGTTAAACAGAAATGCCTAGTTGAAACTGCACAACAAATGGTCTGGGCTGCCATTCACTACTTGAGCCAATTAAGCAGAGACAGGGTTGAAACATGTATAAGCGTTTATTCCAATAATGATGGCAGTATGGGAGAGCAGCAGGTCATCCATGAAAATATGCTCTACCTGTCCCTGCAAGCTAGCTGCTTATATTGGGTAGAAGGACAAAGATTACATGGGAAGCTAGAAATTACAGACATGGGGGAAGTAGGCAAGGTATAATGGTCATGGGTTACAGGCAATGTGGGCTGGGGGTTTCAAAGGGCAGGTGCCTTTGGAACTCCATTGTTTTGGCAACAAGGTTATTAACCTTCCCATGATGATAAGCGGTTCTCTGAAAAGAAGAATGGACCACAGTCCAAGATTAACTCCCATCTCCTGGGGCATACAACTCTCAGCCAGTCAGAATGTGCCTTTTCTAATCAGAATGTTTAACAGAGTCTGATTACTATTTCTTATAACTATAGTTAGCCTCCACTATATATATATATTTTTTTCTTTATTGATTTCAGAGAGGAAGAGAGAGAGATAGAAACATCAATGATGAGAGAGAATCATTGATCAGCTGCCTCCTGCACGCCCCCCTACTGGGGATCGAGCCCACAACCCGGGCATGTGCCCTTGGCCGGAATTGAGCCGAGACCCTTCAGTAGCAGGCCAATGCTCTATCCACTGAGCCAAACCTGCTAGGGCTAGTCCCCACTATTCTCTCTCTGCCCCTAATATAGTCAGGAATAAGAAAGGCAAGTTCCAGAAGAATGATAGAATCAGCTCAGCACATTATAGGAGCCAAATATATGATACACAGTGGCTTTGCTTCACTCTGGCTATTCATGTGAACACATATGTTCACAATTAAAGGATAGTGGTGAACAGCTCCAGTAAGTTTCACTTAAGTGGTACATTTGGTGGTTTGAAGTCCCTACTTTTTTGGTTTTAACTTTGGGTATGCATTATCTTTCCTCATCTAAGTGATAGTTCTGTTTCTCTCCTGCGCAGCCAATGGGATTTATTCACTGTAGCCATATTATTTCTCAAAGAAAATCTCACAAGAACCTTTTCATGAATTTCTCAAGTCCCTAGAGCCGAACTAATTCCTAGCAATATCAAATCTCCCAGGGTCATGTTTGCAGAGGTTGCAGTGCCAGAAACCAGTTTTGCCTTGAGTAACCCAGTTTTGATTCAACTTAGTATTAAGGAAATATCCAAGGATAATTATTATAAGTAAAGCATGTCTGAGAAAAGATGCACTTGATTGGTCTATCCTATTAACTTCAGTAGATTTTATCTGCCTCTGTATTTATTTTAAATCAAAGTCCCATAGAGAGGTAGAAGGAGATTTCAAGGAGAAATTTCAAAAGTGCCTTTGTTTTGTTCTCTTATTAAAGCCCTCTCTGTGGTAAGAAATATTTTTGTCATTTTGTCGCTGTGAATTTCAAAAGGATCTCTTATGATAGAATAGTCATTCCCCAGAGATCTTTGATCTACTGTGGGGAATGTCATTGTTCCCAAAACAGTAATAAAAGCAGCAAGAAAATAATAAACATTCTCTATGGGAAATCACAGTTTTAATTGATTACGGACACTTAAATTGATTTTTTTTAAACCTATAGACACATGACAATGTCAGCAACAAAGGAGCTGATAATGCTTTACTTTCATAATATGAAGGATGTATTTAATATTTGGAATATACACATAAATGAAGATGGTTCTTTGAAAAGATAACAGGCTTTAATAGCGCAGATGTTAATTACACTTTAATGTAATTTTGGAGCAAATTTTAACCAAAATTACTTAGCAAATATTTTGCTTGGTTATTTTCACATAGATACTTTTAAAGAACAGTTCCTTTTTATAATTATGTGGTCAAAGACTATATAACAACTTTTAAAAATAAATTTTATTTCTATCAAAATTTTTGCATGTACTCAATTTTTAAAAGCATTTATAAAACTGAAAATGAACAACAGGAGTGGCTTCCTACTCTCCTCCCACTCTCTTCCCCTTCTATAGATGAAACCTTCAATTTTTGTTTTGTTTTAGTTACTTCTGATTTTTTCAAATATTTTAATTACATGTTTATACTGCTTCCCTGAATTTTTCAGATATTGATATTATAAATTGATAAACTAATATGAAAGTTGAGGACTTAGCTTATACATATTATCTCACAGAAACTTCCTCTTCCCTCACAGTATAGTTTTAACACATTTATAAGTAAACTAGAGGCCCGGTGCACAAAAATTTGTGCACTGGGGGAGGGGAGGGGGAGTCCCCCAGCTCGGCCTGTGCCCTCTCACAGTCTGGGACCCCTCGGGAGATAACGACCTACTGGCTTAGGCCTGCTCCCAGGTGGCAGAGGGCAGGCCCAATCCCTAAGTGCAGCCCCTGGTCAGGCTCAGAGCAGGGTCGATTGGGGAGTTGGGGCGCCACCCCGTCATGCACAGAGCAGGGCGGATCGGGAGGTTGTGATGCCACCCTCAGTCATGCTCAGGGTAGGGCCGATTGGGGGGATGGGGCACCGCCCCCCGTCACACTCAAGGCATGGTCATTGGGGAGGTTGTGATTGGCCCTGCTCTGTGAGTGACAGGGGACAGCGCCCCAACCCCCTGTCACGCACAGAGCAGGGCCGATCAGGGGCTTGGGGCACTGCCCCCTGTCACTCACAGAGCAGGGCAAATCAGGGGGTTGGGGCGCTGCCCCCTGTCACTCACAGAGCAGGGCCAATCAGGGGGTTGGGGCGCTGCCCCCTGTCACTCACAGAGCAGGGCCCATCAGGGGGGTTGGGGCTCCGTACCCTGTCACACACAGAGCAGGGCAGATCAGGGGGTTGGGGCGCTGCACCCTGTCACACTCAGGGCAGGGCCAATGGGGAGGTTATGGCTCTACCCTGTCACACACAGAGCAAGGCCCATGGAGGGGGGTTGGGGTGCCACCCTCTATCACCCACAGAGCAGGGCCAATCAGGGGGTTGGGGCGCCGCCACTGTCACACTCGGGGCAGGGCCGATGGAGAGGTTATGGATCTACCCTGTCACACACAGAGCAGGGCCCATCGGGGGCGGGGGGGGGGGGGGGGGTTGGGGCCCTGCCCCCTGTCACACACAGAGCAGGGCCGATCAGGGGGTTGGTGTGCTGCACCCTGTCAAACACAGAGCCGCAGGGCAATCAGGGGATTGGGGAGCTCCCCCCTATCAGGCACAGAGCAGGGCTGATCAGGGGGTTGGGGCGCCTTCCCCTGTCAGGAACAGAGCAGGGCAGATAGGGAGGTTGTGGCCCCGCCCCCTGTCACACACAGAGCCATAGGGCTATCAGGGAATTGGGGAGCTCCCCCTGTCACACACAGAGCCGCAGGGCTATCAAGGGATTGGGGAGCTCCCCCCTATCAGGCACAGAGCAGGGCTGATCAGGGGGTTTGGGCGCTGCCCCCTGTCACGCTGATCCCGGTGCTGGGAGGCATATTACCCTTTTACTATATAGCATAGAGGCCTGGTGCATGGGTGGGGGCCAGCTGGTTTGCCCTGAAGGGTGTCCTGGATCAGGGTGGGGGTCCCCACTGGGGTGCCTGGCCAGGCTGGCTGAGGGGCTGAGGGCTGTTTTCCGGCTGGCAGGTGACTAAAAGCTCCCAACCGCTCCTTGTTTTCTTTTCTTTTTTTTTTTATTCTGGGCCAGCTTTAGCTCTGAGGCCTCCATTGCTGAAAACATCAATACAATGTTGCGGTCCGGGGCTGACTGAAAGCCGGTTTCTGAGGTTTTGTTTAGCTTCTATATTTGCAACATAGTACATAGTTGCTTAGAGTTGCAGCTCAGAGGCCGGCAAGTTAGGCGGGGGACGTTGGTGTCTGCAGTCCCTGGAGCAAGCAAGCCTCATGTTGGCTTCCAGCTGCCTGGCTGCCGGCCGCCATCTTGGCTGACAGTTAATTTGCATAAGAATATGCTAATTAGCCAATGGGAAGGGTAGCGGTCGTACACTAATTACCGTGTTTCTCTTTTATTAGTGTAGATCTTTTTTCGGTATTATCATTAATGTGACCATGCAAATATTTCTTCCTGGTTCCAGGGAGGCTCTGACTTCACTCAATATGCATATTTTCCCTAAATCACCTTACTGTTTTGTTTAATACTTCACAAAATCACTCATATGTTTATTCTTTATATACACAGATAATATCTTAAAGAGAAAAAGTATATATTTATATACCGCTAAGATAGCTTAAAGAAGAACTTTGACTAAGATCTTATTGCCTCTGCTCCAAATATTTTTTCTTCGGATTTAGTTACAAAAAGTGAAATATAATGAGCATACATAGCATTATGGTTATGTGTAGATTTCAAATATATTTGGATTTTTAAATGTTACCACTTATTGCCAATTTTTAAAACCTGTGTAAATATTTCCATCATTGACTGCCCAAAAGCAGTAGCTTTTGAAAATTATTAACAGATAGAAAGCCTACAATAGACCAAATTTATTGCCTCATTCAGTGATATGTCTTTCTCCTTGAACTCTGAGAATGACATCAGTGTTGGTACTGATCTTTATTTTTTTAATATTTCTATTGGTTTCAGAGAGAGGAAGGGAGAGGGAGAGATAGAAACATCAATGATAAGAGAGAATCATTGATCAGCTGCCTCCTGCATGTCACCCACTGGGGATAGATCCTCAACCCAGGCATGTGCACTGACTGGGAAAGGAACTATGACCTCATGGTTCATAGGTCAACACTCAATCACTGAGCCACGCCAACTAGCTTTGGTGCTGATTTTTGTTGCCCTGTTTGGATGAGCATATTTACAACTACTAAAGTTTAAACTTGTCAAATTGGCTTTGTATCTATTCTTTGTATTACATTATAAGCTTACATAGTTTAGAGTTCTTAGTAGTTTAATTCTCTTTATTTATGTCATAGTTTGTCTCCCAAAATTAAATGTCAAGAAAGGGAAATGCTTAGCATTTGTCTTTCAATTTTACTAAAACAACAAAAATAAATTCTAGTGTCTTTACAAAGATGTCTTGTTTATATGCTTGTTTAAAAATATTTTCATTGATTTCAGAGAGGAAGGGAGAGGGAGAGATAGACACATCAATGATGAGAGAGAATCATAGATCAGCTGCCTCCTGCATGCCCCACACTGGGGATGGAGCCCACAACCCCAGCATGTACACTGACTTGGAATCGAACCGTGACCTCTTGATTCATGGGTCGATGTTCAACCACTGAGCCACGCCAGCCAAGCATATGCTTGATATTTTTTTAAATTTAATATAGATTTTTATATTTTATTAAACTACATTTCAAAAGCCACTATTGATTTCTATAAATTAGAACAGCCATTGAGTTAATAAAAATGACTTAATCCAGCTCTCAAGGAAAAACAAATTCTATATGCAAGTTTTATTGTCTCAAATCCATTCAGAAATTTGGCAGATTGAATGGCCCTTGACACTTTAGTGAAGAATTAACAATTTTAATCATAGTTTGTATTTCAAACAAATCATATCCAACTTTCAACCCTACAAATGTGCTTTACTTGGAACTTAAGAACAGTTTCAATTTAAAATGTTTTCTTTTAGCTTTCTTAAAGTCACATTCAAAGCTCAAGTGATCAATTTTTCCAGTTGTCTGTACTTCCACAAATACAATTAAGACAAAGGAAAAACAACAACAACATTATTTTGCAGAATGACACAATTTCATAGCTATAAGCTAGATCATCCTTTAACCTATTATTTTTCTCTTCTTTTGTTACTGTTTTAATCACAGTTCTCATTGGGTATTTTGAGACTTTGAATTTTTTTCTTTGAATTGGCAGATAGATAACTCTCACAAAGTAAGTTAAAAGTAAGTTTAAGTAAAAGAAAGTTAAAATATAATTTTCAATATGTATACAATATATATGGATAATTTTTATTAAGATAAATCAAAAAATTTGCAAAATAATTTAAAGAATGTATATCTGGAAATTATCTTAGTGAGATTTTATTAGCTCTGAGAAGGATATGGCATAACTCCAAGTATCAGAAATTTAAATTAAAGATTGTTAACTGTATTTTTCACTATATATGCTAAATGAAATTTAAGAAATTATAGGTAAAAGAGTACATCCTATATAATAAAAGGGTAATATGCAAACCGACCCTAACAGCAGAAAGGCTGGGAATGACTGGTCACTATGACACACACTGACCACCAGGGGGCAGATGCTCAATGCAGGAGCTGCCCCCTGGTGGTCAGTGCGCTCCCACAGGGGGAGCTCTGCTCAGCCACAAGCCAGGCTGATGGCTGCCAGTACAGTGGTGGTGGTGGGAGCCTCTCCTGCCTCCTCAGCAGCACTAAGGATGTCAGACTGCAGCTTAGGCCTACTCTCTACTGGCAAATGGACATCCCCCAAGGGCTCCCGGGCTGCCAGAGGGATGTCTGATTGCCAGCTTAGGCCCAACCCCCTGGGGAGTGGGCCTAAACCAGCAGGTGGTCATCCCCCGAGGGGTCCCAGACTGCGAGAGGGCACAGGCCCGGCTGAGGGACAACCCCCCTCCCCCCCCCCCGTGCACAAATTTATGTGCACCGGGCCTCTAGTATCCTATATAATAAAAGGCCAATATGCAAATTGGCCAAATGGTGGAACGACTGGTTGTTATGATGCATACTGACCACCATGGAGCAGACGCTCAATGCAAGAGCATTGCTCCCATAGGGGGAGTGCTGCTCAGTCAGAAGCCCTGAGCCAGGCTCATGGCTGGTGAGCGCAACAGCGGTGGCAGTAACCTCTCCCACCTCTGTGGTAGTGCAAGGGTTCCTGGACTGCTAGAGGGTGCAGGCTGGGCTGAGGGGACCCCGCCCCCGGTGCACAAATTTTATGCACTGGGCCTCTAGTATTAGGATAAAAGAATATAGATTTGATTTTCAAATGGAGCTTTTTATTCTTTTAATTTAAGAAATAAAATGTTTGAATTGAAGAGTTTTTACAGAGTCTTTACATACTGGTATTATTCTATGGTAAAAACATGGCTAGAAAGAATTCAGGCCTCTTAAAGTGTCAACTGATAAGAAACAGGGCTTATCTGCTTCTTCCCACCATGCACATTTGAATCTTAAGTGCAGTATCTAGCTGTCTTCCTCTTAACTTACTGCTAGAATATTGAGAGAGATTCTTTTACTCCGGCCTTTATGTTTAGAAACATCAATTAGTTGAATATACTAGTAACTAAATCTACTTAATGATTTCAAATGGTTATATGTAATTTAATTTTTAACAAAGTTTCTTTAAATAAAATTATGAATGTTTTACAAATCAAATTTTACACATGGTAGTTATAAAACATCAATCTCTCATCACTAAATATTTTTATAAGATCTTATTTTTTTAAATAACTGTAAAAATTATTAGTTAGGTTTTTCTTATTGTCATATTAAGATCTGGCTAGTTGTCCTCTGTGTGGACCCAACTGTTGTCTAACTCCAGTCTGCCCTGGCATATCAATTATTTGAGCCAAGGAATATGTGACTATACAAGCATCAATCTCAGCTTTCCATTTATTCAAAGTTCATTTTAAGTATATTATATTTCAAAAATATTTATCTCTCCAATATGTTCTGGAAAATTGCTCATTATCCTCGATAAATTTTTGCATAACTATTCAACATTCTTTTTATGGTTTACCAACATCTCTCTATAACACCAATATTCTGCCAATTACATCCTGCATTTGAAGACTCAATGGTGATGTGATAATGTTCAGTTCTTTTTGTTGGGACTAGTATCTTATAACCAATACTTTTTGGATAGGAAGAGTAATTTACCTACACAGGAGCTGAAACCCATAACTTTATTAGAATTTTGCTTTTTAATAAAATGAGGCAATCAACCACAGGAAAGGATCCATTTAAAAATAATTTCACTGCCATTTTATGGCTCTCTTTGTCTTAATCTGTTTGGGCTGCTGTAAGAAATTACCATAACCTCAGTGGTTTATAAACAATGGAAGTTTATAAATTTCTGGAAGCTAGGAAGTTCAAAACCAAAGCACTAGCATTTGTGTGTCTTGTGAGAGCCTGCCTCCTGCTTCATAGATGGCCATCTTTTCATTGTTTCCTGACATGGTAGGAGTAAAGAATCTCTCTGGGATCTCTTTTTTGAGGGCACTAATCCTATTCATGAGGGCTCCACCCAAGACCTAATCATCTCCCAACATGGACATTAGGATTTAACATATGAATTTTAGAGGAACACAAACATTTAGCACCCTCAGACCTCATGAAGATTTTCCTTGGCCCTCTGAGAGTCAAGGATTTCCTACTTCTTGAGGAGCACAGATGCTATACCTGTTCAATTAAAGGGTATGATGGGCATATTTGAAGCCCAAACAGCTTTCTCATGGATGTATAGATATACTGTTCTCTTTTTGAAAACCCAGAGGAACTTCCTCATGGAATCTAATTTTATCCTGACTTTTTTTTTTAACTTGTTTACTTACTTGCCTCTAGTGTGCTTTAAGATTATAACCTCCTTGTGAACTGAGAGAAACACTATCTCATCTATAGACTAACAGTGCCCAGCTTAGTTTTGGCCATGGCAGACACTTAGAAATCTGTTTCATAGAAGAGAAATCTGGCCTTCCCCTTACCTGCTGGTCTGAACAAGGCCTTTGTCTTCTGGGTTCTCTCTTTTTTTTTTTTTTTAATATATTTTATTACAGAGAGGAAGGGAGAGAGATAGAGAGTCAGAAACATTGATGAGAGAGAAACATCGATCAGCTGCCTCCTGCACATCTCCCACTGGGGAGGTGCCCGCAACCCAGGTACAAGCCCTTGACCGGAACCGAACCCGGGACCTTTCAGTCCGCAGGCCGACGCTCTATCCACTGAGCCAAACCGGTTTCGGCTTCTGGGTTCTCTTGAATGGTGACAGAATTGGTGATTTCCAGGGAGTGGAAGGAAAATACCCCAAGATTTCAGTTGGTAATGGGTTCATAGCAAGTGACTTTGCATCAGTAGTCTAGTTGGAAACTACTATCTGTCTACTTCATTATCAGGGACTTTTTCTTCCTTGTAATATATCTAATTATTTATTTCCTTTTCTTTCCTGCATTTGCCTTCTAGATACTGGTTTGGCATTATGTTTTGACAGAAGTATTGGCTGAAATAAGTAGATGGCAGTTAAAATCTAATAATTTGCTACCTATTTTAAGTGATAGATGATGAAAAAAACTAGAACTGAGGGATAGTTAAGAAGCATCTGGACAATAAAGTGGTGACTTACTCATTCTTAACATTTTCTGTGGCTCAGAAGATGTAATTTTTCCATTGTGAACAACTGATTATAGATATTAAAATGAAGGACCTTTAAATAAATTGAGTAAATTTGCATCTGTGAAAGAAGTATAAATGAAAAAAATTAATTTAACTTAAAAAATAAAATTCTTCTTGCAGATCAAAACTATCTTTAGGAAAATATGGCTTTCCCTAGTGGATACACTATATTTGAAAATATTAGACACTTGAATGATAAATACTTCAGTGAATTGACATATACTGTAAGATGCAAGTCAGTGTTTCTTTTTTATTTTTTTTTCAATTTTGTGCCTAAAAAGACAATGTATGAGTAGATCTTAAGAGTTTTCTGTTGATATGAAAACTATCCTCAGCTAACTTCACTGTAAATCATACTGCAAGTCCTAGTGAAATGTATCTACAAGAACAAGCACACTAGACAACTGTAAGTCCTTATTACATTAGACAGTAATGACTTAGTAATGGTGTGTGTGTGTGTGCATACATATATATGGATATACCCTGTGTTATACTGAGTCTTCAAAAGAAAAGGAACAAAACAAAATAAACAAATGATAACCATATCACTCCATTTCAGCAATTGTGGTGATCAAATCAGAAAATGGTATTTATGTCTACTATATACTTGTCCTTAATTCTCACAAGAATATGCACTTTTAGAATAATCTTGAAATCTTCTAATGCTGTGATCAAGCCATCCTGGAAAGAAGCTTTTTGAAGCTTGTCATAGAAACCACCTTATGACTATTTCCAAATTTCCTTAGGGAGGAAAACAGGTGGCCCTCAGAAATGCAGCTATCAGTGCATCTCTTTAGTTCTGAGGGAGACAAAGGATTATTTTTTTTAATATATTTTAAAATATATTAAAAATATATTTTAAAATATATTAAAAATATATTTTAAAATATATTAAAAAAGGGAGAGAGATAGAGAGTCAGAAACATCGATGAGAGAGAAACATCGATCAGCTGCCTCCTGCACATCTCCCACTGGGGATGTGCCCGCAACCCAGGTACATGCCCTTGACCGAAATCGAACCCGGGACCCTTCAGTCCGCAGGCCGACGCTCTATCCACTGAGCCAAACCGGTTTCGGCCAAAGGCTTGTTATCTAATAGATAATTCTTTGCTGTTTTACTTTTGTGAGACCTTACATTCTGACCTGTGTAAACTGTGAAATTGGGCTAAATATGAAAGTGCCTTGAGAAACAGTGCTAAATATTTAAGTCAACTGTGAAACATATGGAGATTCAAAATCAGTATGTAATTCTTTAAAATGGACCAGGTAAGTCCTGGCACATATTTCCAGGCCACCCCTTGAATTATGAACCACAATTGTACATAAAGACTTTTACTTAAAAGAGAAGCTATATTTAAACAATAGGCTTAAAATCACAATATTCTTTCTAAAACAGACTTTTGTCTTTTTTTCTATGAAAAGGTACATGTCCTTAGTTATTTCTCCTAGAATAGTATAGGTGCACTGGCAGGTACTCTTACATGTTTCTTATTCCGTATAAGTATCCAATGCTAGGCTGAAGGATCACTTAGAGCAAAAACCATGTCTTCCTTGTTCAATGACGTGATTCAACACCTAGCACTGTGGTCAGTATATTTCAGGTTCAGTGGAAGGAAACTTCGGTGCTCTCATGTCTTGGCCTCCATGAATAATGCTGCAATGAACATAGGGGTGCATAAATCTTTCAGATATTAAATCAAGCAACAAGCAAACAAATAAGAAAAACAAATGAACAAATACTCATGGACACAGATAATAGTATGGTGGTTACCAGAGGGAAGGTGGGAACGAGTAGCAAAGAGTAAAGGGAGTCAAATATATGGTGACAGAAAAGATTTGACTTTGGATTCTGGGCACACCATGCAATATACAGATCATGTATCAAAGAATTGTACACTTGAAACCTATGTAATCTTATAAACCAATGTCACCCCAATAGATTTTATTTAAAAAAAAAAACATTGAATGATTTTGTTAAATTAATTGGTTAAATACAGAATCAATGCCAAGTCATCACACTCACTCCCAGAACAGGGCTTTTTGTAAATTGTGGATTCAAAATGATTCACAAAATCCGCAATATGGGCACCAACTGGGAACTTGTTAGAAATATGGAATCTCAGATTCCATGGCAGGCCTTCAAACTCAGGAACTATTTGGATGGCCCTAGCAATTTGTGTTGAAAGAGCTATATAGATGTTCCTAATTTGTCCTAAAATTGAGAATCAGCAATGTAAAGAATCCTCACATACACTGTGTACACAGTGACATCAAAGCTTTTTATAATTATAGGAGTGCCTCAACAGCCTATTATAGGAAGATGATTCCTCTAGACAGATTGTGCATCATTTCAATTTCTCAAGAGTGCTTTGACTTCTCAAGAAATTTTTTTTTCATTTTAACTAGAGGAGTTATTCTCTATTCATGTGTAGTAAATTGGGTGCTTTGTGTAGGAAGGGTGACTCAGTTTGAGTTTCTGGTACAGATTCTGAGACAAGGATTTAGGGGCAGATGATTTATTCAGGAGGTGGTCCCAAGAAGCACAAGTGATGAAATGATGACCATGAGAGACTTTAAATAGAAAAGCCAGTCAAGAATGTGTTTCCAAGAATGTATTATAAATGTGGGCAAAGGGGACTCAATCCTGCAAGGAACCTCTGAGACACTGTGGAATATACCTTGGAAGGACCCTAGTGGATAGTGAGGAGGCTGGAGCATTTATCCACATCCGCCCATCTCCATTGGTTGAGATGATGCTAACATACGCCCACTTCCTAGTTAAGTTTGTGTGTGGCCAAAGAAGCCGGACAACGTCCTCAGGCAGAGAGGATAAAAGATAAAAGCTCTTAAGGTAGGGTAATTCAATATGCTGGAAACTGTTTTCACCTGCAGTTGCATTTCACATGGGTGAAGGGCTTACAGGCAAAGCAACCTTCCAACATGATAGTTTGTACCCAGTTCACAATACTTATTTAATGTCTATTATGAGTCACGTCCCAAGTTAGTTGATGGTAATAGAAAAAGCAATAAAACACCATCCCTGCCTCATGAAGCTTTTTGTGTGGTGGTGAATGTAAACAAAAAGATAGCTAAAATATAATTAGATATTTTCAGTGACAGAGGTATATATGCACATTTTTAAGAGGAATTTATGGAGAGAGTGTAGTAATCATGGAAGACTTCTCAGAGGTGGTGATTTTAATTGTGCTTAATGGGAGTCCTGAAAGTCACTTAGAGGTCAGCCAAATTCAGAGAAGAGTGAGGGTTGGGGGGGGGGGGGGGGGGCAGGTGTGGACAGAGCCAGAATGATTGAGATGTGAAGAGGAGATGCAAAAAAAAAGAGAAAGCAATTGTAGACAATAGAAGACTGTCTGTGAAAGTCGGTGGAGAGATTATTCATATGTTAGGTGGAAGGAAATGTAGAGTCCCATAGGTGGTAAATGGAAAGACGTCGAAGGCACAGAGGTCTGTACATGCCTGATGCTGTACATCCCTAAGGAGGAAGGAAGAAAGGGACTTGGAACTCTGTTGTAATGACTAGTCCCCTTTTTGGAGGAAGAGAGCCTAACTTACTGTGAACAGAAGAGAGGAATGAAGTTAAGGTGTGTATTCATTTATAAAATAGGAAAAATAATCGCAACTGCCTTCAAAGGGTTGTCTATGAGAGCTGAATGAGGACGGTCATTAAAATGTTAACCTTCATTTCTCATGGGTAATACCCCCCCAAATGTTATTTAATATTATTCAAATAAGAATTTTATTTTGAGGGCTTGAAACCATTTCTACCTGTTAATTTTTATTATTTGTTTAAATAGGAAACAAAGTTGTCTGTGGAGTTTGTTAGAAAAATGGTCTATGGAGATGGTTAAAGGTTGAATGCACTGCCATGGGAAATGGGACGGGGAGAGGGGAGCAAAGGCAAAGATATATACAGGTAGAATTGCTGGTTTGAATTAAGAATCCAGTAAAGGTTGAAAGCTATGATTTTGCAGTTGTGTGATCTATTTCTAGGAAAGGTTGAGTGTATAAGACATGTAAATGGCATTCAGGGTAACTCTAGTCACTTTGTACAAGTTGTTCCATTATAAACACTGACAGATAAGCATACATGTAAATAAAAAATCTCTTTAAGATTAAAAATATTTATCAAGAGGTTTAAGATCAATGAAAATCTATAATGTCAGATTATTCTCAGTATCCTGACATTATGTGGTCATAGCACAGGTTTCTTTGTCAAACTCTGTGATTCCATTCTACAAATGGCATTTTGTTTGATCTGTTAGTTACCAGTTGGTGCCTCAGTTCCAACTGGCATTTTGTTACTAAACACAGTTCTGACACCATAAGGTGATTTGTTAGTGGTAAGAAAAAGATGGTTTATATTTTACTACAGTAAGATAGCACAGACGGGAGAGTCCATTGCTTGGAATTCTGGGAAAGTATCTGCGCTGTTGAGTCCAACACCGCTGAAAACATTTTAATAGTAAGCCACAAGGTATACTTTTTATGGAAAAAGCTATGAAAGAAATTTCAAAACCCCAGAAAGCTTGAAGGTCTTGTGTTGAGTCTGTAAAATGTGCAAGGACCATACCTCCAAGGAAATTAAATACCTTGAGAATGACCAACAAAAAATTGCTTTAGGAATGTGACCGTGAGAGTTCACATTTTGCATTTCTTTCTTTTTCTTTGGGATATTTTGTGTCTCAAAACTAATCAGTCCTTTGAATACTTGTGTTCCCCCATGAAGTCTTTTGATTCTAGATTTATCAGCATTTTATACTAATATTGATATTCTAGAAAAGCAGAGTTCTCATGAAATATTGGAAAAGCCCAGGGATAACAGAAATATTAAACTAGGAATGTCTTTAATGAGTAATAATCAGCCATTATAGTGGCTTCACAGTGATGAGCTATTGATAACCCAGAATACAGCCAAGTTATACAAATAACATGAGTAAACTGACTAGCTAACTGCAGAAACTAATACTAATTGTCTTACTGCTAAATATCTAAGACACATTGTCTGTTTACTCTGCTAGAAGTGTTTGGCCCTTCCTCTTGTAGTGACCATCAAAAGTTTGGTTTGAATGGGAGAGAGAACAGAAACAGGTGACTGTTTCTCTGGTTAAGCATCAGCTGCACACTATATATATATATATTCTAATATATAAAAACCCAGGGTCCGTAACGACCGACCAAAGGCTCTCAAAGGTATATAGTTGACACAAGTTACATAATAGAGTTCAAATACATAAAATTTTAGCATATACTGCGCAATGTTCTACAGTATTTAGTTTAACTAATTATTTTAATTTTGAAGAAAGCAGAATAATTTATGAAATGCAGAGAAAGAGGGCTATGAGAATGTTATGTGGGATGGATAGTTCCTAGTTATTAATTCTGGTTTCAACCCTGGACTTTATGATTTGGGTTAGTTTCTTTACATATAAGGTAGACATAAATGTAGTACTCCCATTATAAGGATAATGCGAGCATTAAGTAAGTTACATATAGATGTATATAGATATATATAGATACAGATATAGATATAGATATAGATATAGATATAGATAGAGATAGATACAGATATATATAGATATAGATAGATATAGATAGATATCTATATATAGATATATATGCACTTAGTGTCTTTCACATAGTAAGCACTCAATAAAATATTAGCCTTTATTATATTATTGATGTAAATAGCATTCAATAACATTTACTGAATTGAAGAAATGGGTTCATGTTCATTTATGAGTACTGAGAAAAATACTGCAGCAAACTGAGTGAAGACGGGAAAGAGGGTTAACATAGAAAAGAGATCAGCATTTTTGAGCACTTATAATGTTAGAGTTGCTTTAGCTACATCCATCCATTTAACCCTCACTATACACCAGTGACAAAAGCATTATTCAGATAATCAGGGAACTAAGACTCAAAGTAAATGACATATCTGACTGTCAATAGGAGATCTGGCATTTGAACCTGAGCCCCATTATTCAAATTTTATATTCTTTCTCTAATACCACATAGCCTCCAAATTCTGAGGTATTTGACTTTAGAGATCTTGAATATATTACATCTATATTTTATCACCACATAAATAAGCAAAATCTCCTCAGTTGAGAAAATGCAGTTGAAGCATTTTCCAGTTATTTAATTTTTTGAAATTAAATTTGATCTAATGACTTCTTTCCAATACAAGTTTATCAAATGATTTAGCCTTAGGTGAAGTAGGATATACACAGACGTACAAACATCTATTAGAGCTCTATAGTTATCTTTTTCTATAAACAAACATCAAGTGAAAATCTGCCTGTGTCTGGCAACAACTTTTACTGAAACCCGACAATATGTCACTGATTATTTTAAGGGAACCAATTGGTGATTAAAAAATGTAATTCTTCAGACATATAGATCAGTGGAATAGAATAGAGAGTCCAGAAATTAGCCCGAACCAATATGCTCAATTAATTTTTGACAAAGGAGGCATGAACATACAATGGAGCCAAGATAGTCTCTTCAATAAATGGTGTTGGGAAAATTGGACAGACATATGCAAGAAAATGAAACTAGACCACCAACTTACACCATACACAAGAATAAACTCAAAATGGATAAAGGACTTAAATGTACGACAGGAAACCATAAAAATTCTAGAAGAATACAAAGGCAACAAAATCTCAGACATATGCCAAAACAATTTCTTCACTGATACAGCTCCTAGGGCAGTTGAAACTAAAGAGAAACTGAACAAATGGGACTACATCAAAATAAAAAGCTTCTGCACAGCAAAAGAAACCATCAACAAAACAACAAGAAAACCCACCTCGTGGGAAAACATATTTGCCAATGTCATATCTGATAAGAGCCTAATCTCCAAAATTTATAGGGAACTCATACAACTTAACAAAAAGAAGATAAACAATCCAATCAAAAAATGGGCAAAGGATCTAAATAGACACCTTTCAAAAGAGGACATTCAGAAAGCCAAGAGACATATGAAAACATGCTCAAAGTCACTAATCATCCGAGAGATGCAAATCAAAACAACAATGAGGTACCATCTCACACCTGTCAGAATGGCCATCATCAACAAATCAACAAACGACAAGTGCTGGAGAGGATGTGGAGAAAAAGGAACACTTGTGCACTGCTGGTGGGAATGCAGACTGGTGCAGCCACTATGGAAGGCAGTATGGAGGTTCCTCAAAAAATTGGAAATGGAACTCCCATTTGACCCTGTGATCCCACTACTAGGAATATATCCCAAGAAACCAGAAACACCTATCAGAAAGGATATATGCACCCAGATGTTCATAGCAGCACAATTCACCATAGCTAAGATCTGGAAACAGCCTAAGTGCCCATCAGTAGATGAATGGATTAGAAAACTGTGGTACATCTACACGATGGAATACTATGCTGCTGTTAAAAAGAAGGAACTCCTACCATTTGCAACATCATGGATGGAACTGGAGAGCATTATGCTAAGTGAAACAAGCCAGTCAATGAAGGAAAAATACCACATGATCTCACTCATTCATGGATAATAAAGACCATTACAAACTTTTGAACAATAATAGATACAGAGGCAGAGCTGCCTCAAACTGATTGTCAAACTGCAATGGGAAGGCCAGAGAGAGTTGGGGGGCAGGAGGGAGGGGAGTAAGAGATCAACCGAAGGACTTGTATGCATGCATATAAGCATAACTAATGGACATAAGACACTGGGGGGTAAGGGAGGGTAGTGGTTTGTCAAGGGCGGGGGGGGGGGGGGGAAAGGATACTTATGTAATACCCTTTGTAATACTTTAAGAGGAAAATAAAAAAAAAAATGTAATTCTTCTGTGAAGCTTATATCCAAGTGCACAGAAGGAAACAATAAATAACTGCAAGTGAGTGTGTGTGTGTGTGTGTGTGTGTGTGTGTGTGTGTGTGTGTTTGTCTCAGGTGGATAAGTGCATGGGGAGCCAGGATGGGTGATCATAGAAGTGACATTTATGCAGAAAACTAAATGAAATGAAGGAAGGGGCTCTGTGAGTGCCCCAGGTGCAAGAGCGATCTAGGAGGCAAAGCAAGGGCAAAGGATGGTACTGGACCAGCAAGAAGGCCAGTACAACTGTAGCAGAGGAAATAAGGGGGGCGGGGTAGAAGGGGGGTAGAAGGCACAACATAGCGCTCACAGCCAGTTACATAACTACGTACAATTTAATTCAGGATGGAATAAAGGTTTCTCCAGTGTGTTAGATGAGCATAAGTGTCAGGACAATACTGCCAGGGGTTAGGGGTGAGGAAAGATTTGACATTTGCTTCAGTCTTTGAATTTTGAGAAGCACTTTGCCTAGGAGAGAGGACAGAGAAGACATTAAAAGGAACAAAGCGAAAGCATGAAAGTTCACAGTTGTGAAGGGCCTGTCTGTTGCAATTCGATATGATCAGTAGACTTCACTATAATAGAGGTTCCCCCCTTTTTTGTTTCATGATAGCAAGAAAGCCTTATTTCATGAATCCTAGCAACCAAGTGTCAGTGCGCCCCCAAATCATGATTTTAAGCCCTGATCAAACTCTAAGTAAGAACTCATATTCATATGTTTGTCTGTTACTCTCTAGAATTGATTTACTCTTCCCAGCATTATTTAGCTGTTAAAAAATAAATATATTAATATAATAGCCTGTTGTGTAACAAGCTAACATTAAAATATGGTAAAACAGGCAAGGCAAGGGATGGGATGAATGGCCCTTCAACAAACACCGCTTGTTTGGGGATAATGTACCTTTAATCACTATTGCAGACATCTAAAAGAACCCCAATGCAAGCAGAGACTCACAATGAATTAAAACAGAAACAGAGTGATCCCCTGCACCAAAAATAATTGTCAAAATTTTATTTATATCCTCATAAGGCCAAGTTTTTTAAAAAATCCTGAATTCACTTTCAATCACTATTCAATCTCTGTTCAACAACGTGGGACACAGGAAGGTGGGTCTATGCCATATGATGAACCCAGAATCTCTATTTGCCTGCATTAGCACCCATCCCTCCACATTAAGAAGCACAGCAGATTGCAGATTGTGGCCAGTTCTCGGAAGTGGCATGTTTCCAGCTCCCAGGGGATGTGGGAAGACTCAACTGCTCAGCAGTAACAATAATTCTAGCATATCCATTTATGAAATAACTTTGGCAGTAATGGCAAGAGGATTTGGATGAAACTGTGTTATGGTCTTCCAGCTGGTAGAATAGAGCAGAGATTCTAAAGCAAAAAGCTCAGCATGAGATGGCAGATAGTGGCTGCTTGGATAAGGACAGAAGAGAGTTGGGGATCCATGCTGAGGTTAAGGGGAAATGCAAACCAGTCATTGGTTTCAGAATATCCCCAGGCTGCCCAATATCAACACTAGGGATTACTGATGCCATCTGCTGGATATAGTTGGGATTTTAAAATGTCCTCATACTATGGCTTCTCAGTTCTAATGTGAAGGAAAAAACAAAGCAACAACAAAAAAATGAAAACAAAACAAGCTAACGAAAATAATAAAAACACAATCAATGAAAATTAATCCCAGCTCACATTATCTTTACTACTAGAGGCCCGGTACATGGATTCATGTACTGTTGGGGGGTGTGGCCGGCGGGGATAGGCCCACTGTGGGAGCGCCACTCATCCCAGTCAGCTGAGCAGCACTTCTACTGTGGGAGTGCACCAACCACCAGGGGGCAGCTTCTGCATTGAACGTCTGCTCCCTGTGGTCAGTGCATGTCATAGCAACTGGTCAACCAGTTGTTCTGGTCATTCTGCCATTTGGTCGCTGTGCTTTTATATATACTAGAGGCCTGTTGCACAAAGAGATTTGTGCAATACACCTTCCCTCTCCTTCGCTGCCGGCACTGGTTTTCCTCTGGCACCCGGGACCCAGGCCTTCGCTCCAGCAGGAGCCGCCTTCCAGCGCGCCAGCCCCGGGTCCCCCGCAGGAGGGCCGGATGAGGGTGGGGTGGGTGCCCAATGGCTGCGGTCCCGCCCGCCAGCCACAGGTCGGGTAGTACACAGGACGCCCGCCGCCCTGGGTCACAGATAGCAGGCCCGGATGGCGGCGGGGCAGGCGGGATGGCGCTGTCCCACCGTTCCTGCAGTATGCAAATTAGCCGCCATGTTTATTGGAGGTTAATTTGCATATCATGCTGATTAGCCAATGGGAGATGTAGCGAAGGTATGGTCATTTGCCGTGTTTGTCTATTATTAGATTGGATAGATATCTTAAGAAGGCTGAAGTGTTTTATTGTTACTCTGTTTTTGAGGTGTGTAGTATTTATTGCATTTGCTTTTCTTTTAGAACAAAACTTTCTCATAGTACAGTTAGCCATATGCTGAGTGGCCAGATTACTATGACCACCTGACATTTGTAGGCAAATTAGCTATAATTTCACACTGAAGTTGCTAAAGGGCCAGACCATTATAAATAGGGAAGCAGGTTGTTTGCCATGACAGTAGAAGTGATTTTTCTCTGAAGATATGGGTAAACAATGTGATTTAACAGCCTTTGTATGTGGGATATATATTATGATGAGTGGCCAGATTATTATGACCACCCCATCAGTACTTCTTTGGGCCACCTTTTGCCTTCAATATTGCGGTGATTCTTCTTGGCATTGACTCCACGAGATGTTGAAAGGTGATGCGAGGAATCTGACACCATGCCTGATGAATAGCACTGTCCAGTTCTGTGAGATTGGATGGTTGTGGAACCAGCAGCCTGATGGCTCTTTTAACTTCATCCCACAAATGCTCAATTGGATTGAGATCTGGTGATTGTGGGGGCCACCTAAGCAAGGTAAAGTCTCCCTCATGTTCTTGAAAGCACTCCTGCACAATACGAGCACCGTGGCATGGCACATTGTCTTGTTGGAAGAAGCCATCTCCATTGGGATACGCCATCAACATGATAGGATGAACTTGATCAGCAACGATACTTAGGCATGTTGTGCTATTCAGACATTGTTCCACACGAAATAATCATGGGGAAATCATGCCAGGAAAACATGCCCCAAACCATAACACTGCCCCCATCAGCTTGAAGGGTTGTACTCATGCATGTGGGGTGCATGCTTTCATGCTGTTTCCGCCAAATTCTCACTCTGCCATCTCCATGATGCAACTGGAAATGTGACTCATTGGACCACATGACTTTTTTCCAATGCTTGACTGTCCAATACTTGTGTTCCTATGCGAATTGGAGACGTTTTATCTTGGTAACTGCAGACAGCAAAGCTGTTCGAACAGGCCTTCGTCTTCCATGTCCCATATGATGCAGTGTACGGCTAATTTGCCTACAAACATCAGGTGGTCATAATAATCTGGCCACTCACGTTCAAATATATCCCACGTTCAAAGGCTGTTAAATCGTGTTGTTTACCCATATCTTCACAAACAAAAAAATCACTTCTACTGTCGTGGTAAACAACCTACTTCCCTATTCATAATGGTCTGGCTCTCTAGCAACTTCAGCAGGAAATTATAGCTAATTTGCCTACAAACATCAGGTGGTCATAATAATCTGGCCACTCAGTGTAAATGACACCCAGGCAACTGCATGTAGAGTTTGTACTGTAAATCCATGAATCCCTAGCTAAAAATCTATGCGTTATAAGCTTTATTCATGATTTATTCCTTTCTATACTTTATTGGAGAAGAGTGCAATAGTTTTGTCTAGTTTTGACTTGCTATGTTTTATTAGAAAGGAAGGAAAAAGATTAAGAGAAAAGAATCAGTATCATTATTTGGTCAGAACTATTACATATGCACTTGAGTTTTGCATAAAATATGGTAATTCAACATTTGTTTTTGTTTTGCAGAAAATTGTACCCTGTAGGGTTATTGTAAAAGCATGATTTTAAAAAGACAAAACTCCTCACAGTGCTTTAATAAAATTTCAGATCTTTTAGAAATGTGTGGCTAAATTAACATTGATTCTAGTCTACATTTCTTAAAAAGTACTAATCACATAAGATTTGTAATGGGAAAAAATGGTTTTCATGGTTAAATTCATTTGGAATATGCTACATTCCAAGTTTGTTCTCCTGGAGTTCCATAAAGCACACTAGTTAATATAAGGAGTTGGTATTTATTGAGAATTTACAGTGTGTCATTATTGCATTTAATCTTTGTTATGATTCTATTATGTGGACACTTTCAGTAATCCTAGTGACAAATGATGAAACTAAGAAAATAGATGTATTTGTTGTTTGACTTTAGAGCTCAAGCTCATATGTCTGAAAATATGTGCCAAAATAATACATGGAAATAATAATTCACATTAATATTACTTTTGTGTTAATTATATTTTGATACTAGAGGCCTGGTGCATGAAATTTATGCACGGGTAGGGTCCCTAGCCCTGGCTGGCAATCAGGGCTGATTGGGGCCTTCTGGCTGCCGGCTAGGGCCTTCCTTCGCTCCGTGTTGCTCCCTGGTGATCAGTGCATGTCATAGTGAGTGGTTGAACTCCCTGTTGGTCGAACACCCAAGGGGAAAATTTGCATATTAGCCTTTTATTATATAGGATTAACATTAACCTATTAAAATATTGAAGAATAATGCAGTGACGACATCTATTTATCCTAGCATTTCTGAATCTATTGGGCTGTAGGATGCTTATGAATTTTAGTAGCAATAGTTTCCCAAAGAATACAGTTCTAGAAATGCTGATGATATAAGCTATAGTATTGCTGCAGATGAGGAGACAGGGAGGGAGTAGCCTTTACTATTTCTCTGGCTACTTGCTTCAGAATCACCACTGGTGTCCTCCCCCAGGCATGCCATTCAGAGGTTTCCACGTGGCAATGTGGAATGGGCAGCGGAAGGAAGCAAACCCCTGAAATCATTGCAGCTGCAGGTGCACAGCGCACTGGAACCCCTTGTATAAGTGTGTGATATTTATTTTAGTCCATCCTACAGAGGGAGCAAGCTTAATTTAGTTAAGCCACAAGGTTGAGTGAAGAACAGCATGTTGCTCTTTATTGTTTAGTCAATTAAATTGTCCTCTGTGCTCGTAGGAAATGTTCCACATTTATTACCAGTGAGGTACATGCTCTGGCAGTTTCTTTGCTTCAGATTGTCTTATTTAGCACATCTAAAGATTTGAGAACAAATGACAGAAGACATGGTGATAACTTGTTGGGCTTTTCTAAAGATTCAGAAGTTCTAGAGTATCTGCCAGTGACAGATGGTCTGTCCTTTCTCAGGGCTTGTCTTCCTGACAAGATTTGATCCCCCCCCCCCCACCCCCGCCCCACCTCCCATCTTTTTGCTCTATACACCTAAAGGAAGCTCAGATTCTGGGGAGGTTGATAGTCTCATTAGTAGTAACTACATTACTGTATATCACTGTGGTAGCAACTCTACCTGAACACGCGCCATGCTTGGTTACTAATTGTTAGTTACTAATATACACACATATAAGAGGGAAAGAGAAACAAATTACCAAGGAAAATTCATACTTCCTCTCTTCCTGTTATTTTGATAACCAAACGCACTAGAATCCCCATTGGATAGTTTTTTTTTCTTGTTACTTTCTTTTAATAGTCCAAGCATAATGTGATGTTTTCAGCACTGTTTTTTATCATTATGATAATAAAATATATATTGTTTTTAGGACCTTCAATATTTCTTAGCAAACTATTTTTTTTTTTTAAATTTTGGCTCAAAATGTACAATCACTGCTTACTAACTTACTAAACCTTTATAAGAGTCCACAGATTGAGACAACTATAACAATGATGTGCTTAGATATAAAATGGGTTCCCACTGACAAAAAGGAAAATTTCAAGTTGTTGAATCTCTTTCATTGGCTTCAAATGTGTTTCCTGATTAACTTACTAAGAGATGTGCTACTTAGGGGAGGAGGATGGGTAAAGGAAACAGTTTTCCCTGTTTGAGTTCTAATGTAACTGTGGAGGCAAATACATGGTTTCAAAAATTCTAGAATGTCTTCCAATCGCTTCTTAATCCTTTACTCAAGACTAACTTAATTATTCCAGCTAGTAATACCACTAGTTCAATTTAGCATTACTTAGGCTGAAGTGTACCAAGTGGAAAGAGATTAATATTACTAAAAGATGTAAATATTATCAGATATATTCATTTGGGATTTACATAGTTGGTCTTTGTTATCTACACAAGTAGCTGAGAATTTCTTTCTTTTCTTTTTCTTTTTCTTTCTTTTTTTTTTTTTTTTTGAATTCTCACCGGAGGATATTTTTCTATTGATTTTTAGAGAGAGTAGAAGAGAGAGGGAAAGACAGAGAGAAATATCGATGTGAGAGAAACACATTGATTGATTGCCTCCTTCACACTTCTTAACCAGGCCCCAGGCTGGGGAGAAGCCTGCAACTGAGGTACTTGCCTTTGACCAAAATCGAACCTGAGACCCTTTGGTCTGCAAGGCCAATGCTCTCTATCCACTGAGCCAAATCCGCTAGGGCCAATAATTTCTTTTTTGTGTAAATAAGTCTCTCCTAAGCATGCTCACTATAGTAGCTCACTTTGCTAATATGTGAAAACAATAAACATTATTGCTCTTTTGTACCTTTTAACTCCACTATAATTTTACATGACATATATATATATATATATATATATATATATATATATCCAATAGTACATTTTATGTAATATAACCAGTTGTACAATATATATCTAATATAGGCAAGGCATATATGTATAGGAGTTTACCTACTCCTATATCTGTATTAGTCATTTAAGTGAAGGGACTCAAAACCTACTGGGTTTCCACGATGTAGGCTATTGACCTCCCTGTCATTTTTTAATGACCCTTATTAAATGCTCCTTTCATAACAGATATCAGTTCTTTTTAAATTAGTACCTGTTTCACATTGCTCACTTTTACATTCAATTATAAACAATCAGAGAACTCATGCCAGCTCATTGGTTATGCGTGAAGATGTTAACCCTGACCCAAGGCAATTATATTCCTCTTTTAGTGGGCAGTTCCTCAGATAACGAATGAGAGCCTTAACTGTCTATGTACAACCTAGCAATACAGTTTTCAAAGATCCTTTAAAACATGGTGTCACACTAACATGTGGATTTTAGTTTTATATACATGTATATTGGGGTATATAATTAAAGGGATGAGAGATCCAACTTTTCATTTTTATATACCTTTTCCCTATAATATGCTTTCCTTCCCCAAAGAAAAGTGGACTTGCAAAAAAAAGTCCTGCATATTCACTATGTATGAAACGGCCAACAACTATTGCATGGTTATGAAATCATGCCTTTATAAAATCACATACATTAAAATTACTCTAATGAGTTTGTTTATTGAAATTTGTTAGGGCTAGAAAAATTGCATAGCTGAGATTAATAAAAAAGAATTACATTATATAAGATATGCTAAATTATTCCAACAAGTAGGCCCAAAATGATGTAATAATGTCTCCACAGAACAGAGGTTTATTTCAGGGTTAGTGCAATACCACGTCAGGGAATGGGGATTGGTGTCTGCTCCATGAACTCACACTATTGTGATAAATGATTTATTTTTTTTAATGCAGTAATGTGTTAATAATTTTCCTTGTTTCAAATTTGTACTGCCAGATGTCTCATATGTTAGTACTCATGAGTAAAACCAAAGACAGGAGTGAGAGAAGATGATTTCCCTGCTCACAGTATGCAAGGGAGGGTGGTCCAGAGAGTGGAATCTGGGATTCGATATTTGAAACACAAGATTGAACCTGTGACACTATACTTTTTCATGCTCTTGCCTGAAAGTTCATTTCCAACAAGAGAGTGAGAAAGACGAGTAAGTTTTATGGACTAGACAAATTGCCAGTAAGTTCCCATTGTAACTCATCCTCTACTTATTTCATAAATTCTGTTGGACAAAATAGCTTTTTACTTATTAAGTTTTACAGGTTAATGCAGAGTTCCCATAGCCTGAATTTTGCTTAATCTGGCTACCTGGTATAGATTACTTAAATAGAAACAATTTAAACTAAATTGAGTCATCTCTTCACTCTACTATTAATATGGCTTCCGAAGTACATTCAATCTATATCTTGGCTTTCATTACTCTTCTCTCTGAATTCTCCCTATCTTCATGCTTTAGTCATTTTCATTTATCTATACCTGATTTCATTTCATGCAGAGAACTATTTTTCTTATACTTGAGTCTTTGGTCTGTGTGCCTTTAAGTTTTTATGGAATTCCCACTAATTTTTTAACACTGTTTATTGTTAGTAAATTACTGATGATTTATTTGTCACTGACACAGTGTAAGAAAAATAATCATAAAATTAGGAAGAAAGGCTGTAATTACTGGAGTAAAGTGATTTTATATTTTTTTTAGCTAAAATTAAAAACTTCCCTGGATCATACTTTCTACATTAAGTATCACATATAAGTGGAGCATGCATATATTTCAAAAAAATGATAGTAATGATATAACTCAAATAGATAACATATCCTAACTTCTATGATAATATATTATCTTTATATATCAGTAATATTATAGGGGCCAATGTGCTGTATTTTGAAATCATAAAATTTACACCAAAATTAAAAAACATTCTGAAAATAATTATATACTTTGAAAAAACATCACATTTCATAAGAAATATATTTGCAGTTGCATTTCTTGTGCTTGAATACATCTTTCCATAGGCATTTCTCAATAGGACAAAGACTGACCACCAAAATACAATGCACACTCACTTTCTAGCATTTCCTTGCTATTTATTAGAAAGCATCTTTATTTAAAACCCAATCTTTGGGTATTATCGCTGAAAATAATGGAATAATCTCTTAAAAAAAAACACTCTTGCCCATTACAGTAGGTCCTCTGGTTACATCGGAGATCCGTTCCTAAGGCGACGTAACACGATTTTCTCCTTAAGTCGGAACCCACCTACATAAGCACCTGTCACTCACATGGAGCACATACACAGCAGTAATGAAGTAAAAAAAATTTAAAAGAAAGGTAATAATTCCTGACCTTTACTTGTGGTAAATAAATACTAAAAAACATAAAGCACATATGACATACATTGAAATGATGGAACTTTTTCTTTTTTATAAATAAATGGGAGATGGCGACGTAACCACGGAACAACGAACATCGAGTCCAACGTAACCCGAGGACTGTCTGTATATGCCTATATGCCTCTTGCTTTAAATCATAATAACATGTCTTAGAATGTGTATGATAAGATTAGATAGAATGGGAATTCCATACAAAAGCTAACTTTACTACAGAAACACACACAGAGACAGACACACACACACACACATGCACGCCTTTCTGTTTTGGCCTAAGCCAAGGATCGTTTAGAATCAATTTACCCAAAGTTAGTCGGCCAATATTATTACCTATACATTGTTTGCTTTTACATATGTTTTATTTTTGTTCACGTTATTAGCAATTTGAAAGCCACTGAAATTACCCACCTGTAACGTAATGCTAATATAATGTGTATTGCTTTTAGCCTTTACATTCAGCTACTTCAACAAATGGATCTCTTTAGAATACATGAGCAAAGCTTTTCAGAACATAGAGCAGTTTACTTTATCAAGACAAGAGCAAGCTTATACACGGGGAAGTGTTAGAAGATAAGAATGCTAAGCCAGATTGTAGAGGGGTAGTACTTAGATATTTATTAGGTGGATAATAGAAAGCCATCAATGTTTATTTGGAATAGGAAGTGCGATTCAAACTCCACTCTCAGTTAAATCACTATACAGTATCATAATATTTTTTAGTTGAAACCTGTTTTTCTAGACTTTTGATGAAGTGTATTTTCAAATTTTAATTAGCAAGTCTATGCCTCCATACATCAAACACCAATGCTTAATCCACAGTTCTTTGGTAACACTTTTCCATCATCAATTGAATAACAACTTTTCTAACATATAATTTATTTATTTACTTATTTTTTATTTTATTTTTTCAAAGTACATCCATTTGGTTTGGTTTATTTTTCATAATTAATACTGACTGATAGCTGGTTTGTTTTCTGTTCTAGGTTGTGGAGACTAATTTGGTTGCTTTTGACTGTCACTGGATCATTATAAATGAGGTAAAACCAACTAAATATTATTGTCAACTCTGGGTCCTGTTTTTATATGTATAGTCAGAGCATTTCCTCTGGCCTTGAATGTCTAAGTGGAAACAAACACAAAGTAAATGTTCATCTTACCGAGTGAATTCTGTTAAATAAAAATAGGATAAGAAGGGTCTTTTTTTAAATTATGAAGGGCTTTGTATGAATAAAATAAATGGAGAATGTCTTCCCCACTGAGTATCTTTTAGTCCTTTCCATTGGAACACAGTGCTTGCTTCGGGAGATTATCTTTACAAAAAGTACAGTTCCTCTTTGTAAGTGAATTCCTCCCAGTGGAGTGTTTGTGTTCCTTTTATATTTTAATATTGTTTCTAGAATTTTTATATCCACTCCCCTTAAGTAGTTCAGCATATTAATATGAATAAACAAAAACAGATTTTTTCTTTTCATAAAGGAATACAACAGTTTTAAAATCCATCAAGTTGTTAAATTCCTTGTGAAAGTTTTTTTTTTTTTTACTTTTGTAACAATACATATGATTAAAAAGGCATTACAGTATGAGAGCCTGTGCAATTCGTTTCCATTAGCACCTGCCTGTCACATTTTTAAAAGGACAATGAGCAGATAAGTTATGGATAAATAATGAGATCATGTGGATTCGGCCTCAACAAAACCTAGCATTAAATAAGTTATATTACTTATGGATAAAAATAATGTATTATTTATCACTAGATACTACATATTGAATTATAGAATAATAAATTTTGTTGCAGGGAAAAATAGCATTTTGGGTAAGACTTCCGGTTTTGCAGTCAGCAAGATGGGATCAATCCTTCCTCTAAAATTGGTTAGCTATGTTACTTTGGATATATACTATAAAGCATCCTGTTCCTCAAATGTTTCACTTGTACAGTAACTATAATAACATTTACTTTACTGGTTCATAATAAAAATTAAGTGAGATATTTATCTAGTAATCTTAACACAGTGCCTCAATAAGTGATTGTAGTACATGTAAGTTCAAAGATTATATTCTTACACATTATTTTGTTGAGTAGTATACATTACTTTATGAGGTACTGAGGGAATGAGGTTCATAGAGAGTAAATGAGTTGCCTTTTTTTTCCATAGAAAAATGAAAATGATTTCCAGTTTCAAATTGTTTTTCCAACACCACGCTTCATTGATGGACATGTTCTTTTTAGCTCAGTAAGAAAAAAACACATAAATCTGTAAACATTTTGTAAATCTGTTTGGGTTGGCCAAACGTTATGATTTAAAATTATATTTTTAAATTTTAAATCAAGATCTGTGTGGTTTTTTTTTTTTTGTAGGGCGCAGCTATAGGGTTAAGCCTCGGACTGACCTATTGGCAAAGCCACAAACAAGTCCCAGCTTAGAGGGCACAGTCCTCTTAGCATAATTAGGCTTGACCTTATGACGCTCCCTAGATCCTTCCTAGGTAGCTAATGGGCTGTGGGAGGTGCAGCAAGTGCTGCCAAAACAAGTGAAACTCACAAGAACAGTGTAACTATGGTGACCACTACCTTGTTTACCTCTGGCTATAAAATAAAGGCTCAGCTTGCCTCTGGATCTCTCTCTGTGGCCTCAGCCCGGCACAGGAAGATCCACCTAGACCCAGCTTATTCTCTCTGTTATTTCTTCATCCTTCACTGCCCTCACTCAGGTTTGTGAACCCTTGGCTGAGCTGGCCCAGCCCTTTTTTTTTTTTTTCTAAAATTCCCACAGGTAACATGTATGTGTGAGATCTGCTTTTCAATGAAGTTTTGATATCTTCAAATTTTGTAATGCCCCTTAATTTTCATCTAGAATCCTATATAATAAACCCTAATATGCAAATCAACTGAATGGCAAAACAACTGGTCACTGTGACATGCACTGACCACCAGGGGGCAGACATTCAATGCAGGAGCTGCCCCCTGGTGGTCAGTGCACTTCCACAGGGGGAGCACTACTAGGCCAGAAGCCGGGCTCACAGCTGGCGAGCACAGCGGCAGTGGCAGGAGCCTCTCTTGCCTCCGCGGCAGCACTAAGGACCCCTCGGGGGATGTCTGACTGATGGTTTAGGTCGGACATCCCCGAGGGCTCCCGGACTGTGAGAGGGCACAGGTCAGGCTGAGGAACCTTCCTACCCCAGTGCATGAATGTTGTGCACTGGGTCTCTAGTGACTAAATATCAAGATAGAGGGAAGAGAAAAGGAAGCTTACCAAACTTGCAGGATAACATTTTACATTAGATATTTCACTTTTACTTTTCTGCAAGGTTCAAAGAAATAGAAAATTTGCCAAATATTACACAACTATTAAGTAGTAATAATAGGATTCAAAACAGCATTTTCCAGTCTAAAGCTTTGGTTGCTTTTGCTTTGTTTTCTTTTCCTTTTGTAAAAATAACTTTCCTTATAGATTATATATTTGAAATGCCTGCTACCTTAACTTTAACCTTAAGGGAGCCAATTATTTTATTATGTTTTCTTAATTTAATTATTTCCTTAATTACTTTTTTTTTTAAAAATAGAGAATCCTTCTAAAATAGAGAATCCTTCTGTTTTCTTTTTTTGTTTGCTTGTTTGTTTGTTTTCTCACAACCAGAGAGATCCACAGAGGTCCACATCTGTATGATGTGGAATTGATCATACAGATTTCCCAATGTGAAACACATTGGAGTAATTTTATTTGTTCATGTCAATAGAGTTGTCTAGGAAGTAAAAGTGATATATTGCCTCCCTAGAGACATTGATTAATCAAACTAGTTAATACTTATAATCATTAAATGGAAATGCCCATTCTCTTTTATTCTTTGACTAGAGGCCTGGTGCACGGATTCAGCACTGGTGTGAAACCAGCTCTCTCACACCCCCTGAGGGTCCCAGATTGTGAGAGGGCACAGGCCAGTCTTAGGTACCCCACCGGTGCACCATTGAGGCTGGAGAGGGACCGCAGGAGGGCTCCAGGGCATATCCAGCCCAACTTGTCCAGTCCCAATCAGCTGGACCCCAGCAGCAAACTAACCTACCGGTCAGAGCGTCTGTCCCATGGTGGTCAGTGCGCATCATAACGGCTGGTTGAACAGCGAACGGTCGGACACTTAGCATATTAGGCTTTTATTATATAGGATTAGATCAAAGAAGTAACTCCTGAATTAATTATTTTTTCTATACCTAATGGAACTAATGAAATTAAACCTGAATCTTAAAAGTGTGAATCATGTAAAGCTCCCTAGAACACCAGTGGTCATCTACATACTATTTAAGGTGTCAATTTTCACTGTGGAAGAAATCACTCCTCCGTGCTATATATGTGCAGTCTGACTGAGGAGACTGGCAAGCATGTCACTCATGGTGAATATGGAAATAATAACAATTATACTTTAATATATCTTTCATAAATATTATGGCTCATGTTGTTAAAGTTATTAAATCTTATTACATAAATTCTTAGGAGGGCAAATGCTATCTTTAAATGGAGTTTAATAATTTGAGCCATAATTTTGGAAATAAACACATAAACAAAGCAATCTAACCAGCAAATAACTCAATAAATGTTAGAAGTATAGAAGACTTCAATTATTTTTTTTGCTCCTTTACACTTGGGTCTTCTATTGTGATAATCTAATCTAATAAAAGACAAACATGCAAATTGACCATACCTTTGCTATGCCTTAAGCCAAGCCCACCAGCCAATCAGAGCAACTATATGCAAATTAACCCAACTAAGATGGCGGCCGGAAGCCACGGAGCTGGAGCAAGCAGGAGGCTTGGTTGCTCCAGTGATGGAGGAAGCCAAGCTTCCCGCCTGCCGCGGCCGGCTCTGAGCTCCACTGAAGGCAACAAAGTTTCAATTATAGAAGGTAAATAAATCCCAGAATAAAAAAAAAAAAGAAAAAAGGAGAGGCTGGGAGCTTCCATCACCAGGGGGGGCTTGGCCAGCCTGAAAATGGCCCTCAGCCCCTCACCTAGATAGGCCAGGTACCCCAGTGGGGACCTCCACCCTGAAGGGGGTGTGACCAGCTGCAAACAGCCATCAGCCCCTCACCCAAGCTGGCCAGGCACCCCAGTGGGGACCCCCACCCTGAGGAGGGTGTGACCAGCCTGCAAACACCCATGAGCCCCTCACCCAGGCTGGCCAGGCACCCCAGTGGTACCCCACCCTGATCTGGGACACCCTTCAGGGCAAACCAGCCGGCCTCCACCCATGCACCAGGCCTCTATCCTATATATTAAAAGGGTAATATGCAAACTGACCCTAACAGCAGAAAGACTGGGAATGACTGGTCACTATGACACACACTGACCACCAAGGAGCAGATGCTCAATGCAGGAGCTGCCCCATGGTGGTCAGTGCGCTCCCACAGGGGGAGCTCTGCTCAGCCACAAGCCAGGCTGATGGCTGCCAGTACAGCAGTGGTGGTGGGAGCCTCTTCTGCCTCCTCAGCAGCACTAAGAATGTCAGACTGCAGCTTAGGCCTGCTCCCCGCTGGCAAGTGGACATCCCCTGAGGGCTCCTGGGCTGCCAGAGGGATGTCTGATTGCCAGCTTAGGCCCAATCCCCCAGGGAGCGGGCCTAAGCCTGCAGGTGGTCATCCCCTGAGGAGTCCCAGACTGCAAGAGAGCACAGGCGGGTCTGAGGGGACCCCCCCCCCCCCCCACTGAGTGCACAAATTTTTGTGCACCGGGCCTCTCGTTATTTATAACATCCCTTTAGTATTATTGAATCTCTTAATCTTTCTCTGTCCCATAGCCCTCTTTGCTAGACCTTGAGTAGAGGTGTCATTTCTTTTGGACAGGTCAATACCACCTAGTCTTTGAAAAACCTGATGTTCACGGCCCACACTATATATATTGTTTATTGTTTGGTAGCTCTTCTAGGTTAAAACTCAGAGATTAAGCATATTGTTTTTGTATTTTCATCCACCCACCAATCGTCAGTATATCTGTAGTCAGCACTTTTGCTTCCACATGACCTCATTCAGTCACCTCATAGTCTTTGAAACATGCCTCAGAAAACTTGACTCTCACTACCTTTACTTCATTTACAGCCTTTTGTGTACAAATCTATAATGGATGAATCATATTTACCCTAGTGTCCATAAAAGAAGAAATACGGATTTTCAAATATTCTAGGGAGCAAATAAACTCTAAAAGTAACAGCAACAACATCAGCAATAAACCCTAGCAACATGCAAAGGTCCATTTCAATTGAACATGGAAAACACTAATCTGTCTAGTTCGCTTTGTATAACTACTATTTTATTGCCAATTTTAAAATGGGTTGCAAACATTTAGTATATAATCTTATTGCATCAATATTTTTTTTAGAGAGAGACTATAAATCAGGTTGGCATTGAACATCATGATACAAATTGAGGTAGAAAGTTGAAAACAACATACATTTTTTTCATTTGCATTACATGAGCTGCAATAATGAGAGGCTGTGCTCGTTCACATGGTGTAATCAATCATATGTTAGTAGTTGATAATGGTATTTATCTTCTTCCTACAATCAGTGGGTTCAGCTCAGAACAGTCTTTCCATGTAAGCATTGTCATTCCTTCTAGGTCCTGAAGCAGATGTCCTAGCACTTTATTGAAATTTTACAAAAGTTAGAAATTCTTACAGGAAGATTCACACATGATAGAGCTACAGGAAGTATAATGCTATGTGCACCTTCTGTTCCTGCTAATACTGAACCAGATATTTGGTGCCATGACCTCTTATTTAAATAGTTTAAGTCCATGAAAAAAGAAGGGAATCTTTGTGACAGCATGGATGGACCTGGAGATTATTATGCCAAATGAAATAAACCAGTTGGAGAAAGACAAATGTATGACCTCACTTATATGTGGAATGTAATGGACAAAATAAGCTGATGAACACAATAGAAGCGGAGGCATGGATACAACGGACAGACTGACAGCTGTTAGAGGGGGTGAGAGGACTAGATTAAAGAAGGTGAAGGAATTAGCCAAAGAACATATATGCATAACCTATTGTCACAGACAACAGTGTGGTGATGCCCAGAGGGAAGGGGGAGAAGGGAGCTGGGTGGACGAGGGCAAAAGTGGGGGAGGGGGTTGAAATGGGGACATCTGTGATAGTGTCAACAACAAAAATAAAGTTAAAAAAATAAAAATAAATAGTTTAAGTCATTATTCTCTGTTAAGCACTGCTGAATTCCGCTATTAAGAAGTTGTTGAGATTTTAAAAGTTTGTATGTATAATGGATGTTTTTCATTTTTTTTCTAGTTTAGTGATTAATTGAACTGCTCACTACTAATCTGTCAAGCAGAGAGTTGCCATTCTGCTCCTCTTCCTGCTGGTATACAGCCCACAGCTGGTTTTATTCCATGCTTCCACATAATGTTGGTATAATTATTTCACACTAATGTTAAATTTTATGGAAGCATCAAAGGATCATCTTTGCTAAAGCATGAAGAATATAAACATATTAACAAAAACAACAACAAAAAGCATAATCTTTTTCAACTACACCACACAGTAGTGTACTGACAATATCATTATTAAAATCTGCTTTATTCAGATTTGTTAATGTTATTAAGCATCCCAGTGTCTAGACTTAAAATTTCAGGTATCTATATTTAGAAGACAGTTTGGTGAAAACGTGCTATTGATTTATTCATTCATTTTTTTCTTGATACCTGTTATGAGCCATCTGAGAACTTTCTTAAATGAAAGAAGGTAGAAGCATGAGAAAGGAGGGAGGGACCCCTTCTCTGAAATAGTTTATGTATATGTTGGTGTCCGATCTATTGGATTTTGAGAGTCTTTCCTTCCCTGGAATTCTATTAATTTAAGCCTAAAGCTGATACCCTACAAAGATTCAGGGTTGGTCCAATTTTCCTAAAATATTTGCTCTCAAAAGTGGCTGTTTCTGGATGGAGTTTTATTCCTATCAGATAGTGTAGCTTTCCTCTTCTTTCACTCTCACACAGTTCAGGGTTCACCCACATTAAACTATCACAGGAAAGCAAACAGGAATATTTTATTGGATATTTTGACTTTATTCTTAATAATGTTGATTATACATGTAAATTATTTTTTGAGGGGAGGAAAACACTGTTTGCCTTGCTCCTATAGAAGTAAAATAGAAAAAATTTAGGTACACTACGATATATTTGTCAATTTTTTTATCATAATATCAATTCCTCTTTTTTAAATACTCTTCATATAAATAATATATAAAAGGTAAATATTTTTATAATCACTTCTTAAGATGCTTTAAAACTTGGGAAGTTTCTGTATATTTTATAGAGATGGACATGTTTGGTGGCACTGGGGGCTTGGGAAAAGGAATGGTGAATTAGTTCTTCACATGACTGTTTAGAAAAATCAAATAGTTTATTTTAAAAAAGAGCATTAAAATGATATTAATTCTAATAGGTTATATAATAGCTTAATATATATATATAAAAGCCTAAGCAACCCAATGACTGAACAACCGGTCAACCGGTTGCTATGATGTGCACTGACCACCAGGGGGAGATGCTCAATGCAGAAGCTGCTCCTGGTGATCAGTGGGCTCCCACAGCCAACCTTCTGTGGCCAGCCAACCTCCCGTGGTCCCTCCCCCTGGCCAGCCAACCTTCCGCAGTTCCTTCCTCTGGCCAGTTGGCCCCTTCGATCAGCCCTGATGGGGCAGGGGGCAGCCAGCCAAACTCCTGTGGTCACCCCCTCCCCCCCGTGCGCCATGCCAAGGGACCCCAACTGTGCATGAATTCATGCACCAGGCCTCTAGTATTTTAATAAAGAAGTTTGCTTATGGATTTTTTCACATAAAAAGATCTCTTAATAGATTGAGTATTCACTTGGCTGACAGTGTTCATATAGCATTACATCTACCACTCCTGAAATACATCTTTTAAAATGCAGAAATAAAGTTCTCTAAGTATAAAATAGCTGCCTAATCAAGTTTTATATCAATACCAAACTATTTTTGAAATCATGTGTCAAACTAAAATTGCAAGTGAATTTTTTGAGACATACTGTCTGTTAGTTTCATTCAGAATGGCAGATTCTTTCCTCCAAGAAAATTGCTTTCTTTTTTCTTTCTCAATAATAATTGGCAAAATATATTCAAATTGGTATTTCCTCAGATATACTCTAGTTGCTCTGACACTTAAGAACTTCAGTTTTTGGAACTTATAAAAGGTAGTCATCCCTTTTTGTGAGTTTGAAATAGTCTTCTTAAAGACTTTGATTCTTGAGAGGTAACTTTATTTTCCTTTATATAATCATTCAGCTATTACATGCTGAAATAATATGTCTTTATAGTTTTAAATCCCATCATTCATGACATTGATCCAAATAATTTTTGTGAGGAAATATGAACTCCTTGTTTAAGTAATTAGTTTGGAGAGTGTCTCATTTCATGACATTTATAAATTAATACTGTAAATACAGACAGAGACTTTTGAAAGAAGAACTTAGAATCTTTTTTTTTTAATAAAGATTATTTTTTATAAAGTTATTTATAAAGTGAGACTAACAGTACCTGAGTCCTTGTTGTTTTCAGCAGAAAATAAGATAATATATTATCTTAGTGTTTTACCCAACATAGTAGTCACTTATCAATGTAAGTTTTTATTCTAATGTGCTGATTTGTAGTTCAACATGGCGAGAGTCATGTTGGGATGATACTGTTTGATAAAATGTTGATAAAATTTAGTATTGTTAAAGAAAAAACACACACCAAAATAGAGTTAAGATTATAGAAAAGTGGTACAATTTTTTCACTGCCCTTTAAATAAAAATGTCAGCACAATATGGAAATTTAATTTTAGAAATGTAAAGACCCTGCATAGCAATATTAATCAACGTTAAAAGATTTCTTGCCCTAGCTGGTTTGGCTCAGTGGAAAGAGTGTCAGCCTGCGGACTGAAGGGTCCCAGGTTTGATTGCGGTTAAGGGCACATGCCTAGATTGCAGGCTCGGTCCCCATTGTGGGGAGAGCAAGAGGCAGCTGATCAATGATACGCTCTCATCATTGATGTTTCTATCACTATCTTCTTCTCCCTTCTCCTCTGAAATCAATAAAATTATATATTTTTAAAAAAGATTTCTTGTTAAGGTTAAGGCTAAAAATGATGTTGAAGGATACTGTATAATTCTTTATGAGTAGGTGACAGAAAATTAAATAGTGACTTGCTTTTTGCCAGAGTTTTTGGTGGCACAGACTAAAGGGAAAATATGGCATTTTAAGCTGAGAAAATCACTTATTTAATAGTATGTTAAGAGTTAATCAACCAAAAATCCAGGACATTATACTGGATACAGCTAATGGCGGGTGTTATTTAATTTTCAGAAAATCTATATCACATAAAGATCATAAATAAAGGATGGATAAGCTAATATAATGCTACAAAGCAGAAGAAACTGGTGAATGCTCACTGCATTCTAAAGTTTGTGTCAAATCTTTTATTTCTTTGTGATTAGAATCTCCTGAAATGAATAAGTTCATTGCAAAGGGTTCATTGATTTAAGAGGTTCCAGTGGACATTAGGAAGTACAAACTGCTTTAGTGAAGACGGCCTTAAAACTAAAATTTATTCTGACCACTTTTATTCTGACTAATTCCAATTAGAATATGTGTATGCTATAAAAATATTTCATTTTTATTGCTCCTACATCCATGATTGAGTTAAATCCTAAAATTTAATCTGGAGTTGGGAGGCAGGGGAAAGTATAAAACACATTTCTAAATAACACTGATTTGGATAACAAGCACTGTATTTCTTCATTCACTCATCCTGGTTCACTCTGTGTTAATCAAAAGAGTTTTCCATCTTTATGTTAATATCACAATTACATACTAACTTATTTATTCAACATTTAGTGAGCACTTTGTTTATTTTTAACCAAGAAAAATCTATAGGTTAACATGGATACTTTGGAAAAATTCTTTAAAAATAATATCTCCTCTTGCTCATTCTACTTGCCTTATTAAAGAGCCCCATTTTTAATGGCTAAGAACAATACATGTTACTCTTTCTTTGCAACTATCTTCCTAGGTACTCACAATACCTTGAAATACATTAATGAATCATGAATTATAATAGCAACATATTTTGTGATTTTTTGATGTGTAGATAACCCATATTTTTCTAAAGCATTCAACGTAACAAATTATAAACTTGCTATTAATAAAGTATACAGGGTGTCCCAAAAATGTATACATACTTTAACAGCTTATAGTTCACTTTTGAAAATTAAATATATTTTAATAAGCACTACCTTTATAATTACTCAGTGTGTGTGTATACACTTCTGTGGGGCACCCTATATTTAAGTCAATTGCTCCCGTTTGGAATTATTTAAGCATTAATGGATATAATGTAAGCACAAACAGCAAATACAAATGAGTTGATCATTTTAATGAACATATGTTGTTTTCTTTTGGCTGAGGGCTAAGCATTAAGTAAATGCATTACAGTAACCTTTAGCATTTCCAGATGACAACCTATTAATAGATTTTGTGTTTCTGTTACTGTATTAAAGCATTTCTAATTCTTCCATTTCATATCTTATAGGAAATAAATGACATGGATGTGCAGGAACTTGTAAGAAGGTCAATTGGAAGGCTGACTATCATTCGGCAGACATTCCCAGTCCCCCAGAATATAAGTCAGCGATGTTTCCGTGGCAACCATCGAATATCTTCAACATTGTGTGATCCAAAAGACCCATTTGCTCAGAATATGGAGGTATATTCTAAGTATTGGAGTATTTCTTCCTATGGCGCTTTGCTGTGCAGTTGTAGAGAGTTGTATTGGATTTAGAATTTTACATGTTTGCAATTTCTGAACTATTCCCCTTCTGCAGCAACTTATTAAGACAAAACATCTTAGGAAGCACAGTGAATCTGTGTTGTTGTTTTTTAAAACATTTTAACTTCATTTTAGCAAAATATCTACTTGTTTCATAATAATATAATAAGTAAAGGTTATTTTCTTCTCAGCAAGTAAGTAGATCCATAGCATTTCTCATGGTAGAATTTGAGATTGATACCCCTTAATGCCAAACTCCAATAATTGATCTAATAAATTTGATTGGAGGTTTTTGACATAACAAGGACATAGACTTTTTTTTAAAAGATTAGTATCCAATTTGAAGTAGTTCACAAAAACTTTATTTAGAAATGCAAGCAGCCCTAACCGGTGTGGCTCAGTGGATAGAGCGTCAGCCTGCGGACTCAAGGGTCCCAGGTTTTATTCTGGTCAAGGGCATGTACCTTGGTTGCAGGCAAATCTCCAGTAGGGGGTGTGCATGAGGCAGCTGATCGATGTTTCTCTCTCATCGATGTTTCTAACTCTCTATCCCTCTCCCTTCCTCTCTGTAAAAAATCAAAAAATTATATTTTAAAAAAAAGAAATGCAAGCAATGCTATAGTGTTATGTAGTCATATTTAACTCAGATGGATATACCTGTAAGCTTCACTATTCAGAATACAACAAAGAATTTGAAAATAAAATTTCTGAGCAGCAAAATAGAGAACACCAAGTCCCTGAAGCTACCTCATAAAAATGCCCTTTAAGCACTCACCCAGAGCCTATTTCTTTCTCTTAAGGAAAATCCCATCAGATCTTTTTGTTTTATTTCTCTTTGCACAGGGATTTCAATATGTCAATTTGAAAGGGGATTACAAAAGGCAGGTGTGAGGATAACAGTAGGGAGCTCTAAGGTTCACTCTCTAGCAAAGCAAGAGGCAGGAAAAAAGAAATCAATCAGAAATCTAATTCAAATATTTTATCAGTGAAGGACTTCTCTTGTAAAAACATCTCTGTGTCATGAAACAGTTCCTAAGGGTATCACTGTAGTGTACTGCCAGCATATTAGTTAGTTTTTAAACAGTAGCCCTGAGATATAAACAAAGATTAAATTCATGGTCAATTTCAGAAGTCAGAAAAATATACATTTCAGAAAACTATTCCTTCAAAATGTTTACTATCAAAATATTTTAGTACTTAGCGATGATCAGTTTGAACGTTTTGGAAATATAACCCTAGTAGAACTAGTTCATCCCCAATAATACTAGATAAATAAGGGAGTTTTGCAAAACTACCTCTTCTTTTGAATGATAAATCCAGTCTCACTATCTTTAGTTATGTTTGGATTTTTTTATGAGTTGTTACATATCCAAACTATTTTTTCATACTTACTACCATTGCAGTGAGCTGCATGAAATACTAGGCAGCCCATTAGGGATCATTGCCCTTAGAACTTTGTTTCCTACTCGATTTTAAGCTCTTGTAGAATAGGTTCCCTCTAGCACATGACATCATAAAGCCCCATCAATTACCAGTCTATCTTTACTTCCCCCATCGTACCTACCTCAGTGCTTTGCACCTTTGTGAATATTTGTGGATTTGAATGTAATTAAGGAGAAGGCAGTGGTCAAAATAAGTCACTCTGAAGTGTAAACAAGACGTGCTTAAATTTTATTGCCTATCTTATTGAATGCTTATAATGACCCAGCTTTCCATATTAATTGGTTGTGAGTATAATTGATGTGGAAATGATAGAATTTCAATTGCAGAAAAACATGAAAGAATTTTCATTCAGAAAATCTTGAAATATCCAAGACTCTTTGTGTAAAAAGAAGTATCAGAAAGTATACAAATTGTTAAAGCAGAAAGTAACTACACAGATTTTAAAGCACATTTATCTAACAGAGTAACCATTCTGCTTCAATTAATTCATTTCTTGAAATCAAGGAAACAAACATTTTATTTAGCTTTATATTCCCCAACTTATCTGATGAATTAAGGATGTAGATGAAGCACCATCCCTCTATCCCACACCTTCATCTTAGTTCCCTCAAACACACAGAGGGAAAGAAGCAAGACAATTACTTTTTCTTTGAGGGTTTGTTACTCAATAACTTCCCTATTATGTATAATAGAATTTAACCAAATAATTAATATCCAATCTAATTAAAAGGATAATATGCAAATTAACTATCACTCAATCACAAAGATGGCAGTGCCCATAGCCACAAGATGGCAGTGCCCAATCCTCTCAGCACCACCGGAGTCCCCAAGTCCCGGGGGCGGGGGGGGGGTGGCCACTGAGAGTGGGCAGCGTGAGCAGCCTGAGCAGCCTGGTGGGATGCTTGCTTTGTCGCCACGGAGATGAGGCAAGCGTTTCACCCCGGCCGTGGAGGGCCTCTGAGCAGCGGGCACAGAGTATGGGGGGAGGTGGCGGGGGGCTTTCCGCAGCCTGGCATAGAATGCTTGCATCCCGGAGACTCTGACAGCAGGAGGAGGAAGTCCCACCCCCACAGAATCAGCCAGAATCAGCCAGAATCAGCCAGAATCAGCCGTTGGTCAGACAGCTCTCAGTGGCCTGACAGCCAGGACTCTCATTCATCTGCATCTCAGACTGCGACAGCAGGGAGGTAGGACTATGTCTAAAGAGCAACTACTGATACAATATAGCTCTGCAGCTGAAAGAAGCCGGCGTTATCGACAGAAAATGTCTGAAGACCAATGTGCATCTGATCTTGAAAGATCAGGCAGGCAGGTGGAGGCAGTTAGGGGCAATCAGGCAGGCAGGCAGAGGCAGTTAGCGGCGATCAGGCAGGCAGGCAGAGGGGTTAGGGACAATCAGGCAGGCAGGCAGGTGAGTGGTTAGGAGCCAGCAGTTTCAGATTGTGAGAGGGGTGTCTGACTGCCGGCAGTTGGACATCCCCTGAGGGGTCCCCCATTGGAGTGGGTGCAGGCTGGGCTGAGAGTTCCCCCCACTCTGTGCATGAATTTTGTGTACTGGGCCTCTAGTACTAGTATAAAAGGAAAACTGACAGACACTTTGATAAGTGAAGATTTATATAATTGAGTCTAAGTGCAAGACCCTTGAATTTAAAATGCTCCACTAAAAGCAGAGCATTTGGTATAGAGGCTTGCCTCGGTGAAACTGTTATCTCACTAATGTTAAAGAAAGCAAAAAGAAAAATACTGAGAATTTGGGAGTAGGAGGTTAGGAGAAGTGACACTCTCATCTTGGAGTTCATCAATAAAAACAATTCAGGCAAATATGACCACACACACTTGTATTAGCAAGGTATAATTAAAAATAACTCAAAAAATAAAGATTTGAAAATATGACTCAAGTGAGCTCTAAAACTAAAAATCCAACATAAAATCACAATAATCAACACAACAAAGGAGAAGAGGGTACAATGGGACTGTGTACAGGTCTCTGGGCTGTTATATATTTTAATATGCACAGGAAGAGAAGATTTAGAAAGAACAAAAAAGAGGTTTCCCAAATTTTTAAATTAATGCCAGAAAGAATAAAATCAAGGATTAGCTGAAGTTGCAAAATAAATATTAAATAAATATTTTAGCTAGAAACAGTTTTTAGCAAAAAGGAAGTGAGCTTATTGCTTGGTGAAACTAATGTTAGCTTGACTGATAATGGTGAGAAAAAAGAAATGTTGAAATCTTTTTTGCTTCTGTTTTCTCCATCTAAAAAAATTGTCTTTCAAATTGGAAAGGTTTAAATAAAATTCATTTTAAAAAGTAACCATTGTATTAGAAAAAAAAACATGGGTTTGGAGATGGTAAGAGTGTGTCGCGCTGCTCTAAAATGATTCCTAGCCATTTTGGCTCAGGGATAGAGCATCGGCCTGTGGACTGAAGGATTCCAGGTTCGATTCTGGTCAAAGGCACGTACTCAGTTGCCCTGGCTCTGGTCAGGGTGTGTGCAGGAGGCAACCAATTAATGTGTCTCTATCAGCTCTCTGTCTCTCCCCCTCCCTTCCACTATCTCTAAAAATCAATGGAAAAATATCTTGTAGTAAGGATTAACAAAACAAAAATAAATAAATAAATAAATAAATAAATAAAGGAATCTTAAAAAAATAAAATAAAACGAGGCTTAAAAATAATTGTTCATAATAATAAATAATCAAGTGGATTTGATCACACATTGTAATTTAGAAATACTAGAAAAATACTTGGGAAGAGAATTCAAGTATAAAAAAACTTTGGCGAATGTCCCAATTTAAAAAAGAAAGCAAAAATATTCTCATAATCATAGTTTAATATGCTAAAATTAATATCTACATGAACTGTACAATGTAGTATTACACATACGGTTTAGGGAACTTTAAATAAGAAAACAGGACTTTCTAAACAGCAAATGCTGCCAAAGTCTTATGTAAATTTTTAGGTTGCTATAGTGTCATAAATATACTTATTGTATATTGATTCTTATGTAGGGTTTGACAAATTTTCTTATGAACTCCTTTTGGAAAGACATTAAAAAGTCTAGATAGATTGATATTAGTCAAACATTTTGACCAAAGGTCTCCTAAGAACAGAAGATAGTAACACTCTGGTCTCAGATAGTTTTTTTAAAGTTCAAAATATGTTAAAGTCTCATTATTCTCTTTAAAAATTATAACACATGAGTTTATTTTCAATAATTTATCGGCTAAATTTCTTAGTTGATTTTTTTCCCCCAAATTTTCAAGCAAAATTGATATGCCTCAGACATGGCTCAGATATGTTCTGTAGCTTTGAATATTTCCTTGTATCAACAATTTACCACCAGGTTTTTTGTTACCCTCAGTTTGTGAAATGTGCAACTAGAGGAATACTCAAACCACATCGATAAATATCCTACATGGAACTCTCTATGGTCACTCAGAAGATTGTATTCTTGGGTCTAATATTTTAAAATGTTTATCAACACATGAAGAAAAATGAAGAAACTACGCCTATCAAAATTTTTAAATAACATAAAGCTAGGGGAGAAAGTTTATATTGTGTTATATAATCAATATCCAAGGTTAATATTTACTGAATAATAAGCCTGAAAGTTGAAATTTCACAGAGATAAAATATAGGTTTAAAATCAATTACAGGATGTCTAGAATAATCAGTGGTCGGCAAACTGCGGCTCGGGAGCCACATGCGGCTCTTTGGCCACTTGAGTGTGGCTCTTCCTAAGCCTTAGGAGTACGCTAATTAAGTTAATAACAATGTACCTACCTGTATAGTTTAAGTTTAAAAAATTTGGCTATCAAAAGAAATTTCAATCGTTGTACTGTTGATATTTGGCTCTGTTGACTAATGAGTTTGCCGACCACTGGTCTAGATGAATGGGACCTAGTTTGACAGCTGTTTAAGGCTGTTAAGATGAAGTTAGATTCGATATGAGCATAGCACAGAGCATTTGTGCTCTAAACCTTTCTAATGGAATCTTGGTCTCTATGTCACAATCATTTTGCCAAGATCAAGAGAGATAGATCCTATCTTTCTCCTAGTCAGATCATATCTGCAATAATGTGTCCATTCTGAGTATCAGACTTTGAGCAGAAACATTGAGACATAAAAGGAAGACAAAGAAGAGAGCTAAGATGATGAATAGCCTAGAAATTATACTAGATGATAAACAACTTAAGGAAAGAAGGTGTTTCAGAGCAAGTAATAGATGGTGTGAAATATTGGAAGGTTGTTATGTAGCGGAGGTGGGTGCTGGTGATTCAGTGAAGTCAGAAACAAGTGCAGTGACAGTAAGGTGGAAAGAAATGATTGGTCAGTGCGGGGGGAGGGGATGCTGGTGTTTAGGATATTAGAGGTGATGTGTGTTTGTGTCTAGTGAATAGTTACTAATATTGGTTGTAGCCAGAATGGAAGTAAAGATCATCTTTGTGGAAATCAAAATGATCTTTTTAAGGCAGGAAGATAGTTTGGGGTCATTGTGAGGGAGGAGTCAAAGACCTGGTGAATAAAGAGTGACCAGGAGGTCAGCAAATGATGGCAGAAAGGGGCTAATAAAGTGTGGCATGGGAAAGAGCACAAATTTCAAAGGAGAATAGGCACTTACCTAAAAAAAGAAGAGGTAATTAAAAGCTCAGAGAATGCCAAGCATCCCCTTTGGATCCTGCAGTTTGGAATGTGGGCAAATGAGAAGAGGCAGTCATTTGATTATATCATCTTTCACATATTGAGTTCAACTCACCTTTCAAACCAGCATGGATGCTCAAAGTACATGCCTCAAGGTGTGCAAAAGAGACTGTGCCACAGACATGTCAGGTTGGAATCCGTGTTGTCAAGTTTCTCACTGCTTGACTTCTGTCAAACCTACCTGCTGTTCTTTTTTTCCCATTCTTTTTAATACCTATTTATCAAAAAACAAATTGCTGCATGTGCTAAGCTCTAGGCTAACTCCAGGGGAACTAAGGAATAAGGGAAACAAAAGTACAAAGGGGAAAATGTGTACAATATGAGCCCCTGGCCAGAAGAAACTCATACTCTAGTGTGAAAGGCAGATTTTAAAAGAATCTTTGCATGTTTCATTATATGCACTGAGTGTTACAGGAGATAAAAAGACTGCCCAATTAGCCCTAACATGGGGAGAGTCCTGAGAGCTGTTAGGGTAGGATTCACCTAGTTTGATACCTAGGAATTGAGTATTAGAGGGAATTAAGTAGTTGGAGAAAGATAAATAGACATCAAAGAATGCTCCCACATCAATCTCATATGCGCACTTAAAGCAATCAGTCAGAGAGAGAAGCAAAATAAAACCAAAGAGAGAAAGCAAATTTGAGACCTGGAGCTGGGAGAGGTTAGAAAAGGCCAGATTCTTGCTGATTATTGAGAGATCATCAAAAGTTTGTCCTGCATTTTTGGATACAGCCTACTCATTCTTCATGTTTCTTCTAGGTTCTCCTTCTGGGTCTTCACAGTCTAATTCAGACTAAATTTTGATTCATTAACTACTTTTAACTTCAGATCTCACTCTTCATTGATTGTACATTTTGGCCAGACCCCTCTCACCCTCCCACCCCTAGTCTCTCTAGTAATTACCTGGCAGGGGGAGGAGCATGGGGGGGAGGGTCAGGAGGTGTGTGGAGAATAGCCTTCTCTCATATGTCCTTACAAAGAACAAACCGGCATTTACATAGTTCATAAGAGTATCCAATGTCTCTTTAAAGAAAGTACTACCTCCCATAAGTTTTATACATATAAAATAATGCTTAAAAACACAAATAATTAAAAATTAACCAATTAATAATGGAAAACTCAGGCACTGTTAGGAAATGCTTATTAATAGTTGCTCAATAGTATCAAACTCTCATTATCCTAATAGTTAAACTTAATACTATTCTGTGATGGGGGAAGGCAATTTTATAAGATTCCTTCATGATTAATTATAAGCAAAAGGCAGTGACTAGGCCCTCCCATTTGTTTTCAGGGGAAAAAAGTGATAAGACATTAACATTTCTGGAAATATTTAAATGCTCTAAGATGGATTTGATTTTCATAGTTATGTTGATTCCATATATATATATATATATATATATATATGAATAATTTCAGAGAGGAAAGGAGAGGGAAAGAGAGCTAGAAACATCAATGATGAGAGAATCATTGATTGGCTGCTTCCTGCGTGCCCCACACTGGGGATCAAGCCAGAGTCAGGTCATGTGCCCTGACCGGGAACTGAACGTGACCTCCTGGTTCATAGGTGGACTCTCAACCACTGAGCCATGCTGGCCATGCTGATTTGTCACTTTTAATTTTATGTTGGATTTTTCCTTCATAGAGGTTGTAATATCACATTTAACAACTTATATCAACACTAGATATCTCTTGGTGTTATGTTTTGTAAATATTTCCTAATTTATTTGAAACATAGACACCTTCAGTAGTTAATAGTATGGATAGCAGTTCTGGCTATCTGTAAGAGCTAACTGTAAGACTGCAATAGCTCTTACCAAACATTTCTATAATTCCTGTTTCAATCTACATAAGAGGAAGATAATAATATGATTACTTTAGAAAAAGAAAGCTTTAATGTAAACACGCATTCACAAAGTCAATAGTTCAAGGTATGTCATGATAATGAGTTGCAATGGGTGTGTATACCTCTATAATTTTGTATAGATTCTTGGTCAATGTAATGTTTATGAATGGTGCTATTTCCTATCATTTTTTAAAAATACTGAATCCCCATAGACACAAATGTTCACACAGATGGCTATTTTCTTTTTTCATACCTATGACACTCATCTTATAGGTAAGATCGAGTTGATATTTCTCCATCTGAATAACCAGAGTGCAAAAACTTGACATATTCAGAAAATGTATTATTCAGTTTGCCCTTCCAATGTTAAGCCCTCAGCTCTTTACCTCCTCAGAAAGAAATAAGGGCCAGTGATTTTCTGAGGTCTGGCACTAACAGCCTTGCCTCTGTTAAAACTTCTCTTTTTTATTTTATCTTCTCGTTCATACCTAAATAAGCTGAAAAGGCAATTGAAGCATACAATCAGATAAGACTTCATTCTCACCGGCAAAATTGCCGGGGAAATTAAAAAAGAAACCTTCTTCTTAATAAATAACCCAGCAAACCAGCCATCTACTACACCAATGGAGGCAGCTGAGCTGATGATTTTCTCCATATTCTTGATGGTTGGCGTCGGTGAGTCTAATGATTACTGTGTAATGTCTTTGCAGATTTCAAACCTTTACATCTATGACACGGTGCTTCTGCTTGCTAATGCTTTCCATAAGAAGCTGGAGGACCGGAAGTGGCACAGCATGGCGAGCCTGTCATGCATCAGGAAGAACTCCAAGCCCTGGCAGGGCGGGCGGTCCATGCTGGAAACCATCAAGAAGGTAACTTTGAGTAGCATTTCACTCCTGACTTTCATTAAGAGGATACAATAGGTCATATTTTGAAGAGATATCTTTTAGAAGGATCCCCGCCCAACAATATTGCCCCCCAATATTGCTGCCAATTCAAAGCATAAAACAGTGTATTGGAGAAATGAAATATTAAAAATAAAAGGGCAGAAATTTACACATATACACAAAACAGGGGGCCTTTATTTATTTGCAAGGGCATTTTACTTAGGTAAAATGTTAGTGGTTGAAATATTTTAAATTGCTTTGGTTATATTATTAGAGTTAGAGGTGTTTAAATTGGTTTGGTGCCTGTCACAAAATACACTGGGAAAAAAAAGAGCTATAGAGTTAGCTGTTTCTACCATTTAGCTGATACATGGTGAGACATTGGATGGTCTTTATGTTATAATGAGGGTGTAATTCATAAACAGTTAATATCTTGCAGCATCTGTGAACTATTTGATACTCAATGGCATTCTTCTTCACTGTCAGTCTGGTGTTTAGCCTGGCTGTGACCTGTTTCGCCTTAGCTACCTGTTCCCTTCCAGGGAGGCGGTTTATCCTGCTCAGCTTCTCTCAGCGGTATAAGCATTCTGCAGTTTATTAGCCTCTTTGTCATGTCATCCTCGCTGGCATTTTCCATTTGTCTTGCACAGCTTCTTGGATTTAAAATGAAATGATTAATAAAACAAACAAATATCTCCTGTACCCTTTACACAAAGGAGACAGACATTTGAATGTTTATGTTCTTTATTTTACCAATCCTTTTTCTTTTGGCATATGTTTGCCTTTCTCTCCTGAAGCAAAAAGAGAAATAGCTAGTCAAATGAAACATGAATACATTTAGAAAATCCAAAGAAAAGTCTCAAAATTTAGCATTAGAAGTGAACTAGAAGTACAAAAACCAAGAAATGGAAGAAAGAAATGTTTTAAATGGAGACTAGCCTATATCTTTCTCTTAGTAGTGCTTCCTTTTATAAAACGTATTTATTTCTTATTTTTATTTTTAAGATTTTTTATTGAGTTGAGAGAGAGAGGAAGGGAGGAAGGGATAAAGAGGGAGAAACATTGATGTGAGAGTGAAACATCTATCGGCTGCCTTCTGCACACCCCCTACAGGCATGTGTCCTGACCGGGAATTGAACCGGTGATCTCTTGGGTTCATGGATCGATGCTCAACCATTGAGCCACACCAGCCAGGCATGTACTGCTTCCTTTTTGTGAAAGAATCCCTTTCATGGGAATTTGGATTCTTATCAACAGAAGTATTTGAAAATTAAATGTATTGAATATATTAGCAGAGAAATATTTTTCAATTAGGAATAGGTAAGTCAAATTTAAACTCCAGGTGTATGCTCTCTCTATGTGGCGAATAGACAGGTATGGATCCAAGGGAGGTTGTTGAACATGATTGTGAACCTACTAATTTATTAATTCGTACTTTGGCTGAAATGCAGAACTTGAATATATTCATTTTCCTGAAGCTGTCTCATAAAGACAGAATAATAGTTCAGCGTGTTGCTTAGGCGACACTTATGTAGTGAGAATATCAGCAGGAGGGAAACAAAGACACCGCTAAATGTAGCTTTTTCTCCTGGAGCAATTCAATATGTAAACTGTTGCTGTTACAAAATTTATAATCAAAACAATGATATAATATGATAACTATGAAACTCTATTTTAGAGGACTATTTGCATATTTGTCCCTGTAAGCTCTTAGTGACACTTTTTAAAGCAATATATCTATTCTATGTATTTAGAAACTAAGTTTAAATTATATACATGATTGCAAATTTTCAATTTCTTATTTTTTGTTTCATGTTTTAAGATAACCTTAAAATTTTGATCCCCCCACCCAGTCATACTGCTTTCCTTCATATGAGTATTTTGGTTATCTCATTAGATATCGAGGCTGATAATACTCCACGCAAAGAGAATTTGAGAGAAAATGTTCCACTCACACAAGAACTCCTGGAGAGAGCAGAGTGCACCTCAGCAGCTTCAGTCTGGCTTGGGCCGAGCAGAGGGAATGTGCTGGGCCTTTGTAGTAGTTAGGGGTTAGAGCTGGAAACAGTTCCCATCTACTTGGTCTGGAGATTTGTGTGGCTTAAAATTCCCATGGGTGTGAAAGAAGGAGGTACAAGATGGCCATATATATATATATTGATTTCGGAGTAGAAGGGAGAGGAAAGAGACATAGAAACATCAGTGATGAGAGAGAATCATTGATTGGCTGCCTCCTGCACACCCCACTGGGGATGGAGCCTGCCACCTGGACGTGTGCCCTGACTGGGAATCAAACCATTGTGACCTCCTGGTTTATAGGTCTACTCTCATCCATGAAGCCATGCTGGCCAGGCAGTATGGACTTTTTTTAAAAATTCTTTATTATTTAAAGTATTTACATGAGTATCCTTTTTCCCCCCCATTGACCTCTCTCCCACCACCCTCTCCCCCAAGCACAAGCCCTCACCCCTACCCCTACTGTCTGTGTCCATTGGTTTTGCTCATATGCATGCATGCAAGTCCTTTGGTTGATCTCTTACCCCCTCACCCTCCGTCTTCCCTCATAGGTTGTACAGTCTGTTCAATGCTTCTCTGTCTCTGGATCTGTTATTGTTCATCAGTTTATGTTGTTCATTATGTTCCACAAATGAGTGAGATCATGTGATATTTATCTTTCTCTGACTGGCTTATTTTGCTTAGCATAATGCTCTCAAGTTAGGATGGACCTTTTTAATCACCCTGTCCACGAGTGTAGCCAAAGGGGAAAGGGAGAGCAAAGCTTAAAGAGAAGTCAGCACCAAACATCACAAATGTGGTCAGGCTCTTTATTGCAATGGGAATATTCTAGTGATAAAATTCTTAATTACATTCAAGTAACCACTGAATGCCTACCTTAAGGCATGCCCTATACACTGTACAAAGTCTATGTTCTGCTGCAAGGAGACAAAGAAGCTAAAGAACAAATTTGTCCTTGAATTACTTATATTCTAATTAGAAAGGTGAGGCAAAAGACTTAAAAAGCACTGCAGTTGATATAAGCACTATAAATGCCAACAAAGGGGGAGGTGGTGAAACTTTATAATTTCTTTTTTGTGTTGAAACTTTATAATTTATCTTTTGAATTGATAGAATAGATGCTTCCACATTTCTCTTCTTTCTTTCAAAAATTAGAGGCTAATCTAATTCTTAAGTGTGTATTTCTTCCAGATAGCATCAGAACTCCCCAAGCCATTGCTATTTATATGGATTTCATAGAATATTTTTGAGAGAATTAATATTTTTTTATTTATTTTTCTTCTTCCACCCACCACCAGCCCCAATCGAGAATTAATAATTCTTAAAATATTGAATATTCCCATCCATGATCATAGTATATACCTATATAGTCATCATTATAGCTCTCAGTAAAGATTTATAGTTTCTTCATACATATTTCATTGTATTTACTCATACACTTTTACAGAGTTTTGTGTATATTTGTCAGTGTGTGAGCATGTGTGTGTGCACACTGTCATGAATTATTTTATTGTATTATATTTTTAATTAGTGATTATAGGTACATAAGGAAGTTATTGATGTTTGATATATTTTTTGAATGACCTCATTAATTCTGGAACTTAAATATTGATATTCTTTCTTTGTAGTGTATTCTCTTGCATTTTTCATATAGATATTGATATATCAAAATTATCACTTAACTATAATACTTTATATTGTTGTAAAACTTTAAAAAACTTCTCTTGAGACATCTTGGAGCACGTCCAACCAGGTATATACTCTAGAGCCCTGTGTGCTTTGAAGGCGATCACCTTGGAGGGAGGATGTCAGACAGTCTGCACATCAGAGACACAGAGGTGCGGACTCTCCCTCCACAGGAGAGCTTCAGCCATGCTGACCTGGCCTGGAGCTGACCTGCAAACCCTGCCACACAGGACACACTACTTTACAGCTCTCCTCTAATGCATTCTTTCCTATTTCTCCTGAATTTGATGTTAGTTCACCACTGACATGTGGTATTCCTAGCTCTTGGTGGAGGGCACCCCACGCAGCAGTATTAGGGACACATCCTTCAGGCCAAGACCTCACCTGGCTGGGGTCTGCAGATGGATTTTCAGTGGGGGCCAGCAAGGCCACAAAACTTATGATTTGTAGAACAGGTATAAATATGTCAACATGCAAAGAAAATTTTCAGAAATTTCTTCATCTTTTTATTGACCCTCTGGCTAAAGAAGAAGAATGTGTTTCCATAGATATTGTTGAACCTCTGTACATGTAACTACTTGAGAATTTTAATATTATTAAGGATCCATTTTTAAATGTAGGCTATGCACACATAAAGTCATTTAACAGAAATCTCTACAGACAGTTCATCTGCTACCCACAGGAAGTTACCCCAACTTTTAAAAATGCTGTCAATGAGATCTTCTTTGATATTGAACCTGACCGAGTCTTAGAAGATCTGATTCAAGTAGGACCATTCAATGTGTTGAAGACTAAGAATATGAGAAACCTGAATCCAGAAGACATTGACCAGCTCATCACCATCAGTGGCATGGTGATCAGGATGTCTCAGCTGATTTCAGAGAGGCAGGGAGCCTTCATCTAGTGCTAGGTGTGCACCCACACTGCCCTGGTAGAAATGGACCGTGGCTGAATCGCTGAATCCTGCCTGTGTGAATGCTGCTGCACCACCTACAACATGGCACTGGCCTACAGCTGCTTCGTGTTCCCTATTAAGCAAAAACTCAAACTTTGAGTCTCCTGAAAATGTGCCTGCAGGACAGATGATCACACTGCCATCCTTTTACTCACAATGATCTTATTGACAAGGTTCAACTTGGAGACAGAGTGAACTTTAAAGGCATCTATTGAGCTGGTGCTGGTGAGGCAGTCCCAGGGTGAGTAATGTGAAATCTTCTACAAGACCCACATTGATGTACTTATTGCAAAATGGATGTAAAACATCTGTATGAAGAAGCAGAACAGAAACTTTTTCAGAACAGTATGTGGAATTGCTTAGGGAACTTTCCAGAAAACCAGACATTTATGAGAAACTTGCTTAAGCTTTGGCTCTAAGCATTTAAGAACATGAAGATTTATAAAAGGGAATCTTGCTTCAGTTTTTCCAGAAAACAAGGAAATATTTTAGTCACACAAAGAGGGGCAGACTTCGTGCTGACATCAACATCCTGCTGTGCAGTGACCCTCAGACCTGCAAGTCTCAGCTGCCCCAGTACATGTACAACCTGCTCCTCTGGGACCAGTACACATCTGAGAAGTGCTCCAGTGCAGCCTATCTAGGAATATATGTAGAAAATGATCCCAGGATGAGGCAGCTGGTCCTATAGATTGGTGTCTTTGTCTTGAATGACAGTGGCATCTGCAGTATTGATAAGTTTGAGAAGAGGATAGTACAAGACTAGTATTGCATGGAATCATGGAATAGCTGACTCTCTTCATTGCAAAGGCTTAGATTATTTATCAGCTCCATGAACTCACCTGCATCTAGGCAGTAGCAAATCCTACTGAGTCTCAATGGAATCCAAACAACAACAACAATGCAACAACAACAAAACTACCATAGAAAATATCCAGCTATGTATCAGATGTCCTCTTAAAAGGCCTGAGCACAAGCTCTGGCCAGAGTGACTCAATGGTTAGAGCATTGGAAGGGTTGTGGGTTTGATTCCCTATCAAGGGCACATACCTGGGTAGCAGGTTTGATCCCTAGCATATGGGAGGCAACCAATTGATGTGTCTTTCTCAGATAGATGCTTTTCTCTCTCCCTTCCTCCCTCCTTTCCTCCCTTCTTTAAAAATCAATAGAAAAAAATATTTTCAAGGGAGGATTAACAAAAAGTAGGGCCTTAGCACAGTCTCACTTGCTTGCAGACATTCACCCTAAGTACCAGAGAAAGGATACCATCTCAAACAAATGAAGAACCAAATTGTCTGGCTTTAGGGCAAGGGCTAGATGGGCAACTCTCTTGGGAACTAAAGTGCTATCAGGCACTATTCTTTTGTTGTGCTCTTTCCCCCACAACATAGCCTGCAAGCATAGTTGGGTGCTAAATCTGAGTCTCCATCAACCTAGCTAACTGCTCTCACCCCATGGTGGTGATTTTTTTAGATTTCACTTTACCTAATTCATTTTCCCAGCCCAAACCTCTTTCAGAGGCTAACCCACACAAGTGGCTGGCCTGGCATCATGCTATGGACTTTCCTAAAACTCATTGATAGGGAATTTTTGGACTGGAACCCGGATTCTTTGTCCGCTGGAGTCGAAGAATGAATCTACGAACAGAGGGTAGTATAGCAGAGGAGATTTATTGAAGAACAAGTACAGACTCTCACATGGGGAGAAGGCTAGTCCCACAGAATGGACTCTCACGTGGGGAGGGGGACAGGGTCCCACCAACTTCCTGTTTCCATGGTTTATAAAGGCTATAGTTCCCGTGCCCTGATATCCCCTCTGATTTGTCAATATTCCTTCAATTTGGTTACTATTACTGACTCCTGAACTCAAAGGTCAAATACCACATGGAACATGTGATGCCCTCCTCCCTCACTGTTCTTTTCTTTCTGGGCTTTCTTCCTCCTTTATTTTGCAAATATAGACCTTTTTTGGCTACTTCCAGTTCCCTTGTCTTATGTAAATGCAACTGTTGCTGCTCCCTTGTCTTATGGAGATGTAACTGCATCTGGCTTCCTTGTGTTGTAGAAATGTACCTTCTCCCCATCTATAGCCCTATGTTTTTTTTCCATGGACCCCAATTCTAAAAAGTCCCTAAGCCTGCCTATATCCCCCTAAAATTCCTGTTTCACCACCAAAGGTCCACAAATGCCAAACAAGTAGCAACCGATCCCCTCATGCCCTGTGGCTCTTGCTAAGTGACTCCAGTCCCAGCCCTAGTGGCAGCCAGCCTCGATGCACAGCATAGCCACTCACAGGCTCTACCAAGCCCAGTGCAGGCAGTTACAAACCACAGATCACTTTGTACCTCTGATCAGGTGGCCCAGGGCTGGACAATAGTCAGGGACTGTGTTTGGCCCATGTCAGAGCTTCTCCCAAGAGACCCCAGAACCAACACTCCTGGTGACTGGCTTCAGACATCACCAAAGTACCACTTAATTAGTCACAAAGAGCAACCCAAAGGGTTTTGTTGTGTGTTTTTTTTTTTTGGACTTGGCAGGTACTAAAGTCTTGCTGAAGTGAATCCTACTCCATGGGGTCAGCCCCTGCACAGCTTGTCCATTGAAGACACAGGCAATCCTCATAGCCAGTCAGCCCAAAGGTCACTCCCACACCCACTGATGTACCAACAGCAGTTAAGGATCAACTACAACAATAGAACATACTCAACACACACAAGGGACATCACTGGAGCACCCTGCTCAGGGGGATAGAGAGACTGTGCCATTAGACCACACAGGATATCTACTATATAAGGCCACTCTGCCAAGACCAGGAGACATAGCAGATGTACCTAATCCATAGGAAAAACACTGGGAAGCAGCCAAAATAAGGAGACCCAGAAACATATCCCAAAGAAAATAACAGGGCAAAACTCCAGAAAAAGAACTAAACAGAATAAAGCCTAATCATCTACTGTATGCAGAATTCAATACACTGGTTATAAGGATGCTCAATGAACTTAGGAGAAGAGGTGATCTCAATGAGAACAAAGAGATAGGAAACAAAGATATAGGAAATATAAAATAGACCTATTCAAAATGTAGATTATAATAACAGAAATGAAGAATACATTAGATGGAATCAACATCAGATTAGATGAAGCAGAGGATTGGATTACTGATTTAGCGACAAGGTAGCAGAAAACACCCAATTGGAACAGCAAAAAGAGATAATAATTAAAAAATGAGGATAGTTTAAAGGATCTTTGGGACATCATCAAGCATAGCATCCTTTGCATAACAGTGGTACTAGAAGGAGGAAAGAGGGAGTAAGGGATTAAAAACCTATCTGAAGAAATAATGACTGAAAACTTCTCTAACCTGGTGAAAGAAATGAACACAAATACAGGAAGTGCAGGAAGTCCCAGACAATATGAACCCAAAGAGGCCCACACCGAGACAGATCATAATAAAAATGCCAAAAGAGAGAATCCTAAAAGAAGCAAGAGAAAAACTTTTAGTTACCTGCAATGGAGCTCTCATTAAGACTGTCAGCTGATTTCTCACAAGAAACATTTCAGGCCAGAAGGGATTGGCATGAAATATTTAAAGTGATAAAGCACAAGGATCTACAACCAAAATTACTCTACCCAGCAAAGCAATCATTTACCTTCAAAGAAAAGATAAAGAGCTTTACAGATAAAAGAAAACTGAAGGAGTTCATTATCACCAAACTAGTAGTACAAGAAATGTTAAAGGGACTTCTCTAAGAAGAAAAATAATAAAATATCAGAAAAAATTCTCACTGACAATGGCAAACAATAAAAGTAGTGGATCAACAAACACTAAAGTTAGTACAATGGTTAAAAGGCAAGAGTATGAAGACCATTTGTATTTACAATACATTCAGGGATACACACACACACAAACAAAAGTAAAAAAATAATGACAAAAAACCATAAATGTGGAGGCAGTGAGTAAAAATGGCAATGCGGTAGTGATTTTAGAATGTGTTCAAACTTAAGCAACTATAAACTTAAAATAGACTACTATATACACAGTTTGGTATATATGGAGCCCACACACAAAAAAAAAAAAATTGAGAGAGAAATTCATTCAAGAAATAAAGAGAAAGGAATCCAAACACAACACTACAGAAATCCAACATACAACAGAAGAGAGCAAGAGAATAAGAACAGAGAACAACTACGAAAACAATCAGAAAATAATAAAATGACAGTAACTACTTACTTAATAATTACTGCAAATGTAAATAAATTAAATGTCCCAATCAAAAGGCAAATGAATAGAGAAGAGGTGATACATACATACAATGGAATATTACTCGGCCATAAGAAAGTAAAATTTTATCATTTGCAACAAATGGGTGGACCTAGAGGGTATTATGCTAAGTGAAATAAGTCAGACAGAGAAAGACAAAAAACATGATTTCATGTACATGTGGAATACGAAAAAAAAATAAATGAATGAACAAAATGGAAATGAATTCATAGATACAGAGAACAAACTGATGATTGCCAGATGTGAATGGATTTGTGGGACTGGATGAATGAGGTGAGGGATTAAGAAGTACAAGTTAGGAGTTGCAGAGCTGTCAAGGGGATGTAAAGTACAACATAGGGAATAATATTGTAATAACTGTATATGGTGTCAGGTGCAAGCAAGATTTATTTCGGGGATCACTTCCTAAGTTACATAAATGTCTAACCACTATGCTGTATACCTGAAATTAATATAACATTGAATGTCAACTGCAGTTGAAAATTAAAATAAAACAAATAAACAAAAAAAGAAAATATTCAGCTACCTTACATGTTATTTTACATAAGGTTCGATTTGATCTTCCTCATAGTGGACCCTCAGTTTGAAGCTTGTAGCAGGCACCTGGCTCACTGCCCTGTGACTGTATTACCAAGGGAAGGAACAGGTGGAGGAGGCATTCATGGACATGGCAGTGCTCAGGGACTGCATGGCTTACACTCACAGCCCAGCCATGCCTTGGCTGAGCCAGGAAGCCAGCAGCTCTCATGGAAGCGTATGTACACATAATCAGTAGTAGCTGAGAAATGGTGTCTGCATTAACTTGAGAGCTGGAATTATTAATCGCCTTCGCAGAAGCCACACTGAAGTGTGATTTTCAAAGCGGAAGCACCTCTGAGAAGCTCTCTAAGAGTCTGTCGGCTACTGACCCCTGAGCTGGTATTTCTATTCTTGCTACAGGAATTAGTGTTGCCTCTCCTAAATGGAAAGGAGACTTAGCCGAGGCATTGAAACAACATATTTTATCTAAGGGTAAAACAACAGTTTTGAAATACTCACAACGTTAAAGATATCTGGGGACAACCTGGCATAGCCATTGCCAAAGCTATGTTTGAGGAAGCAGTGCGTGCCCTGGCTGATGTTGGCTTTTTGACAGTGCCAGAAAACGGTTCCATTGCTCGGAAGCTCTGTGCTTAGTGCTGTGTTCTATTCATCTACACTTGGCGATGCACTGCTTCCATTTAAGTGCAGCATTCGGGCCAATCAGCTGCTGCCATTGCCACCAATAGAAAAAATTCTTAAAATCATTATTTGGCTCCATACAAATTTCTAAACTGGGTTCAATTTTCTTAGTGACGTATTTGACCCCTCCCCCCATTTTAAATAAAAATACTGTGCTAATTAACAACATATACAGTAGAGATAATTTTCTTAAAGTGCCCTTTTGTTGGGGGTGGGGGTAGATCAGGGCTTATAATCTGCATGTACATACAGATAGCAGGATGTCAGTCATTTTTGAAGATGGCAGTGTGGGCCGTGTTTTTCCTGTTAGACTTCCTAATGGCGATCACCCATGTGCTTGGGGTTTGTAATATGAGATAAGCCCTGCCAGAGCACTCGAATATAATTCCTTCAAGCAGCTTGTTTGCATGTCTGCCATAAGATTAGAAATGAGTGACTGGAAATTATTAGTTTCTAGGTTAACTTTGCCACTTTATTCTAATATATAAAAGGTTTTCCTAAATGAATGATAGGGAAAATTTAATTTATTTGTTGCCCCTATAACAGTGATGGCGAACCTATGACACGCATGTCAGAGGTGACATGCAAACTCATTTTTTTGGTTGATTTTTCTTTGTTAAATGGCATTTAAACATATAAAATAAATATCAAAAATATAAGTCTTTGTTTTACTATGGTTGCAAATATCAAAAAATTTCTATATGTGACACGGCACCAGAGTTAAGTTAGAGTTTTTCAAAAGGCTGACACGCCGAGCTCAAAAGGTTCATCATCACTTGTTTCTTGAGCCCATTTCTTGAGTGTAAGAAAAATATTACACTCAAAATGTGTGATTACATATAAAAGCAGTGACATTTTCTGTGAATTATACATTAGTAAGCCATTCGCTTCTACCTCTGTGATTTTCTAAATAAACTCTCTCTTATAGTTTGAAACCAGATAAAAACTTTTCTTGACTAAGTGCTTTAGCTTTCATTTTTAAATTTGTACAATTTTAGTTTAATAAAAATGCCACAGATGTTTTGTTATTAAGTATACTAAGGGTATTATTTGAAAAGATATTTTTAAAATATTCTGTAAAGAATGTATTCTATTTTTGTTTTACTGTATTTTATACTTTTTTTTTTTGCTTTTAGCAGCTTATACAATTTTAGAGTAGCAAGGTAAAATACTGTTAATCTTACTTATTTTCCCCAATTATAAGGCAGAGAAAACCGAGACTCAGAAAACTTAAATGACTTGTTAAGCGTTGGTTATACAGCAAATTTGTTTTAAATGACATGTTTTCTGGCTTCCAATTCTGTGTTCTGTATACCATACCATTTACCCTTTTTATTGTTCATGGCAGAAGTAAACATGTCACTACTGTCAAAATCATTTGGTTAAAGAAAACACACACATACACCAACAAATCAGGGGCATATACATCAGTGTTAATATTATATAAACAATATCCTTGTTTTAATATGGCCTTTTCAAATGCTCTGGAGTTGGAGTGTACATTGATGAGGCAGCAAGAGGACTATTTCAAAGGCTCAGACTACATTTTGAAAAGCTTTTGTGGAAAAAAGTTTATTTGCACATATATGCATGTTTTGGTTTATTAATTATAAGACGCTGCATTTAATTGTACCATGCATTTTAGTAAGGAGTTTTCATATATAATTTAAATTTGATGATGTTGCATGCTCTACAATAAGCATTTAAATCTTTGACATTAAATAAGTAAAACAAGTAAAAGGTGAACTTCTCTGGAAGAGAGCAGGAGGGGAGCTCCATTATTACCACCATAATTTGTTTTCAAAGCCACAATTTGAAAACCACATCCCGGGGGCATTTCAAAATCAGCTTAATCTGTACAGATTGGCCATTTTTCTTACAGATTGTGGAATGGCATTACACCCATGCAACACGGGCAGTTTATCTTTATTTGTAGACTTGTTCTATGATTAAATGACAATCATTTTCTATTTTTTCTTACTGTTAATATTGAAATGGTTTCCAAGAGTACACTTTGTTCATTCATGAATTCATCACTCTTTTAGCACATATTTATCAAATGCCTAGCGTGTGGAACGTATTATTCAAATTCTTGTATGTGATTATCTGAAAAGGAATTTAGAGCCTAGTGTTGGCTAAGTATACAAAAACCAATACTCTAAGGAGAGACAACAAAGGCCCCAAATGTGCTCAGAATGTGATCCTGTGGAATCTTAGGAAAGGCCATGGTGCAGTGTGAACACACTCAGGTCCCTGCTTCATGGCTGAGGGACTCTTGCTCAGGACAGCACACAGCCCAGCCCCCTGGTCCAGGAACTGTCCTGTCCAGGGCAAAGGGAGCTCTCCACTTCCTTTCCAGAAAAGCATGCACTCAATGGCTGGTCATTGCAGAGCCAGAAAGATCAGAGCCCCTTGCCTCCATCTGTGATAACTCCAAAAAGTTATTGTAAAGTAACTAGAGACTGGACATGGGATCAACTGAGCTGCTGCTGTGTTTGCATTTATTTCCCCCTCCCTCTGCCCAACCCCTCTTTTCTCACTCTCTTGCAGATACTTTTCTAGGAGGGCTACAGGTAACTCTCCTGCACACAAATCTACGTTTGAGAGCTGTTTCCTGGGGAACCTGATCCCAAACAGAGAAATTAGATTAGAAAAAAAGTACATGGAACTGATAGCATCTCAATACAAATTTGAAAATTACCAGTTTTGAGATCGGTAAAGCTATGGAGAAGAACATACATCAGGTGGTGGGGGCACACCAGCTGACATATCTATTGGAATAAAATATGTGGACAATGAGAAAGATGGATTAAAATACTTGAGTACACAAAGTACATAGGGAAAATAGTTTGAACTGGAAAGAAATTTAGGAAAGGAATTTATTTTCTAGGTAAGTGAATGACTAAAAAATTTCTGAGCATGGGTCTGACACAATCAGAGCTAAGTTTTAGAAAGAATATGCTTATATCTTTTGTTCTATGATTCAAACAAAAACTAAAAAAAAAAAATATTACATTTAAAATATATGATTATATATAAAACCAGTGACATTTTCTGTGTATTCTGCACTAGCAAGCCAATTAAGATTTGATAGACCCTTCAATAAAAAGCAAAACAAAACAAAACAAAACAATTTGCTAGACCCTTAAATCCACATTGGCTTACATAATCAATTTCTGTTAAATCCTTTGCAGTAATTATTTTCAATGCTGAATGTGGGAAAATATAATATAACAACATTTGTGGCAGGATCTCAAGTCTCTTAATACCAATTCATTTTCTCATATTGAAACAGTTTGATAAATATATCTAAAAAATATCTTGGTACATGTTGATATCTGAAAGAGTATTCTTTAAAATGGCAAAATATTGAAATTATTGTAATTCTTATATGGCAATCTATTCATTCAACAAATATTTATTAAATACTACCATTTGGTGTACTGTGAAATCACAGAATAAGGAATCAAAATAGAAATATCAAAAATAATTACAAGTGTGATCAGTCATCCAAAAGGGGAAACACCGACTGTTCTGGAAATATGTGACTGGAGAACCTACTTTAGGTGTAAGAGTGACAGATAAGTGGAAATGTTTAAGATGAGTAGTCATTAATGAGGAAAAGAAAGAGAGGAGCATTCTAGAAATGTGGGAGGAAGAATGTTTTATGCAGGGCATTAGAATGATAGCAGGCTCACAGTAAAGGGAGCTTGTCACATTTAAACAGCCTATATAATAAAAGAGAAGCATGTAAATTGACCGCCCCTCTTCTAGGCTCACCAGCCAATCAGGAGTGAGTATGCAAATTAACCCAACAAAGATAGCAGGTTAATTTGCATACACAGGCACCGAGCGGCCTGGGTCCAGGGAACATCCTTGGGACCCAGGCCACTCCTAGCCTGTAGGCCTGTGCGTAGGCCCTGAGTGTCCGGGTTCCCAGAACACCCCCGGCCATTCCGGGTCTACAGGCGTAGGCGCCAAGTGGATGTTCTTGCCCCATGGCTACTTGTGTGTGCACTGGGCTGGTTGCCGGCCTTGGGGTGTGTGGAGACCTGGCAGCTAACGTGCACGTGGCCCAGGGTCTCTGCAAGCCCCCAAGCCCGGCGCCCACAATGCGGGGCTGGCTGCTGGCCTCGGAGGCATGCCCCCAGTGGACACAACACTGGGGGTCCTTTGTGCATGAGCTGCAAAGGAAACACCTTTTCTTTTCTTTTTTTAAAATATATTTTATTGATTTTTTTACAGATAAGAGGGGAGAGGGATAGACAGTTGGAAACATCGATGAGAGGGAAACATCGGTCAGCTGCCTCCTGCACACTCTCCACTGGGGATGTGCCCCTAACCAAGGTACATGCCCTTAACAGGAATCAAACCTGGGACCCTTCAGTCTGCAGGCCAACACTCTATCCATTGAGCCAAACCAATTCGAGCGTAAACACCTTTTATGACCTCTCATTGGCTAAGCTCCCTGTACGTCGCCACTTTCAGTATTCTTGGTAACTTGGGTTATAAGAATCCAAGAAGGTGATCTAGGGTTTTTCCATCTCACTCCTGGAGGAAAAAATGAAGGTCCGCTGCTGGAGGGGCTAAGAATTATCATATCCTGCCCTAGCTGGTTTGGCTCAGTGGATAGAGTCTCGGCCTGCCGACCACAGTGTCCGGGTTCAATTAGGATCAAGAGCATGTACCTAGGTTGCAGACTCCTCCCTGGCCGGGGCCCAGGTCAGGGCTCATGCAGGAGGCAACCAATCAAAGTGTCCCTCTCACATTTATGTTTCTCTTTGTCTCTCCCCTCTCTCTTCCACACTCTCTAAAATGAATGGAAACATATCCTCAAGTGAGGATTAAGAAAAAAGAAAGAAAGAAATGTCATATCCTATGAAAGACACATCTTGAAAATGCCTAAAGAAAGTTGTCAATTTTTCATGGTGAAGGGACTGCAGTCCGTGTTGATGAAAACACCTTGGCGGCTGTGGTGACTGGCAGTGGCTGCAGCAGCGGGGTGATGGGGCTAGCACCTTCCCCTGATCAGCCGGTCACCTACCACAGAGGGAGGCCAGACTGCAGCTTGAGCCCGCTCCCTATGGAGCAGTCAGTAGGACATCCCCTGAGGGCTCCCAGTCTGTCAGAGGGGGCAGGCTGGGCTGAGGGAACCTCCCACCTAGTGCACAAATTTCGTGCACCAGGCCCCTAGTCTAAAATAAGACCAGATGCCTAGCTGGCATATCTCAGTGATTGAGTGTCGACCTATGAAATGGAGGTCACGGTTCCATTCTGGTCAGGGCACATGCCCAGGTTGCAGGCTCCGTCCCCAGGATGGGGGTGTGCAGCAAGCACTGATCAACAATTTTCTCTCATCATTGATGTTTCTATCTCTCTCTCTCTCTCTCTCTCTCTCTATCTCTATCTCTCTCTATCTCTATCTCTATCTCTATCTCTATCTCTATCTCTATCTCTCCTTTCCTCTCTGAAATAAATAAAAATATATAGAAAAAAATAAAATAAGACCAGATGGCTAGAATAGAGACAGAAGAGGACCATGGTTCCACATTACGTCAAAGAAGTAGGCAGGGTAAATATCACGACAGGTTTTGTTTGTTTTTTAACCATGGTAAAAGGTCCTAAATTTTGAGTGGTAAGGTTAAGCCACTGAGGTATTTTAAACAAAATCATATTACTCAGTGGCTGCCAAGTAGGGAATCCATTCTGCTATTGAACCGGATGGACTGGGTGAGAAAACACCAATTTGGGAGGCTGATGCTCCAATTCAGAAGAAGCAATGGCAATTATGTGGGTCATGAAGATGGATGAAAGCAGATATCTTAAAGAGATATTTAGGTTATTAAAATAAGATTTGGCAATTTAACATGAATGTGTGGGAAGAAGAGGAAGAAGAAAACGACTTGGACAAAAATAACTCTGGAAAGTTGGGGATTTTGTTGTTGTTTTTACATCTGTATACTTGAGGAATGGAAACCTATTACTTTGCTTTTTATATAAATCACTAGGTACCATTTGGAATTCATACACCTGAAGGAGAGAGAGAGAGAGAATTTTGGAAAACATAACCTGACTTACCAGAAACAGTATTGACTTGGAATATAAGTTAGCCTCTGTACAAAATGTGCACAGATACACTTGTTGCCACAAATGTTTTTAAAAAATCAGTCTGCCTTTGAAATATTTCTATTGTGGACTCATCAGTGTATACTCCAACTACAATGGCATTTGAATCATAAAGTGGGTAAAATGGTATAGTTTAAGTTAACTCAACATATATTTTAAGCAATCCACCATGATATACATATGTTATATAGGACACTCAGTTTACATAATTTAGAGGAACAAGTATGAGGCACATGATGAAGGTTTTAGTTCAAGTTCCTCAAATAGCTAGTTGTCTGGGCCTCAATTTCTTCTTTCCTAAGATGTAAATAGCATGATCAGTAAGCTAGTAACCTCCCATTTTTAGTTTGCCTCCAGTCTCTATTATAAATGAATATTTGTGTATATATATATATATATATATATATATATATATATATATAGGCAACTCAAATTCCCCTAACCATTTCACATAAATTATTTTTTGTTTTCAATTTTTTTTTTTTTTTTGCATCGTGTATCTTAGTATTTATCTACCCATTATATTTCTTTTCTGGGTAGCAAAAGTGGTATTTTCCTTCTGTGGGTATTTCTCTATCTTAAATTAACTTATGAAACATGAGGGTATCAGGACATGCCACTAAGTCTGGCATCTCTCACTGTTTTCACAGCCTTACTGAGCTCATGTTTATTTAACAAGGTGTCCTTGGTTACCAAGCAAGGCTGTAGGTTGCAAGGAGCCTAGGAATATGTATAAGGAAATTAGATGAGTGTAAAATACTTGATGTTCCCTATGATCTACTAAAAGAATCTATGTTAGTTTTCAGACTCAAGTATAGAAGAAAATTCTTCAACCTCATAAACAGAGTGAAATAAATGTTTAGTTATATTTTTTCTTCTTGTTTCCAATGTATCTATCCTATTTGTTAAAGAAAAAAAATTTCTTTTTTTGAAACTGATTATTCAATGGTAAATTATTCCCAACCTTGATTCTACACTTTTAATTTTTCTTCTCTTATGCTTTCCATATTTGATGCTCAATGGGGAGAGGGTAGGATGCAATCCAAACCAATTTTACTTGGATTTTAATGGTTTTCTCTGGCAGCAAATTTTACTCTCAATTTAAAGGACATTTAGAAATCATTTATATGTGTTATTCATACTATCAATGCCCCATTAGCTTATTTTGTTTAGAATTTGCTATATCACAAGAGATTAAAAACCATAACTGTGCATGCATGAATACAATGACTGTTCATTGCCACTTGGCCAAGGTTCTGTTTACAAGACTGATATGAGGATAAATGAAAAAAAAAGAAGGTGAAGAGCATGGGAATATTCTTGAGCAATCAAAAATCATAATTTAAGTGTGAGTCAGTTGAAGGGTTTATTTGCTTGAAATACTGACCTCTCAAGCATCCCTTCTGTCTTCATGAGAAGGTTTTACTGGTTAAATATGCTAAAAGTTCATTAAGAATATAACATAAAGCCCAAGCTGGTTTGGCTCAGTGGATAGAGTCTTGGCCTTTGGACTGAGGGGTACCAGGTTTAATTTTGGTTAAGGGCTCATACCCTGGTTTCAGGCTTGATTCCCAGCAGGAGGTGTATAGGAGGCAGCTAATCAATGATTCTCATCATTGATCTTTCTATCTCTCTCTACCTCTCCCCTTTTCTCTGAAATCAATAAAAAAATATTTTTAAATGTTTTTAAAAAAGAATATAACATAAAGGAGATAAATTACAAAGTCATAAGGTGAACAAAGTAGGCCACAGTAAACTAAATACAGGTCCCTGATTTATGGTTTCATTCATTATATAATGTAAGTGGACTAAGATGCTCAGTACTAGATACAAGCTACGGATTAAGACATTGGCCTGCAATGGCCATATGAATATTGGTTGGGAATCTATACTAATAATAGAAGAATATGCAAATTGTCCAGGATGCTGTCATAGTAACGACCGAATAGCAGGTTGCGTGGGGAGACCAGGCCAGCAACTGAACATCAGGCTGTGTGGGGCAACCAGGTTGGCAGATGGGAGAGGGGCAGTTGGGGGATACCAGGCCAGCAGGGGGGGCAGTTAGGGGCGATCAGGCCAGCAGGCAGAGGCCATTAGGGGCAATTAGGCTGGCAGGGGGCCAGTTAGGGGCATTGAGGAAGGCAGACAGGTGAGTGGTTAGGAGCCAGCGGTCCGGGATTGTGAGAGGGATGTCCGACTGCCGGTTTAGGCCCGATCCCGGGGATCGGGCCTAAACCGGCAGTCGGACATCCCCCAAGGGGTCCCAGATTGGAGAGGGTACAGGCTGGGCTGAGGGGACCCTCCCTCCATGCACAAATTTCATGCACCAGGCCTCTAGTAATAATAATAATATAGTGCCAGGCAGTCTAATGTTCAAAAGTTGAGAAATTACAGTATAGCATTTTTGCAATTAAAAAATCATATTGATATACTATATATTTCCTCTTTTTCTTAGAAATAAAGCACTATGACAAAAAATTAAGATTATGACATTTTAGGGATATTACTAAAGTGTGGTTAAGGATAAGATAAGCTCTTATAAAATGTTACTGAATACCAGTTGTTTGAACTTAAATGTAGTAGTATATACTATATTTGTAGTCAAACTCCCACTGTATTTACCATTTGTAGATATTAGTGATTATAAGATCCACTACACTTATCCTGATCTTTAAAATGTTAAGTGATCATTGAATTCTTTGAAATATTAGTATGAGCAAACATGCAGGATATAATTGACTTGAAAGAATTGGATAATTTACCTCCTTTATTTTTTTCTCACCCTATCTTTACCCTCCAACAGTAAAAGGAGTGAATAGGTTCTGGATCAATTGCATTAACTCTTTTCTACCCAAACACTAATTGGTTAAATGTAATTGAGTCAAATTTTGAAAAAATATTTTCCAAAGCTGTGTGAATATTCAAGCATAGAGTGAAATTTTGTCACCCTAGTAAATGTTAGTTGAAAAATCAGGATCATGCTTACAATTTTTAGCAGAATTAGAAAGCCTTCAAAAGTAGAGAATGAAAAGATCACATAGATGATAATGCTGGTGATAATGATAGTAATTAAACTTCACAGTTTATTGAACACTACTATATTCTTTACATGTAATATAAAACTCATAATGGCCTTCTGGGTTTGGTACTATTATTTTATAATAATCCCATTTAACAGATGTTGAAATTGGGACATAGAGAAATTAAATAACTTAGCCAGGTTTACACAACCAGTAGATTCTGACAGCATAGACCAAGTCCACGGTGTTGACTAAATCATACATGAGAAGAGCACAGAACCATCAAATTCAACATATTTTTATTAATAAAATTGGATATTAAAAGAGAACTTGTTTATTAGGAAATAGTTATGGAGGATCAGTTTTGTTGTTTATAAGTGTTGAAAAAGTGAAATAGATTAAATACTAAAAGTAATGAGTAAGCAATAGTTTTATTGAATGCCTGTTATGAACTTAGCATCATGCAACGGATATAAGACACATATGCAGTAGGAGATATAGCAGTTAGCATAATACCTGCCAACAAAGACCAGAAGTTAAGTTAGAAGTTATGGCAAATGAAATACAGGTGCTCTGTGACATGGTGAGGTTTTGTCCCAATAAACCTAAGTTGAAAATATTGTTAGTCAAAAAGGAATTTAGTACATTTAACGTACCAACCATCATAGCTTAGTCTAACTTACCTTAATGTGCTCAGAGCACAATATCCAAAAAACGCTGGTAACTAAGAGCCCTGGAGAGTGCCAGGGTTTACCCTCGCAATTGCATTGCCTACTCCTAGCTGCACTCACTGCTGCTGACCGGCATCACCAGAGTATCAAACTGCAGGGGGATAACAATAAAAAATCAAAATGCCAAGTACCGTTTACACCAGATTTGAATTGCTTCTGCACCATTGCAAAGTTGGGGGGGAAAAAAAGCATAAGATGTAAGTCAAAACACATCATAAATTGGGGACTGTCTGTACATTTAATTATCAAACAATATAGAGGTGATACTTAAAGCAATGTACAAACTGAGATAGCTTGTTCAGATAAATGTGGTTATCAGTCTAAAATTCCAAGTTAGAAGTACTGTAGTTTAGAATTGATTCCGAATATGATTTTTACTTGTAAAATCCTAAATGATAAACTAAAACGAGAAAAGAATGGTAAACAAGAAAGAGAGAAGTCTGACCTACATTACCATCTGTTAGGAAAATGAACACCTGCCATGTTGAATGAGAGATGAAGCTTGGAAATTCCCAATGAATCTCAACAGCCAGCACTACCGGTTAAGAGCAAAAACAGATTTCAAGCCCAATTTAGCTTTCTGTTTTACACTTAGACAAGATATTTAAAAAAGGAGGAAAAATAAACCTCTAATAGGTTATAAACCATGGCTTTTAGAATCCAAGAAATCATTTAAGGTCCAATTAGAATGGCATTACGCTGAGAAAGAATATTGTCCAATGTATCTCCAGAGCAGATCTGTTCTCTCTGAAAGCATCTAGTTTTCTGACTGATGGATCCATGTGTGTCAGAAGGTATGAAGGCAACAAACCTAGCCTGGGATTTAGTCTCAGCGGTAACATCCTGTCAGTTTGTGTAATCGTTTGACTCGTTGGATCTAAATATTCTGTCTGTGAAGTGGATAAACTTGGATTAAGTGATTCTCAAGATTACTTTCAATTGCTCTTCAATTTATGCTGGGCACTTATTAAAAAGTAGCCTATTAAAAATTGCATGCTTTAAATAATATTTATTTTATAGATGGAAATTGTTTTACTAGAACTATCTTTTATGCTTTATTATTATTATTATTTTACTTTTTTTCTGAAATACTACATCAGTATCTTTTCTCTGCTTTAGGGTGGAGTTAGTGGGTTGACTGGAGAGCTAGAATTTGGAGAAAATGGAGGCAATCCCAACGTCCACTTTGAAATTCTTGGAACCAACTATGGAGAGGAGCTTGGCCGAGGCATTCGCAAAGTAAGAGCAGAAACTTTGATAAATATGCTTTTCCTACAGTAACTGTGGTTGTGTTTGATTGTCTTCATACAATATGTTCACAGTATACATTACTGTTTCTACTGTAATTTGTAAAAGAAGAAAGGGGGAGAATTAGACATTTAAATGACCTTAAGTACTTACCAGAAGTATTAGTCAATGAATTCTATTTATGCTTCAGAATAATTTAAAGGAAGAAGGGTACAGGAATCTGATGGTTTCCTAGGGAACTAGCATAATCTTTAATTCAGTATAATAATTTTTGTAGAGTAATGAATTTAATATTTGTACAATGCATAGCTGCTTGGTTTTTAACTTGTAACATACACAAAATCATAAAAAGAGCTTAGAGGAATTTCATTTAGTAAGAGTGAAGTCCTTCTATAAAACTGACATTTCAGTATTTCAGCTTCTCTATGTGGCATGCAGAAGTAGCAAATGGCTTGCAGGAACTGAGCTCTGGTGCTATACTTCAGATCACATGTAAGAAGAAGCTGAGGGCAGTAAAGAATATTTCATGAACTCCCGGAACTATGACTTTCTTGAGGAGAAATATAAAAGCCGCTGGGGAAATGGCTGCTATAGTTTGAATTTGCCATTTTTACATATTTGTGGTAGGGAAAAAAACCCAAGGTAATTACATGTGCATACAAGGTTCATAAATATAAATTTCTAATTGTATAAAGTTGCTGTATCGAGTGAAGAGGTTCTTCAGTATCTGCTCCTTTTCAGTGTTGAGGATGCAGAGAAACAGACAAAATTAAGGAGTTGTTCTAATTAGCAATAAAAACCTCTGCTAGAGGAGCTGAAACTATTTTAATGTGTTTTAATTATTGTTTTATATCGAAGCATAATAAACATAGAAAACTGCAAAAAATATTAGGATAGTTTCATGAATTATTTTCAAGGAAACAACTACTACTATGGTCAAGAAATAGGACATACCAAGCATCCTAAACACCCGCTCATACTTCATTCCCAACCTCCTCCCTTCTGAATAGTATAACCAATAGTCTGAATTTTATGATACTCATTTCTTTACAGTGTTAAATATAATTTTATTACCTGTATGTGCGCTTACTGTGGTCTGTTTCTACTTTTAAGCTCTCAAGTAACTTTAAGGGTACTATGAATTAGTTTGTGAATTGGCAGCTCTATTTATAAATGGGGCAGTTTTTTTCACATGGACACACACACACACACACACACACACACACAATGTCTTCAAGGGAAAACTTTACCATACAAATAATGACAGTAGTTACTAGATGTGTGTACAAAATTGTTTCCACTCCTAGTATCTCCATGTCTCAGAAAGACTGAATGGCTTTCCAATTGACAAACTGTCAAGTTGTCAGTGTTTATTCTGCTGCAGGTGGCAAGGTGTATGCAATGCCTGAAGCCTTATCACCTGGAGCAGGGATACTGTCAGCTCTCATAACTGAGTAGGGTTTGTCTGCTTAGGATTTGAATGTATACTGACCCAGTCACAAATGTTGGACTAATCTTGTCTGTATTGGCCTGGTTCGGAGAATTCATTTTTCAGAATTGGGAGAGAATGTGAAAAGGATTACTTAATTTTCACTGATGCTGATCAAAACAAGAGATTTCCTGCTTTGATACCTATTGCATGTTCTTTTACTTTGATGTAAGGTGGTGTTTCATTCAGTAGATGGTGTGTTCAAGGTGTTAGACACTGTATCCTTGAAGATAAATTCAGGTGAACCTCAAAGCCAAATTTCTAAATGATCAAAGTTTTCTATGTCTTTAAACATTCTCCAAAATTCTGGTTGTTCTGGTTTCTGTTCATCACAATAAAAATTACCAAAAAGAAAAATAATTTAAATAATAGTATTTTAAACAATCTTCTAAAATGAAATTTATTCAAAGATATAAAAAGTAAGTATTAAATTAAATATTTAAGGCATCAATTTTGTTTTTTTCTTAGAAGAGGAATTTTACACACTAGTTTGTTTGTTTTTCCTTATGTGTCTTAGTTTTGTTATGTTTTGCCAATGCCACTCACTTTTTACTATGAAGACTGGGTTTTTTCCAGCATTAAAATTTAATACTCTAAACTTAATGTCTTTGAACTTTATCACTAATAGGAAAATGTGGCCTGGAAAAAATAGATTAAAACTGGTTTTGCAACCAATCTTAATTGCATAGTAATGCTTAGTATCTTCATAAAATTGTTTTCTTATGTAAGCTGATGAAAAAAAATGGTACAGCAGAGATATTCTAGCTCCTAAGTACAATTGTTTTTCAGATAGATTTAGAATTTTTACTCAAGTTCTCAACATTAAGTGTAGAAATATAAAATCTGTAGCTTTACATTCTTGGGAAATGCACTGCTTTGCAAAAGGTACTTTTAATGAACTAAAATATTTTCTGCCTTGTACTTAGAAAGAGGAATAACAGCCTAGCTTTCAAATGGCCAATGATTAAATATTGTACAGGTATTCTTCAACATTGTACTTGTATTCTGATTTTACGATATCTAAAATAACATTTACTTTTCATATTACTCTGCTTTATGTTTCCTTATGGCACTTTTTGTTAACTGAAACTATATGCATTCATATAATTATATATAAAAACCATAATATATATATGTGTGTGTGTATATATATATATATATATATATATATATATATATATTATGCATGTGTAGGTAAACATCCTATTTAATAAAGAGGGATATGCTAATTGACCCCTCATGCTGTTGCAAAGATGGTGGTGCCCACAGCCAATAAGGAGGGAATATGCTAATTGACTTCCAAACCCTCAAAGATGGCAGTGCCAACAGCCATAAGATGGCTGGCAGGGGAGAGCAGTTGTGGGTGATCAGGCCAGCAAGGGAGGGCAGTTGTGGGCAATCAGGCCAGCAGGGGAGGGCAATTGGGGATGACCAGGCCTGCAGGGGAGGGCAGTTAGGGGTGACTGGGCCAGCAGGGGAGGGCAGTTGAGGGTGACCTTTCCATCATTGTATCTTCATGCTTAGCAGAGTTGGCCACTTGGTCACCAAAATTGTACTCAATTATTTTACTGGTCATTAGGTAAGATTATGTGCAATTTCTTTGCAGGTATTCACAGAGGATAGGGAAACAGTTTATTGATTATTCCAAACAAATATTTAGATTGATTATTCTAATCACCCACAAAAGTGCAAGCTCAATAGGAATTATTGGTATTTGTAGTTCAAGATCACTTTCTAACAACTAGGCTAAATTTATATGTTTAATGGGAAAAGTATGTAGCCTTTCTGTCAGACACATTTGGGCTGAAATTTAGACCCTGTTTCTTACTGGCTGTGTGATTTTGGAACTACTAAACCCAGTGAATCTCAATTTCTTTATCTATAAAATGTGGATAATAATACTATCCCTGATTGTTGTAAAGATTAAGTGAAATTATGTTTGTAGGTTACATAATGAGGATTAAAATAATGCTAATTTGAAAATGGACAATAATCTATGTCAACATTTTTCCAACACAAGAAATACAATCTAGTTGCTATTTTGACAAGAAATGGCTATGTGAGGTGGAGAAAGAAATTTAATTTTAGGTGTGATTGACAGCATTATACACGACAATCACAGTAACAGCAGGAAACATTAACCTTTTGGTTTTGTTTAATGTCCTTTTTAACTCTAAAATTCTACAAGTCTCTTAATCAAGTATCTACAGCTCAATGGGAAGCAAATAACAGAGGATTCCAGTAGTCAGTATAGCCTGTATTAACCCAGTCTCTATAATTAAGCCCATTATTGGAAAACATGCCATCCTTATTTAGTGTCATATTTCTAACAATGAATTTATATCTTGAAAGTTTTATATAATGGAGAGAATCTAGTAAGTGCTGTGAATAAGAGACCCAGAGTGTCTTTAGTCCATAGCAGATGACTGTTTGGATTAAGAATTCAAGAACATACCTGATGCAGAGGAGGCAAAGTTCACTTTCCTTCTTACATTACTGGACAATATCCATAGTGGTTCATTCCAGAATCTATCCCGCCCCAACTTCAGACACACACCACCACCACCACCACCTCCACCACCATCACCAATGAAACTCCAGTCCAGCTCAAATTCACCTATGCAATGTGGCAGTACTTACTATCCACTGAACATCCCTATGTCTAGTTTCAGCCACAAAGGGAAATTAATGTTCATGACCCATTCCCAGAGCAATAATCATTAAAGCAATCTAAATTATAATATATGGAATTTAGAAACATTTGCATATATATATATATTTCTTTGGCAAGGTCTCATTGTTATGATTGAACTTTAAGTGGTAGATATCAAATGTTTATTTCAAAGATGAATAAATGGGCAGACAATGGCAGGAAGGGGTCATATAGTAAGTCACTTGCTTATAAATGTTGGAAACTCACAACAGACTAATTTGATATGCAGTGACATTCATGATATGGTAGGTTCAATTAAAGCATAATTCCAGGGTCTTGTTATTCAACTTTAAATCATGTGCTTTTCTCTTACCTCTGAGTTTCTCTTTAGTCTGTTAGAATATTTGCTTATCTGTCTCTTATTCTTCCAGGCTTATCTTGACCCCTTCTATGAATTACACATTCTCCTTCCACAGGAACTTGGTTTTATACATTGCAACGATTGTAAAAATGTATATAGCCTGGGCACATAATCTCACCCAATTTACTAATAGAATTTTCACAACTCATTTGTTTGGGAGCCCTTCATTTACACTAATGACTATTATGTTCATATTTCTGATGAATAATTGAAATTATAATCATGGCTTTTGGTGATAACTGATAGTGTTGCCTCTTTCCTATCCTCCCCTCCCCCCCCCTCCATTAATTTTCTTTTCATTTGTGACCACGACACCTGACACACTAAAGTAGTCAGAAACCATTAAGATTTTAGTCCTAATCAAGCTGTTCCATTTTTCAGTGACTGGAAAATCAAGGGATTGATATTTTTTCATTGCTTTAGATAGAAACTATGTTAAGGAAAACTTTTTTGAGACTTTGGGATGACTTACATGTGTAAACTATTGCCACTTTTAATGTTTCTGCTATGAATTTAGTTACTGCTTTCTCCAATATGGAAAACAAATGTTTGGAAATGGAGATGCTCTTTTAGTAATTAGAAACACTTTAAATATATATATATATATATATATATATATATATATTCACTGATTTTTTACAGAGAAGAAGGGAGAGGGAATAGAGAATTAGAAACATCGATGAGAGAGAAACATCTATCAGCCACCTCCCACACATCCCCCACTGGGGCTGTGCCCGCAACAAAGGCACATGCCCTTGACGGAATCAAACCCAGGACTCCCCAGTCCGCAGGCCGAAGCTCTATCCACTGAGCCAAACCAGTTAGGGCTAGAAACCCTTTTATTAATCACAGTAATTCAAATACCACAAAGTTCTTTTACATTTATTGGACATGAACTTTGTTTTTAAATACTCTGTAAATATACTTGATCAGTATTATTGAACTTCATTATAAGAGTAAAATAGCATTTCAGGAATTTTTATGGTATAGAAATATATATACATACAAACATACACACACACACACATATATATGTATATATATATGGTATATAAAAATCTCAGGTTTTGTTATATTTCAAAGAATTCTGATGGACAATTCTTATTATTTAGATGCATAGTATTATTATGATCAATGTTGCTGATATATGTTTCCAGAGTTGTACTATTTCCTTTGCCTTCCCTCAGTTCTTGAGGCTACAAATGTTATTTTCAGGCACTGATTTTTTTTTTGTTATTACTTAAAATTTTTAGCATTTTCATCAGGATCTTCAATGTCTTTTTAGAAAATTCTATGGATTTAATAAATAATCTCTTGAAGTTTTGTAGAGAGCTAAGTTTTGTGTGGAGCTATTTCCAATATCGAAAATAAACATTTGGAAATGGAAATGCTCTTTTAGTAATTAGAATCACTTTTATTAATCACAGTAATTCAAGTACAACAAGGAGCTTTTACATTTATTGGCAGTGAACTTTGATTTTAAATATTCTGTAAATGCACTTTATTAGTGTTATTGAACTCCATTATAGGAGTAAAATAACATTTCTGGAATTTATTTTTAATAATCAAAATTGAGAAATGAATCTCACTTTGAAAGGAAGTCCAAAATATCTTGGTTTACTATAGGTTATGCCTTGAAATGTTTAATTAACAAAATGAATGCATCTACCTGAATATCATCACTCTGAGAAAGTCACTTGATACTCATGAGGAGAAAAGCACTTATCTGTTGAAAATGTTTTCAAGCAATTCTTAATCAGCAGCCATGGAAACTTTTATTACCCTGGAGTACCTGAATAAAAGTAGTTTGCATGGGTTTAAATGGAAAAGTATTTGAAAAGCGTTGCTCGTAAATTTATCTTGGATTCATTCAACATTGATATGACTCTGTATCCCAAACTGAGATGAGAAATCTTTTCATCCCTGACTCATGCTTTGCAGAATGTCTGATTGTAGCCACTTGGAGCAATAATACGATTTGAATAGTGTACTATCATTAAATGGGAGACAATGTGTTTTAGGATTGTGAGGGGGAAAACACAGTCATATTTGTGTATCTCAATAGAAAGTGGTTTGTTAATGGATATTTTTTCCTCCCAAAGATAATTGGAAACTGGAGAATTATTCTTGGGACAAATAAACTAATTACAATTCAGGAAGTGAGTTCTCATCCTGTGTGATTTCTATTTGTTGAAAATCATATATTTATTTTTATGTCATCTTCTTTCCCTTCCTGTGACTCTAGTATTATCAATTTCCTACAAACTAACAAAATATTTCTGGCTCCTAGATTTTATTTCTTTTCTAGCTGTTCAATTGGTATTAGATACATTCATTATACAACAAACTCGTCCATATATTTCCTTTTTTCTTATAATCTTATAAACTGTACTTACTTTAAAAATAGATACATGAATACTTTATTCATTATTAAACATACCCAATTTTTTCCAAGTAGGCATGTTCTTTCGTTCCATCCAAATATTTCTGCAGGGTCAGAGAATTAGGAAAAAAATATAGCCGTTATTTCCTAAAACATCTCTATCTTACATATGTAGTACTTGAGGTTGTGGGTTGAATGGCTCACCTAATTTTTTTTAGTTTGTTAGAAAAACCAATTCTAGACTTCTAGTTCAATGTTTTTTCACTGCATTATAAGATTGTCTCTCCACAATTCAAAAACTATGCCTGTTAGAGATAAACAATAAAAGGGAGGTCTCTTCTTTTTTTTCTTTTTATTATAAACTAGAGGCCTGATGCATGGATTTGTTTACTGGTGGCGTCCCTTGGCCTGCCCTGCGGGGAACGGGCCAAAACTGGCTCTCCGACATTCCCTGAGGGGTCCTGGATTGCTAGAGGGTGCAGGCCAGGTCCAGGGACTGCACTGGTGCATGATCAGGGTTGGGGAGGGACCATGAGAGAGTTCCAGGGCATGTCTGGCCCATCTTGCCCGGTCCTGATCAGCTGGACCCCAGCAGCAAGCGAACCTACTGGTTGGAGCATCTGCCCCCTAGTGGTCAGTGCTCATCATAGTGAATGGTCGATAGGTCAAAAGGTCGGAGGGACAATTAGCATATTAACCTTTTATATATATACTAGAGGCCCGGTGCACGAAATTCGTGCACTGGGGGATGGGTGGGGGGGTCCCTTAGCCCAGCATGTGCCCTCTTGCAGTCCGGGACCCCTCCCTTGTTACTGCCCACCTGCTTGCTGCTTCCTACCGCATGGCTTGCTGCTCCTTAGTGCTGCCACAAAGGCCTTGGGTCTGCTGGGTGCCGGGCCTGTGGGTTTGTGTCTCTGATACCCCCAGCAGCCCCAGCACCACTTAAATAACTTAAGGGAAACTTTATTTAGTCTTCTTTTAAAAGCAATCTAGTTTAAAAATGAGTTGCAGTTAAGACAGAACAAAGAACATGGTACCTAAGAGTGAGATAGACTGACAGAGGAGAGGCTGGGTACTGGTCAGGGGCTTACATGCCAACTGTTCTCCACCTGGGAAATGATGTAAAATCGTTTCTTTAGTTTTCTGCTTAATGGTCTTCTCCAGCACTGAGGTCAGAGAAGCCCCTTCCAGCCCCCAGGCTGCTTCTCAGAGTCGTTAATTTCCCCATAGGCCTCTGCCTAGGACAGGACCTCTGCACCCCTAGGGTGCATAAACACACCCGGGTTTCCATCAGGCTCCGCTGATCCCCGGCCCGGGAGGCCTCTCGGCTCCGCTGATCCCGGGGCGGGGAGGCCTCGCGGCTCCGCTGATCCCCGGGCAGTGACGGCTCTCTGCTCTGCGGCTTCAGGGCTATTTGGCTTCACTCTACCTCTTGGAGCCTGAGTATGCAGATTAACCGCCATCTTTTAGCTTCTATAATTGAAACATTGTATCTTTTGGAGCTGTTGCTTCAGGAGTTCAGAGCCCCGCAGCTGCAGGCGGGAACCTTGGTTTCCTCTATCGCTGGGGCAACCAAGCATCCTGTTCTCAGCTGCCTGGCTGCCTGCCGCCATCTTGGCTGACAGTTAATTTGCATATTGCCCTGATTAGCCAATGGGAAGGGTAGCGGTCGTACGCCAATTACCATGTTTCTCTTTTATTAGTGTAGATACTAGAGGCCCGGTGCACAAAAATTTGTGCACTTGGGGGAGGGGTGGGGGGGTCCCCCAGCCCGGCCTGTGCCCTCTGGTAGTCTGGGACCCCTCGGGAGATAACGAACTGCTGGCTGAGGCCTGCTCCCAGGTGGCAGAGGGCAGGCCCAATCTCTAAGTGCAGCCCCTGGTCAGGCTCAGAGCAGGGCCGGTTGGGGAGTTGGGGCGCCGCCCCCTGTCATGCACAGAGCAGGGCGGATAGAGAGGTTGTGATGCCACCCTCAGTGACTCTCAGAGTAGGGCCGATTGGGGGGTTGGGGCACCGCCCCCTGTCACAATCAAGGCAGGGTCAATGGGGAGGTTGTGGCGCCACCCCGTGTCACGCACAGAGCAGGGCAGATCAGGGGTTGGGGCGCTGCCACCTGTCACTCACAGAGCAGGGCCAATCAGGGGGTTTGGGGAGCTCCCCCCTGTCACCCACAGAGCAGGGCCGATCAGGGGGTTGAGGAGGTCCCCCCTGTCACTCACAGAATAGGGCCGATAGGGGGTTGAGGAGCTCCCCCCTGTCATGCACAGAACAGGGCCAATCAGGGGGTTGAGGAGCTCCCCCCTGTCACTCACAGAGTAGGGCCGATAGGGGAGTTGGGGCACCGCCCCCTGTCACACACAGAGCAGGGCAGATCAGGAGGTTGGGGCGCTGCACCCTGTCACAATCAGGGCAGGGCCAATGGGGAGGTTATGGCTCTCCCCCGTCACACACAGAGCAGGGCCCATGGGGGGGGGGGGTTGGGACACCGCCCTCTATCACCCACAGAGCAAGGCCAATCAGGAGGTTGGGGCGCTGCACCCTGTCACACACAGAGCCGCAGGGCGATCAGGGGATTGGGGAGCTCCCCCCTATCAGGCACAGAGCAGGGCTGATCAGGGGGTTGGGGCGTCTTCCCCTGTCACAAACAGAGCAGGGCGGATAGGGAGGTTGTGGCCACGCCCCCTGTCACAAACAGAGCCGCAGGGCGATCCGGGGTTTGGGCGCTGCCCCCTGTCATGCTGATCCCGGTGCCGGGAGGCCTCGCGGCTCTGCTGATCCCAGTGCTGGGAGGCATATTACCCTTTTACTATATAGAATAGAGGCCTGATGCACGGGTGGGGGCTGGCTGGTTTGCCCTGAATGGTGTCCTGGATCAGGGTGGGGGTCTCCACTGGGGTGCCTGGCCAGTCTGGATGAGGGGCTGAGGGCTGTTTTCCGGCTGGCGGGTGACTGAAGCTCCCAACCGCTCCTTTTTTTCTTTTTGTTTTTTTTATTCTGGGCCAGCTTTAGCTCTGAGGCCTCGCTGCTGAAAACATTGATACAATGTTGTGGTCAGGCTGGCTGAAGCCCTGCTGACTGAAAGCCGGTTTCTGGGGTTTTGTTTAGCTTCTATATTTGCAACATAGTTGCTTAGAGTTGCAGCTGAGAGGCCGGCAATTGAGGGGAACGTTGGAGTTCGCCATCACAGGAGCAAGCAAGCATCCCTGTTCGCTTCAGTGCATGGCTGCCGGCCGCCATCTTGGCTGACAGTTAATTTGCATAAGGATATGCTGATTAGCCAATGGGAAGGGTAGCGGTCGTATGCTAATTACCATGTTTCTCTTTTATTAGTGTAGATAGATATGGAACCAATCTAAATATATTTATTGTTATTTTACAGTTTATTAAATTTCAAGGGAAAATCTATTTAAAATCTCACTAATAAAAATTATCACATTTTTCTATAAAATAACAGCAATTCTCATAATTTTCTCTTAAAAACCCTGATTGTTATGAAATGAAAATATGTTTGGCTACACTACTCTATCCTACTTTTAACTTAAAAAATACATATTTTTTTTTTATTTCAGAGAGGAAGGGAGAGGGAAAGATACTATAGAAACATCAATGATGAAAGAGAATCATTGATTGGCTGCCTCCTGCATGCCCACACTGGGGATCCCACAACCCAGGCATGTGCCCTGACTGGGAATTGAACTATGACCTCCTGGTTCATAGGTTGATGGTCAATCACTGAGCCAAGTTGGCCAGGCTTAACTTTCTTCTTTGATTTTTTTATGTAATATTTAATTTTTGGTCTTTTTTTTCACTCCCCAGGTTTTATTTATAATAGTAGAGATAATATTTCCATTCATTACTTGAAGGCTTTTCTTTTATTTTGAAGGACAGCCACATTTTACCATACTGACTTAGCATTCAGTTTTATCTCATTGTTGTCAACAGAAGCATCTGTTGATAAAAAAAAATGTGGTGTGCTTGAGGGTCAGTTGAAATTTCTGATAAAATATTTTCCAAAATAATTGTAAGTTAGATATTTTATAATCCTAAGAAGATTTTCCCAGCCAAAGTTTTTGCTGTTGTTGTTACAATGTAGTCAAATGAAAATATATTGAGGCTATTATGCCAATTTTCAAGATGAAATTTGGGTGAGTCATGACATAGCAATGGTAGCCCAATATTTAAGGATAAAATCACAGATCTCTAAGTTCATATAATATCATCAAACAGTTGTGATTGGTTACTATTTGTAGAGTTATCTTTTTTAACAAGAATAGAGATATCTAGATAGGTAGGTAGATGGATACGTAGACATCTAAACACATAGCTACATAGATAATAGAAAATAATATATGACAGGGATATAGATATTATCCACTGGAGAGAACAGAGATAACTAAACACAAGAAAACAGCATAGACTAAAGACATATTATCCTATATAATAAAAGCCTAATATGCAAATCAACCAAATGGTGGAACGACTGGTGGAACAACCAGTTGCTATGATGCACACTGACCACCAGGGGGCAGACACTCAACACAGGAGCTGCCCCTACCCCTCAGGCCTCAGGCCAGCATTAGGCCTCTTGTATTAGTATTATATAAAGAAAGAGATATGAGTCAGGTATTTTGTGAGTTATACTGATTTTATAGCTTCGTAACAGACACACACAAGTAATTCTTGTGCTGCTTTGGATCTTTGTTTAAGTGGTATGAGAACATAAGATATAGAAATCTAAAGTCATTCTAAGCATTAGAAGATTGTGCTATGCTTACATTTTGACCATGTAACTTTATTAAAGCAACTAATTTGAAAATAATTTGCTCATTTTGAGAAGAGGAATACATGTGGGACAAAAAGAAGTAGCAGTACTAGCAGATCTGCAAGTAATTTTTAAAATTAATGTTAAAGTCAATAATAAGTACAAAATTAAGTTCATTCTGGGTGATTTGAAACATAGAAAATGACATTAATATGTAGCACCTAGCATTCTAATCTGATTTATCTGATTTACTTAATATCAACAATGGAAATTACCCACAAATATAAGACATATCAAGAAACTAACAAAAGTTTTTTTGTCTGTTTTTTATTGGTTATAATAATTTAGAGGTCATTAAAGAAAATAAATTATGGAGCTGCATTGCATTTTAATGAATGATGCAACTCAATGTAATGCAATTACATTGTATTTAAGTATAGTATTCAGTAGAAAATGAAAACCAAAAACTTATTGATTAGTCTAGTGATAGCATTTTTAAAGTTATGATTTAAGAAATATTTTAAAGATTTTTATTGATAGAATGCTAATTTTATAAATATTAAAATTTTCTATGGATAGAAGGAACTTATACCCAAAAGGAATAAATTATAAATATGTTTCTTGTTTTTCCCTTTAGATAGGATTCTGTTACTAAAGTGAAGTGTTATAAAGCATCCTAAAGCATGATATATTTTTAATATTATAGGCTACCTTTCATTTTAATAGCCTTTTATGAATCTCTCTTGCATTATGCAATAAAAATGTACTTTTTTGAATGATAACATTGTCCATGAGTGCCCCTGCCTGGTAATGTCTTTTCATTATTTTCTAATTTCCCAATTTTTTTCTTACTTTAATAAGGCAAAGGAACACAATATAATCTTATGCACTATTTATTTCTGGGAAAAGAATTGACAATATAAGAATATTTTAATTTTTTGAATTATTATATATACTAATAATATGCATAATAATATGCATAATGTTAGTAATAATATAATTAATTTCAGACCAAACTTTTTAAAGATAACGTTCTCATGGAAACATGTAATTCTGGATTAAAAATATAAAATGTTATTGTATTTGAGTAATGAAGTCTGCTATTAATGAAAGGACAGCTAATGAGCCTTAACTAACAAAGAGAAATTGTACAGAGACAAAGGCCAAACTTGTTAGTTGCAACAAGAAAAAAAAAATGTGGCAAGGATAAAAATTGGCAAAGGTATTTCTTTAAAAAAGTTTAGGTGAAAATGAACCGAAGATCCTGGTTGACCACAAGGGCAAATGAAGCGATAATATTGAGTCTGCCAAATGCTAGTGTAATTTACTGGTCATTAAGAAAACTCTGTTGCATGAGAAACTCAAGACGGAATTAAAGATTTTTAACATAAAAAATAAGGCACATCAATACTATTTTCATATATGGTAGCTATGCAAAAAAATAAATGGTTTTTAATATTTTAGGGTTGTGTTTTGAATCAAAGACTGACAGTTATAAGGAGACAAATATGGCCTTATACATGGATCCTTTATGGTAAGATTTGAAAAGCAACAAGATTATGCTCCTCTTCACCCCATATATCTTAATTCATTAAGATGATTGATACTTTGTTATTAATTATGCACTGTTGCACATAGACTTGGGCTTTTAAGACCATCTAAACATTAGCAGTTACCACTCTAAATAACCTGCAACTAGAACATGAATTTATTTATTGTTCTCTGTTTTTAATAAACAGAATATATGTGAAAATGGGATAGAAGGAAAGAATTAGATCATAGGGCTCTACTGGAAAAAGTTGACCTGGATGAGGAATATTATAAGGACTGAAACACTAACTTTAGTAATATTAAGGCAATGTTGACAGGGAAGATGTATTATTGGAGAAAGGGAGAGAAGATCAAAGGGAGAAGCATATGATAGATGATTTTGGATATTTACCCTTCTGTTTCAACTACAGCTTGGTTACATTGTTAGATTGTATTTGCTCAATTAATATTGTCGGAAAGAAAGGGGGGGATGGTGAAAAGTACAGATACCAGGACTGATACCTAGTATAAGTTAGTTGGCCTTGTAGTGCTTAATAGCACCATGCAGAATTAAGGTCAAAACTGTGAATGGATTTAGCTTATCAATAGGATATCAATTAATGGTATTGTTACAAATGCATAGATAGCTCTGAACTAATCATAATTAGTCACTGAAACTCCCAGAGTATCTGATTTCTCACCAGCTAGTTTTCTAGTGCCCTAAAGAAGGAAACAATTTTTTTAAAAATATAGCCTTGATTATGTTCACTATCTTAATTTCTGAAATAGTTTTGCAGATGCATACATATGGCAACAATTATCAAAGGGTACACTTTGAATCTATGCAATTTATATTGTGTCGATAATTTTTCAACGAAGAAGTTTTTAAAAGCCTATTGCAGAATTAATTAAATAAATATAGAGTGAGGCAAATGTAGGTTTATAGTTGTGAGTACACAAAACACAGAGTTTATTCTTGTATCATTTATTAATTATTGTATTATTTTCCATACAACAACTGTAAGCCTACTTTTGCCCTTTCCTGTACATAATACATATTTGATGATCAAAACTTATGTTTTTAGTTTTTATGTAAAGCTTTTATTAATTATCCAGATACATATAAATGTATGAAGGAAATAACTATGACAGTCACTTACATGTTTTATCTCTTATTTCAGAAGAAGTGTGAATGTACTTATCATATGCAAGGTTCAAAAAATCTTTTTTTAATTAATTTTATAATAGAAAATGGATGAACCCTTTTAAATGTGCATATCATTCCCCTGGGAATTTAGTTGTTTTCTTAATTCTCTGAAATGGCTATATTCAATATCATCTAAGTAATTTGGACTGTATGTTAAAATATGCTGCCATTTTCATTAGTAAAACACAATTAAAGGAATAATAAGGGCGTTAGATTTTTTTAAGACATAACACATTGCTCATGAAATATTAAGTTTGTCGTTTTCCTGATTATGTGGAAAGATTTAGGTGAGCTAATTTTTTATGTAGGATGTATTTGAACAATCTGTAAGTTATCTATTAAATTACTGTAGCTATTATTATAATTTTCATATAAAATGCACTTACCTTAAATTTATGTTATATGAAGCATTGACACGTTGCTAAACTTGAGACAATGATTCTAGCATGTCTGAGTCCATCGGGTTTATTAAAAAATCAAGTTTATGGTACTTTATTTTGGAAAAAAATTATAGTTAAAATTACTTTTCCCCCTAAATATTATCTATATAAGAGGAATTGATGAAATCTATATGATATCAAACTTTAATAATCAGAATGCATCTTTGAGCACATTGCCTATATTTTTTCTGAAAGACCAAGAAAACCCAATAATGAACAGAAGCAATAGAATATTAAAATGAAAAATTACCTAGATATTTCCTTCTTTATTAGAAATTTGCAACATAAATGGGTGATAGCTTTTGTATACCATTCCATTAAAATAATTTGAGCAAATTTAGGTAAAGTAAAAGGAAAGGGGAATTGGAACATTAGCTGTTATACTCAAAATCTGATTATTTTGGTTTTTGGCATTAGGTCTTTGCAAAGCACTCAAAATATAAATCAGTGACCTGTAACCTTATAGTATGGTAGTCAGAAATACTGGTTTGCACCTGAGATTCAGCAATCCTACTGCCTTAACAGTCTAATTACAAGGTTATCAAGGGGTTCTTGGTTTACTTGTGGTAGAATTGGACAATTGGACTATAAACCATGTTCCCTGAAATCCTCTCAGTGTAAACATTGAATACAAGAGGCATGGGGTAGCAAGAACTGCACTGCAGAATTCTTAACTACACTCAATGGTTGACATCCAAAACTGGTCCTGACTGAAATGTTGGCCTGCAGGAGCAAAAGATCATTGCTAAGGCCTTCCCAGCACACGGTTCTCTGGCCTAAGTTAAGGCTCCCATTCTGGAGAGTAACAAGTGACCTGTACTGGGATGGGCACCCTCTCAGATCCCTGGGACTGAGGTTAGCTGTGCACTGACATGGTGATCTCATAGTGAATCAACGAATACATATCCAACTTTCTCAAACTTCAGTTTAACTGAGAATCACCTGGGGTGCCCTTTAATAAAGCATTCATTTTTAGGTCTCATCCTCAGAGATTACAAGTGAACGTCTTTTAAGTGGCTCTGAAACGCTTGTATTTTTAACAAGTTTGTGTCTACAGACCCAACTTGTTAAAAACACGAGTACTTTTCAGCCTTTGTGGGACAAGGCATATGTACAAGTCAGTATTAGTGAGGTCTTGGAAACACCATATTACAGGTGTAAGTTCCATATGAGCTTCTGTAATTTAGCAGTCATGAGTCTGGGACTGTCAGGAAATAATAAAGGGTGTAGAAAATTCCAAATGGAATAACCTATATACACAGAGTAAAAAGATAATGGTATGCATGACAAGTTTAAGGGATCAGGTCTTGAACAGATGCTTGCATAAATTGATTATATTTAATTGAACAAAGATTTATATTAAGAGAAGAGCTTGAACAGAAGAGTGCATTCCTATTATGGGGGATTCTGAGAGACTCTCTGAAGATGTAGATGAATAGCCATCTACCTAATCCAAGAGTTGGCAAACATTTTCTGTAACTACTTTAGGCTTTGTGAGCCACTGAGGGCCTCTTTACAAAACTGTAACTCTTTAGTCCACTTGTCAGTACTAAAGAGCGACTTTGTTGTTAACCCTTGATGACTTAAGGAAGAGACAAGATTGATTTGCATTTCTGTTATTATTAGTGTCAAGTATTCATTTTTCTTTTCTTTCTTTAGTTATGTATTTTCTTCTCTTATTTATGTTTTACAAACATAGTACTTCCATTAATTTTTCACAAGATCTTCCCACGCTAAGGCTCTTCCTGCTCTGTCATGTTTCTTTATCATATTTCTCAAAAGGATGATTTGCTTTTTGAATCATTTTGTGCTGACTTGCAGAAAATTATAATTTTAATACAGTTATATTGCTTTCCTTATGATTTTGTCTACTGACTTTTATACAATTAATGCCTTGCCAGCAAAAGATCAGGCTTATACTGTCTTAGCCACCTCCCTTTGCCCCCTCTCCCCCCGCCCTGCCAACCCTGTATGGTTTGAATATTTACAATTATCTTTTCAATCCATCTGAGATTTTTTTGGGTGAGGGGGCATGGTATTCTGTGAAGAACTAAATGAATATTTTGTTCCAAAACAGTTGAACAATTTTCTATATAGTGAAAAAACCCTCCCCTTCCTGTTGTTTTGTGATGCCTTAAATAATTATGGTTTGCGTTATAAATATGCTTAAATTCTATTATATTATTTAAAGATTAAATACATAACTGGAACTGCCTTCATGTACATGGTTTGCCTTCATGTATATGTTTTTCAATCCAGTTTCATTTCATTTTCCCAGAGTCTGGCAGAATGACAGTGTTGATTTTTGAATCTTATAGATTGTAATTCTCCTATCTTTAGTTTTAGGTGTTGGAGTGGGTACTTTGGAAAGGCAGTGTCAGAAACAACAATCCAGATAAAAACAGTTGTGAAAAACCAACTATTCCATCCTTCTAAAGCAGGCTATTCCTGATCTGTGACAATGTCTCTAAATCATTATTGAGAAATACGCTTATCTTTTTAATTGCTATGCAATGGGACCATAAAAGTCAACTAAAAGTGTTTCCAAGTCATTACAATGAATTTGTTTTAAGGCAGTTCAAGAAACAATCCTGTTTTGAGTCACTTGAAATTATTATCTGGTCTGTGATGATCATTCTTGTTTTTTGCAATGTTATTAAAATTGAGGTTACATCAGGCAGCTAATGATAGGGATTCCATTGTAGAACTCAAATGTGTAGCAGAAAGGGTTTTTGTCCACAGATTCAGAGATCCAAGAGCAGTCATTGAAATATTTTTTAAAAGTGTTATTATTCTTGGCTTCTTTATCATTTTAACCACATACAGTATTGAATGTAATACCTCCAATTACTCTCCATTAAACATCACAGTAAGAACCCAGAAGTGTAAGTAATTTATATACACAGTAATGGCCCTGTAATTTTCAGGAATTAGACATCTTTACTTGACATACATTACAATGTGATCTTATCTAGTTAAAGTTATAGCAAAATTATGGTTAACAAGATGGGGAATACACACTTTCAGCCTTTAAACAGTGACAAAATAATCTTAATTTTTATTTAAAATTAAACTTTCTAATGAAACAAACTATATGAGATTTTTTTAAGCTTAGACTTAAAAGTGTCTTGGGTATATCGCATCTAAAGTATGTATCCTAAGCATGGGGAGCCTGAGGGAAATAGGCTTCATGGTTTTCATGTCCCACAATTTCTCTTCCCAGAGATAGTCTTTCAGTACCTAGATTTATTCTGATTATTGGTTCTGAGTCCCAGATAAGGAGTTGTCTTTAGCTTTGAACATGATTTTACATTTTTAAATGAGTTAAAGTTACATAAATTTCTTCAAGATTCCATTTAGCCTGTTCCCCCATGAGACTTGCCAAAGCTCATTTGGGTTTTAGGTGTCATTGTTAAGTCAGTAACTAGAAAGATAAGGTCCACATTTGCCTATAGTTAGGACATATAAAAACTTGCTTCCATTTACAAAAATAAAAACAAATTAATCTATTGAGAGCAGTTAGAGTGTTGGTTATCTCTTCTATTTATAAGATTCAGGAAAGCTCACATTTATTTTTGACTTGATGATGTCATCAATCTATGTTGTGAACATTCTGAAGAACCACTTTATCAAATGAGAGGGAAGTAATGGACTTAGAACCTGTACAAGACACCAGTCGTGGGCTAACTAAAATGTGGTCTGTAACACTGTTGGCTATAGCAGAGAGGAAAAGCTATAGTATCCCTACGAACATTCTCTGAGCCAGCCGAGTTGTCCTATATACTCAGATCAGTACTATTATCTTTCACACACACAGAAGAGTTGGGCTTATGACTCAAGAAAGACCAATTATGGAATCTTTCATACCCACCCCATAGACCCCATCATCCAGTAATCAACATGTCACCCAATGTGTATCAACCAGAATCCTTTCCCATGTTTTTATAAGGAACACTTGTGGGAAAGGGATCATTTTTCTCTTGGTTCTTGGTGTTAAGAGCAAAACTCCAGAGGTACCTGAAGTCCTGGTTTTTAGAAATAATCAGATTGGCAGAATAAAATCAACACTCAGAGAGAGGTTAAATCTATTTGATTTCACAGATGTGCTGTTAGATCCTCTACTACCTTGCCTGTATTCTAGCATAACTACCTTGTGACAATAATGGTGCTAAGCACTAGGGATGCAGGATGAAGACAAATATAGCCTTGCTTCCAAAATTTCTAGAAAACCTTCAAATCCGCTCAAGCCACCATAACAAAGTACCATAGACTAGATAGCTTTAAAAATCAGAAATTTATTTTCTCCTTGTTCTGGATGCTGGAAAGTCCAAGATGAAGGTGCCAGCAGAGCTGTCTGGTGAGAGCTGCTCTCTTGGGTTGTGGATGGCCGCCTTCTCACAGTATGGGAAGTGAGATTGAGGGCAGCTGTTCCTGTCTCATAGGATTCATGTTGATTCTGGCTGGTTGTCAGCTTATTCTCTAATGCCTGGGAATCTAGTGTGGTATTTTCAGATACTCCCTGATAAAATCTGTTCATTACTATAGGTGGCCTTTAAGGTGGGATCTTTGATGACCCAGAAAAGAAACATTCTATCTTTTTACCTTTTGTATGACTTACATGTAGTTCACAGAACTCTTCTGTGGGATGGAGAAAGAGAGAGAGAGAGAGAGAGAGAGAGAGAGAGAGAGAGAGAGAGAGAGAGAAAGAGAGAAATCTCTCTGGTGTTATCTTCTTACTAGAGGCCCGGTGCATGAAATTTATGCACTCGGGGTGGGGGGTCCTCTGCCCAGCCTGTGCCCTCTGGCAGTCTGGGAGCCCTTGGGGGATGTAAGTCAGACATCTTGAGCATTGCCGCTGAGGCGGGAAAGGCTTCTGCCACCACCACTGCACTCACCAGCCGTGAGCCCAGCTTCTGGCTGAGCAGTGCTCCCTCTGTGGGAACCCACTGACCACCAGGGGGCAGCTTCTGCATTGAGTGTTTGCCCCCTGGTGGTCAGTGCAAATCATAGCAACTTTTCATTCTGTGGTCGATTTGCATATTACCCTTTTATTATATAGGACTGGAGGCCCGGTGCACAAAAATTTGTGCACTGGGGGGAGAGGGGGTTTCTCAGCCCGGCCTGTGCCCTCTCGCAGTCTGGGACCCCTTGGGAGATAATGACCTGCTGGCTTAGGCCTGCTCCCAGGTGGCAGAGGGCAGGCCCAATCCCTAGGTGCAGCCCCTGGTTGGGCTCAGAGCAGGGCCGATTGGGGAGTTGGGGCGCTGCCACCTGTCATGCACAGAGCAGGGCGGATCGGGAGGTTGCGATGCCACCCCTAGTCACGCTCAAGGTGGGGCCGATTGGGGGGTTGGGGCACTGCCCCGTCACACTCAAGGCAGGGTCGATAGGGAGGTTGCAGCGCCACCCCCTGTCACGCACAGAGCAGGGCCAATCAGGTGGTTGGGGCGCTACCCCCTGTCACACACAGAGCAGGGTGCATCAGGGGGGTTGGGGCTCCGTACCCTGTCACACACAGAGCAGGGTTGATCAGGGGGTTGGGGAGCTCCCCCCTGTCATGTACAGAGCAGGGCCCATCAGGGGGTTAGGGAACTCCCCCCTGTCACGCACAGAGCAGGGCCGATCAGGGGGTTGAGGAGCTCCCCCCTGTCACTCACAGAGTAGGGCCCATAGGGGAGTTGGGGCACCGCCCCCTGTCACACTCAGGGCAGGGCCAATAGGGAGGTTATGGCTCTATCCCGTCACACACAGAGCAGGGCCCGTTGGGGGGGGGGGGGGTTGGGGCGCCGCACCCTGTCACACACAGAGCAGGGCCAATCAGGGGGTTGGGGCGCCGCCCCCTGTCACACACAGAGCCGCAGGGCAATCAGTGGGTTGGGGTGCCTTCCCTTGTCATGAACAGAGCAGGGCAGATAGGGAGGTTGTGGCCCTGCCCCCTGTCACACACAGAGCTACAGGGCGATCAGGGGGCTTGGTTGCTGCCCCCTGTCACGCTGATCCCGGGGCGTGAGGCCTCGTGGCTCCGCTGATCCCGGTGCTGGGAGGCATATTACCCTTTTACTATATAGGATAAAGCCCTGGTGCACGGGTGGGGGCTGGCTGGTTTGCCCTGAAGGGTGTCCTGGATCAGGGTGGGGGTCCCCACTGGGGTGCCTGGCCAGCCTGGATGAAGGGATGATGGCTGTTTGCCGCTAGTCACACCCCCTTCGGGGTGGGGGTCCCCACTGGGGTGCCTGGCCAGCCTGGGTGAGGGGATGATGGCTGTTTGCATCTGGTCACACCCTCTTCAGGGTGGGGGTCCCCACTGGGGTTCCTGGCCAGTCTGGGTGAGGGGATGATGGCTGTTTGCATCTGGTAATACCCCCTTCAGGGTGGGGGTCCCCACTGAGGTGCCTGGCCAGCCTGGCTGAGGGGCTGAGGGCCGTTTTCAGGCTGGCGGGTGACTGAAGCTCCCAACCGCTCCTTTTTTTCTTTTTTTTTTATTCTGGGCCAGATTTAGCTCTGAGGCTCAGCTCCAGCTATGAGACCTCGGCTGCTGAAAGCAGGTTTCTGGCCTTTGTTTACCTTCTGTATTTGATACAATGTTGCGGTCCGGCTGGCTGAAGCCCGGCTGACTAAAGTAGGTTTCTGGGGTTTTATTTAGCTTTTATATTTGCAACTTATTTGCTTAGAGTTGCAGCTGAGAGGCCGGCATGTCAGGCGGGGAATGTTGGAGTCCGCAGTCACTGGAGCAAGCAAGACTCCCTGTTCGCTTCAGTGCATGGCTGCCAGCCGCCATCTTGGCTGGCAGTTAATTTGCATATCGCCCTGATTAGCCAATGGGAAGGGTAGCGGATGTACGGCTAATTACCATGTTTCTCTTTTATTAGATAGGAAAAGAGGACACTGGTCCTATCAGCTATCAGATCAGAGCTTCATTCATTATTTCATTGAACCTTTAGCACCTCCATCTAGTCCCTGTTTCCAAATATAGTCACATTGGGGTTTATGACTTCACCATATGAATTTTGAAGGATTATAAACATTCAGTTCATCAAAAACAAAAACAAACAAAAAAAACTGTAGGGTAAGGTAAATTCATCTGTAAGATAGGGTAAACCGAAGATATTATAGCCTTCCACACTGATTTCTGTGAAATAAAGATAGATTTTAATAAAGTGTAGATTTCATAAGTTTATGCCACCTCTTCCATGTTACATTTTACCTAACTCAAGCTAGGGGATCACAGAAGACAAAACTATGCAAATGGATGCATAGAATAAGGAAGGGTCACCAGCTTATTATATAGTCAGATAACTAGACTGACAGCTTGTACCTTGGCTGGACAGATATAAAAACACTGGGCCAAAGCCTATCCATCTTCTCAGAGAGCTGAATGAGGGTAAGAAGAAAGGCTTGCTGTATGATCCTAGGAGCCCATGTTCCAGATTGATGGAGACCTGAGTGAGTGGTTCTCCCTTTGCTGTACCTAGTTTCAACTGATGGGGAGAAATGCACGTTTTATGACTAAAAATCATAAAATTATGATAACAATCGAATGTTTCCCAAAACCACATATCGACGGATATATAATTTTGAAATAAAAAAGAAAAATTAGCATGTGAATATCCTTTAACTCAGGGTCATATACAGACATAATTCAGGATAATTTTAGTCGATGCTAGGAAGACTAGAATAGCCATGTTTGGAATAAAATTATGGTCAGCTTGATACAGTGCTTCTTAAACTTTGTTGCTCATTATGATCACCTGGGAGCTATTTATAAATAACACCCATTGCTCACTTCCCACCCTAAATGGATTACATCAGAGTCTCTGAGGATGAGACCTGGCATTTTAAAAAGCTTCCTGGATAATATTACTGAGCAGAGAACCACTGACTTAATGTTGAGAAGTTGTCACCTAATGTGACTGCCAGTTAAATTCTTTTGTCTGAAATTAGAAGGCCCAGCTCATGTGGAGCAAATTGTTCTTGTTAGCCAATGTCTGGGTACAGAAATTTCACATAAAATTGGCAAAGCTCACTGAAGAGTCATCAAGACAAATCACCAGTCAGGTGAAATGGAACATTACTGAGTGGCAAATGAAGATCTAAGCCCACAATTGGGAAGGGGCTTCGGGATGTGCCATTTTTCTGGCGCTAAAGAGAGATTATGGGTATTCAGTGTGGCCTTCTGTTTGTAAGCTCCAATGAGGAGATAAGTCTAAGTAGTTTCCCTGGAAAAACCGCCTGGGGGATTTAGTCATAAACAGCCCTAAAGTAGGGAATTCATTGCAACTTAGAGCCTGAACTTCAATCAGATATCCCTTCAGGGACTCAAGCCTGTTAAAAGAAGAAAGTCCTGGTCGCTCTCGGGCAGATGGGCAATGAAGACGTTCACTGAGCTGCCTCTCAGCACATTGCCAAACAGGGAGGACAATTTGTTGTTACCATTTGAGGTGGATGGCTCCTTTTTCTGTTTCCTTGGCATTCCAGAATTTGCATCTAATTTCTTTAACCTTTTAAGAATTACTTTGCCATAATCAGCTTCTGTTCAGCCCTCATAATGAGGTAGGCACAGTAGGATGCTTAAGAGTTCAGTTTTGTTTGTTGGTTCTTTCCCAGTGAGCAAGAGGAGCCATTAAATCCCCCTGAGCAAGTAAGTTCCATGCAAGTCATAGCTGAGACCTTGACACTTGAGCAAGATGTAGTTGCAGCATAGGCAAAGAGATTCTCTAGAATACCATAGTAATAATTATTCCACAGCAGTGAAGACTTAAACCATCTGTACACACACACACACACACACACACACACACACACACGGCTGAGGATTTTTAAAATAAAAATGTAACAGGATGGTAAATCAAAAAGAGTGTTTGTGGTACCAAGACACTATATACTAGTAGATGACCTTCCAAAATGAATACACTTCCAAAATGAAAAAAAAAAAATGTCAAAGGAGGGCAAAATAAACTGCTTATGCAATTCTTAAGTGCCATCCATACTCAAATGGAAGATACGGACATGTTGGAAGTTAGAGAAGCCTTGGAGAAGGTTATTTTGGAGGAGAAATTCATGTGCTCTAAGTCCTTCTACTGAAGCACTCTACTACCCTACTCCTACCAAGGAGAGTTAGAGAAGGTTTCAGCCTGACTCTCAGCCAAGAGAAGTGGGAGGAATCTAGATGGAAAACATAATGCGTATGTAATTTCTGCAGGTTGGAGGACACAGAGGCCTCCTGGCTGATTCATGCTACTTAGCTATGAATAACTGTTTCACTAGCTACTTTGACAGCTGATTGAAAGAGAAATTGATATATCCTTGTGTAATTTGAACTCCCAGCATTTACAGGGTAAATTAGGCATGTGTCCTGTGGACTAGATGGTAGCCATACAGAAGACAGAATGTCTCTTGTCTGGGTCATATAGGAACAAACCTCACTAGAGAGTATTTGCCAGAGAATCTGGAGGTGCCAGTAGATTGGGAAAGAAGCTAACAGCCAGCAGGAATAGATATGAACTCTCTGTGACAGGAACATCCATGAAAATGGGTTTGTTGGGGGGAGGAAGGATACGTCTTGTGGTTTCCAAAGATCCAATGAAAGCTTTAAATGCAGGATCAGGACCATTAAGTAGGAACTGTCATGCCCTTTTTTTCTATTTTGCCTTCTTGTGCTCCAACTCGGAGGGAACCAGAAACCCCAGTTAGGAAACTAAGGGGGAAGAAATTATAAAACAACTTGTCTGGGGCTGAGAAAAAAGTTATTATATTCAAGATTCCCCACCTGCATGTGAAGGGAGGGGAGAAACCTCAATATCTAACTGTTGGGGTCCAGCCCCAACAGGTCCAGGGGTTCCCCAAGGTGTGGACGGAGTCGGCGAAGAAGGAATGACATGGAGGCAGCGTTCAGGTGATCATCATGGCGAGGTTCCTCCTAGCCAGGTTCCTCCTAGCCAGGTTCCTCCTAGCCAGGATCCTCCTAGCCAGGTTCCTCTCGTTATTGTCCTCTTACACGTGTATTTGTACTATTTGATCTTAACCCTATCCATTCTATTCCAAAGGTCAGGGCGTTTCTTATCTCCATTCCAAGGTTACTCTATTGTTCTATTAAGCTACAAGGAAGTAACTGAAGGAGGTTATTCTAAGTAAAGATTATGTAGCTTAAGGGTGATTGTTTGTAGTTAAAGTGATTACCCCTCTGGCACTTAGTTAAAGGGTTTACTGATACAAATCCTCACCTGGGGAAACAACCTTTCTTCGAGAGGTGACCTTGGTTAAAACACATAGCGCTTAAGAAGGGGAGCAAACATATTAAGAACAGTATGCCATATACACCAGGTCCCTTGAAACATCCCTGCAGCAACTGCATCAAGCAGCCAGGGTGGATCGGCTTCCAGCATCTAACCAGGGTTAAAATTTGAATTTTTACTATGGCTAAAGATTTTTAAGTCACTGAATTAAGAATGCCACCATAAGTCACTTTAATTGCTTAAGAATAAACAGAAAAGTCATAGGGCCTGTCTGAAGTTTTATCCAAGAGTAAGGGGAAAATAACCTTGCAGAATAAATTCTAAAGGATTGTGAGACACACACATACACACACACAAATAAGTTTTTTTCTATTGTACTTCTGTGAGTTTTGCCTACATGATCGACATTTACAAAACTCAAAGCCATTAATTATAAATGACCAAGAAAGGCATGGGATAATAATTAGACTTTCTGCTCTTGTTGTATTTTATAATTTCACATATATTTTCTAATTTGATCCTAAATATCCTGAGGGTGAGACAGATATAAATTTCCTCATTTTACAGAAGAATATCCTGAATATGAGATTAATAAGTGATATGTCTGAGATATTACACATGCTGGAGTAGGTTTTGAAGTTAGGACCAGAATCCAGATATACTGTCTCTAAATATTGCCTCAGGGCACAGTTCTTTATGTAAGCAGTAGCCTTTGAGATTTCTCTAAGAGCTATTTTTATTAATTCATTCAGTAAAAATTACTGATTTTCTTCCATGTACCAGACTTTGTTGCAGATTCATTATGAAAGAAATCAGAGAATTTCATTGCTCTTATGGAACTTAGATTCCAATACAGAGAAACACCATAAATAAATAGAACAAAAAATGATATGTTAGATGGCAATTTTTGTGAAAATATAAATGAAACAGGATATGAAGGATACAAGTGTTGGGAGTGAGAGCTGCTGAATGTTTTGTAGGCCAAAGAGCCAGAGAGGGGAATGTGCTTACAAACAGCCAATGGCCTTTGTGGCTGAAGCAGAGTGATCAAAGGGATTGGTAGGCAATGATGCTCTACAGTACAGGGAGTGTGGCATTTGGGGAGGAGATCATATTGAGCCTTCTAAGACCTGGTAAGGAATTTTATTTCACTACTAGAGGCCTGGTGCATGAATTCATGTACCAGTGGGGTCCCTCGCCCTGCCCTGTTGGATTGGGCTGAAACTGGCTCTCTGTCATCCCCCGAGGAATCCCAGATTGCGAGAGGGCACAGGCCAAGCTGAGGGACCCCACCAGTGCACGATAGAGGCCAGGGACAGAGGGGGAAGAGCATGGGAGGTTGGTCAGCTGGGGAGGGACCACAGGAGGGGTCCAGGGTGTGTCTGGCCCATCTTGCTCAGTCCCTATTGGCTGGACCCCAGCAGCAAGCTCACCTACCAGTTGGAACATCTTCCCCGTGTTGGTCAGTGCACGTCAGAGCTGCTGATCGACCGGCTGACTGTCTGCCCTCTGGTGGTCAGTGCACACCACAGTGAGCAGTTGAGCAGCCTTAGCATATCATTAGCATATTACACTTTGATTGGTTGAACAGCCGACCAGATGACCAGACACTTAGCAAATTAGGCTTTTATTATATAGGATGAATTCAAATGGTTTCTGAAGAGGAGCAATTTGTTTTTTAAGACAGACACTCTAGCTGATAGGTAAGGATAGGACTCTAACAAGCAATGGTGGGAGCAGAAGACAAGTAAAGATGCTATTGCGATAGTTCAGATGAGATCTGGTGAAGCAGCGGAGCTGCGGAGAAGTGTCGGTGATCTTCTTTAATTTTGATTTGGCAGGCAGTCCTTAGCCAACTTCAAGCTGTATTTCCTTAGGTCATGTTTGTGAAATTTATAACAAAAGATGTTTCTACAACAAAAAAGTTTGGTCTCTATGCCCAAGGATATTCTTCACTCTCTATATTGTAAAATATGACCATCCCTTCTAGCTTACCCTATGCTTTCACCTTCACCCTGTCAGCAGACTTCACTGAGTGCTAATTATTTTCTATATAGCACTTATTGTAAATTGTGATGTCTGTGGTCATTGTTCATTTCTCTCATTAGACTGTAAGCCTTCTGAAAGCTATTTCTTTTTTGTTCACTTGCATACTGAGTGCCTAGTCTACAATTTAACACAAAATAGTTACTGAAAATTATCTTTTAAGTGAATGAATAAAAATATCCTTACATTTTAATTCTAAGGTATTCCAGTCATCTTTTTCTTGCCCTATCTAGATAAAAAAGCTAAGGAAAAATATCTAAATGATTTCAATTATTTTTTTTCCTTTGCTCTAAGAAAGAAACAGAGCATCCTGCTCCCTTTAATTTTCAATTTTCAACTACACTGGTTATATATTTGTGGTAGGCAGAATAACAGCCCCTCAAATATGCCCATACCCTATACCTTAAAACTATAAATATATTACATTATGTGAGGAATGTGATAGGGAAGGGAGAATCATAGGAGAAAGAGGAATTAAGTAGAAGATGGAATTAAGGTTGCTAACCAACTAGCCTTACTTTGGGGAGTTTATTCGAGATTATTCCAGAGGGCCCAGTGGAATTGAAAGGGCGAGGGCTACACCCTCCATCTTGCCCCGAATCCTCCATTTTTGGGCAGCAGCCATGTGCTCAGCAAGGAGCTTCTTCCTGGAAGGCCAAGCCTCTGCTAGCCACACCTAGGATTTCTTTAAACTAACCAATGACAATCAAGGGAAGTGCGCACCATAGATACGACCACATGCTGTGTAACAAGACACCGACTTGCACCCGGCCAATCGGCAGGGCCCACAGTCCTCTCTCCTCCCCTTACTCCAACCCCCCTATAAACCCCTCTACCCACAAAGCTCGCTCTCTCTGCCCCCGGCTGCTGCGTCGGCGAGTGTGGGGGATGAGGAGCCCGAGCTAGCTCGAATAAAGACTCATGCTTTTGCATCGAACTCGGCTGGCTCCCTGATGGCCTCTTGGGGATCCTGAAATCTGGGCATAACAGAATCACGTTAATTCTCTAAGGAGCAAAGAGGCAGAAGAGAAGGTCAGAGAGCTGTGACCTGAGGACAGGACAAGCCATTGCTGACCTTGAAGATGGAGGAGGAAGAACATAAACTAAGGAATGTGAATGCATTTAGAATCTAGGACTGTCTCAGTTTAAAGCCTGTAACAAAATGGGGACCTGCAAGGGACTTAATTCTGCCAACAACTCCTATTAGCAGGAAATAAATTCTCCCTGGTACTCCCAAGGAATGGGATTTTAGCCTGGTGAGACACACACTGGACGTCTGACCTAGACAACTCTAAAATAAATTTGTGTTATTTTACACAACTAAATGTGTGAAGTCTTTGTGTTTTTATCATAACACTAATATTCTTAAAACCCGGAGTGACACTGATAGGGAATAGGAAAATTAAAATTTTAATTCAAAGAATGTTCCAGATGTAGTTAAATCCTCATTTTACCATTTGTCTACTAACAAGGCACTTTGTAACACCCTCTATTGCTTTCATGGTGTTTTTATTATTGTAGTATTGTTATGTCTTTATTTTACCTTTTCAGTCCTACAGTTATTACTCAGAGATACAAGGTTGGATTGGAGGAAATGAAAAAAGCTGAAAGGCAACTTGAATGTTTTCATCACTATAATTTCTTTGAAGGATTACTAGAATATTTAAGAGAAAAGAAATAAACAGTTTTGACAAGAGTCAGAGCGTGGGTAATCCATAAATTTCATGTCACACCACTCTTCATTTTAGAGGTTTTTGGGGACATGGTAGAATTATAGGAGTGGTCACAGACACCGAATATTCTCCTGAGGGAGAGAGGCTAGTACCTCCTTAGCTCTGTCTTCCATGTGCCAGAAAGAACTAGGAAGATTTAAAGCAAAGTTAAAGAATTATATTTCTTTGGTTGGAAGGTGGGCTGTGCATGAAGGCTGGCTCCTGCTGCAGGGTGAAAATCTTGAGACATGAGCCTTTCAGGAAAAAAGACATTGTGTATGTGCTGCAAAGTCTAGTCTTTGAGATTTTATTTTGTTTGTTATTTGCTGAAAAAGAATCTTCTTCCACTTATGGAACCAAGTTCAGATTTTAAAAAATATAAGAGCTTTATTGAGTTGTAATTCAAATGCTACAATATTTACCCCTTTAAAGTGAAAAATTCAGTGGATTTGGTCAACACACAGGGTTGTCCAATCCTCATCACTCCCAAAAGAAACTCTGTACCCAATGACAGTCACTCCTCTTTTCTCCCTTCCCCTGGCCTCTGACAACCACTAATCTAATTTCTCTCTCTATGGATTTGCCTTTTCTGGGCATTTCACATAAATAAAAGCATACAATAGGTGGTCTTTTGTAAATAACCTCTTTTACTTAGCTTTATGCTTTTAAGATTCACACTTATTGTAACATGGATTGGTACTTTATTTTTTTTATTGGTAAATAATATTTCATTGTCTGGACATACAACATTTTTTTATCAATTAATCAATTCATGGGCATTTGAAGTATTTTCACTTTTTGGCTATTATGAATAATAATGCTATGACCTTTTGTGTACAAGTTTTTGTGGGATCATATTTTCAAATTTCTTTTAGAAATGGAATTGGTTCTTAATATGATAACTCTATAGTTAACATTTTGGGTACTAGAAAACTGCTTTTGAAAGTATTTCTACTATCTACCATCTCCAATAGCAATGTTTGAGGGTTTTTCACATCTTCACCAACCCTTGTTATTTTCTGTTATTATTATTATTACTATTAACACAATACTAGTGTGTATGAGGTGATATCTCATTGTGGTTTTGATTTGCATTTTTTAGAGACTAATGATGAGCATCTTTTCATGTTCTTATTGGCCATTTGTATATATTTGGTGAAATATCCAAATCCTTTGCTTATTTTGAGTTGGGTCATTTGTCTTTATATAGTTAGGTTATCAAAGTTTTTTTCTTTATACTGTATACAATGTCCCTTACCACATACATGATTTGCAAATATTTTCTATTATTCTGTGGGCTGTCTTTTCACTTTTGAAGGTATCATTTGTACCACAAAAGGTTTTAACTTTGATGAAGTCAATTTATTTTTGTTGTTGTTGCTGGAGCTTTTGGTGTTATAGCTAAGAAACCATTACCTAACCCAAGGTCATTAAGATTTACTCTTAAGTTTTCTACTAAGACTTTTATAGTTTTAGCACTTACATTGAAGTCTATGATCCATTTTTAGTTAAGTTTTTAATAAGATGTGGAAGCACCCAGCTTTATTCTTTTTCATGTGGATATCCATTTGTGCCAACACCACTTATTGAAACAGTATTCTTTACCCACTGAATAGCCATGGCATCTTTGTCAAAACAGAATTGACTGAAAATGTGAATCTTTTTTCTGGACCCTCAATTCTATTCTAATGTATGTCCTTATAAGAATACTACACTATCCTGATTACTGAAAGTTTGTAATTAGAATATGTAAGTCATTCAATTTTATTCTTTTTCAAAATTATTTTGGATATCTGAGCCCTTTGCATTTCTTTGTAAATTATAAGATAAGCTTGTCAATTTCTGCAGAATAGGCAGATAGGATTTTGATGGATATTATGCTGAATCTATAGATGAAATTGCAGAGTATTACCATCCTAAAAGTATAACCTTCTAATCCATTAATATGTGCTGTCATTCCATTTATTTAGATCTTTAATTTTCTTCAGCAATGTTTTGTAGTTTTCAGAGTACAAGTCTTGTACTTCTTTTTTTTTTTTTAAATATATTTTATTGATTTTTTACAGAGAAGAAGGAAGAGGGACAGAGAGTCAGAAACATCAATGAGAGAGATCAATCAGCTGCCTCCTGCACACGCCCTACTGGGGATGTGCCCGCAACCAAGGTACATGCCCTTGACCGGAATCGAACCTGGGACCCTTGAGTCCGCAGGCCGAGGCTCTATCCACTGAGCCAAACCGGTTCGGCTTGTACTTCTTTTTAAAAATATATTCATAAATATTTTATTTTTGGATGCTATTATAAATAGAATTGTTTTATTAGTCTTTTTGATTGTTCATTGATAATATATGGAAATATGATGTCAACATTAAATATTTAATAAAAATAAAATATAATTGATTTTTATATTTTTTATTCATCTGCAACCTTGCTGATAAAGCAGATACTGTTTTTCATATGTACTGTATGTATTTGCTGATATTAAGTATGGAATGGTTAATAATACTTTTACTCCTATGCCTTTTAAAATAATTTACAATAATTTCTTTAAGAGAACAAATTTATCTAATATCTTCTGTTTCATATCCATCAGAAAATACTTTTTTTAAAATATATTTTATTGATTTTTTTACAGAGAGGAAGGGAGAGGGATAGAGAGGTAGAAACATTGATGGGAGAGAAACATCGATCAGCTGCCTCTTGCACACTCCTACTGGGGATGTGCCCGCAACCAAGGTACATGGCCTTGGCCGGAATCAAACCTGGGACCCTTCAGTCCGCAGGCCGAGGCTCTATCCACTGAGCCAAACCGGTCAGGGCCAGAAAATACTTTTAATAAGATACTATAAAAAGTAAAATGGACACATAAACACATTTGATGTGACCCTTGCTTATTATCTATTTGAAAAATATACTATACACACATAAATCTTTTTATGTGATGTTACAGGCCCCATACCTAATGTATACGAAAGAATGTTATCTATTTTGTTTTTAAGATACATATACTTGCTCTTCTATGGTTAGAAATAAATCTTATGTGTGGTTTCTTTAGCTTCAACTTAAAATTTTTATTAAATAAGTAATCTTTGGAATTACTTAATATGTCCAATAATTTCCTTACAAAATAGTAATATGGTGCTGCATTGAAGCATACGTATAGGCATGGCATTAGCTAAGTTAGCATATTTGTAAATAGAGGGTTCACAATGGATGTCCTTAATCTTATCTTTCTTTTCACTACATATATACTTTTAAAAAGATTTCAAACTTGAATTTATGAAACACAATTTAATGTAATAACAGAAACCACAAGACATTTGGGGTTTAACCTTTCAGGTGGCAGTTTTAAAAGAAATGTCACATATGGTTAGCTAACATTTCCATGCTTATTAGCTCCTTGTTATGAAAACTTTAAAATGGCTATAGTTAATTTTAAAATATAGTGATATACAAACATATCTATAAAGTAGTTATTCTTTACTATTATTTTCTAATTTAGGTGCAAGTTGAACCGATTAGCCAAGTATAAAAGTGACACCTGTATTTTCATTAAAGGTATTAAATAAAGTGAAGTCACTCTAACTACCAATGCCACTCCGTCTCTGCCTCTACCCCTTTTACACACTTGTCATTCCCACACTGTTTGTCTTTGCAACATTAGTCTCTGTAATAGTGTCTGGCATGTGAGTATTTATAAGTATCCTATATAATAAGAGAGAAACTTGAAAATTAACCATCCCTCTGCCACAAAGATGCTGTACCCACAGCTGAGGCTGAGTTCCCATAATGAGCCTTAAGGAGCAATCAGCAGGGACCTGAGGCCGTGCGTCCCCCTCACCTCCCCATGGGTCTTGACAGGGGACCTCAGGCTGCACCTTCCACCTGGCAGGGCTTGACAGGGGACCTCAGGCTGCGCCCCCCACCGGGCAGGGCTTGACGGAGGACTTCAGGCCATGCCCCCTGCCCTGGCACCGGGGTAGGGAACCTGAGGCTGTGCCCCCACCCTGGTGGGGCTTAACAGGGGACCTCAAGGTGCGCCCCCCACCCCGGTGCTGGGCCGGGGGACCTCAGGCTGTGTCCCCCACCCTGGCACCGGGCCAGAGGACCTGAGGCCATGCCCCCCACCCTGGCGCCAGGCCAGGGGACCTGATGCTGCACCCCCTGCCTGGCAGGGCTTGACTGGGACCTCAAGGTGTACCCCCTGCCCTGGTGCCAGGCCTCGGGACCTCAGGCCGGGACCTCAGGCCATGCCCCCGTCCTGGCACTGGGCCAAGGGACCTGAGGCTGTGCCCCCCACCCGGCGCCAGACCAGGGGACCTGAGGTCGCACCCTCCACCCAGTGGGACTTGACGGGGGACCTCAGGCCACACCCCCCGCCTTGGTGCCAGGCTGGGGGACAGCAGGCCGCTCCCCCTGCCCAGCAGAGCTTGACAGGGGGCCTCAGGCTGTGCCCTCGGCCCGGGCTGGGGGATCTCAGGCCATGCCCCCCTGCCCTGGCACCAGACCAGGGGACCTGAGGCTGCACCCCCCCCCCCCCACCTGGCGGGGCTTGGAAAGGGTGGGACTGGCCGGGTCTGGATCTAGCCCAATGAGGGGGGGCCAGCTGGGTCTGGCTCTCGTGGGATTGTGAGGTACACGTGGGTGGGTGGGGACTTGACTCTGGGTCCCATGGTGCACCCCAGACTCTGACAGGAGGAAGATTTTCATATACATTTTATTAATTTTCTTTCATCTCTGACACATCTATTATAGAGAAAGGGCAAGTAGCAATACTAAAATATTTCCTCCAATTAATCCCCATTTAATGTGCACAAATTTTGTGCACTGGGCCACTAGTTTCTTAAATAAATGAGAAAACAAAGAGACAAAACATCCAATGAAGTTTTAAGGGAAATAGATCACTATGATATTGAGCATTAAGAAAAGTTTCCAAAGAGAATATTAAGTGTAAAGAGAGATATAAGACTTCCATAATCAGAAGAGAGGGTGTTTGAGCTGTGAACAAGGCTAAGGAAGTGAGAAGGTGATTGCATTGGGACTGAACACAAGTATGGGGTATGGGCTCCATGTGGTCCTCCTGCCAAAGCAGTACCTCCCAGCTCTGGGGTTTAAAAAAACAACAACTATATGTATTGTTTTCGATTATATTTAATTGATTTCAGAGAAGAAGAGAGAGGGATAGAGGGAGAAAAACATCAATGATAAGAGAGAATCATTGATAGGCTGCCTCTTGTACGCCCCCCACTGGGGGTCGAGCCCGTGACCCAGACATGTGCCCTTGACCGGAATCTAACCCAGAGCCAAACCAGCTAGGGCGTGTGTGTGTGTGTGTGTGTGTGTGTGTGTTTTAAATAAAAGTTTATTGGAACATAGTCTCATCCATTTATTTATAGGATATCCATGGCTGCTCTCGTGTTATAACAGTGGAACTTTATAGTTTGGGAATGAGACTGTAGACTGTAGGACCTCAAAGCCTAAAACATTTACTATCTGGTCCTTTACAGGAAACCTTTGCCAGCCCTTGGAATAGAGCATCCATGAAAATAAATAGTAGGACGTGAGATTGGGGAGTTATCATGATGCTAGAACACAGGCCATTTAAGTTTATGGCTAAGAGTTTGGACCACACTTGTATTTAGGTTGACCAGAGGGGCAATGTGTATCAAGTTGGTAGATCACCTTGGCAGCAACAGGTCAGGAAAATTACAACACTCAGAAGAACAGGTAATCAGCTGATAAATGTGGGAGATGGCGAGGACCTGGACTCTGGTGGCAGGAGCCAGAGAGAAGAGAGGGGGTGATGGTGGTAGAGAGAATGATAGAAAAGAAGATATATAGTGAGAAACAAATTCTCAAAGGGACTCACTGAGAATGGAAGAAATGGGTGGAAATAGGATAATGCTGATAATTATATCAAATGTTCACTCGTAGGTTTCTGGAGGAATAATGTTGCTCGTGCTACAAATTGAAACAAACAAACACAGAATACCTTGGCTTTGAAGGGATAATTTTGACTTTTTTTAAAAAAAAAGTCCTGTTATTTGATGAGAAAAGAAATCTCAATAAAAATGCCTGGCAGGTAATCGGAAATGTGGGGCTGGAGCTCAAAGGCAAAGTAAAGAGTGGTTTTGCTTTCGGAGGTAGTGGCTAACACTGTGAGCGTAGATGAGACCTCTTAGGCGAGTGGGTGATGATGCCGCACAAGGCGGAATCAGGTCTTAGCCACATGGAGTGCTCACTCCTAAGGGCACGAGAGGAAGGCGATGCAGGAAAGGCCGCAAGAGTTTTATGGATGGAGAAAGCATCACCTTGTGGCAAAAAATAGTTTCAGGGTGAAGAATGCACTTAATTTAGTTTATTTTGAGTATATGATGAATATGCAAAATAGGTTACAAGCAGCCCATAGTCCACTGAAGAAAACAGGATTCTAAATAGAAGAAAAAAAAAGGATATAGGAAAAATCTTATATGATTATAGAAAAAGAAAAATAATGACGTTGCAGTAGGAAGTTAGAGATTGTTTCATAATGACTCTTTGGTGTCTTTAAGAGTGTTTTGTTGTCACCAGAAAGAGCACGAAGGGGTTACTTAGGCTTTAAAAGTAATGTACAATTTATTAATGTTACAAAAGAGAAAATACACTTTCTTATTTGGCTTTTAAGTTTATATGCTTTTAATAAGTCTCTCTCTCTCTCTCTCTCTCTACCTGACCTCCCTCTGTATTAACAATCACTTTTAAATCTCTGAATAATGTTTGGTCTCATTTAAACAATTTCTTAAATTCCTTCAAATATTATAAACTGCAATTATAAATTAAGTGTATTTGATTACCTTTTAAAAGTATGCTACTTCAATTATATGATTAACAAAATGCCCTAGTATTCTAATAAATGTATAAATAAATAGCTTCTGAAGTTTGTTATAAGTTCCAATGTAATATATAAACTTAAGAACATTTCTACTTTAAAATAACATCAAAATTAGTTATTTAATTATATATTACTCCAATTAGGCACACTATAAGGACACAAACAATTGAACTTTATTAGCATATAAAACGCTATATATATAAAACATTAAGATGCCTGGTTTCATTACCTTAAACATTTCTGTTATTTGAAATATCTCTAGATTTAAAAGAATTGTATTAATTAATTCTATATAATAATGAGCTAATATTCTAATTAGACCAAACAGCAGAACAACTGTCCAGACATCATTCTGGACGACTGTCTGGACAACCTTCCAGATGAAGGCAGGGCTGCAAGGGCCAGCCAAGGCTGTGAGGGGCTGCGAGAGCTGGCTGAGGCTGTGAGGGACTGAGAGGGCCAGCCGAGGCAGCCAGGGTTGCGAAGGCCGAGCCCCTTGCACGAATTTCGTGCATTGGGCCTCTAGTGTAATAATAAAGTGATTCAAAGCAATTTGAAGAATACACAGCTAAAATATTTACAGGTTTTTGCTCAAGATTATATTAAACCACAATGAGGGCTAAAAATAATCTATAAGATAACTTTATAAATTGGAAGGACTCATTGATACGGGTCTCCTATCGAAACATGTTGTCTTAAGTCTCCCACACTTTCACAGGACTTGATTGGATTTTAAACATTTTTTCCTCCTAAAATATATAAATACTTCTTATATAGTTGTTAAAAGATATCTTTCAAAATATACATCTAAAATAGTTCCTCACCTGTGAATCCAATCTCTATGATACTTTCTGTCTTAGAGGCTTCTGTCGAATTATGAAACTGATAGCTTGCAAAATAGTGAATTTAATATTAAATACATTTCTCCAGGAAAGTTTCTTTATCTCTTTTTTATATTCTATATTCTCTTGGTTTCAATAAATCTTGGTTTATGTTCTCTATTCTCTTGCCTCCTTAGTTTGCAGCCCTCTTTTTGAGTAGGCGCTTTGTATTTCATGTTTAAATGAGGAGCAGGATTTCTATTGCCTGGTTAACCCTGACTGTGAGAAGCATAGATGATATGCTTCCAGTCATCTCTTAAGGATCTTGCAGAAAATCTGATTTTCAAAGATATGAATAGTTATTCAAATATAATAATATTATGATTTAAACTGCTTTGAGTGAGGCTGAATTCCTTTATGGTATTAGCAGGGACAAATCTTTCATCTCTTTCTTTTTGTAGTTGCCTGGCCTGAGAAAAATAAGGTATGAAATCCAGCAGCCAATAAAAACTTGACGGCTTATTAGGTGCCAAACACTGATCTAGGCACAGATGATATAGCAGTCTACAGAATGCACAAAATAAACAGCTGCCCATACCCCAGGGGCTGGTAGAGTTTACATTCTGGAGGAGGCAGGAAGATATATATATATATATATATATATATATATATATATATATATATATATATATATATATATAAATGAAGAGGGTGGGGACTGTTGGGAGTGGTAGGTCACACCATAATTAGGGAATTGGAGAAGGCCTCCAAGAGAAGAGATTGATATTTGGGGAAAACAGGAGATGGTGAGGGAGATAATCAGAGGAAAATGCTTTGTAGGCAGAGGCATCAGCACAGGCCAAGTTCAGAGGTGTGCTGGGCCAGTGTCACTGAGGAACAAAAGCAAGGAGGTGGATATGGCTGCAGCTGAAGAGTTACAAAAGGCAAAGTAAGTCAGTCAGGGAAGGAGGAGAGAGCAGCCCTTGAAGGATGTATAGGCTATTTTAAGGGTTTTGACTTTTATTCTGAGTCAGGTGGTAAGACATTGGAGAGGTTTGAAACATTATCTGACTTACATTTTAATAGGATCAAGGCTGTAAAGTAAGTGGGAAAGCTAGTGCTTGAAACTGGGCAATTTGTCCCCAAACTTTGCCAATGCAAGCAGCATGACGCAGCAAGGCAATGAAATGGAATTGGAGGTCTGGGAAATCTGGGTCCTAGTCTTGTCTTGTACTAGTACCAGGCCATATAGTTTAGAATTAATATATCCACTGTTCTGGGTGAAATGAATGGGTAATATCTGAAGGTGCTTCTTGCTTTAAATTCCTCATTCTTTATCCTCAAAATGTTGGACCGCATATAAAGAGAGCTGGAAATCATACAAATATTTCTTATTTTATAACATTATAAAATAATGATGAATAAAAATTTGTTCACCAATTTTTTTGAAAAGGAGAGTCCCTTAAAAAATGATTTTTAGAGGGAGGGAGGGAGAGAGGGGGGAAGATTGAAATAGAGATAGAGTTAGAGAGAGAGAGAAAGAGAGAGAGAGGGAGAGAGAGAGAGATGAGAGAAACATCTATCGGTTACTTCCTACATGAGTCCCAACTGGGGATCGAGCCCGCAACCTGGGTATGTGCCTTGCCTGGGAATCGAATCTGCTTACCTTTTGGTGTGCTGGAGCGCACTCCAACCAATTGAGTCACATTGGCCAAGGCTGTTCACCAAATTTTTACCAAAATTTATTCTATAAATAAAAATATTGAAAACAAGCAAGCAAAAACAAACAAACAAACAAAAAAAAACCTAACCTCATATTTGCTAGTGTTAAAGGTTTAAAGTTCAATAGGGGTGGTCAAAAGTAGGTTTACAATTGTTCATATAGAAAAAGACATGCAGGTTGTGATTATTACAATAGCTCAAAAGAATTAACTCAAAAGAATATCACAACAAACCTACTGTTGCCCACCCCTGTACAATTCAAGTGAAATAATGAAGCAAAATATATTCTTGCATCTTCATTCCATTGTGATTGATAGCATAGAGAAAACAGAAGGAACGTGAGTTAAGTGTTCATTTTCTTTTTAACACTTGGAGTGCGGGTGAATTTCCCGCCAAAATATAAGATGGCTCTGTCTTTTGGTTTTGTTCCATCCACCAAAAGGGTGGATTACAAACAAATATTTGGTAATACGCAGTTACAATCGGCCCGAGTTTACACGTTTCCCGCACTCCACCGCAAATCTATATGAACCGAGTTAAAGACGGCTCCCGCGGAGTACGCGCAATTCACGCAAGCTGACTTAACTCGTTTCCCCGCACTCCAAGTGTTAAGTGTCACATTATTCTTTAATATGTGATCTTGAGATTGATTCTACAACTTAGGCTAGGCCATAAAGTTCTAATTGTTCTAGAAGAGACAAAAATTAATGCTTCCTTTAAGGATCTCTGCTTTAAAGAAATTTGGCAGCAAAATGTCAGGTTTTGCATGGGTTTGCTTCAGGTAGTACAAGACTACTACAGTGGCCCATAACAATAACTCTCTTGAGCAATCTCTTAGGTCTGATGATCGCCTTTTGACCTACCTAATTTCACAAAACATTTGTGCTCTCAATACACAGGGTGGGGAAGGATGCTACATTAAATGTTATATAATTTTAAGTTTTATTCATATAACCATTTATACCCTATGGTTGTAGCCGATGATGTCAAGTGTGGCCCAAAATGTCCCTTTCTGCCCTGACAGGTTTGGCTCAGTGGATAGAGTGTCGGCCTGCAGACTGAAGGGTCCTGAGTTTGATTTCTGTCAAGGGCACATACCTTGGTTGCTTGCTCAATCCCGGCCCTGTCAGGTGCAAGCAAGAGGCAAACAATCAACGTGTCTCCCTCACATCGATACTTCTCTCTCTCTGTCTCTCCCCCTCCTTTCCACTCTCTCTAATATATGTATTAGATGAAGATTAACAACAACAAAAAGTCCCTTTCTGATCAATGGTACTTTGTTTTCTCTGGAGACAGAGACTTTTATATGTAAATCCAGCTTCTAAAACTTGCCCAAAGTCTGTTGAAACAGACTAACCTATCATAATCACCTGGGGATTTTGTGAAAATTACAAGCCCATGAACAGCCAACCAAGACAATGGCATCAAAATCTCTGATATTAAAGCCTAGAGAGATATATATTTTAATGATGTCAATTTTTTCTAAATTTTCAGACCTATCAGCTTAAGAGATGTGTAAGGGCAGTTAATACTCATTGCCCTTAGAAATTAATGTGCTAACCCTGGGTGTCAGTTAACGCTCCAGTATGTTTAATGTGTGCAATGGGAAGAAGTTATATACCACAGCCAACTTTTCTGATCTATTACATTCTTTTTCAAAGTACGTTAAAGCCCCTCAGGTAGCTAAACAAGCAAGCAGCTTCAAGGTTATTAGGAAGACACTCAACTGTGAGTTTAGTTGCCACTAAAGTTTCCTACACTTTCAGAGGACAGATGAACTCCAGTGGCTTCACAGAATTCATTAACATTTCAAAACTTTATCTCAGGTACTACTTTATACACTGGAAGGACCCAGCGCAATCTCTATAATATTTCATGTCATAGAAGTATATTAATGGATGCACTATGTAGTTCCAAGCATTAAAGGTTTTATAGTTAGGTTTCACTGTTCATTACTTTTGTACTAGCAGTCATTTTTTTCATATCTAGTTTGATTTTCCTTTCCTTAGAAGATGACAAATTTTCTACCTTTTCATACTTTCTTACTGGCAGTTTTTTTGTCTCATTTTATTAATGTTTAAGTCTTCAATTTGCTGGTGCGATGAACCCATATAAGAATAGCTTGATTCATTTGCATCAGAAAGAGGAAATGAATACACAACAATAATTTTGACCATTTTTACTTCACATTTTTATTGTAAATTGAAAATATTAGAAGAGATAGGTTTAGCTACTAAAGTTTTGTGTGTCTTTTTTAATCGCATTTTAAAAGAAATGAACTACATTTTCAATGCCACTCTCAGCTACACTTTTTTAAAGATGGGTCAAGATCTTAGGTTCTATACATATGTGTTGACTTTATTCTTTTCAAAATTCTAATCTAAAGATTGTATATACATAATTACATAGTTATATGCATTATATAAAATAAATAATATAACTATATACTTTTATGAAATCTGAATAAATATGAACATATATAAAGGACATGTTTTTGTACATTTTGAGTTTTTAAACAGATCTTATTCATTGGAAATTAAGCCAAATCAGTCAATGTATTTACAACATTTGGCCCACATACTAGATGCTCAGTTAATATTGTGTGAATAAGGAAGGGAAGAAGTTGGTGGGTGGCTAGGTGAGTGGATGCTATACAGATTATTTCTTCTAGCCTCACTGCAGAATATGAAAAAAGGTTAAGTCAGTGATGTTTGAATTTTTTTTAAAGCACGGGAAACTTTTTAAACTCTTAATATGTCATCTGACTTTATATACTAGCAGTCAAGGCAAAGTAATATAATTAAATGCACTCTATGAAACTGTGTGTTCAATGTACAATTCCTACTTTGCTAGAAAGGAAATTGCGATGCAAATATTGTCCAAGTAAATTTGTGTGGTTGAACCAAAAGAATGGTATTTGCGTGTCACTGGCTAATCTGTGCACTTCAATGGCCTTTAAAAATCTGCTCCCTTACAAAATATTAGAATTCTTCATGGCTCATAAATTCTATCTGTCTTGACACTTCTCCTTTGGCCAAACAAATGTAGATGCTTCTTCTTATTTTATATTTATATATAAGAAATACTGTGAATCTCCTATATATAAATCTCTATCACGAACAGGAGAAAAATAAAATGAACATTATAAAAGAATAAATATCAGGAACTATATGTTTAAATCTCACATCTTAACACAATTTTTACCTTTTAACTGGACATATTAAAAATAATATTATATAGTTCACATTGCACAACTCCAGTGACATTTAAAACATGAATGATTATCTATCATTTCTACATTTACTATTTTTATTTAAACATTTGTGTAAAGGAAGAAAATTAAGTATAAGCTCTTGATATGTCTAAGATAAAATATGTAATTTAATGGCAAAATGATGGTTATAAAAACTTGTTTATATTTAGCAAAGTCATAACACTGAAAACTCTAAACTATGAATTAAAATTCCGCCTTTTTAAACAAGCATGTGGAGTGCTATAAAAGTCAAGAGTTGACAGTGACAGCATAATTCTTCCTACTGCTGTAGGAATAAGGTTGCATAATTGGTAATCAAGGCAGTTTATGTTTTTCTGAAATGAAATCCTGCACACTGAATTAGACCTACAAAGACTTAACATTTTTCTAAACCCATAAAAAATTATTTTTAGTCCATCTAAATTATTTTATGTTAAGGTTTTAATAGTCTTAGATATCAATAAACTGTGTAGTTTCTTTGGAGTGAAACTGTAATTTCTGCCTAAATGTTATCTAAATTTCAAATAGCAATGAATGTCAGAATAAAAACATTTTTGCCCTGCATATGGTGAATATGCCCTTGAATTTACATAAAATACTTCAATAAATTGTGAGTGATGTAAAAAACAAACAAAACAGAACTGTTATATAAGCAAGGGCTTAAGTATACTATAAAAATAGATTCTGAGCACCATTAAAGTTGTAAACTGAAGCCCTCACTTATAAGTGAAGGTTATTGGAATATCGGCTTAACAAAAATGAATGAGTTGCAACACCAAAAAGTTTAGCTTATGCCAATAAAATTAAATCCACACTCCCAGTATTACCAGGCAACTTAATATTGTCCCATGTCCAAACAGTAGTACTTACAAATTCATTTTCCTCCATTTCATAGCTGAAATCTATATTCTAGTTTTAAAAACTACATATTTCTCTTTGAGCTCATACTATCCTTCCTCACCTCCATGTCTCTGCCATTAACATCAGCTGGGATCTTGTTCAACACCCCTTTCCCCTAAACCTCACCCTCCCAGACACACATTTTATCTTACATAAAGGTCACTGTTATTCAAGACCCAGCCCAAAGATCATCACCTCCTTGGAACCCCTTCTGAAGCCTTCATCCAGGAATAGCTTTCCTGGTTTGGTTTGGTTTATTTGTTTTATTACTTGTGAATTACTTTGCATATTGGTTGTGGAATTATTTTAATCCAACTAGTTTTATATACAGTCCTTAGGTTAGCCCCCTCCACAAGATTATGTTTTTCCCTCTGAAACAAATTATTTTCAAAATTATATTTTACTGCATAAAGTTCATCATTCTTCTGAAATTAATAGACAACTAAATTCTATATGGAGTAAAAGTTGATATAATAGAAAAATCAACATTTCCCTAAGACTTCACTCTGTGGAAATTTTCTTATATTTAAAGTGAGCAAAATAATGATAGGATTTATTATGAGGCTAAAATAAGAAAAAAGAAAAGAAATACCCAGCACGAGGTACTTGGTAAAGATTAGTTCTTTGCTCTATTGTTATTATATCCTAAGTGAGAGAAGAATGAAATAAGACGTGAACTTATAGTTTAGCCACCCAAGTAATCAATCCCCTTATTGGGAACAAAGTTAATACCATAGAGTTTACTAAGGTGGAAGAAAAAAGTTAGAAAATGCATCTTATTTTTTCCATCATCATTACTGTTCTGTTTACAAGAGGAAAGATGGAAAAGAGTAGGAAGAAGAAAGTGTCAGGCTTTACCTGACATACCTGTTTATCCAGAGATGACCTGCAGGGAACTAAGGTGACAGTAATGTGACAGTGATAGAAGACCATGGTGCCTCACTTCAAGCAGGTAGGAAGTTGAAAAGGAGACTCTCCACAGTGCTGTCCAGAGCAAGGACTTCAGATGCCGGTTTTAAATACTGCTCTGTAACCTCCAGTAGCAACATAGCCTCTAAGAGGACTGAATATGCCTTAGGAGCAGTTCTCATGACAAGGAGGACATCAGAAAAGTTACTTTGAATTAAGGAGAGATTAAAAGAGTTTAACTTAACAAAAAGACCTTTGCTTCTTTTTATGTTGCCTCAAATGACTTTTTCAAATATTTGACTAATGTATAAACACGTGATATCAGCATGTTAGCCAAATGGCTATGTCAATATGCTATTGTTGAACTAAAAGAGGCAGAATTCACTGAATGCTGTTGTCCTTTAATGATTGGTCTGATATTATATTGCCAATTATGGACGCAAAACCCAGTTGAAATTTCTCCATTGCACAAGTTCCATCAATAGCAATCTTTCAGAATTACAGGCATAAAAGCTCATAATGTGTTTCGAGCAAGTGGTTGGAGGGATGAATGGGTAAATTAGAGGATTCTGGCCTCCTTCCCCAGTGTAAAGGGCATAACTGAAGCTATCTAAGCCTGATAAATTGTTTTCACATAATAATAAAATTTTCCAAAATTTAAGATGTTTTCTGTCAAAAATATATATTTTTTTTCATATAGATGTGGTATACTTTGCCCATCATATTTTATTGGCAGTATCCTCAAATGATGTTAGGTTTTTTTTATTGAATACCTCTCACATTAGAGACAGGGATACAGGCATCCTGAATATATTCTATGGCTTAATCTTAGTGTTTCAGGATGAGAGAGGGGCTCATCTTCCTTGGTTGCTTGTGGAAGTAGAGCTCTTGGGGTACTGCTGGAATAAGCATTTCCAGGCCCCCCACAGGAGGATGCAGTGTGGTAGAAAGCTTTATTTCCATGGAATTACTCCCCTCGGCTTCCAAAGTCCCATGTCCCTTAGCCCAGTCATAGGAGTGTAGCTGGGGCTTCAGTAGAGCTAAAATCAGAGCCAGTATTCTAAGTTTCTTTTCCATGTTGGAGCCAGGTCCAAGCCAGCATCAGGCTAACGGTAGTACATTAGTCCATTGTCCATTGTGCTGGGGTCTGCCTGCCTGTGGGCCATAGGGGCTAAGGCAAGGAAGCAGGAGCAAAAGATCCCCACAAGCCAGAGTCAAGCACAAGAGCAATAAGAGAGTAAATTTCTTTGCTTAGGGGATTATGTTTTCCAAAATTTTTATGGGCTTGCAGTGGTCACACCCATTCTGGCCAACCATATTTGTCCTCAGGTTTGATTGACAGGCAACTACCTTCCCTGTGTCATCCAACTTTACTGGGCATGCATCTGTCTTTCCTTTGTTGGATCCCTTCCTCCAATGTTTTGCAGGGAATAGGTTGGTATTCCCTGGGGAGAGCGAAATTGCAGCTTCCTGATGAAGCTGCCCAAATGACATGCCTATAATGTCTGGCTTTACTTTTGCTCCTTTCCTATTTTTTAATAACTAGCTAATCACAAACAGTATCATTAGCATTGTTTTCTATTGAATTGATGAAGCAGTTGGATTGATAAAATCAGGAAGTTTCAAAACAATGATAATGCAGTCAAATTACTATTAGTCTGAGGAATCTGTTATGTAGTTGAGCCATCTCCAAATAGAGCACTTCTATTCACACCAGGTGTCACCTGGGTGTCTGCTGCTTAGGGTCCAAGAATTCAGAACTTATGCTAAATGCATGTACTGCCCGGGGTATTCCTGGTGCCATTGGTGATGGACAGGTGGTGTCCTGCCCCAGGCGCAGCACCAGCCTTGCCCTTAGATGGCCACCGTCTCACAGGAGAAATGGAGTCCAACTGCCTCAGGTGCCCCATCTGTCCAAAGCGAATTGGCCAGCACATAACTCTGAGCTTTTTTTGCCTACGTCCTTTTTATCACAGATATTAAAAATGAGACTGTCCTTTCATATATTCTGTTTGCATTGAACTGTTAACCAAACAATGATATTTTTGTAGCAAAGTAAAAGTTTGTGTTTATAATAAAAAAAAAATCTGTCTTATTCTTCTGAAGGTTTGAAGATGTCTCTTGTGTAAGGTTTTCAATTTATTTCTTTTCTTGAATCTCCCTAGGAGTTGTGTTTCTGTGCTTAATTTTTAAGTTTGTTCCCAGATTGCGTGAATAACAGGCTTATTAACATGAGAAGTACTTTTGCTCTCTTGATACATTAGATTGATATATTGTTCCTTGACTGACTCTTTCTCAGTGATATAAATTCTTTCTTATAATTTTATATCAATATAGATATAGTATTTGTTTTATTAAGTGTGAAACAACATTCATCCTTTTGCCCAAAAGGCTATAATATAACAAGAAACCTTTCAGAAAATTGAGTAAATTATTTTTAAAATGATAAATTTATTATATATATATATATATATATGTGTGTGTGTGTGTGTGTGTGTGTATATATATAATCATTTGTAAGTGGTCACTTATTACCCTGCTGTGTTTTGAACAAAATTGTGACAAATTTTGTACAAAGAAAAGAAGCTCCATAGCTAGATAATTAACTATTAGTCATTTTCTTTGAATGAGAGCATAATGAAACTTTTTGGCTTCTATTATCATGCTGACATAAAAAACTTATTGAAGAAAAATGTTAGTTGAAACAAAGAAAACAGAGCTAACTATTCTTCTTGCACTTTATTTTTTAAGAGACTGGATTCATACAATTTCAACAAAACTGGCTACTTACTACATCTGTTGCTCTTCAAAGTACTTACCTAGAATGCATTGGGACTTGGGGCAAAACCCAACATTGCTAGACTTTTCCATAGAGAGCTTAAGAGATTCTTGTTACCTAATTTGCCTCCCTCCAATTCCGATATCCATACCTATTGGTTCCTGTAGAGGTTCTTTATTTTGATAACTTAAAAACATGAGAATTGTATCTGTTTCTATAACAAGAAAATATACATATATTTAATTTCTTTTAAATAAAAACACACAACTAATATAATACGGGTTATGATATCGATTTACAATTTCTCCTTGTTAAGGAATAGTAGTCACCCTTAGTCTGTGTTGCTGAGTCATCTATTTTCTCCTGGGTGCCCACAAGACAGTGTCGGGATGTCTGCTTCCTATTTCAGGGCTCTTAATTTCTGTTATTTGTATATATGTACGGATAACCCACATTCATCAGAAAATATTTCAGATGACTTAAAAATATTCCCGCCCAGCTGGTGTGGCTAGTGGTTGCACATTGGCCCATGAACCAGGAAGTCATGGTTCAATTCCTGGTCAGGGCACATGCCTAGGTTGTGGGCTCAATCCCCAGGAGGGGGCATGCAGGAGGCAGCCAATCAGTGTTTCTCTCTCATCAATGTTTCTATCTCTCTATTCCTCTGCCTTCCTCTCTCTACAATCGATAAAAAAATACTTTTAAAAATAAGTGAGATTTTTTGGAGTAAAGAGTCAATAAAGTAATAAAAATATGTGAAGCTAGAAGTAATGTTTGATGCCACTTCTAGGAGCGAGGATAAGAAATCCAGATCACCTATGTGGTTTCCAGTATATATTAAAGTGCCTAGGGATACAATTATTCTTGGCTCTGAGAAAAATGTGTTTCCTTTTGTCTTCATAAAGAACACACTATGTAAGGCAGTGACTCAAAGTTAGTGACTTAAAAGTTTAAAATCTGACAAAACTGCCCCATAGTTCATAAAAATGGCAATATCATTGTGGTTTGCTATCGATAAATTTCACGTTAAAGTTTATCAATGTTGCTTATAGACTGATACTGAAGTTTGGTTTTATAGAAACAATCTGTGAATCTGTGGCATGTGACTGCTTGTAAGTGTGTTTGTGTGTGTGTGTGTGTGTGTGTGTGTGTGTGTGTGTGTGTGTGTGTGTGTGGTGTCAGGGGGAGGTATTTGTCTCTGCAGAGGTAAGATGGGAAGAGGGATCTTCAAGGAAAAAGGACATTATGATTCCAGTAACAATGGTTTCTATGCTGTAATTAGAAAAATAGTAACTATGATATCTAGAGGAGAGAAAAAAATGTGAGTTTTAATTTATATGTATGTTCATATTTAATCTTTACTTACAGGTAAAAACATCAACTGATTTATTTTTCTTTTTTGTATTTTATGACTTTGTATAACTACACTGATTTCACTCTTATATTCCTTTAACATTTTAGTAACAATCATCTATGCATGCATTTTTATATTATTTATTCTTTCCCTCTCTCTCACATAAACATACTAATTTACATAAATGAGATCAAATAATACTGTTTTTATCCTAGAGGGTTTTTTTGGTCCTTTTTTTCCCCCTTCATCAATACCCTGCCTTTCAATCTTGCCTTCCCACTTAATATATTAAAAGTCTGGTGTGATTAATTCCATATTTTTCTCTATGTTCATATGATGACATATATATATATATACACTTATTCTCATATATATGCAAATAAACACATAATATACATATAGACATATACATATTTATACAACAGTTTGGTCATTCTTTATTTTACTAAAAACAAGATCTTAATATAACACATTTTTTGATATCTTGCTTTTCTCACTCAGAATTAGCTTATGGAAATCTCTTTAAGACTCTAAGTTATCAGTCATTGCTCTAATTTAGTCTTTGAAATGATTGTATAATACAGTTATGGAAGGAATTTATCACAATCTGCTTACTCATTCCTCTATTGATGGGTATTGATTTTGTTTACAATTCTTGGTTACTTCAGAATATGTTGCAATAAATATAATTTATCTTAAATATTGAAATAATTTCCCAAAATTGAATTGCACAGTCAGAGATATGCTTAATTTTAATTTAGTAGATGTTGATGGATACAGGCCTTAAAAGGGACCGTAACACTTCACATTTTCACTAAACTATAAAATAGTACCTTTTATTCCTCCAGCAAAAAATATTTCAGATCTTGGTAAATGTACCTATCTAATGGGTGTAAAGATACATTTTTATTCTATTTTTTCCTACCCCTGAACTGGAGCAAATTTTTATATGTTTTTGGCCATTTCATTTATTCTTTGTGACTTGTTTGTGACTATGCTCTGCCCACTGAGTTATCTTTTTCTTCCATTTTGAGAGTATTTTGTTTATAGTGTCAAAAGTTCAGAAAGAACAGAAATAAAACCAATGAGTCACTGAAGTAGTAATTAGTAAAAGCTTATTGAACACATACCAAAAACAGTTTGTAAAGCAGGGGCACTCAAACTAAAAATGGAATGAGGCTCAAGGGCATATTGTTATAAAGCAGCTCATATAGTGAGAAAGCAGTAAGGGTTTATTCTTCACAGTGATTGGTTACAGTGGAATCTTCAGTGGTTACCTTGGGAAACAGTTCAAGTTTTACTTATGATTTCCAGAGGCATAAGCAAGAAATGACCCAGGCCAAGTTAGTTTTGCAAAATAAGCTAAATCAAGCTTTGTCTGTGTGACTGAACTGGTTTTGTCTGCTCGTGAATTCTCAAGGCTGGTGTTTTTAGTTTTTTTGTTTTTTTTTATTTTAACAATAGAAAGTTATACCTTGTATGTCATCTGGTTTACAAATAAATTCCTCAGACTTGTTTTTCTATTTTTTTAAAGTTTGATGTAAAATTTTTCAAAAATGTTTCATAAATAATGTCTACATTTTGTTTTACAACTTGGGATTTCCAATGCAATTTTGGCAGAATTTTACAAACCCCAGTATATACGGGTAATGCATGCTTAAATTTTCTTGGGAGATATATTTTTTATTACATTTAACACTTTTATATATCTATCATTTCAATTTTATGTGGGAAAAAGAAGGATTCCATTTTAATTTTCTTTCAGATGTTGAGCCAAATACATAAATATCAATCAATAAAGAAAATTACCCATTAAATTTAACCAATAGTATCTTTGTCAAATATTATCTTATTCTAGATAACTTTTTAAAAAATATATATTTTATTGATTTTTTACAGAGAGGAAGGGAGAGGGATAGAGAGTTAGAAACATTGATGAGAGAGAAACATCGATCAGCTGCCTCCTGCACACCTCCTACTGGGGATGTGCCCACAACCAAGGTACATGCCCTTGACCAGAATCAAACCCGGACCCTTCAGCCCGCAGGCCGACGCTCTATCCACTGAACCAAACCAGTCAGGGCTAGATAACTTTTTAAAATAAGGTTTTACTTCTGTATTTGATTATTTGTTTCTCCTTTATTAACATTATGCTGTTTTGAATAAAACATATTTATACTGTTTTGATAAACCAAAACATAAAACAAAAACTGTTCTTTTTCATAGGTCTCTTAGTTATATTTGGACATATATGTCTTCTAATTACTAAGTCACTACTGTGATTTTCTTGAAAATAATACATTTCTATATTAATTTGGAAAAATATCAACTGAATTTATTAAAATTTTATTAAATATGCTGTGCAAGCTACAACTCTGCTCTGTGGGTAACAGTTTGATGACTATTACATAGTCAAGATGATAAGTTAAAATAAAATTTTATTAGAAACAAATATGCCAACCACATCTGCACTTCTCCCCAACTGCATCAGTCAATTATAGGGCGTTATAGAGTGTGCCCAGCTTTGTATGTGTCTTTAGTATTTTTTTACTCCTAATTTTTGGTGAAGTTCATTTCTGTTTCTTTACAATTTACCTTTAGTAAATTACTTTTTAATTAGTTTATACATATCAGCTAAAATCTCCAAAGCATTCCATTATTTCATCTTTCTCATTCTCAATTTTATCTTCTGTAAAAAAGCATCAGGCCAGTGGTTAAGAATATAGGTTTTAAGTTCAAGGGGCCACGGTTACAACTTCTGCCCCTTGATAACTGTTTTAGTTTGACCATGTTATTTAACATCACTAAACTCTGTAATCTGTAAAGTTGGGAAAGTAAATAGACTTTATATTGGGTTTTCTTAGGATTAAACAGTCTTCATAGTATCTGGCATTGCCATAGCACTAAGTTAAATATTAATTATTTTCTAATTTCCAAACTCTAGATTCAAAATGTGACTTAAGTCAAAAGCATGTAATCCTATGAAAATTAAGATAAACTTCTGGTGAGCTTTTTAATGCTTATAAACATTATTTGAATTTTTAGATTATTTAGAGATGTTACACTGAAAAGTATGTAAAACATGGATGTCAATTATTTGCTCTACTGACTCTTTTAAGGAGTATGCTTATTTTATTAGTGTGACAAGTACATGGATTTTGTCCATTCTCTCTTTTATCAAGATGGGCTTTGTGAATTTTTATTGTTGCTCATAGGAGGATTGAAAGGCCCACCATCGGACATGGTAATGACAGGGCCTTCCACAAGATGGTGTCCATAAATTTCTTTGCTTTAGTAATTAACAACTTGTAATTTTATATACTTAGAGGAAAATAAGAATGAAACTTACGTTTTACAATTTATCTAGTGTTTTGCAGTAGTGTATATTTTTAGAAGAATCGCTTTGGTCCCACTCCCTATGTCTTAGGGACCAAAATATAAAGGACAATGGCATGGTCTTCTTCACAGGAGCTTACCTCTGTATTTGCATCCTATATGTGCTTTCTAAATATGCTTTCACTCACCAGATGCTGACAGATGTACTTTATGCTTAGTACAGTGTCTGATACTGTCTACAATTCAAAAAGCTGGGAACATGAAAATCTATACTAATAAAAGCCTAGGTGGCCCTCATGCATGATGTCGTCATAAGATGGCTGCCACAAGATGGCCATGTGCACAGTGGAGTTGGGGCCTGGTGGCTGCTCTGCATGGTGAGGCCTGGGGTTCTCATGGCTCCACGTAGTGTGGAGGAGGCTGGTCCTGGTGTCTCTGCCACTTCGTGGCAGGGGAGGGCAGTTGTGGGCGATCAGGCCAGCAGGGGAGGGCAGTTGGGGGAAATTGGGCCAGCAGGGGAGCAGTTAGGCATCAATCAGGCTGGCGGGTAGCAGTTAGGGGCTGATCAGGCTGGCAGGCAGAAGCGTTTATTGGCAATCAGGCAGGCAGGCAAGCGAGTGGTTAGTATTTTTTTACTCCTAATTTTTGGTGAAGTTCATTTCTGTTTCTTTACAATTTAACTTTAGTAAATTACTTTTTAATTAGTTTATACATATCAGCTAAAAACTCCAAAGCATTGCATCATTTCATCTTTCTCATTCTCAATTTTATCTTCTGTAAAAAAGCATCAGGCCAGTGGTTAAGAATATAGGTTTTAAGTTCAAGGGGCCATGGTTACAGCTTCTGCCCCTTGATAACTGTTTTAGTTTGGCAATGTTATTTAACACCACTAAACTCTGTAATCTGTAAAATTTTATGGTGTCTCACAGTCCTGGATTGTGAGAGGGATGTCCCCAGAAGGGTCCCAGATTGGAGAGGGTGCAGGCCGGGCTGAGGGACACCCTCCCCCTCTCCGCCCCCCTGCATGAATTTTGTGCACCAGACCACTAGTGTTAATATAAGAGGATGGGGGCTATGAACAAAGGTAGGAAGTAATGGGTCACAGAGGTAAGTTACTCCTCCTGTTCTTGGTGAAGAGAACAGCTATTCTCTCAGGCCCTTTTCTTTCCCACATAGAACTCTGAAGTTCCAGCAAAGCTGTGGACAGTTTTTGAACTCAGATAAATGTGTGCCAGCTCCTAACTGAGTGTTGCGACCTAAACAGAAAATGTCCACCACTCTGTCCTCACCATCACATGGAACTTAGCTGGAGGCTTTAGAATTAATTCACACATTGTTAAAATACTGGCTTTTACCTTAAAATGCGGTGCCCTCTCTGAGATTCAAAACTGCCGCATTGTTAAGAAAGAAGCCATTACTGAAACATAAAGTTTCTCTTTCAAGTTCACAAGTGCCTTTCCTGCTTCCTTTCCTTCTAGATATAGGTCCCCTGAGCTGCATTGTAAGGTGTAATCTTTCCTCGTAGCATCGTCTAAATACAGTAAGCCCCAGTGCAAACAGACGGTCGGTGTGATCATTTTTAACAGCCCTGGAGATGTCCATATGCTATTCGGTAATGTGGCATCTGCATGGCCCTTTAGCTGTGGAGTGTTCTTTAAACATAAGCAATTTTAAGCAACAAGGTGTCAAACCATTCATCCATGCGCGGTAAATCAGTGTGTTGGCAGCGCTGAGTACAATCAGTGAAAATCCTTAGAGTACTGTTAACCACCCATCTTCCGCAGGCACACAGCATGTTCTCTTAATAAAGTTACATAATTGTGCCTCCAAGTAAAAAAAATATTGAGGTAAAATAGTCATTCCATTAACATTGGGGTCACTAAGTCACTGCTGTACCGGCATTTCCCACCAATGATGCACGGGAGCATTCATCTGGCTCTCACAGTGCTTCGTATCCTACTCTCTGCCAAGTCTAATTTAGACACATTCTATATGAATAAGTAAGTAGAATAAGAAAAGTTTAATCAAATTAATTCGGAGATATCTAGAGTAGTACTCTATTCTTTTGTCTTGAACCTTTAACTAAAACCAAAAATTGTATTACTATTCTAATCTGTATGTCCTCTCTTTTTTTAAATCCTCTTCCATCCTTGAATCTTTAACAGATCAAAAAGAGATATAACGGGTAATAATTACTAGAACCTGGTAGGCACATTACTGAAAAAAGTTGGTGCCCAAAATAATTTGTGAGACAATCTACCCAATAAGCAACATTATCAAAAGAAGATAGAAAATGGCTGAAACTGATAAATATTTTATGGTTGTCCTGTTAAAAGTTCACCTATTTGTTCACATTAGTTTATGGATCCACCCAATCATAAGGAGAGGCATATTCACTCATTTATCATGTAGTATTTATTGACTGCCTACTATATGTCAGGCACAGTGTTATGTTCCAAAAGCGAACAAAGCAAAAATGCTTGATCAGGGAACTTATATTCTAGTGGTAAAAGACAGAAATTAAAGGAACATGTAAATATACATTAGATAGTGATCAGTGCGGAGGAGGAAAATAAAGAAGGGACAAGAGATAGAGACTAAATGATGGGAGATTGTAATTTTCACTAGAATGAACATGAATGGCATTGTGATAAAGTTATATTTTAACAGATAGTGAGATGAAGATAACAAAGCAAGTGATGTAGATATAAGGTAAGGGTAAACAGAGAAAAGGAGTCACCCAATCCAAAATCCTCGAGGCAGAAGCTATCCTAAGGTAAAGAAAAAGATTAATGTGGTGGGATCTAAAGGAGGGAGAAAAAGAGTGGAGTTGTGGTCAGAGGTAGAGGTGGCCCACAGAAAGCCTAATAAGCCATTGAAAGAACGTTGGGTTTTACTCTGAATCAGGAAGCTACCCGAGGGTTTGAAATAGAAGAGTAATGTGATCTAATTAATATTTTACAACATTTTAAATTTCTAACTAGTCTGTTGAGAATAGATAGTGTGTGTGTGCGTGTGTGTGTGTGTGTGTGTGTGTGTGTGTGTGTGCGCGCACAGTAGCAAGGATAGAAGAAAAGAGACGTAATGAAATAATACAAGTAAAAAAAAATATGCTATTTTAGAACAGGGCAGCATAAAGTGGCCCATTTAGGATACACCTCAAAGGTAGAGTCCAATTTATTTGTTAAAATATTGGGTAGGTGTGTGAAAGAAACAAAGAAATCAGATTTGATTCCAAGTTTCTGGCCTGAACAACAGGAAAGATTGATGCTAAGATTGAGAAGGGAAGATTACAGGAGAAGCAAGTTTTATGCAGAAGATGAGAAATTCAAGTTTAGTCACGTTATGTTAAAATGCAGATAGAGCCCGACCAGTGGGGCTCAGTGGCTGAGCCTCGACTTACGAACCAGAAGGTCATGCATGGTTTGATTCCCAGTCAGGGCACATGTCCGGGTTGTGGGCTTGATCCCCAGTGTGGGTGCAGGAGGCAGCTGATCAATGATTCTCTCCCATCACTGATGTTTCTATCTCTTTCTCCCTCTCCCTTTCTCTCTGGAATCAATAAAAATGTACACTGAGTGGCCATATTGTTGTGACCACCCCGTCAGTACTTCGTTGGGCCACCTTTTGCCTTCAATACTGCGGCGATTCTTCTTGGCATTGACTCTACGAGATGTTGAAAGGTGATGCGAGGAATCTGACACCATGCCTGATGAATAGCACTGTCCAGTTCTGTGAGATTGGATGGTTGTGGAACCAGCTGCCTGATGGCTCTTTTAACTTTGTCCCACAAATGCTCAATTGGATTGAGATTTGGTGTACGCAAATTAGCCGTACATTGCATCATATGGGATATGGAAGCCGAAGGCCTGTTCGAACACCTTTGCTGTCTGGTTAAGTCTTTGTTCTCAAAAATTGCTGTTAGTACATTTTGAAACTACATTGTGGTGGTCATAATAATCTGCCTACTCAGTGTGTGTATATATATATATATATATATATATATATATATATATATATTACGTTCAAAGGCTGTTAAATCGCATTGTTTACCCATATCTTCAGAAAAAAAATTACTTATACTGTCGTGGTAAACAACCTGCTTCCCTATTTATAATGGTCTGGCCCTCTAGCAACTTCAGCATGAAATTATAGCTAATTTGCCTACAAATGTCAGGTGGTCATAATAATCTGGCCACTCAGTGTATATATTTTAAAACACTGATAGACACCTGAAGTGAGGATGTAAGTTTAAGACTAAAGTTTTTGGAAGCAGTCTGGGTTGTCGATTAAAAATAAATGCAAAGGATCAGCATATAGATGATATTAAAATTATTTACTAGGTGAGTGAAATAGAGAAAAGAGGTCCAAATACTGAGCCCCAGGCTTGCCAACATAAGGAGGTAGGAAATATGAGGAGGAAAGAGCAAAGGAGGCCAAAAAGAAGCAGCTGGCAAAATAGAAATTAAGCCAACAAAGAGTGGTATCCTTGGAGCCAGTGTATCAATCAGAGTTGAACCAGTGAAACAGAACCAATAGGAAGTATATATTATGATATTTATTGCAAAGAATTGGCTTATGTGGTTGTGGGGGCTAGCTTAGCAAATCTGAAATCTGCTGAGCTGGCTATTCGGAAGGGCAGGCAGGAGCTGAAGATGGAGTCCGCAGCTGAAATTATTTCTTCTCCCCCTTTCCTTCCTGTCTCTCCTCCTCCTCCTCCTCCTCCTCCTGGCTTTGCCCTTGTTTCTCTCCTTCTCTCTCTTACTTTTATTCTTCAGAATATCTTCACTTTTGATATTAGAACCTTTCTACTTACAGAATCAGGCCCGTTTAGAGGATTTAGGATAATCTTCCTCATTCAATGACAATTGTTTTTAGACTTTAATTACATCTTCACAAAACACCTTGATTAGTGTTTGACTAAGTAACTGGTACTATGTCCTAGATACATCCTATAAAAAGTATCATCGCATCAACTGAGGAAGAAAAATCAGGGAGTGATCAATATGGCAAATAGTGAAGGGAACTTGAGTAGATTGACTTGGATTTAGCTGCTAGAAGGTTATTTGTGAATTTGATTATAGGAAATCTTTTTAGCATGTTTTTTTTTTGTTTCCTATGGCTGCTGTAACAAATTACCATTATCTGGGTGACTTAAAATCACGCAAATGTATTCTCTTGGCATCTGGCAGCCAGAAGTTAACCATTGGATTCACTAGGCTGAAATAAAGGTATCAACAGGCCACACTCCCTCTGGCATCTCTAAACTGCCTCTTCTAGCTCCTGGTGTTTGCCAGAATTCATTTGCTTGTAGGTGCCCTCCATCTCTGCTTCCATAACCACATTACCTTCTCTCTGTGTGTACCACATTTCCCTCTTCCTGACTCTTATAAGGAAATTAGAGGCCCAGTGCATGACATTTATGCACTGGGGGTGGGAGGTCCCTCAGCCTGGCCTATGCCCTCACAGTCCAGGACCCCTCAGGGGATGTTCAACTGCCCAACTGCAGGCTTAGGCCTGGGAGAGTGGGCCTAAGCCGACAGTCAGACATCCCCCGAGGGGTCAGTGCTGCTGTGGAGACAGGAGAGGCTCCCGCCACTGCCACTGCACTCACCAGCTTTGAGCCTGGCTTCTGGCTGAGCGGTGCTCCCCCTGTGGGAGCAGCTCCTACATTGAGCATCTGCCCCCTGGTGGTCAGTGTGTGTCATAGCAACTAGTCATTCTGCTGTTCAGTCGATTTGCATATTAGGGTTTTATTATATAGGATATGATTGGATTTACCCTCACCCTCCTCCAGTTTAATCTTCCCAGGTCAAGACTTTTAATTTAATCACATCTTCAAAGTTCCCTTTTCCTTATAAGGTAACATCTATAGGTTCATCCTGATATCTTTAGGTGGCTTTTGTTCAACCTACTATAGAGGCAATGCCTGACTTGAGTGGATCCACTATTTTACAATGTTCCTGTAAAAGGGAGCAAAACAATGAGACGATGGCTGAAGGAAGGGTAGAAATTATACCCCAAGCCACACTGACAGAGCTTTTGTTCTTTACACACAAACATTATTCAAAGAAACATAAGGGATTTCAATTTTATGTATTTTGTTCTCTAGTCATACAAGCCCATTCATTTCTCTTACATGGTTAGCCAAAGCACCTATGGTAGGTTAATATCACTGTTTACTGTGCTTTGAAGAAAGTTTGAATGTATCTGATAGAATGAGAGCTAACTGTCATGAACCTGAATAATATTTGAAAGTCTTTTTTTTTTTTTTTTACTTTTGCCTTGCAAGGTTAAGTCTTTGTTCTCAAAAATTGCTGTTAGCACATTTTGAAAGCATTGCATGCATGTATTCAGTTTAGCCTACAAATCGTATTTCTTATCATATCTGAATGTGATTTCTCCTATATGTATTGTATTCAAAAACTTTGAATTACTTTTTTACTTTTACATTCTTAAAATAGGTAAATTGGAGATGCCAGTTATAAAATAAATTTCCATGTATTTGTCTCCTTATTTGCTTTGCAAATCATTTAAGCTCCTTTCTATCTGTGGCCATAGAATATAAAATATATCTGGAGGGAAAAAATCTGATATAAAATTAATGTCTTACTTTTCTTTCATAGCTCACAACAATGTCTAGAAAACTTTAATTTATTCCGAATGCCCATTTCCATTGTGCATGGACTATCTGGCATAGGGCACTCAAGAACAGTACCTTATACATAAATAGGTGCTCAATAAATACTGCATGAATGATGGATATGGTGTCGCAACTTTAACAATAATATTTCTTTTTTGAAAAACCTATGATCAAAGATTTTGCCTGCCAGAATTTGTCTTGTTATAGACAAGTACAGTATAGTGGTGAAGACTTCAGACTCTAAAATGAGACAGTACAGTATAGTGGTGAAGACTTCAGACTCTAAAATGAGACAGACCTGCTCATTTTAAGTATCCCTGATTTGTGCTTTATCAAATTTGTGGCCTAGGGCTAATTATTTTATGTTTCTGGTGCTTCTTTTCCCAATTTGGTAACCTGGGTCCTCTAACTTACTTGCTTTTTTAAAAACAGCTAGGATAATGCCAATGAAGAACACAATATCATTCAAGATACAATGTCTAATATTTTTATCATCATTGTCATGGACAGGAATCTTTTACTCTGTTTGATAGCACAAGTAGTATTTTAAAACCTTTTATAACATGAATATTATTCTCTTTCGCTTGTCCCATCTTCTGCATGTAATTTATTTGAAGGTCTCTTAAAATTCACTTATCAAATAAGATTGAGTGCAAATGACAAGTAAATTAATATAATGTTATCAGATTCTATTAACAATTTTTGCTTTTTTTTTTAAACTCTTTTATACCTGGATGACTCACATTTCTATTAAAGTCCTAGACTTTACCTTTGAAATTCGGATCCTTGTATTTAACTACCTTTTTGCTTTATTATTTAGATATTTCAAAGCAGCATGTTTGATAACACATTTGTGGTATTCCCATCCCATTTTTTCTCAAATATGCTCTTCTTTAAATGAATATATATGTGTGTATGTGTGTGTGTGTGTGTGTGTTTTAATTTCAGAGAGGAAGGTAGAGGGAGAGAGAGAGACAGAAACATCAATGATGAGAGGAAATCACCAATTGGCTGCCTCCCTCACACCCTACACTTGGGATCAAGCCTGCAACATGGGCATGTGCCCTGATGGGGAGTTGAACCGTGACCTCCTGTGTCATAGGTCTACGCTCAACTACTGAGTCACACCAGCTGTGCTGGTCTTCTTTAGTCTTCTCATTTTTAGCAAATAACCACTGTTGTTCATTTAGTTGGCAAACCATGAATCTAGCAGTTGTTCAAATATATCCTATCTAATAATAGACAAACATGGTAATTAACCATACCTCCGCTATGCTTCCCATTGGCTAATCAGGGTGATATGCAAATTAACTGCCAACCAAGATGGTGGCCGGAAGCCAGGCAGCTGAAGCGAACATGAGGCTTGCTTGCTCCAGTGATGGAGGAAGCCAAGGTTCCCCGCCTGCCACGGCTGGGCTCTGAGCTGCACTCTAAGCAACAATGTTGCAATTATAGAAGCTAAACAAACCCAAGATACCTGCTTTCAGCCGTCAGAGCTGGAGCGAGCAGGACCACAACTATGTTTCAATTATAGAAGCCAAACAAACCCCAGATACCTGCTTTCAGCCAGCCGGCCTCAGAGCTGGAGCCGCAACAAAGTTTCAAGTACAGAAGTTAAATAAATCCCAGAATAAAAAAAAGAAAAAAGAGAGACTGGGAGCTTCAGTTGCAGGCTTGGCCCACCTGAAAACAGCCCTCAGCCCCTCACCCAGACTGGCCAGGCACCCCAGTGGGGACCCTCACCCTAAAGGGGCTGTGGCCAGCCTGAAAACAGCCATCAGCCCCACACCCAGGCTGGCCAGGCACCCAAGCGGGACCCCCACCCTGATCCGGGACACCATTCAGGGCAAACCAGCCGGCCCCCACCCGTGCACCTGACCTTTATCCTATATAGTAAAAAGGTAATATGCAGACTGACCCTAACAAAAGAAAGAGTGGGAATGACTGGTCACTATGACACACACTGACCACCAGAGCAGCTCCTGCATTGAGGAGCTCAATGCAGGAGCTGCCCTCTGGTGGTCAGTGAGCTCCCACATGGAGGAGCTCTGCTCAGCCACAAGCCAGGCTGATGGCTGCCAGTACAGTGGTGGTGGTGGGAGCCTCTCTTGCCTCCTCAGCAGCATTAAGGATGTCCACCTGCAGTTTAGGTCTGCTCCCTGTTGGCAAGTGGACATCCCCCGAGGGCTGCCAGGCTGCCAGAGGGACGTCTGATTGCCATCTTAGGCCCAATCCCCTGGGGAGCAGGCCTCAGCCAGCAGATGGTCATCCCCTGAGGGGTCCCAGACTGTGAGAGGGCACAGGCTGGGCTGAGGGACCTCCCCCCCACCGAGTGCACAGATTTTTGTGCACGGGCCTCTAGTATATATATATTTGACTTACAAACTAAATTAGTTTCAGGTATACAACATAGCAATTTGTTATTTGTGTATATTGCACAATAAGTCTAGTTAACATTTGTTACCATACATAGATACAGAATTTTTTGTGTGTGATAAGAACTTTTAGCTCTCAGCAACTTTCAATTATGCAATACAATATTATGAACTACATTCACCATGGCAGTTGTTCCTGATGTCTTCTACCTCACTGTCTTACAAGGACCATTGATATTCTCTCTAATCTACTCTCAGAATTTATTCCAACCCTTCCCCAGATCTCAGTTGTATCACACATCTTGAGGAAGCCCCCTTACTGTTCTTTTCCCATATTTAGATCTTCCTGTCTTCCTGGCATATACCTAGTAGACACTGAATAAATATTGTAAAATCAATCAATTAATGCCTTTTCCCCTCACTGTTACTTAATTTGGTTAGTAGAATTTGCAAATAAGATGGCATATTTCTATATACACTTTTGAAAAATAGTATTAATAATTCACAAGATTCTATAGCTAAGGTTTCTACCTAAATTTAATGCTGCTCAGTAAATGAATATAAATATGGTTAAGCAGCTAAATAGTTCAACTTTTTTATTAATTTTTATAATGTTGCAGTAGATTTAAGTTTTATTCAATTTCCACTCTGATTTAATCATTATTAATGCATCTTTTATTAGTAATCAAATAGTGTTTTTTTAAAACAATACTGGCAACTTGGCACACTCGTTTATTCCACAAATATTAATTGGGTGCCTACTTTATACCAGGCATTCTGCCAGGACCTGGGTATCATAAAATGAATATGACAACTTCAAGGAGCACTTACTTTAAAAAACTAATAAATTAATTTCACAAACATCTGTTGAGTACTTATTACATACCAGGAACTAAAATCAGGTATGAATAATATAGTGATGAAAAAATATATAAATAGTCTCTGGATCTCTCACCTTGAGGCAAGGATTCAAGTTTATATAATTTATCTGAGAAGAGATCCCAGGAAAGAAACCCTGGTAGAAAGTGGGGAGTCAGCTAGGGAAAGAAAGGCCCCCAATAAAGAATTTGTTTTCAAGCAAGTTACCACTACTAGTGACTGCAACATAATTCTGCTGGGAATTCTGGGAACTAGTCTATAAGTCACTTTAGTTATCCCACCTGATAACTGTCAAATGATTGCGAGCTGTTCCCCAGGGCTTTCATTCTCTGGTACCTGTGGCCTGCCCTGCAGGTGGTTAAGGCCCTGATGCAGAGTTGCAAATATTGCCAATGTCTCCCTCAGAGTGCATTAGAAAGGTAAGACCTATGGGGAGGATACAGGTAGAGCAACAGTGTCAGAAGGCTAACAGTGTGATGAATACCTTAGGCTTCCCTAGATGAATTCACTTTATTGTGTGTGTGAGGACTTTCTGCTATTGTTTGAAACTGAAAAGGGATGACTGTCTTAGTTGACTGATGATCTCCTTTGAGTTGTGTTTCTTCAATATGGGAATTAAATGTCTATTTTTTTAACTGTCTCCTCCTGCAACCTCTATTTTTTAATTATTAAACTATTTTCAAGTTACTTAATCATTTTCATTGATCTGTATTGCACCTCCTCTAAGAGTCCCAGGTATTTAAGGCATAGGAATACAAGTATGCGTATGGACAAGTGTAAGTTTACTGAGTTTCGCAAGTGCCAATAACTGTCAGTAGGTGTACATAAATAACCAAACTTAATCCTAACATTCGGAAGTTTTTACAGATATTGCCCTCATATTACAGATAAAGAAGCTGAGGGTGAAAGATTAAGGAAACTGCCCAAAGTGTCAGCACTTAGTAAACAATGAGGTTAGAACTCAAACCCAGATCTGTCTGATTTTAAAGTGCATGCTTTTTATCAATACTTAACCTCATACACAACCAAGAATAACATGATAAAAAGGTCCACATTTAACTACTATCCCCCAAAGGAAGGGATATCTCTGTACTTTAAATAAGTTTACTGCGTAGCTAGCAAAGGAACTGCTGGTTAGAATTTAGACAAAATATATTATAAATTGAATAAATTGTTAAGAATATAGGCCAAGAGGTTAGGATCATTTCATATGGATAGGAATCTCAACTGCACCCCTTAAAGCACTTTGGTGTGGATCCAAGTCAGTTAACACCTCTGTATCATTTTACTTTATTTCTACATAGAATCATAATGCCACCAAACTTAAAGGATTGGTGCAGGGATTGATGAAATGAGATCATATATGCAGTGTCTGCTCCAAAGTAAGCTTTTAATTATTGTTAGCCTGAGTTAATAAACACATTATGACAAGAACATCTTCAGAACCACTTGTGCATGCAAAATATTGTATGGCATTGCTTTACATATTAATAACAAAATTAATAGGCTCATTACCAAAATAAAGAACATAAAGTCTTATAATACTCTGGTATTATAAGCACTGAATACATATTTGAGTGAATTAATAATAAAATGTTAGTTGTTTTCCTTGAAGAGGTATGCACACTTTGTTAATTTTTGAGAAAATGCTTACTAAATACAAAAGTCTGAATAACCCTGTGGTTGAAAATTGTGTTTCATGAAGAAATTAGTTTAGCTTGTAAGTGCTTTTCCTGAAGGCAACTATCATACTTGATGTAGCAGAATTGTTTCATGTATACACAGGATATTAAAAGATATGTTATCAAGAGTCAAGTTATAATAAAATTAATAATGTTCAATGTTTCATCAAAGACAAAACATTTCCTTTTAAACTTACAGAGCTTGGTAGTGAGGAATGCAACAGGCACCAGTAGAGTTGGTACAGGCTATGATCTGTGCTAAAGTGAAGTATTTCATAATAAGAAACAAATATGTTATCCTTTGAAAGGATGTTAAATGTTTAATTCTAAACTGTCTTTAGTTCCCAGATAACCTTTTTACAATTAATTTTTCTTAATTGTTTAAACACATTTTTATATTTTAACTTGCATTTAACTGGGGATAATAAGCATATTCATTGCTGGACTTTCTAAGTTAAAGAGTTCAATTATTCTCTCACTTATTCCACTTTTTTTAAATTAAAGGGCAATTTTATTGTTAAAAATATTTTTAGTGAGTTCTGATAAGAAGTAAAATTATTATCCACTTTAAAGAATGCTTGTCTTTGCATGGATTAGACTGATGAGTTTCAGAGGGAAGGTGGGGTGGAGGGGTGGGTGGGAAGTGATTAACCAGGAAATCTATATGCATATTAGGGACACAGACAATAGAGTGGTGAAGGCCTGGGACAGGCAGGTGCAGGTGGAAGGGGTTAATGGGAACAAACAAATGAGACATCTGTAATACCTTAAACAATTTTTAAAAATGCTTACCTTTTTGTAAAAGTTTCTTGTTGACATATCCAGATCAGCATCCAATTAGTACATTTTCTTTTCTTTTCTTTTCTTTTTCTGCCCCAGTGTTTTTTCTTTATTGATTAAGGTGTTACATATGTGTCCTTATTGCCCCATTGCACCCCCCACTCCCCCACTCATGCCCTCACCCCCCTGGTGTCTGTGTCCATTGGTTAAGCTTATATGCACACATACAAGTTCTTTTGTTGATCTCCCCCCCTTACCCCCACCCTCCCCTACCTTCCCACTGAGGTTTGACAGTCTGATCGATGCTTTTCTGTCTCTGGATCTGTTTTTGTTCATCAGTTTATGTTGTTCATTATATTCCATAAATGAGTGAGATCATGTGGTATTTTTCTTTCATTGACTGGCTTATTTCACTTAGCATAATGCTCTCCAGTTCCATCCATGCTGTTGCAAATGTAAGAATTCCTTCTTTTTACCGTAGCGTAGTATTGCATTGTGTAGATGTACCACAGTTTTTTAATCCACTCATCTGCTGATGGGCACTTAGGCTGTTACCAAATCTTAGCTATGATAAATTGTGCCGCTATGAACATAGGGGTACATATGTCCTTTCTGATTGGTGTTTCTAGGGATATATTCCTAGAAGTGGGATCACTGGGTCAAATGGGAGTTCCATTTTTAGTTTTTTGAGGAAACTCCATACTGTTCTTCACAGTGGCTGCACCAGTCTGCATTCCCACCAGCAGTGCACGAGGGTTCCTTTTTCTCCGCATCCTCACCAGCACTTGTCATTATTCTACTTTCAAGTTTAACCCGATATTTGTTAAAAGTTAATACAAAAAGTTTGTACATTACAAACAACTAAGTTAGACTAAAAGCATTGTGATGCTTTATATACATTAAATGGCTTTTGGTATCATTATTTTCCTTAAAACAATATACTTATGATAGTAACATAGAATACAAAAGAGAAATGGTGGGTATTTTCTTATTAGATTTATTTTAAGACAGAAACTATTTAACTTGAAGATTCCATTTGATGCTTTATCAAAGTACCACAAATCTGCTTTTTATTATTATGTAATACAATATATAATTAACTTCATGCTTATATCACCACAATTATTTGATATGTTACAATGTCTCATTATTTATTATTGAATTAGAGTGATTACAGCCACTTCCTTTTAGTTGTTGTTGTTGTTATTATTGATGTTGTAAAATGTTTTTCACTAAAAGAATGTTCACTTAGATAATAAATTGTCAATCAGAAAACAAAGTATGGTAAAATGAAAATAAAACTCCTTAATTAAATCAACATTTATTGAGAACTACCTGCATAAGGCCACTTGGTATGAGCTATGAAGTATACAAAGATGTCACTGTGTAATCTAGAATCTAGTAAAGATAACTTAAGTAAAATAGATGAGAGGGGCCATGAAATGCACCAATAAAATCTAGAGTTCAGAGGAGGGAAAAATGACTTGCAAATGAGAAAACAATGTTTTTACCCTGAAATAATTAAATTTCTTATGTTTTAATTTTCAACTATGCTTTAACAGTTAGATTTCTTCAATCTCACATCTTGCATTATTAAAATTAAACATTTTATACATGTTCAAAGTATTATAAAGTTAGTGGAATCTTCCAAATATAATGAAAAACAGGGTTTAAGCAATTAAAACTGTTGTAATGCTGTCTTCTCTGTAGGTAATAAATGTAGGCACTCAGGTGAGTAAAGCTTAAATTTTATACCATTTCCTCGGAACACACTGTGGCTAAGAACTCCGCAGCACCCAGGGAACTAACAGATCTGTGTTCCAGTTCTTGTTATATGACTAACTTGCAGAGTAATTTAGTCAAGAAATGCAAATGCAGTGTTCATTTTTTTTTTTTAAATTCAGAATGTTTAATTTTCATTACAAACAGGCACACATACACAAAGCTCCAAAAATTTGGAATTACAGATAAATTTTATTTTCAAGTAATTCGACTATTTGTATATAGTCATTTTCTGTATGTTAATGAATGTAAGTATAAAAATCTAACTTTTTAGTGGCAATTTAATAAAGCACTTTAGCCCTGTTGATGTAACTCAGTAGTTGAGTATCAACCCATGAGCCAGGAGGTCACTGTTTGAGTCCTGGTCAGGGCACATGTCTGAGTTTCTGGCTTCTAGGGGGTGTGCAGGAGGCAGCTGATCTATGATTCTCATCATTGATATTTCTCTCTCTCTCCATCTCCCTTCCTTTCTCCGTAAATAATCAATGAAAATGTATATATATATATATATATATATATATATATATATATATATATATAAACCACTTTAAAAAAATAAAAAAATAAACCACTTTATTTGCCTATTTCCAAATAAAACCAACAATAGGTCCAACCTCACAGTATTTTAAAGACAAATTAATTATAATGATTACTGTTGTTAGGATACAATCCTACATGAATATTTCATTATATTGTATGGTCTGACTTTCTGAACAAAACACTGGCAAAACTAAAAGGATGATTGAAAAGTGAAAAGGTCTTAGCCCTAGCCAGCTTGGCTCAGTGGATAGAGCGCCGGCCTACTGACCTAAGGGTCCCAGTCAAGGGCACATACCTCAGTTGCAGGCTCCTCCTTGACCCCATGCCTGGTCAGGGCTCCTGTAGGAAGAAACCAACCGATGTGTTTCTCTCACATCGATGTTTCTCTCTGTCTTTCCCTCTCTCTTCCACTCTCTAAAAATCAATGGGGAAATATCCTTGGGTGAGGATTTTTAAAAGAAGTAAAAAGGTTTTAGAAGCTAGAGATTGTTTATCGCTCCAGAGAGACTTACAAGCTTATCTTCTCCAGAGCTGTTTTTCACACGCCAGTGTGGTGAAGACAGACAACTTCTCCACGCGTTAGAGAAGGTTCCTTTACACTGCAGAGCGAGGGTTTCTCTCAGTCCTGGGGGAGGACTGGCCAGTGTGCCATCTTCCCTTTGTGAGTCTGAGTCTCCTGATTCTCCTGTGGTTCATCACCAATATATGCACAGGGTCACATCAGGACTCTCCTACACCCTCCGAGGGGATTGGGATAAGGAACCGTCCTGAGATGCTATGTGAGCAAGTAAATGGTCTGTTCTCTGATCCATGAACTTGTTTTCTTGTAAGAATGTCTATCTACCTGCCTATATCTGCCCGTCCAGCTCACTAAACAAATCAACTATCACATATTTCTGGCTTAGATTATTCAGAATTATTTTTTTCTTCCTTCTTAGCTTTATGTAAGATAAGACTTAAGTAAGCCATGATAACTGAAATAGTATGATGATTTCATAAAGCAAATATTATTTTAAGTTTTACTAATTTTATTTGAAGGTTTTAAAAATATTTCAAGTTAAGTACATTCATTAATTGAGTTCTTCCCTCAATATTTATACTGCATTCACACTCAATGACTCAAAATGATTATTAAATACTAGAGGCCCGGTGCATGAAATTCATGCATGGCGGGGGGGGGGTCCCTCAGCCTGGCCTGTGCCCTCTCGCAGTCTGGGAGCCCAGGGGGGATGTCCAGCTGACAGCTTAGCATTAGTTGGCCTAAGCTGTCAGTCGGACATCCTTAGCATTGCCACAGAGGCGGGAGAGGCTCCCACCACTGCCGCTGTGCTCGTCGGCCATGAGCCTGGCTTCTGGCTGAGCGGTGCTCCCCTTGTGGGAGTGCACTGACCACCAGGGGGTAGCTCCTGTGTTGAGTGTCTGCCCCCTGGTGATCAGCGCGCATCATAGTGACTGGTCATTCCACCATTCGGTCATTTGCATATTAGCCTTTTATTATGTAGGATTATTATGTAGGATTACAAAACAACTTTTTAATGTAGGCTTTAAAGGAAAAAAAAATGCTATTGATATTTATATTGAACTACTTAAAAGTTAACATACATATGCTTCATTTTCACAAAATCTAAAATTTAATTTATTAATGAATTAATAAAAATATTTCGAAATATTTTCGGAATCAGGACAGTACCTTGAAAAGAATGTTTTAAAACATGCCTCTAAGAGCAAACACTACTAACTGTTTTCTATTAACTAGAAATTTAATATATCAGGAAAATTGTAGAAAAAAGAATGACACGTAGAGAGTTAAAGCACTAACCAGAGAGACAAGACAGCACTGCAGGTAGAGGATCTTGGCGAGGTACTTTTTTATCCTGAGGAAAAGTAAGCCTCTCTTTGGGAAAACTGTGATTTGGTCCCTCTGCAGAGCCTTTGATAAGCGCTTTGATGTTCAATGAGAAAGAAAAAAGGATGTTACTTTTGCAAAGAGAACAAAAAAATAATACCAGTTTCAACAAAAGGGCATTGTTTTATGTACTTTACCACATACTATCCAGAATGTAAAGAGGTCCTCTTCATAAACTAGAGTAAATATATGTTGTTTGAAAACAAATAGGAAAGATATGAAAACAATAAACTAAAACAATATAAAGACACTGCTTTTTATATAGTTGATGGTCAATAATTTTTAAGTTGAATAGAAGTGAGGTAAATAAGCTACATAGAGGGTGTTATTTACAAGCAAATGTTTGGCCTTATGGTAGAAATGTGTCACTCTAGTGAACAGAGAGATTACGGTATAGTGTGCATGTAGATGAGGATTTTGCAGGAGAGGATGGTTTGCTCATTGTTTAATTTGTCATTAAACAATGACATCCATACTGCACTATTCCAGTGGGCTCTTCTTTGAATGTAGTATTTGACAGTTTTGATAAAATGTTTATATTCATAATATGGTGGACTGCTATGGATGAAAAAATAATTTTCAGTAAATTTCTTTAAGATAGATTTGGACAGAAATTGAGTTCTGATAGTTCTAAAAAGTAGGACACCTGCCTCTTGATATACAGGAGGAAGCCTTGGGACAAAGCCTTTAGAAATGACAAGTGGAAGGAGAGCACCTTTCGCCCACAAGAATGCGGTGTGAGAGCATATGAAAGTGAACTTAAATATTTTAAAGATTTCAAATGGAATCAATATCCAGAATTACTGGGTGAATGTTTTAAATATGCTAATGTGTGTGAGCCAAAATGAAGATGTGCTGAGTTCCTTAGGAAGGAGGAGATAGGGCAGTGATGGCAAAGCTTTTGAGCTTGGCATGTCAGCATTTTGAAAAACCCTAACTTAACTCTGGTGCCGGGTCACATATAGAAATTTTTTGATATTTGCAGCCATAGTAAAACAAAGACATATTTTTGATATTTATTTTATATATTTAAATCCCATTTAACAAAGAAAAATCAACCAAAAAAATGAATTCGCGTGTCACCTCTGACATGTGTGTCATAGGTTCGCCATCACTGAGATAGGGAGTGAAGGGACAGGTTTGGCTGATGAATCTTGGGTTAGATTAGGGAACTTTTTATGATGTTCCCTCTCTCAGTGCTGAGAGAGGTTTAATTGAAGAAAGAGCTAAACCTATCTATGGTAATATGAGGAAAATTTTCTGGGAATAGTGTAATTATTTGGATAGGGAAAATACTGAATAGAATATATTTTAGAATATATTCTATTCAGTATTTTCCCTATCCAAATATATATATAGAAAATAATGCTAAACCTTTGGAATTTAGAACATAAATAAAAAAAGAAATCTCAACCTGAAGACCAAGTTAACCAAGATGATGGACCAGTAGCTGTCAGCATAAGTTCTTATTTAATGCTATTAATGGTGGATCAGACTTTATTGCCTCTTGTCTATATTTTTTAATAACTTTTCCATGGAATTCTCTGCCTTTGATATAATACATCTACAATCCATCCATAAGATTACTTATAGTGTCAAAGGTCTAAATCATAGGAATGATGTAATAATGTTTTGAGGCTCACATGTTCCTAGGGCCACAACCTAAGTTCCCCGATCTGGAATTAATCAGTTTCTTGCTTTCCCATAGAACTTGGCTTTGATTTCTAATTCTATAATTGATTTAATCAACATAAACTTTTTATTGGCTTATGTACATGTCTCTAACATGTGGTTGGAAACCTCAAGGTTAGGATATTTCTTACCAATATTTATTAGTTTGTTTAACAACAGAACAAGAAAAAAAAAGTTATCTTAGAAAAAGAGATAAACCAGAGATACAAATGGTTGTGGGCATTGGGTCTAGACAAAGGCTTTTCTGATTAGGCAGAGACATGATGGTGATCTTAGAAATAAATAAATTTTAATTTGTTAAACTTTTCCCAAATTTGAGATTGCTAATTTCACTGACCTAAACAGCTTATGTTAGGAATCCCTGGATACTACTGAAGATTGATTAGCAATTCTGGGATACAGTGAGCTGGAGAGGTAAGGGATGTGTCATCAGAGAGGAAGAGAATGTGAAGGAAAATCATAATTCATTGTTTAAGTTCTAGGGCCTGACCCCTAGTTGTCTCCCTAACCTGCTATTAGCAAGAAGTTAATCAAGGGACATGACTAAATAAAACCTTTCTGAAGAAGCTGCCTTGTATTAGTGGCGGAGGTACTAATTTTAAATAAAGATATGGATGTCTTTGTTGCTAGAAAAAAAAATGGGTTCTTGCCGTGTCTTGAGAAAAGTTTTCAAAGGTTAAGGTCACACGCATGGGAGTTTAAGTACAGTGACAAGATTTATTGGGGTGAAAGGAAATAATACGCCATTGGGGGTGTAGAAGGTGAGTAGGCTCTAGTAGCAACTGCCCAGAGATCCTTGTTAATCTTCCATATGTTGCCTTGGTTTCAGGAACAAGCAGGCTGTGCTTCAAACTGCCCCATCTATTTCCCGGGTCTTCCCCGGGTGTGCTGGACCCGCCCCTTAACCAACCCCTTTCCTGGACCTTCTGGGGTTTCCTGCCCTTAGCCTATTGACCCTTTTCCCAGCTTTCCTCAGGCTAGACTCCTCCCCTTTATGGTCACCAGTTTGGCTCCTACTGTGCATGCCCCAAAGTCAGGCTTCATCACCTGGTTTCTGCAGCCAGTGAATTAAGCTCCCTCGTGTCTTCTTGTTTTTTTTCTGCGCATGTGCCCCACTAAGGAATTCCCCCCTCACTGCTTTACCCCTCCCCCTGAAATCCTGGCTAAAGGCAGTGGCTCCCCAGGGGGATGGAAGCCTGTCTTGCCTGCTGCCTGGGGATTAAATCCCTTCAGTGGGAGGGTGTGGCTGTCTATTGGGGAGCCTGTGAGGCTGCTCCCTCCTAGTTAATCAGGTGTAATGTCTGAATCCCTTTGCTTCCTTCCTTTGTTAAGAACTATCTATCTACTGCAATACCCTCAGCAGATTGATTATTTTCAAGTTGACATTTAAAAAAATATTTGCTACACATGTACTGGTGGTAGGAAATAATTTACAATTATTAAAAGTAATATGGAGAGGAGAAGTTGGTTAATTTAGGATTTCATATTCCTTGTCTTAGAATAAATAGCCTACAAACTGGCAAACTTTATCCCTTTTTTTGAGTTTCTTAATACTCTCTTGTTTTCTTTTTTTATTTTCCCCAGACTAATGACTCCTTGGTAAGTATAATAAAGGCTTAAAATTTACATTGTAAGGTTTAAATGAAAACAACCTTGGTTCTTGAACATCCAACCATCTCAAACAGTTCAGTCCTCAATCAAGTTGTTCATGGAAGAAACATCTCGGTTGTTAAGCAAAACTTCAGTTCTCAACCAGACAATCTTTTCATGCTGATATCGGTATGATTAGTCCCGCATCTCTCCGGCAACAAAGGAGAGAATGAGCAAGTGTGAGTCAGTTTACCATTCAACGTCATGTTATTATTATCTCAGGAAATTGTGCTATGAATATTTTCATGTCTTTTTGCTTTCGTTGCTATTTATTATTGTTTAGTTTATTTTTTAATTTTAACCCATCCCCGTGACTCCATGCCCACCCCCTCCACTCATCCCCTATGGGACTCCCAGCACCAGCCCCCACCACCTCTGGGCCAGCCTCTCCTCCAGACATGATGCCAAGTTAAAAGCAAAAACCTGGACAGGCCTGATGGCATCCGGGGCCAGGTGTCCCCACAAGGAAGTCTGTTGCTGCTTATTATTAAATATGTACAGTCGGTCACCATAGGCTCTAAGAAGATCAGTGATAACAGCAAAGTGAAAAGGACAGTTATGAGAACAACATAGGGGTCTGGGATGGAGTAATTCTCAATTTACATTATTTGTAATGGGGAAAAAAAGATTCAGTTTTCAAAAAAAAAAAATGCTCCTCGAACAGCCTTCTGGAATAAATTAAGTTCCAGAATGGAGGCTCCACTGTCCTTCCTAGAAATAGCTGTCCCATGGTATTTATTAAACTCAGCCTTTCAGCAGCTGTGCCTGCCCCCATGACCTGCAGTTAGACACCTAGACAGGTCAGCATGTAGCTCTCCATACTCCATTTTTAAAATAGCCTTCATTTAGGAATAAAAGCATCTTTATTGCATTCAGTGCAGGTCTTTTGCATACCCAATCCAAAGAATTGATGACACTCTTGATCATGTTTACTTAGTGTTAGAGGCACCTCTCACCGATACCAGAGTCAAAGGGAGAGAGGGCTGTCCCCAACCCCGATTCTTGTCATCTCATATAAATGAATTTATATGAGAGAACTTGATTGCCTTGTGATTAAGCCAATTTGTTAAAGCAATTAAAACATGCACCTTTATTAAAGAAGCAAGGCAAGCCAATCTATGCATCTGGCTTATGAAGCACAGACTGGCTCTCAGCTGACCTGAAGAGCAAGTTGGGTGGGGGTCTGAAGCGTCATATACCCTCCTGTCCATAGGTCTCAAAATTCCTCTGCTGAATGTTTTGGTGCAGAGTAATTCTCAAGGTGCCTTTTTACTTTGTTGTGGCCTTCCCAGAATTCATGAGAAGCACCTGGCAATTTTGTCTTGGTAAGCTGACTGCTGGCTTCTTCATTTAGGGACTAAAACTGCTCTTTTTTCCCCTCCAGCCCCCGCCTCCACTGCTCCTTTCCTTCTTTCTCTTGTTAGGGAGGCATTTAACCATTTGCTCTCAAGTATCCTTGGCTGGGAAAGATAATGGCTTGTTATTTACAAGTTGGCTGCAAATTGCCCACTGTTTGGCCTTGTTTTAACTTTCCTGTCTCAGTTTCCCTATTCCTTCCGCCCTGGAATCCCATAACATTCAGATCCTTGAAGGAGTCTGTATGAGTGACCAAGTAAAGATATATACAGGGAAATAAAGGCACAATTACTTGTGTGTTTTTAAAGACCAGAATAATACTTTTCTAGGAAAGGAAATAATAATTAGTGACATTAAATACCTTTTTTATCCAGTAAGTATTCTATAAAATGCTCGGCTTCTTAATTTTCTCTTGCCATTTTCTTCCTTTCACAGCAGTTCATAGCCATGCTGTTTGAGCTGACCGGTACCCTATTTCGTCTGTGGTTCTCCCTGCACCCTTCCTGTTTGGTTTCTGATTCTGAAGAGCTCGATGTAGATTGCTCAATTGGTACTCCAGATTTTAATCTGAGAATGTAAACTATTTGCAACTAATAGTCTTTAGTCTTTAAAAAAAATACAGTTTACCCTAAATACATTTGAAAATTAATGATAATAATCAACTTTCTAAATTGACAATATTTTTATTCCAAATATGTAACATTTTGTGATTAACTAAACCGCTTTATACATGTCCTTATTTCCCTGAGATGTACCCAATAAGTTGGAAATGGCAGGACTTTACCACCACTTTTACTTCCAGCTTTAATTTTTTCAAACTAATTTTACACGCAAATACACACCTCATTGCCTTAATTACTTTCTGATATTTTCACTTTTTTGCCAACGGCCTGTTCACATTACACATGCAGATCTTGCTGGCAATTCAAAATAGTGATTTGACTGAGTCCTGCCAAAAAATAAGTGTTCCATTAAGAAGCAAAACCTTGAACATCTTCCTAAATTTCACAGCTTAGTTATTAGAGAATATAATCTAAATAGCCATAACCCCCAAAATGGATTCTTCCCCCTCTGTGCTCCCCCTGAGGGAAGGCGGTCAGATGCTCTGTAAGCTCCCCCTCTCCCCTCCCCACCTCCCCCTCACCCCCCAGCTTTTAGAGCAGGAGTGGTGGTTTGATTTCAAGTCCTTTGACAAAGCCCATCTTCAGCCTGCTTCATCATTTCACCTAGGCTCTGTTTTGTGGTTAATGGGGTGGCCGGCTTGACTTGTGAACCAATTAGAACTCTAAATCAATTCTATTCTTGTTTCCCTAATTCACATTTATTCCATGAGAATTAATGACTTGATAGAGCAGCAATTATTTTCTGAGTGTTGATCCTAGTTGATTGAAACATCTCAGGGCACAAGCCACTGTTTCTTATGACGCAAATTATAAACTTGGAAGAAGTGGACTTCGGGCAGTTTCAGCACTCCTCATTTACTGAAAACACGGAAGGGTCTCTGTTTCCGTACACTGCTCAAGGGTTTCTAATGCCCAAAATAGGTTGGAATAAATTTACATAATGAAGAAAGGCAGTGATGAGAAAGGAAAAGAAGAAACAGAATTAAGTACTTTGTGAATACTTTGGAGCTCATTGAAACTGGACATTTTTTTTTACAATGTATGAAAAAATGGTTGTCACTAATAAAATAGATTTTAGCCAAAATTCTTCTTACACAATTGAAGTGCTGCTTCCCTGACTGTGCCATGTAATGAAAATAGCTCAGTATAAAACATTCCCCATGCCAGGAAATTTAGTCTCGGTACAACTTTAAGAATCTCCTGAGGGTGGGTGAGTTAATAGCTAAAATGAATAAGTGCTTACTTGGCTACATATAGATTTTAACAAACAGCCATGCTATGACTATGTTAAAAGAACAACAACAAAAAATCCTCTGCCCATGCATAGCCATCTATAAACATGTCCAACTCCCTTTATGCATACCCATCTCCTCTTCTCCTCTCTGAATTATTTTTTCACTTAAGCATGTTATGAATTTTATCTATCAATATGTGTGTGTGCATGCACACATATGTTATTTATCATGTTTATTGTCAGAATCCCCCATGGGACTGTAAACTCCTAGAAGGCAGAGATGTTTTCCTAGGGCCTGACATAATTGTGCTCAATCAATGCTTATTGAATGAGTGAATGAAACTAGAGTCTGCTGCAAAGAGAAGCCTGAGGATGCCAGGGTGTTATCCGCATCTAGAAGGGTTCAGGAATCTGGAGAAGGGGTTGTGAGTAAATTAAATAAACTAGACATGAAATATAAATTTGGAAGGCAGTTTGGAGGAGCCAGATGGGGCTTGACTTTAGTAACTGAGCTTTCTGAATCTCTGGATCTCTAGCTTTTTATTAACACACTGGAGACCCGGTGCATGAAATTCGTGCATGGGGGAGGGGGTCCCCTCAGCCCAGCCTGCACCCTCTCCAATCCGGGACCCCTCAGGAGATGTACCACTGCCTCCTGGGGATCAAGCCTAAACCAGCAGTTGGACATCCTGTCACAATCCGGGACCACAAGCTCCTAACTGCTCACCTGCCTGCCTGCCTGATCGCCCCCAACTGCCCCCCCCACCAGCCTGGTCACGCCCAACTTCCCCGCCCAGCTGGCCTGGTTGCCCCAAACTGCCCCACCCAGCTGGCCTGGTTGCCTTAACTGCCCCTGCTGGCCTGGTCACCCCTTACTGCCCCCCCCCCCCCCCCGCCAGGCTGGTTGCCTCCAACTGCCCTCCCTGCAAGCCTGGTCATCCCACGCAGCCTGCTGTTCGGTCTTTTGGTCGCCCCTCGCTACCCCCCCCCTGCCAGCCTGGTCACCCCACACAGCCTGCTGCTCAGTCATTTGGTCGCCCCTCACTAAGCGCCCTACCGGCCTGGTCGCCCCACGCAGCCTGTTCTGTCATCTGTTGGGTTGCAATGGTCACTTAGGCATATATATATATATCTACACTAATAAAAGAGAAACATGGTAATTAGCATACGACCGCTACCCTTTTCATTGGCTTATCAGTGAGTATATGCAAATTAACTGTCAGCCAAGATGGCGGCCAGCAGCCAGGCACTGAAGTGAGCATGAGGCTTGCTTGCTGCGGACTCCAACGTTCCCTGCCTCACTTGCCGGCCTCTCAGCTGCAACTCTAAGCAACTATGTACTATGTTGCAAATAAGAAGCTAAACAAAACTCCAGAAACCAGCCGGACTGAAAGCCAGGTGGACCGAAACATTGTATCCATGTTTTCAGCAGCAAGGCCTCAGAGCTAAAGCTGGCCCAGAATAAAAAAAAAAAAGAAAAGAAAAGAAAACAAGGAGCGGTTGGAAGATTTAGTCATTTGCCAGCCGGAAAACAGCCCTCAGCCCCTCACCCAGACTGGCCAGGCACCCCAGTGGGGACCCCCACCCTGATCCAGGACACCCTGCAGGGCAAACCAGCCAGCCCCTACCCATATACCAGGCCTCTATTCTATATAGTAAAAGGGTAATATGCCTCCCAGCACCAGGATCAGCGTGACGGGGGCAGCGCCCAAACCACCTGATCGCCCTGCGGCTCTGTGTGTGACAGGGGGCGGGACCACAACCTCCCTATCCGCCCTGCTCTGTTCATGACAGGGGAAGGCACCCCAACTCCCTGATCAGCCTTGCTCTGTGCCTGATAGGGGGGAGCTCCCCAATCCCCTGATTGCCCTGCGGCTCTGTGTTTGACAGGGGGGAGCTCCCCAACCACCTGATCGGCCCTGCTCTGTGGGTGGTAGAGGGTGGCACCCCAACCCCCCTCCATGGGCCTTGCTCTGTGTGTGAAAGGGTAGAGCCATAACCTCCTCGTTGGCCCTGCCCTGAGTGTGACAGGGTGCAGCGCCCCAACCCCCTGATCCGCCCTGCTCTGTGTGTGACAGGGGGGAGCTCCTCAACCCCCTGATCGGCCCTGCTCTGTGTGTGACGGGGGCAGCACCCCAACCCCCTGATTGGCCCTGCTCTGTGAGTGATGGGGGCAGCGCCCCAACCCCCTGATCGGCCCTGCTCTGTGCGTGACAGGGGGTGGCGCCACAACCTCCCCATTGACCCTGCCTTGAGTGTGACAGGGGGCGGTGCCCCAACCCCCCAATCGGCCCTACCCTGAGTGTGAGTGAGGGTGGCATCGCAACCTCCCGATCTGCCCTGCTCTTTGCACGACGGGGTGGCGCCCCAACTCCCCAATTGGCCCTGCTCTGAGCCTGACCAAGGGCTTCACTTAGGGATTCGGCCTGCCCTGTGCGACCCGGGAGCAGGCCTAAGCCAGCAGGTCGTTATCTCCTGCGGGGTCCCAGACTGTGAGAGGGCACAGGCCGGGCTGGGGGACCCCCCTCCTTCTGCCCCCAAGTGCACAAATTTTTGTGCACCGGGCCTCTTGTGTGTGTGTGTGTATATATATATATATATATATATATATATATATATATATATATGTATGTATATATGTATGTGTGTGTGTATATGTGTGTGTGTGTATATATATATATATATATATATATATATTGCCTATATATATATATAGGAAAACAGATATACATATCAAGGGTAAGGTTTGGTAAACAGTAAAAATATTATCAGGTTGGGGGAACTGCCCCCAGCTGTCTGGCAGCAGGCAATACTATATGCAGATCTTCAGCCCTGCTGAAGCCCCAAGGTTCATCAACCTTTTGATGAATTTCTTGCATAATTGTGATCTGCTGGAATTAGCCTCCAGCATGGAGTTGTTGCACTTCTCTTCCAAAGAAAGAAAGGTGTCCATCACTTCTGGAGTGAGGCACTAACTTGGGAAAATGAGGCATGGGATCCAGGCAGTCTAGTGCTCCCTGCTGGCGGTTTTCCTAGTGAAAGTAGCAGTTTCAATGGCTCAGTTGTTACAGAAGTTACCAGGTGGTGGGAAGACCCATAACAGGCACTTGGAAGATTCAGAAAATGCACATTAATTTCAGGAGCATGGGTGCTGTGACTCAGGGGAATCAGTTCCCAAAACTGAATGCCTAATGCAGTGGTACTTTCCCTTTTATCCCCCTAGTTTCTTTGTCTCCCAGATATGGACTAGGCCTGTGGTCAGCAAACTGCGGCTCTTTGGCCCCTTGAGTGTGGCTCTTCCTAAGCCTTAGGAGTACCCTAATTAAGTTAATAACAATGTACCTACCTATATAGTTTAAGTTTAAAAAATTTGGTTCTCAAAAGAAATTTCAATCGTTGTACTGTTGATATTTGGCTCTGTTGACTAATGAGTTTGCCGACCACTAGCCTAGGCTTCCGGACTTTTTGCGGGCTTTTGGAGCCCCTGTGACAGTTGTAAGTGGGGGGAGTGAGATGGTGACCAAGACCATGTTTGGCGCTGGCAGTCAGACCCCATTGTGGGGCTGTGTATGGTTTATAGCTCCTGTTAAGGTAAGCATTCAGGGAGACAGGTTTTCGCTAGGACACAAGTGGAAAGGAGGTTGGGGCTTAGTTATATAGGCTTGTATGCATATGTGTCTGAATGCAGGTTTGACTGGGCACAGACCTAGGCTGCCACCCTGAATTGCCTTCACAAGTAAACAAACTCCTTGAGGTAAATTTGCACAATGGCACAGTAAGTGTGCAAAGGGGAAATGGACCTGTTTCTTAGCCAGGAGCAGTATTGTTGAAGTTGTATAGAGTTATTGTAGCATATTGATGACAAACTGATAGACTTTGAATTATTTTATTAATTGGTTATAAATACTCTGAGACTACATATCCTTACTGCCTGCATAGGGCACACAGTTCCCCACTGACACTCCCACAGTCCTCTGCTTCCCTAGACCAATACTCCATTGGAAGAAGAAGAATGAAACACTACATGCATTACTAAATTTACCTTACTATTATTCTACTAATGTTTACGGGAGAGGTAAAACAACACAATTTGGTAGATCCAAAGATGAGAAAGTAAAGGGAAGGACATATAAGTTTTTGCTTTGCAAGGTCAGACATACTGATTGTTTTATTAAAGAAGAGAGCACTGAAAGATGAGCAGGTTTGTGTGGAAAGTCCTTACGTTTGTTCTTGGACAGGTTGACTTGTGATGTTAAGTCCCCCAAATTATTACTGCATCAACTTTATTAATAAAGCAAAGCTAAACATATTGGAACTTGCAGTGGGAAAGTCCCGTAGTTCCCCCCTTATCCACAGTTTCATTTTCCTTGGTCTCAGCTTGATTTCATTTCCCATCATAAACCAAGGTCTGAAAACATTAAATGGACAATTCCAGAAATAAAGAACTTATGATCTTTAAATTGTACACCATTCTGTGTATCATGATGAAATCTCATGCCATATTGCTTTGTCCCAGCTGGGATGTGAATAATCCCTTTGTCAGTGTATCCACACTGTGCATAGAGCACAATAAGATTTTGAGAGAGAGAAGCCACATTTATCTAACTTTATTACAGTATGTTCTTATAATTGTTCTATTTTATTATTAGTTATTGATGTTAATCTTTTATTGTGCCTGATTAAAAATTAAACTTTAGAGCGTGCCCTGTGGTCAGAATGGGACCATCCAGATTTCAGCTCCTCAGACCCATAAAGGACACACTCAGGGGGCAGACTCAGTGAGCACCAAAGCCCCACTGAAGCAAGTCTTGCCCCAGAAGGGTGTCTCCAGCACAGAAGTTCTCCCACTGCAGACACAGCTGATTCTCACAGCCAGTTGGCCTGGAGGTCAATCCCTCCCAGTGTTACCTATGACAATCAAGGCTTAACTACAACAAGACTGGGCACAAAGCCCACAAGGGGGTGCACCAAGAGTGTCTACCTCAGGTAATTGGTGAGGCTGAGCCACTGTGCCCTATTGGACACCTAGCACAGAAACCCACTCTATCGACACAGCGAAGCATAAAAAATGTGGAGACAAAGAAACAGGACACAAATGACAGAAATGGAGGAAAGCAAAATACTAGATATAGAGTTCAAAACCACACTTTTAAGGTTTTTCAAGAATTTTCTGGAAACCGCCAATAAACTTAATGAGACCCTCAAGAAATCTAGTGACGCCCTCGAGGTTGTGATAAAGGACCAACTCGAAATTAAGCATACACTGACTGAAATAAAGAATATTATACAGACTCCCAACAGCAGACTAGAGGATCGAAAGAATCAAGTCAAAGATTTGAAATACGAAGAAGCAAAAAACACCAAACCAGAAAAGCAAAATGAAAAAAGAATCCAAAAATATGAAGGTAGTGTAAGGAGCCTCTGGGACAGCTTCAAGCATACCAACATCCGGATTGTAGGGGTGCCAGAAGAAGAGAGAGAGCAAGATATTGAAAACCTATTTGAAGAAATAATGACAGAAAACTTCCCCTACCTGGTGAAAGAAATAGACTTACAAGTCCAGGAAGCGCAGAGAACCCCAAACAAAAGGAATCCAAAGAGGACCACACCAAGACACATCATAATTAAAATGCCAAGAGCAAAAGACAAAGAGAGAATCTTAAAAGCAGCAAGAGAAAGTCAGTCAGTTACCTACAAGGGAGTACCCATAGGACTGTCAGCTGATTTCTCAACAGAAACTTTGCAGGCCAGAAGGGAGTGGCAGGAAATATTCAAAGTGATGAATACCAAGAACCTACAACCAAGATTACTTTACCCAGCAAAGCAAAGCTATCATTCAGAATTGAAGGTCAGATAAAGAACTTCACAGATAAGGAAAAGCTAAAGGAGTTCATCACCACCAAACCAGTATTATAGGAAATGCTGAAAGGTATCCTTTAAGAAGAGGAGGAAGAATAAAAAGGTAAAGATACAAATTATGAACAACAAATACACATCTATCAACAAGTGATTCTAAAAATCAAGTGAATAAATAATCTGATGAACAGAATCAACTGGTGATTATAATAGAATCAGGGGCATAGAAAGGGAGTGGACTGACTATTCTTGGGGGGAAAAGAGGTGTGGGGGATGCGGGAAGAGACTGGACAAAAATCATGCACCTATGGATGAGGTGAGTGGGGCGGGGGGGTGGTGAGGGTGGAGGGTGGGGTGGGAACCGGGTGGAGGGGAGCTATGGAGGGAAAAAGAAGAACAACTGTAATAATCTGAACAATAAAGATTTAATTTTTTAAAAAAAATTAATAAAACCAGTTTCAGTGGTTGAACCAGAATGAGGTCTAGAGCCCAGTCAGCCTGACCTCTGCTTCGCCCTCTAATGGTGGCTCCAGAGGCACCCAGTGACTACTAGGTATCTGTAGAATCTCAAGGGTGATGACTCAGCCTCATTTGCATACACATAATATCCTGCACAGAGTACAATCCTTTTCAAGTTTAAAAGACTTTTTTTTAACTTGTCATTTCTAAGTACAAGAAACTTACTTGAAAAACTTCTGGTGCAAACTTTGGGCAGAAAATACCTCTAGTGCTAAAATGCAACCATAACTGAAATAGGAGTTGTAGTTCCTGGGGAAGGGAACTTGGGAACAACAAAGCACACTCTGGTTTCTCCTCAGATGGGACTTACCTTTTGCCTTTTACTGGAGATTTCCATGGAGAGGAGCAACTCTGAGTTTATACTCAATTTTTTTTCTTTCTTTGAAGATATATTTTATTGATTTTTTGTAGGGATAGGAATAGAGAGTCAGAAACATTGATAAGAGAGAAATGCCTGGAATCGGGCTGTGGGGCTAATGCTCTACCCACTGAGCCAAACCGATAGAGCCAAACTGCTGAGGCTGTACTCAGTTTTTTGAGGATTTATAATTGGGGCCACTGCCCTTAATATCAGCAGCCTGACAATTAATTGATCAGCAATTAGCTCAGACGCCCGGAAAAGGGGAAAATCCTGTGGCAACCGAGCAATGACTACGAGCCTTGGAAGACATCGAACGGGAAATCTGCGCCATCCTGCAGAATGCAGGTACCGTGATCTGCTACCTAACCCAGATGGCCACAGGGCAGCCCCACGAGGGCTCCAGCTACTCTTCAAGCAAGGACTGTCAGATGGCACTACGGCGAGTGGACTATGCTCGCCTCAAGCTCAGCGATGTGGCCCGAACCTGTGAGCATAGGCTGGAAAACTAACCCAAGTAGGCAGAGAGACATCTTGGAGGCAGATCACCACCTGCTCCCCGGGACAGAACCTGGGGACCTGTAGATTGAGGAGCACAGGCTGCCATGCATGCCCTGCTAGTCATATAAAAGGACAAAGAGGCAAAAGGTGGGAATGGAGAAACTTAAAGCCCAAGCCTGCCCAGACTCTGTGCTGGCTCCTCCAGCAGGTGCTCCTGCTCTGACTTCACCAAAGTGCTGACAAAGCTCAGACAAGAATAAAGAGTCAGTCACCCAACCCACTTCCTCAGATACTTCATGTCCTTGTCCCCTTCCGCAGACTTAACCCAATGAAGACACATTTTTCTTCATTGGAAGAGATAAAGCAGGAACTAAGGGTTTTAATAATAAAGAAACAAGAAAGACGACTTCTAAATTATAAATAAATAAATAAAAGTTAAACTTTATCATGGATATGTATGTACAGGAGAAAACATAGTTTATATAAGGTTTAGCACAATTCAAGGTTTCAGGCAACCATTGGAACATAAACCCCAAGGATAAAGGGGGACCATTGTATTCTGAAAGGGTCTTGGTGTCTCAAAAAGGGGACATCAAAGTGAGATATTTATTAAACTTTGGGGTCTGGGATCAGGAAGGTTAAAAGATTTTTCAAGACAGAGAACTTGAAAATTGGGCAATACTCATGAAATTATAGTTTAGAATTGCTGGCCACAGCAAAGCAAGGTTAGTAAAGTCAATCTTAATAAATAAACTTGCTCAGGTGAGCAGAATCTCTCTAAATTGATCTTCAAGAATTTCTTTTTTAAAATATATATTTTTATTGATTCCGGCAGGGAAAGGGAGAAAGAGAGGGAAACATTGATGTGAGAGCAAAAGATTGATTGGCTGCTTCCTGCAAGCCTCCCACCAGGGATCTAGCCCACATCCCAGGTATGTGCCCTGACCAGAAACCTAACAAGCAACCCCTTGGTGCACAGGCCAACACCCAACCAACTAAGGCACACCAGCCAGGGATTACAGTCGTGTGTGTGTGTGTGTGTGTGTGTGTGTGTGTGTGTAAAAGTTCACTGGAACAAATGACCAGGACAGTTTGATCTCAGTTCTCACAAGCAACTTTTGAGACATCCAAGGGCACATGTTGCATAACGCAGAGGGATAGTATGAAATTTAGGAGTAGTCATTATATAGACTAATAAAGATCTGGAGAGTGTTCTCTTCAAGATTACCCAGGGAGAGAAAAAAAGAAAAAAAGTAGACCAGTACTGGGTATTAAGAAACGTCAACATGTAATAGCACAATATAGAGATGAACATTCAAAGGATATTGAGAAGAGGTAAAAAAAATATGAATGTGAACAGGATCATGTAAGGAAGATACATCAAGAAGGAAAGAGTGATGCAAAAGGCCAATGCTGTTGAGTGTTAGGAAGATATGAGGATTGAAATGTCCATTTAGTAATTAGAAAGTCATTGTTAATCTTAGTGTGAGCTGTTGGGGTGATTTTGTAAAAAAAAAAAAAAAACATAATAAGAAACTATTAAAAAGGGTGTGAATGGATAGGAAATGGAAGGTACTTCAAGAATTTTTGCTGAGCAAGAGAAGAGAAAGATAAGTAATTGGTAATTGTAGGAATGTGAAAAGTTGATTGTTTTTCAGGCAGAGAGATTTGAATATATTTAAATATGCATATTATCTGCTGCTATTCTCAGTCAAAAGATAAATCCTTCATTCCTTCCTTCTTTCCTTTCTTTCTTCCTATATCCTTCCTTTCTTCCATGTACTGATTCATTTATTCATATTTTCCAGCAAAGAGAACAGACTAGACCTTGGCCCTAGGAACTGACAGTCTCATGAAAGTTGAATATGTAGAAGGGAAATGTGAGTAGGTGGATAAATATCTTATCCCTGTTATTGCATCATTAGTAGAAATGTAGTTTAAGTTATTATTGTTCTATCCTAAAGGGAAGAGTTTACATTACTTTACAATATAAGTATTCAGCCGAAGATTGGACTGTGTTTTGAAGCTTCAGAATCAAATTTCCTCCAGATATAGCTGGCTCCATACTGGGAAGAAACTTGTGACCTCGAGCTTATTAACATGATGAAACAATCCAATGAATTAGCAGGTATAAGCCTAAGACAAAATAGGACATCAACTTTTTTTTTATTAATTGTAAAAGCCTAAGTTGAGGGTGGGGGAATAAATTTTAATCTGTTGAGATAGTGTACATTTAAGTCTTCACTTGAAATTACTATTCAATCAAACTTGTCTCCATTTCAAGGCTAAAATATTCATTTTCCTCCAACCCCTTAAATCAAAGGTGCTATAAGCAAACCAGAATATACATAGGAAGTCATGCTGCATTCTCATGTTGCTAATTGGAATTTGGATGAATATAACATAGAAGCAAGACAAGACAAGAGTATAGTATTTCCATTAGCTTCTCTACCCATGTTCCTGCATCTTAATCAGAGCCTTGTTAATATTTAAATATGCATTTTAAGCCCCGAGTGTATAAACAGTCATGGAAGTTGCATTAATAACTGTAATTTGTATAAAAGGATATATGCCACAGACAAATGCTCAAATGTGTAGTTTAATTGGAGTTATAAAAACTTATTTTGTAGCTCAGAAATGTAAAAAAAATGTTGCAGCAGGAAATGAACTTATTTTTAGCTACTAAGATGCACTGTGGTTTATCATTTATTGAGAAAAGATTTTTATTTTAAGGTAATATTTCTCCATCAGCTATGTACTTGCTGTGTTTTTTTTTTAAATTATTTTAATGTGGGGCTATTTGGAGATAGAAAAATGGGAAAAGGATCTGCAGGGAAAAGAGATATTGACATCACCTGAAATGCCTTCCATTCTGCAGATTCTGAGCTCTGCAGCCTTCAAAAGGGCCATAATGGAGCAGAGAGAGCTGTCACTCTGGAGCTGTGTCTCTTTTCTCCTTCAGCAGTCATGCTTCAAATGGGTCCTTCTGCAGAGCAGTGGCTTGAAGTAACAATCACCCTCCCTTCCTCACAGCAGTCTGCCACAGAACAAAGCCCCTGGAATAATGTCAGTTGAAATGATGAAGTATGTCTTTTCTATACATCCATAAGGATACTTATAGTGTCTTCCTGGTTCTAAAGGAGAGGATATAGTTCATTATTAGCAACAGCTCTAAATCTTTCTTACTATGTGCAACTTAACTCTTTTATTAACCATAGAACTTATATGTATATTAGAGGCCCAGTGCTCGAAATTTGTGCACGGGTGTGGTCCCTAGGCCTGCCCGGCGATCAAACCACATGTGTCTGGCGTGGAAGGGCAGGTCCCAGCTGACCTCTGGGTCCTGGGCAGCACCTGGGCTCCTGGATCCCCACGCGTCCCCCTCCGCCTGAGTCCTCAGGCCCCTGCGCAGCCCCCTCAGCACCTGGGAGCTGGGTGGCAGTCCTGCCCCCCACTGCTGTCATTGGTTGCTGTCTACAGGGTGATTGGCAGGGCAGGGCCCAGCTCACACCCACCTTGGCCTAGCACCACCCACTCACCTGCTCCACCATTCCACCACGGTCCTGCTCTCATCGGGGCCCTGGCCTCCACTGCCACCCACTGCCAGCACCGAATTGCTGATGCCTGCTATGTTCCGCACCGCCCCCTGGTGGTCAGTGCACATTATAGCGAGTGGTCGAACTCCTGGTTGAGGGGAAAACTTGCGTATTAGCCTTTTATTATATACTAGAGGCCCGGTGCACAAAATTTGTGCACTGGAGGGGCGGGGTTGGTCCCTCAGCCCAGCCTGTACTCTCTTGCAGTCCAGAAGCCCTCGCGGATGTCTGACTGCTGTCTTAGGCCTGTTCCCCCTCTAGCTGAGTTGCGCTCCCTCTATGGGAGTGTACTGACCACCAGGGGGCAGCTCCTGCTTTGAGTATCTGTCCCCTGGTGGTCAGTGTGCATCATAGTAACCAGTCGTTCTGCCTTTTGGTCAATTTGCATATTAGCCTTTTATTATTATATATAGAAGATAAGAATAACTCATGGACACAGACAGTAGTGTGGTAAAGATCTGGGGCAGGTGAAGGGGGTGAGCTAGAAGGGGTCAATGGAGAAAAAGGGGTACATCTGTATTACTTTCAACAATAAAGATAAATTAAAAAAAACAAACAAACAAGAGGAAAGATACCAGGAACTTTCTAACATATAACAAACATTAGATTTCTATTCTTAGAATAAGCTCTGACTCAAATACTGTTTTATACTAAGTATTAGTATGGAATATGCATTCCTCAAGAAATTTATGGAGAAAAAACATGTCTTTAGAGTTATATGATAATCACTCATGAGATGTTGCTAGTCATCCCCAAAGCTTTTATGGAAAAAGACAGATAGAATCTTTACATCAAAACAAACAGATTGAATTCTTTGCAATTTTAGCAAGTGGGTTGATTGAGAATTCCTCTCAGAGGTAGTTGATTAAGCTGTGACTGTAGGGGTCGTTTACTTGATGCATACACTATGTAAAGGTCAGGCCTGCACATGAATAGCTACTCTATGTAAAAAGCCTACCTTCCCCAAAAGCATGATTGCCACTGTACTGCCACACAGTATTGTCTTGGCATTACTGTGAAAGAATAAAAGCCCCAAACCTTCCAGTACCCTGCAAGACCCAATATCACAAAATTCCCTCTTCTGCCCCTCACATTGTATCTCCTATTTTCTCCCCCTCCTGGTCAGCTCCACTGCAAGCATAGACCACCCTGCTATTCACTAGGACACTCCCTTCACAATTTCATCTTGGTCTGAATTGTTCTTCCTTTACAGATTCACTTGGCTATCTCTGTTTCCTCTTTCTGTATTTTCATAGCACTTATTACTATCTAACATAAAAACAGAATTTATATATATATTATGCTTATTGATCATTGTCTGCAAGAAAAAATTCATTTACTTCATATTATCTTTTTGAGCAGGGCTCTATTTTGTTAATTGTATCCTAAGTGTCGATATCTGTACCTGATACAGTGTAGACACACAGATATTTATTGAATGAATGAATTAGTGAAACCATGAACCATCTTCTTTTCTCATTACCTTGTAAGACACTCGCTACATATTTAAAAGTAATTACCTCAGCAACTTAATTTCCTATTAACAGATTCCCTTTTTTAGGTTCAAGCTCTGACACCAGGAGGTCCATAAAGTAATGCATTTTTTAAAAATATATATATTTTTATTGATTTCAGAGCAGAAGGGAGAGGGAGAGAGAGAGATAGAAACATCAATGATGAGAGAATCATTGATTGGCTGCCTCTTGCATGCCCCCTACTAAGGATTGAGCCTGCAACGTGGGCATGTGCCCTTGACCAAAATCAAACCCAGGATCCTTCAGTCCACAGGCTGATTCTCTATCCACTGCACAAAACCAGCTAGGGCAAGTAATGCATTTTGATAACTGCAATGAAATAACATGTTGACCTACTCACTCAGCTATATGCAAATTGTGCTTATCAAATGACATATTTTGTATTTAAAGTATCAGGGATCTGAGAGAATCAAGCTGAAAATCTAGATTTTAATGAGGAGACTTGAAAAGAAAGTTTGCTACTCTAGTGTATGGGGCAAAGGGAAGGAGCTGGTTATTCCAGGGTGCATTGAGAAGAAAAAGGAGAGGACTAGGGGTGAACCTGGGTTTTGGAAGGTGATATAAACATGATAGGGCAAAATAATCCAATGGAGGAGGAACAAAAACTTAAAGAAAAACTGTTCATTTTTGTTGTTGTTGTTGACAGTATTACAAATGTCCCCCAATTACCCCCTCCCTGGCTTAGCCCCCTTCCTCCCAATCTCTGCCCCACCCCAGGCCTTCACACTATTGTCTGTGTCCATATAGTATTAATAGGGCCAGCCCAGCTTGTTGCATTTCAACAAGTCTTTGGGAAAAGCCTTTGATTTTCATCAATTTATTAGGAAGTTTAGAAATACATATATCCACTAAAGGGAACATGTTCACACAAATTGGAAGTGCATTGACCCTGCTCCTTTCTGTAAAAGAAGAAATAAAGAAGAAAAATAGAAGGATTAGTGGACATCAAGATTAGAGATGTGATGGAAAAAGTATTGGATGGCAGAGTTCACATTTCTCAAGAGGCCAGGTACAGGTCTTTCCCCCTCAAGTCATGCACTACAGTGCTTTGAATCATATGTGATTTTCTATTCTAGGCAGCCAATTTCCCTGGTCACCTTAATGACCTAAAGGGAGAGCAACAATGGTTGTGATAAACATGCATGTTTTTGCACCATTCCTGTCCTGATGACAGGTGGCACCATTCCAAGAGTTAAATATCTCTCTCGAAAATAGTTGGAATACATTAAATGTCTTACTAGTATATATGTTCTAAATCAGTTTGTTTTGTTCCTCTCAAGATATTAGAAGTTCTGACCCAATTTTTTATATTAACCTATATATTCTTAAGAAAAATAGATCATAATTTAAAGGGATTTAAGTGGTGAAAAGTCTAAATCTATTACCTTAATTTCCTTTTTTTATAGATTAAATATTGCAGGATCATTTTTGAGACTAATTTTTGATGTAATTCCTCAGGGAATATGAGCTTTTGCTATCTGAGGTGATTTTTTTTTCTTTTAAATCAATGTGTCCACTAAGGAGCATATTATTGTGCACCAGATGGAATTAAATGAACCATTGTGTGAACTTGGCATTTTTAGATCGGATTACCTGAATGTAATTACCTGCAGACAGTTTCTAAATATGTGTTCATAAGGGATTAGTTTATATAAAGAGATTCTCTTCTATTCTCATTTTTTTTCTTCTTACAATGTGTTTAGTCATTTTGGCTTATTGTAGCGTCATGTTCTGCCACCGATAATGGTGAGAATTAATCCTGAACTACCAGAATTGATGAGACAGAACAAGTGGACAGCTGTTTAAAAAACAAACAAATAGACAAGGGACAACTTACAAGAGAGATTGTTATAGTTTTGTGCCATATACAATTAGAATCATCTGCCCCAATTCTAATAATACTGAAATTTGGAGAAATTAATCTGTGTGTTAAACAGATTTTTTTTTCAGGAATTTATCCCCAAACTGGAATCCAGTATTTTATTTCCTGTTGCCATTTTTAAATCACATCAGTTGAAGAATATGAATGTTTACACATTTTTATCACATTTTATTCTGTTTTCCTCGGGAAGGAATAGAATTAGCTTTCTGTGAGTCATCTCTTCACATAGGGCGTACACCCTCTGGGTGATATTTTTTAGTGGACCATGACCTCTTGTTCTCACTCCTTAAATAATGAGGAGAGATTACGCATGTTTCCCACACTGATATTAAGTGCACAATTTCCTCTTAGTACATAAATATATATTTAGGCTATTGGAAGAATGGGAATTCAAAACTCTATTTTAGATTCTCTGCACTACAATTTTATCTTTCTTTTTAAAAATGAATTGTCCCACAGGGTGTGGTTGAGCATAGACCTATGAACCAGGAGGTCATGGTTTGATTCCCAGTCAGGGCACATGCCCAGGTTGTGGGCTCAATTCCCAGTGTTGGGTGTGCAGGAAATAGCTGATCAATGATTCTTTCTCCTCATTGATGTTTCTTTTTTTTTTTTTTTTCAATGTCTTATTTTATTTATTTTTATTTATTTATTTATTTTTTTAATTAAATCTTTATTGTTCAGATTACATTTGTTCCTCTTTTTTTTCCCCCCCCATAACTCCCCTCCTCCCAGTTCCCGCCCCACCCTCCGCCCTCACTCCCCACCCACTGTCCTCATCCATAGGTGCATGATTTTTGTCCAGTCTCTTCCCGCATCTCCCATTCCCCTTTCCCCCCCAAGAATAGTCAGTCCATTCCCTTTCTATGTCCCTGATTCATTATAATCACCAGTTCATTCTGTCCATCAGATTATTTATTCACTTGATTCTTAGATTCACTTGTTGATAGATGCATGTTTGTTGTTCACAATTTGTATCTTTACCTTTTTCTTCTTCCTCTTCTTAAAGGATACCATTCAGCATTTCGTATAATACTGGTTTAGTGGTGATGAACTCCTTTAGCTTTTCCTTATCTGTGAAGCTCTTTATCTGACCTTCAATTCTGAATGATAGCTTTGCTGGATAAAGTAATCTTGGTTGTAGGTTCTTGGTATTCAGCACTTTGAATATTTCTTGCCATTCCCTTCTGGCCTGCAAAGTTTCTGTTGAGAAATCAGCTGACAGTCCTATGGGTACTCCCTTGTAGGTAACTGACTGACTTTCTCTTGCTGCTTTTAAGATTCCCTCTTTGTCTTTTGCCCTTGGCATTTTAATTATGATGTGTCTTGGTGTGGTCCTCTTTGGATTCCTTTTGTTTGGGGTTCTCTGCACTTCTTGGACCTGTAAGTCCATTTCTTTCACCAGGTGGGGGAAGTTTTCTCCCATTATTTCTTCAAATAGGTTTTCAATATCTTGCTGTCTCTCATCTTCTGGCACCCCTATTATTCTGATGTTTGTACGCTTGAAGCTGTCCCAGAGGCTCCTTACACTATCTTCGTATTTTCGGATTCTTTTTTCCTTTTGCTTTTCCGGTTGGGTGTTTTTTGCTTCTTTGCATTTCAAATCTTTGACTTGATTCTTGCGCTCCTCTGGTCTGCTATTGGGAGTCTGTATAATATTCTTTATTTCAGTCAGTGTATGCTTAATTTCTAGTTGGTTCTTTATCATAGCATCGAGGGTCTCATTAGTTTTCGTGAGTCTCTCATCAAGTTTATTGGCTGCTTCTAGCACATTATTGCAAGCCCTCAAAATTGCATTTTTTAGCTCCATATCCTCCATTTCTGTCATGTTTTTTTGTCTCCGCATCTTTTATGCTTTCTTGGTGCACCCCCTTGTGGTCTTTGTGCGCAGTCTTGTTCTAGTTAAGCCTTGATTGTTGTAGTTAATACTAGAGGGATTTGACCACCAGGCCGACTGGCTGTGAGAATCAGCTGTGTGGAAAACTTCTGTCCTCTGGGGAGGTGCTAATCTAGCCTTTGCCTGAGGCGATCCGGCAAATGGCTCTGCGCAGGGCTTGAGTGGGGCGGGTCGCACGGGATCAACAGGGTGAGCGGAGGGAGCAGTTATGGCTGCTCTCAGTCCCGTTCCCAGAGGCTCTGCTTCTCAGAACCCCAGCAATGGCTGCAAATCTCGGAGAGAAGGCTGCCCTCACGTTTCAACTGATGCCAGACAATCCCGCTTCTCCCGTTTGAGTCTGGGTCCCTAGAGACTCACCCGGATCTGGAGCTCAGAGTCTGAGACTTCCTCCTGATTGAAAACGACAACCGCGCCCTCAGCCACCAGCCCGCTTTTCGCACGTACCTCCGCACCTTTAAATTTTCCACACTGTGCCTCTTCTGAGCCTCGGTATGCTGTTGTCTTTCCTTCTAGTTGAAGAGTCTGTCCTCGGCCAGCCTTCCTGTGGTTCTGGGTGATGTCCGTTCCGTCTTTTAGTTGTATTTTTGAAGTGGTTGTTTGCGGCAGCAATCTCAGGTGTTTACCTATGCCGCCATCTTGGTCTCTCACCATTGATGTTTCTATCTCTCTCTCTCCCTTTCCCTTCTCCTCTGAAATCAGTAAAAAATATATTTAAAAATAAAAATATATTGTCTATATAATTTTCAAGTTGTTGCTACTCTCTTGGAGCAGTTGGCAAAGAACATATAATATGAGTTAGGGCAACATCAAGTTTAATGTAAAAAATGTGACTTATGCCCTAGCTGGTTTGGCTCACTGGATAGAGCGTTGGCCTGGGGACTGAAGGGTCCGGGGTTCGATTCCAGTGAAGGCCATGTACCTTGGTTGCGGGCACTTCCCCAGTAGGGGATGTGCGGGAGGCAGCTGATCGATGCTTCTCTTTCATCGATGTTCCTAACTCTCTATCCCTCTCCCTTCCTCGCTGTAAAAAATCAATAAAATATATATTTTTTAAAAATGTGACTTATAATTTCATATTATTTCATATACTATATGCTTATTTTTTTTCTGAATCTTATAAACTTTCTGATGACTCTAGTGAGGCATATACCCAAAGTGTATGACTTCTTTTTCTTCTTTTTTTTTTTTTTAATATATTTTATTGATTTTTTACAGAGAGGAAGGGAGAGGGATAGAGAGTTAGGAACATCGATGAAAGAGAAGCATCGATCAGCTGCCTCCTGCACATCTCCTACTGGGGATGTGCCCGCAACCCAGGTACATGCCCTTGACCGGAATCGAACCTGGGACCTTTCAGTCCGCAGGCCGACGCTCTATCCACTGAGCCAAACCGGTTAAGGCTTCTTTCTCTTCTTTTAGCAAGAGCGTGAGTATGCTAAGTTGCCATCAGGAATTCACTTTTAGAGAATTCACCTAGTATCTTATTCTAAAATACCTGATCATCTGGAAAAAAATAATGAGCAGAACTTTGCAAAAATGAAATAACTATAGATAATCAAATATGTGCTGTCAGTTTGTGACTTGTCATTAATTTATGTTGAAAACAGGTCACTTCCAAATAAGGAAAAATTGACATTGATATTAACATAGACTTGAAGTTAATATTATATATGTTATAGGTTCTAAGTTGTAAAACAAAAGAAAAAGACTTTGGCTACCTTAAGCGAAAAGTAGTCTGCAGAATACATGGTGGGCTTATTAATGGGAGTCTCAAAAATCAACCTTGAAGGCAAAAAGGTACATAATTGTTATTGGGGGTTTGGAAGCAGGGATGACAGGCATGATCTTCTAGAATCTTCAACAGCTTTATTGAGCTATCATTCACATGGCATACAAGTCACCTATTTAAAGTGGTACCCAGAGAATGCCTCTACCACTCTTGCTAGCTTTGTTTCTCTAAAGGAAGAGTCTAAGTCCGAAAGAAGCACCTAGTTGGCCAGGCTTGTGCCACAGGTCCTCTTTCAGCTGGTGTCAGAGCTGGTGAGGGTATGGAGTGGCTGGGCATGAGGGAATGAAATATCCAGAAGCAGCTTCATGGATTTACTCTTGCAACAAGTAAGGTGGGAAAGATGAGGCAAGGGTTATTTGCAGTGGTGTGTTGGTAACTATTTAATAACTAGCTCTGCAGAAAGAAAAAAAAAAGACATTTCTTTAAGAATTTACAGATTTCCATGGTGTAAATATTTCAACTATAAGAAATAATTTGAAGCAACCAATAAGGTTGCTTTCAGAGCTGGGAAGAGATACTCACAATGTATTCTTAAGAGCTAAAAAGAGCTGGCTTCAGCACACTACTAGATTTCTCCCCAAATGAACACAATTGCTTTCAGAGTGGGAGAATGAATGCTAAGTAGAAAAAAAATAGCATATATTCAGGTATTCAGCAATGCTATCATTTAGAATTGAAGGACAGGTAAAGATCTTCCTAGACAAAAAAAAGCTAAAGGAGTTCATCACTGTCAAACCAGTATTACAATAAATGTTGAAGGTTCTTCTTTAAGAAGAAAAAATAAAAGATCAAAAATATGAATAATAAAATGGCAATAAATACATATCTACCATTCATTAAAAAAAGTAGTAGAAAATGTTATGAATTAGAAACAATCCTATATAATAAAAGGCAAATATGCAAATAGACCAAACAACAGAATAACCGGAACAATTGAACAACCGGTCACCATGACGTGCACTGACCTCCAGGGGGTGTGTGCGGAACATGGCAGGCTTCAACCATGGTGGGAAGGTGGAGCAGGTGAGTGGAGGCGCCAGACCAAGGCAGGGCACTGGTCACTGTCATCAGGGCGAGCCTCTGGTGCTTATTGAAAATTCTTTGCTCCCTCGCACCGAGGTCCTGCCCAGCACTCACACCTGCTTCTGGTGCTCAGTGCTGGTCCAAATCACTCGGTGCCAGCAGCAGCTTCTGGCCCTGATCACCCCTGAGGGCTTCTCCACCTTCCCCTGCTCCCGAGGGGTGATCAGGGCAGCAGCTGCCACTTGCACCCACTGATGGTGCTGGCCCCAATTGCTTCATGCTGTCAGCAGGTGCGAACAGGGCCAGCACTGTCAGTGTGTGGGAGTAGCTTCAGTGGGAGCAGGGTTGCTGGCAGACAATGAACCGGGGGCCGTGGCAGGAGGGGCTGGGAAGGGGTGCGGAGGATGGGCCAAGACCCACCCCTGTTCCTACTGCAGCCTCTCGGCCCACAGTTCCTTTTAAGATTCACGAATTCATGCACTGGGCCGCTAGTGACAAAAACACTAAAGACCAATTCATCATAAGTAAAACAAGAGCATGATATTAGAGAACATCAACTTTCTACTAGCCAGGAATGAATGAAAAAGTAGAGAATTTCTACTACAGTACCTAAGCCATAAATTCCCAAAAGTTTTCTATAAACATATTAAATTTTCTTAATTGTAAACAATGAGATCTGAAGAAAATTACTTCAGTTTTAAAACATAATTTACTTTAAATAGATATGTTAAAATTCATCAAATTCAATATATTAAAAGTAAAAAGCTAATTTTGACCATCATTTTCACATTGAAAAGTTATCATTATTCAAGTCTCCATTTTACATTTTGTATAATGTCTATTTCTTTTTAAAAAAACATATTTTTATTGATTTCAGAGAGGAAAGGAGAGGAAGAGAGAAATAGAAACATCAGTGATGAGAGAGAATCATTGATTGTCTGCCTCCTGCACACCCCACACTGGGAATTGAGGTGGCAACCCGGGCATGTGCCCTTGACTGGAATCGAACCGGGACCCTTCAGTCCTCAGGCCGACACTCTATCCACTGAGCCAAACCAGCTAAGGCAATGTCTATTTATTACACATTCTAATTTCTAGCTGATGATGTATAGGGAGAAGACTTATGAAAAATAAAATTACATGCAATGTGCCTACAAAAAAAATAGAAAATTTTATAAAAGGGGATAAGAAATAGTAGCTAGATGTTTAAGAGGAATTGATTGAAACCAGAAGATGAAAGTGTTTCAAGAAGAAAGTAGTTGGGAATCATAAAAAACGAATGAAGAGTCAAGTAAGAAGTTCTCAGAATAATTCAATGAATTCATTAAGAAAAATGGTAACAGATGACACTGACATTGGTAACAACTAAAAAGAATTTGTGTACTTGATATATTGCTTTTATATCAGTAAATAAACCTCTTATAGAATATGAAAATGTTCCCTTCATCACATGCTGGCATTTCCTAGTTTTGAAGATCGTCTCTGCTTGGCTATGCATTTGATAATGATATGTCTCCAATTCTCCTTTGGCTTCATGCTCTGAGTCATGTTATGAATACATTGATGTCATGCTATCATGAAAGGAAACTAATAACAATTTATCAAGATTATAATTAAGCGTTTGGAAAGGCAGTATGAAATAACCATTTGGAAATTAATGAGGAGGTGACCCTGTTACTACTAAATGTCAAAGAATGGAGAATTTGTATGAGGTCCCCAAATGTCTTTGCAACAGGCACAGTACAAATGCAGAACAAGCGAGTTAGGGAATCTCAGAAGGAGACCATCTTAAGTACAACTGTTTCATATTTACTCAAGGACACAACACTAAACAGAGATGAGGTGGTTACTTAGAGCTGACTCCAATGCAACAACCTTGACAAGATCTTCTGCCTCTGGGTCCCCTTCGGAACACAGCTGCTGCAATCTGCACAGATGTAGGATTCTGCTGAGGACAGGAAAGAACCGAACATTGGCTACACCAGTGCCCCTTTCGACCCAGGCTTGCAACACCAATCTAAAAAATGTACACTGGGAGCTCCTGTGATTTCTGTGAGGGGTTGTTTACCAAGCCCTGCATCCCCTAGTTCTGAAATCAGACTCAGCAGCAGGATGACTCCTACCCCTTCCAGGGATGAGAGCAGACAGAGGCTCCATCTCTACTTCAGACCTTTCTATCCTTCCACCTGGGCAGTTCCCAGGGAGATGACTCCTGAGTATATCTATAGTTTGTTGCTACACACACATATTGAAACAAATGTTTTCATTTCTTCATTGAGAGGTTACTTTTTATTTACCATCTGTTTTAACTTTTATGTTAATTATAAAAATAACAGCTTATTATAAAAGTCAAATAAAGTGAATATTTATAAAATAAAACCTAAGAACCCTATCTTAGCCCTCCCCTAGGTTTAACATAGCTCCCTGGATTGTCACTGATAATGGTTTGGGCTTTATCTGCCATATACTAGTATCTGCATTTACCAATCACATACACAATGTATGAAGGCTATTTACTACATGTGTGTATATAGTTGGGTGTATACAGATATATGGAAGATAATGCCCAAAGCATTATCTTAGGCCACTCCCTTAGAAGTCTGTTTTATTTATTGTTTGCAAATCCCCAAGATTTCTTGCCCTAGCTTGAATCGTTGACTAGGAAATGCCCATAAGATATGTAGCCCTAGCATATGTGGTGATGGATTTCAGAACACACAGCTGGGACCACTGATCAATTTTGTTCCCTGATATCAAATATATGAAAAGCACATTTTCATAGTTGCCTCATACTTTTCAGTCTCAATACAAGCAGCCAGAAAAATCCTTTTAAAAGGTACATCAGATCATGTCTCTTCTCTAATCAAAATGTTCCACAAGCTCTTCATTTTATTAAGAATAAAAGCTAAATTCACACCACAGCCTCAGTGCCCTTTGTGACCTGCCCCTCACTCCCATCTCCCCTCCTTACCTCTTCAACTTAACATCCTACTTTTCTTCCTGGTCACGCCATCCTAGAGACTCCAGAGCCACTCTGTTCCCTCAATATACCAGGCAAGATAAGGCCTCTGGCTTCCTAACTTATGGAGAAAATCGATGTAATCACCAAGAATTGCACTGGCTTACTCTCTCCATGGGAAGCTCTTCCCCAAGATATCTCTGAGGCTCATTCTTTGACCTTTTGCAAGTCTGTGGTCAACAATGACATTCTTGATGAGGTTTACCTGGTTTATGCTTTTTAAAACAGGAAAAGTATTGACCTTGATATTTCCAATATCCTAACCTAGTTCTGCTTTTTTATTTTATATAGCATTTTTTATATGCAGGATTCTATATGTTGTATGCCTATTGTTTGTCCTTCCCCACCAGAATATAAGCTCTGCAAGAATAGGACTTTAGTCATTGCAGCCCTATACCCTAGTAATAGTAGCCATTCAGTGAACAATGGAAGAATAGGTGGATGGATGAGTAAATATACACACATATTTAGGAGTTAGTGTAGCAAAATGCATTAGCATGTCAGACTGGCGGGCTCCATCAATTATCTGCTCTAAATAGGTATCTATAATAATAAAAGCATAATATGCTAATTAAACCGGACAACCGAAAGACTTTCTGGACATCATTCTGGCCATCCTTCTGGACGACCTTCCTGATAAAGCCACGGCATTGGGGGCCGAGGCAGAGGTGGTTAGGGACAATCAGGCAGGCAGGCGAGTAGTTAGGGGCAATCAGTCAGGTAGGCAGGGTGGTTAAGGAAAATGAGGCAGACAGGTGAGCAGTTAGGGGCAATCAGGGAGGCAGGCAGAGTGCTTAGGGATAATTAGGCAGGCAGGCGAGTGGTTAGGAGCCAGCAGTCCTGGATTGCGAGAGGGATGTCCAACTGACAGTTTAGGCCCAATCCCGCACATCAGACATTTCCCGAGGGATCCCAGATTGTGAGAGGGTGCAGGCCGGTCTGAGGGGCCTCCCCCCCCCCCGCCACTGTGTACAAGTTTCATGCACTGAGCCTTTAGTAATAATTATAACTGTAGTCATAAGGAGTACCTAAAACCTCTCCACATGGTTGTTATGAAGGTTCGGGTAATAACTAGTTAATAATTTTTAAAAACACAAAACAGCTCATGAAATATATTAAGTGGTTAATTAATGTTACTTACTACTATTATTTTTCATTTTATATATATACTAGAGTCCTGATACGTGAAATTCATTCAAGAGTAGGCCTTCCTTTCCCTGGCTGCTAGCACCTGGGACCCGGGCTTCCCTCCCAACTTTGGCTTCATCTGGAAGGTCGTCCAGAAGGATGTCTGGTCTAATTAGCATATTAGGCTTTTATTATTATAGACTAGAGGCCCGGTACACGAAATTTGTGTACTGGGGGGGTCCCTCATCCTGGCCTGCACCCTCTCGCAGTCCAGGACTCCTCAGGGGATGTCCACCTGCTGGCTTAGGCCTGATCACCCCAGGGATTGAGCCTAAACTGGCAGTCAAACATCTCTCTTGCAGTCTGGGGCTCTCGCAGTCCAGGACCCTTCGCTCCTTACTGCCCGCCTGCAGCAGAGGCAGGAGAGGCTCTTGCCACCGCCGCTGCGCTTGCCAGCTGTGAACCCGGCTTCTAGCTGAGTGGCACTCCCCCTGTGGGAGCGCACTGACCACCAGGGGGCAGCTCCTGCATTGAGCATCTGCCCCCTGGTGGTCAGTGCACATTATAGCGACTGGTTGTTCTGCTGGCCAGCCAGGAGGAGGTGCCCTGGTCAAACTCCCGGTTGAACTCCTGGTCAAGCTCCTGGTCAAGGGGACAATTTGCATATTAGCCTTTTATTATATAGGATATATATTCAGTAGACACAAGTTACTTTGTCTTGTCCACCATCCTCTATAGGGAACTTCTGTTCCCTCCAAGCTAATAGTTTCTGCACAATTGTCATATTCTCATTCTCCAATAGCATCTAATTTCAGTCAGAGGAAAAACCTCATTCTATCAAGAGCCCCTACAAGGTGACAGGTGATTGGTCCTCAAAGAGTATCTGACTCAAACAGGAAAAGCCAAGTCTTACTTGAAAATTTGAACTTAGAATCACAGGTTGTATTGTCAATCCCACTTCAACGGTAGTAACTAAAGAAGTAAGATGAGAGGAATCAGCTCCCTTGTTTCTGAATCCATAGACACATTTGTTTTAGGTAAGTACGACAATAAAATTCACCCAAGGAAAAACAAATTAAAAGCCAGAGTCCTGGAAATGTCTGAGTTCCTGGTTCCAATTGGTTTTCAGATCTAGTTGCATCTTGTCAAATTTGTGTATAAATTGTGTAAGTCGCCGAAACCGGTTTGGCTCAGTGGATAGAGCGTCGGCCTGCGGACTGAAGGGTCCCAGGTTCGATTCCGGTCAAGGGCATGTACGTGGGTTGCGGGCACATCCCCAGTAGGAGATGTGCAGGAGGCAGCTGATCGATGTTTCTCTCTCATCGATGTTTCTAACTCTCTATCTCTCTCCCTTCCTCTCTGTAAAAAAATCAATAAAATATATTAAAATAAATAAATTGTGTAAGTCCTTTCTTGTATTTTCTTAGTCAACCAGTTGCTCTTCTTTTCCCTAAGAATTTGCAAGTTTGGTTTCTGTATTAAAAATGGAGGAATCAAATGTATACCATTTGTTTTGCTATAATTTAGGATATTAAAATTGAGGCAGGAATAAGGGTGAATTCCTATTTATTCCCTAAAATATCCTCAGAAGAGCTGTTCACAAGAAATTTATTATAATGTCATATTAATTGGAGACATTCCAATGACATATCACAATGTTAGAAAACATGTAATGAGATATCAATTAGTTAGGAGGCTTAAAATATGGTCTAGGATATAAATTCTGTTCATAGGATCCTCTGAGAACTGCCTCTCTGGCCAGGCAGATTAGGGCTTTTCTGTTTTGTCGGACCTGGACCTGGGGTTGGAGCTCCTCATGAGAAGCCTGCTCCTCATGAGGATTTTTTCTCTTCCACAGGTAATCAGAACAATTTGCCTGAAACAATCTCTTTATAACATGCTATTCTCACCACCGCTCATAACTAAATGTAGTAGAAATTTCTCCAACAATATTGACATTGGTAAAAGGTGCTTCGTTTCTAGATCAGACAATTCAGTCACCATGTGTTTGATGGCAAGAATCATGATCTGCTGACTGTTAGCATCTAAGCCTTTTATGTTTCCGACACAAAATTTAGGTAGACCTCTCAGTAATCTGCTCCTCTAGGAAAGTAAAAAACTCTAGATCGTCTTCTGAAAATTCCTGTAACTCATTTGGGAGTAATGCATTTTAAACTTCTATGTTCAGATGACCTGCTCCAGGATCTTGTAAAAGGTACATTCTGATTCAGAAGGTGTGGAAGGGAGCTTGAAATTTTGCCAAGTGATGTTGATACTGCTGGTCTACAGACCGCACCTTGATTAGAAAGTCCTAGAGAATTTCTTATTTATTGGGCCTATACACTGTTCTAATGTAATGTCAAAGTGCCACAAAGGTTTCAATGTATCTCTCCTTTGCAGAACAGCCACTCCTGCCCCACACTTTTTTTGTTGTTGTTAAGTAAATTATATAGTGTCAGATTAAAAACCTTTTTACTGAAACTCTCCTTCTGGGAATTGAAATATAAGTTGATTAATCCCTATGATATGGCCATGGTTCTTATATCACTAATGGTGTCCTTTGTGAAGATTATACATCAGATATCCAATAGAATGAGCCAAGAAAATCGATTCCTTATGTGTGACTGTAAGTGCGCAGGAAAGTATGTTTTCATTGTGCATTATCTTTTGGATTTAAGTTAGATCTTACCATGGAGCTGGGAAATAGGGAAATTGTAAATAAACATTCCTAATTTATGCATTGTTTCACTTTTACATTTTATTTTTCCCAATCTAAAATTTCACATATAAATCAACAACATTCCTTTTTTTGTTTCTTTAGAGACAGTTAAGTCTTATATATGTAGAACCTCAAAAAATGTTATTCATGGATCCAGTATAATAATAATGGCACCAACTCTTTGGGGGAAAATTGTATTCTTTTCTGTTTTGAAGTATTTCCCAGATGACACTAACTAGAACATTAGATGCAGCCCGTTGTAAGTATAGTCTGCTGGAAGTCTGTACACATAAGGGGTAATCAAAGAACATGTTTTCCATTGATGTGGACATGTTAGTATATAACGCTTTGGCCCCAGAAGATTGAGAGCAAGATGTAGAATTTAGCTCTTCTAGGTCGCTTTGTGTTCAGCCCAAGTTGGTTATGATTAATACCGCCAACATCAACAGCTGTCCTGGGACTCATGTGAAACAGAAATGGTCTCAGTCTAGTTCACTTGCGACAAGTGCCCACACCATGAAAATCATCACCCTCATTATCACCCTTGTAGGCAGCATTGGGAGTCGGAATGGTTTAGAAGCTGAATGTAAGACCTCCCTACAAACGAGCCCTTCAGCAATAAGTCAGGATCAACTGAGGCTCATTATAAGAAAACTGTTTCACTCCTGTGCAGCATCGGCTCTCTAAATAATGCCATTAGATCTCCAGGGCAATTTATGTAGACCAATAAACTGGCCATAAAATATCATAAGACCATGACATATTATTAGTTCTCCCCCTTTGCACATATGAGCATCTATTACAGGTGGAAACTCTGGCGCTTGTAAGACCTACTCTTGGCGACATTAGGAAGAACACATGGAAGGGCTTGCCCTTGACATAGACAGTGTAGTTTCAGCCAGAATCCTGGCCTGTTAATAATTTCTGGTCTTTAACGGCTGCTTTTTATAGTTAATAAGTCATGTTATACCTTTCTAGCATTGCTATGTACTGATTGGAAACTGAAAAATACTTTTGATCATTGTCATCTGACATGCCAATTATTCACATTTATAAACAATAAATGTATAATTTATATAATTCAGTAAATATAACCATGTCATGCAGCAATTTCTAGAGAATATTTTAAAAATCTAGCGCCATAATCACATTCCTCATCAGAAAGGAGTCTCTCTAATACCTTAGGAATCTCAACAACAATGTCTATTTTCTAATAGCAGGTAGATGGATTTACCACCACGCTGAGGTGAGAAGTAGTTGTGTTGTTTCTGAGTTGTCCATACCTTGGGTATGGGGTGGAAAGAATGAGCTATGCACTTGTTCTGGCACCCTCAATTACACACTAATCAAAAGAACCAGGTTATTACTATAAAAGTGAAGTATTCTGTCATTGGTAATTTTACAATCCAACAACATATTTTTTATTGCCATAAGCATACTTATTTGAGGATAGGCAATTAAATCTAGCACAAAAATGCCAGGTGACCAGCATCAATAACAACAACAACAAGAACTTGGTGCCCACCTCCAAGAAAGTTGAAACTAGTTTGAATATCTCTAAAAGGTTATTGTCAAGCTTTAAGCTTTAAAAAATTAGAGATGTGTGATTCACTTCTTGGCCTCTTACCTTTCTTGTTAAGGCCATTTTTTTCTAAAACATTTCAAATATAGAAAAGAATAGAAAAAAATATAGTACACATTTATGGGTTTGCTACCAAGATTAAGTAGATATTAACATTTGCTATATTTGCCTTAAAAGAAAAGAAAATTGCAGATACATGAAAGTCCACCTATTCCCCTTCTCTTTATCTTTCCTCAGAGTAAATTGGTATAATTCATTTATATGCAATCCTTTGCACTTTTTTTCCATTTGCACATACCAAAAAATGTATACCATCAAACATATATGTTAAGAATTCAGAGAAATAATATTTTATGTTTTTTAAGCTTTACTTTTTTGTTCTCAATATTATGTTTGATATTTATGTTATCGTCTGTAGCTCTATTTCAGTCATTTTCACTATTATATAACATTCCATTGGATAAATGGATAACAGTTTTATGTTAATGTTATTCTACAGGAGAATAATTAGATTATTTCACTTTTCTTTTAAAACAAGTAATGTTTCAATAAACATCACAATATATGTCTCCGTGGGTGTAATTGTGGGATTCTCTCTAGAATAGAAACCTATAAGGAATGCTGCTAATAATTATTTATGAGTATATTCAAATATACTGTGTTGCTAAATTGCTCTCCAAAGTGTTTATATCAATTAACATTCCCAACAGCAGCAGTTCCCATGTTGCCTCATTCTAATTTAATAGAAAAAAATGACAATATGATTGTAAAATGGCATCTCATCTGTTTGTATTTTTCTTTCCTAAAATATCAATGAGGACTTTGAGCATCATTCCATATTTTCATTAGTCATTAGGGTTTCTTTTCCATATCTAAGTCTTCTTTTCTGTTTGTTTGTTTGTTTGGCTCTTTTATCTTTACTTGCAATTAGTTTCTGTATTTCAATATTGATTATTTTGAGTTAAATGACTTGTAATTCTTTTAGGGTGAATCTTTTCTAAAACATATGATATCCAAAATAATTTTAAGTAATTAAAATATTCATTTATTCCCCTGGTAGTGACGAGGAAAGGATGTAGGTGGCAAACTTTGAGTCATAAAATTCAGCAAAATTTCTTTACTTCTATTTTTCCCCAAATCCCACTTATTAAAACACAGTTGCTACTGCTGTTCTTCCTGACTCTCTCTCTCTTTTTTACTAACATCTGTTTTCCTCTTTATTCTCCCTCTGTGTTTCCCACTTCTAACCAATTATTGATGGCTGTTGTCTCCTCAACACAAGCACACTTTAAACTTTCTATTGAAAATGTTCTTTGACATCCCGCTAATATTTTAAAGGTTATTTTATAGCATGTAAAGTAGTAAAATAAGAATCTTGCTCTGTGTATTTTATAGTAAAATACGCAGGTCAGTTAGTGCTTCTTCCATAATAGAACTACTTAGAATTATTTCTGTTTCTCATTTTTTAATAGTCTAATATATATGGATTTGGAGGAGGGGTATCTGCACACTTCTATTGCCTTTGATGACTCCCAGTTTGGCTTCAAATTAATACACTCTACATGTGTTGCATTGCAATTTCCCTTTTGTAACCCACAGAATCTTCCATGTCTTAACCAAGGAACTAAGGTCATATTTCTGATAAGAAGTTGAGTATTTCTCAATAGGGAAATTATGGTCTATCTTTTATTATGTAATATTCTTGGTGGCTTCCATTTTTAATATATATGTTTATAATTTTGTACAATGAATTCACTAAAGTAAATACTTTTGAGTAATGATGACTGCTAGAAAATACTAACAAAATGTCAGAATTCTTAAAAGTGCTTGGGAAGTTTTTTTTTCTAATGTTTAACTACCTAAAGGAGAAATTGCTGATCATTTTTAGGAACGTGCCAAATAAATCAAATGCAGGACTTTTTTGGCTCCATATGTTAAACTGTAGATGGAAAACATAACTATTTATGTCACCTGTTTATTTTTTCTATTATCTATTTTATAGCTTCTCTTAACATTTTGATAAATAAGACATTTTCCCCATTATATTAAGTTCTCATGACAGGTAATTACCCTTTACTATTAGCCCACTCCTAATTTACAGAGCATTTTACAAGACAAAGCACTTTACATGTTCGGTGATGGATAGTATTGCCATTTCACATGTGAGAAAAGTAAAGCTGAGTAGTGACATAAAGGTCACTGAAACTGTGTCTATTCTCAGACTCATTTCATTATTTTTATCTAATTGGATAGAAGGTAAAGTTCAACAATTAACTAGCAACTAATAACTAGCCACAAGTGAGTGATCATTTCAGAAGAGCTAAACTTCTAATGGCTTGTTGTAAATCACTGTTTTTTAAAAAATGAAGATATGTATTTATTTAAACAATGTACTGATACATGAAATGAAAGAAAAATATTCAGCTGTGTGTCAAGAGAATAGGTTAAACAACTTAGGTATTTACTAGGCTATAATGTGACATAATATAGACCTATCTATTTTATATTAAAATGACACAGGAGCCGAAACCAGTTTGGCTCAGTGGATAGAGCGTTGGCCTGCAGACTGAAAGGTCCCAGGTTCGATTTCGGTCAAGGGCATGTACCTGGGTTGCGGGCACATCCCCAGTGGGAGATGTGCAGGAGGCAGCTGATCGATGTTTCTCTCTCATTGATGTTTCTAATTCTCTATCTCTCTCTCTTCCTCTCTGTGGAAAATCAATAAAATATATTTTAAAAAAATAAAATAAAATGACACAGGAGATAATGATGTTCTTGGCTTCTAGACAAATTATAATATATAGAATATTAGTAACATGAAAGTTTTTGAGATTTTATTGGTTCATAAATGTGTGTTCAAGCCACTGGGTAAAATGTAATTTATCGCAAGGCAACATGTGGCAAAAACCAGAATCATATGTTTTTTGAGAAATAGATGGTATGTACAATGACTTATAAATCAATGCTTTCTGTCTCCAATAGACATTTTACAAAATTAAATCTCAAGAAATCTCATGCAGACCTTACCAGAAGATATATCCTCCCAGACTAACTAATGTTTTCAGCTGAAAATGTTAAATGGACCAGTATTGGGAAAGTTTAATCCTAATATAATAACCTATATAAATTTTAATTCACACTTAACCCAGACTGTTCTTCTTATTATTATTAATTTATACTTTTAAAGAGTTAATCACCTAATTCATGTGGTTTTCTGAACAACTGATGTAATTACCCCTTAGCTGAATCAGTTGAATTATGACTGTGTCATTAGCTCAGTAAAAATCCAGAAAACAATGGTAAAGCAATTGCTTAATCACCATGTTTAGCTATAGCTTCATGTTTAGCTATGACCTAAATCATACTGTATTTGTTATAGAAAATTATAGGCAGTAGTCACTTCAACCATTGTTTTTTACTCCCATAAGTTTCATAAACCAGCAACTCACAGATGGATCAATGTTTTGTGTAACTTGATGTTTAATAAATTTGGAGCTCCCTTCAAGAAGAAAGATTAAATTTTTTGAAAGAACAATGTAGTAAAACAACTTGAAAATGGTGTGTTGAGTATTTATTATATTTGTTTATAAAGTATTTTCATAAGATTACTTGTTTTATTTGTAATATAGGTTGTGTTTGACAACCAGCTTACAAAATCACTGAAAATGTAACTATTGGTACATGCAAATTGGTACAAGGCATCTCCATCACATCACCAGTTATCTCTATATCTCTAAGCAATATACTAACCACTACTTTTGATCTATAAAGTTCTATAGATATGACCTACTGATTTCTTATTATAATAGGCGAGAATTTAGCTCATTTATATTATTTCCTCTTTCCCTTTGGTAGCAGCTTCCAATAAGATCCACAAAGAGACTTTCTTCCTGATATTTAGTTTTTTTTATGTAGTCTCTTCCCATATTGAATAGGTCTACTTTGTGTAATTAATAAGATTTTGGAAAAACGATGGTGTGTGATTTTTAAGATTAGGTAAAAAAAAAATGTGTTGTAGCTTCTGCTTTACTTTCTTGAGTTGCTTATTCTGAGGAAAGCTAGTCACTGTCTTCTGACGACACTCAAACAGCCTATGGAGAGATCCATGTGGTGACGAGTTGAGACCTTCTGCCAATAGCAACAAGGACCCGCCGGCATATGAATAACCTATTTCAGAAGCAGACCCTCCAGTTGCAGGCAAACATTTACATAACCACAGCCCCAGCCAGAGGAGAGACACCGTAACCACCCAGATAAGCTGCTCCTCACTTTCTCACCCACAGAATTTATGAGATGATAAATGTTTATTGTTGTTTCAAGCCACTAATATATCGCATTTGTATTTCCTTCCAGTTTAGTTATATCAATATTCCCAGTTCCTCCACTCATTGTTCATTCATTTACTCAACAAATATGTGGGTACATATTGTTTACCTACTATGTGGCAGACACTAATCAAGTGTGAGAAGTAGAGCACTGACAAAATACTGACCTCACAAAGCTTGTATTTCCAGGAGAGGTTCTAAATAAATAGAAATACATTCTAGTACTGGGTGTTTATAAATACCCTGAGGAGAAACACAGCATGGTTAAGTAACAGGGATTAAAAGGTCAATATAAGTTTCTTGAGGAGCAAACGTTTGGGCAGAAAACGGAAGGTGGTGGGAGGAGCCATGTTAGTATCGGAAGTAAGCCATGTCAGGGCAGAGAGATTAGCAAGTGCAAGAGGGGGAAGCAGGATTGAATTTGTCTTGTTGAATTTGTCTTGATCCAAGGCCACTGGATCCCTTTAGGCACCTCTGACCCTTTAAACAGACTGTTTACAAGTCCTGTTTCTATTTACACCCCATAAAAATAAAAAAAAAATAAAATAAAAAAGCTTGGTTCTACTTTGTATAAATGGAGGGACTAAAGCTCCAAACTTCCCCTTCACCTGTGCCCTCCAGGTCCCATGACCCAACCTCTGGCAGTTGTACTTTTGTATTTTCACAATTGAATTTCACATGCTTCTGTAATTACAGTTCATTATTGGTGATTTGTCTATGGGTTGATTCTAAGGGTGGCACATAGTATGCAAAAGTGGCTTACAGTCGTCAGGGCTCTGTGATTAAGTGTACTGCTCATTAGGGTCCTTGTCACCGTTCCTGTGAACCAAGATTTGAACAAATATCCCTCTTTTTAGCCTCCACCAATGAATTCTAGTTTATTCCAAAGTCATTTACTTATTCCACCAGTTTCTGGTTGCTGTTTTTCTCAAATATCTGGTGATACCAGTTCCTCTTTCAGAGCGCGACATGCACACGGTTCCCTAGTATGTCTGTGGGGCTTGCTGACTGGTGGAGAGGTGAGGGATGCACTATTAAGCTGAAGTCACCAAATGTCCTGAAGGTGGACGGGCTTGTTTTAAGAGCAGTAATGCCCATAGCTACAGCTCTCAGAGGGATTTCCCTTTGGAGGAAAACTTGAACAGTAAGTACCTGGCAGCAACATGGGGAAAGGGGTGGGAATGTTAACTGTGCCTGTAGCCCCACTCCGATTTTAAACCTTCCTTTCTGCCACCTTTTCCAAGGCCCAAACCTCTCCTTGAAATTCTCAGAGCAGATTGCGGATTCATATAATTTACCCTTTTTTTTATATGTTAGCAATACTTTTTTAATAGCCTGTAGGAAAAAGAGATAAACAGCAGTTTAAAATCTTGAACCAGCAAACTATAAACTTTTATTTAAAAAAGTACTCTCCAATTTAGTTCATTTAGAAGGCAAAAGAGGTATCCTTAAAGGCAAAATTTTACATAATTTAATTTCAACAATAAGTAAGATTAAAACGGTCCAAAAATACAGTAGATACTGCAGATTGCCAAATATTAAAAAGTATATCTTTTTTTAATACTTATTATTATCAGCATAGTTTTTCATTTAAACAATTGTAGCCTCTTAGTTCCATTATTAAAGGTTTCCACGTGCACATTTTCTCACTTGAGATTTCTTCCTGAAACTCAGCACACCATGGTGTAAAATGCATTAGACTGACAGCCACAAGACTGGGTACTAGTCCTGGATTTGCCTACCAGTTGTGGGATTGTGGTCACAGTATTTCAGTTTCCAGAATCTTACGTTCTTTCACCATGAATTGAGAGGGTTGGACTGGGTTAAATTCATGTTCCCTTCAGGCTTTGTGATTCTGTGGTTTAGTTAGAACTTTTTTTTCTTCTAAATTTATTTTTGCAAGAAAAAATTAATGTAATTACTTTTGCCATTGAATAGGATAAATGATTCCAGCTAGCTGCTTCAGGACTCGGCCAAAATACTCCTTCTTCTTATCATTCTCTCTTCAAATCTATTGTTTCCTTGATCACACTCTTCACAATTAATTATTTGTTTGGTAAGGGCAGGAAGCAAGCCTCTCATATTGATCACTATACCCCTTGTTCCTAGTCTCATGTCTAGAACACAAGTGCTTGGTAAATATTTGATGAGAGAGGAATGGACATGAAGATTAATGATTTTTATATAAAATATGCTAGTGAAGTGAATTTTATTTTAGAAAAGCGACAACTGGTTATATGGAGTAAAATGAACTCTGGTGCCAAAAAATAAAAACAGGTTACAAAATTATGTTTCTTTCTTAGCTTGTGTATTCTTGATGTACAACTGCATTCAATCAAGACTGTTGTATTCTGATTTTCCAAACTGACCTTCCTTGAAATTGGAAGCGCTTTTAGAGTACTTGATGCATCAAGCAAAGAGTACAGTGATCTAGTAATGCAAGGCCACAGAGGGCAGAGTATAAAGTAAAATATTCATGCAACATAAGTGCAAGAGACTTCAGATTTTTCGTGGTATTTTAACACTGTATCTCTCTGCAAGGGAGTTGTAAAAAGAAGAATATGAGAGAAGATAAATATTTAGAACAATAAAGGGGACCAATTAAAGTGAATTCTTGCTTCTCCAATTTTGCAGATATTGCCCTTTCAAGTATGTGTGGGTATATATTCCCCTATTGGGCCATATTAGACATTTCCATATAAACATTATGAAAATTAATATTAAGAATTAATAGAGATTTGTCTACTGTTATGTGGGTGAGCCTCTGATTGTCATTCACATTTGACCATTTGAAATTTAAATGCTTTTTCTTTATTATTTTGTATAAAAAAGAAAAAAAATGGGGCATATTGTCTCAATAATAGTATAAGTTTTGTAAAGAATTTTGAATTCCTCTGGATGAAACATAGTATTTTTTTCTTAATTTTTACCCACATTCAACTGTATGCTTTATATAACACTCATTTTTGGAAGTGTCCAAAGAAGATATACAATGAAAAGAATACTAGGAAATATTTAAAGTGCATTCTTTGAATCCTTCATGTTGAAAACAGTCACTGAAACTTGTGGGTAATAGTATCTAAGAAAACTTGCCATGTAAATTTGCTACTGTATAGCTTTGTTTTTCTCATGCTATTGTTTTATTTATTCTAATTTTTCAATCTAAAAGGTAAAAGAAGTGTTTGGTAGGCTTTTGAAATATTACATCAACATGCGAAGCTCTTACCTTGTCTCAAAGCATCTCTGCACAGGATCTTATTCTGCGTTCCAATCTGTAGTTATCCTGTTCTCAGGTGTTAGCTCACCATGCAATGTATTATCACTACAGAGTGAGTGAGCCTAGAAATTATTTCTATCTACAGTATCTTATTTTGTGATATTCTTCAACACTGCACCTATATATTTGTAGATTTTTGATTCAGAACACCCTGTTTGGCTGACATTCTGTTTGAAATACACCAATAATTTTCTGTCAGAGCAGTAGCTATAATATTGTCTGAAATTTAAAATGAGGATCTGCCTAGAGTGATAATTATAGGTACAGTGCACGGTGTTCGCTTTTGCAATGGAGAAACCTTACACCTGTTCCAAGTATAATTCATTGTAAGAAATAATAGGAAGGTCATATCTGCCCCACAGCCCTGATATGATTTGTTGTTAATATTCAGAAGAACTGTGTTAATTGCCAGCCCTGTCAGGAATGGAATATTTATAAACCTTATCTCTATGGCCACAGAGTCCATAAAAATAAGACTTGATGGGGATACCTGGCTGGTGTGACTCAGTGGTTAAGCATCCACCCATGAACCAGAAGGTCACAGATCGATTCCTGGTCAGGGCATATGCCCAGGTTGTGGACTCGATCTCCAGAAGAGGTCATGCAGGAGGCAGCTGATGGATGATTCTCTCTCATCATTGATGTTTCTATTGCTCTCTCCCTCTCCTTTCCTCTCTCTGAAATCAATAAAAACATATTTTAAAAATCAATTAAAAATATTTTATGAGGATAAAAGTGACTGGAACAGGTAATTCATAGACTAAATAGTATGGGCAAAATGCCATATGAGGCAAAAAGTCCAAGTTACCTTGAATTCAAAAATTAGTATAACTTTAATCTTGAAATTATGTGACTTGTTTTAATATTTATATAAAATATTTTTACAATTGTATAATGAAAATCAAAGAGAACATTATATTGACACCTGAATTCACATTACTATTGACATTACTGTTACATTTTTAAGAATGCATCCTAGTAGCCCTGGCCAGTGTCGCTTAGTGGTTGGAGCATCTGCCCGTGCATCGAAGGGTCTGGGTTTCAATTCCCAGTCAAGGGCATGTATCTGAGTTGCAGGTTCGATCCCTGTCAAGGTCAGGGCCATGCAGCAGGCAACCAATCCATGTGTCTCTCTAACATCATTGTTTCTCTCTTTGCATCTCTTGCTCTCTCTAGCCCCCCACTCCTTCCACTCTCTCTAAAAAGTCAATGGAAAAAATATACTTGGGTGAGGATTAACAACAACAATAAAAAATAATACATCCTTTTCAGATGTGTACACGCAAAAAATGAGAGAAAGCAATACTGGAGTGCTTTCAATGAAAAAGGCTTTGATTTTTGTGTGCTCTGCAACACAATACTGTGAAGCAGCATTCCCTCCTTTCTCCTTTATAATTCCTCTTTTTTCTCTTCTCTGGTCTTTCTCTATTTTTATAGTTTTTGTTTTTCTTCATCTTAATCATGACCCAAACATGACATATGAGTATGGGGAGAAAGCTAGACAGGATTGGGGAAAATCATTCTGTTTCACTTTTGTCTCTAAACTCAGTTTTTGTGTTTTTTTTAAATTAAAGCCTACTCTATAATTGAATGACTTTGAAAATTGGTTATTTTTAAAGTAAAATATCTGCCCGGCTAGCACGGCTCAGTGGTTGAGTCTCGACCTATGAAGCAGGAGGTTATGGTTTGATTCCTAGTCAGGGCACATGCCCGGATTGCGGGCTTCTGTGTACAGGAGGCAGCCGATCAATGATTCTCTTTTCTATCTCTCTCTTCCTCTCCCTTCCTCTCTGAAATCAATAAAAATGTATTTTAAAAGAAAATAAATAAAGTAAAACCTTTTTCCTAGATCATTTGTAACTTGTAATATTCTATATTGTAGTGTTGTCTGAAACCTAGAAATAATCAAGCTTTCCTAAGTGAATCTCACCTCTGCAGATGTTTAGCATTATCAGTGTCAGAAGATTTGAATAGACTGGAATAAGCCCTAGGTAAATGTTAGCATGTTACCAGCCTGTCAAACCTCTTTACTGTTCTGTTTAATAATTCAAAAATAGGAGTCACTAAGTTTTGATAAATAACAGCTCTGTGGGGAGCTTACTAAGTTTATGTCTTTGGTGTGTTTGCCCTTCTATTTTCCCATCCCGGTACATTTCAGGGGTTCATCTTCTCGATTATTGATAATCCTGTGGCAATCTCTTCCTCCCATCACCACTGATATTTCCGAGCTGTCTGTGGAGTGGAATTGACCTTGAACGCTATCACTAGCTTCCATGCAGCTTCTACACTAGCTTGCTGCTAGCTTTCATGCCATCTTCATCAATCTTGGTATATGGGCTCAGGAGGCGAATCTAACTCTCACACTGTACTGAGAAGCTAGATTCATTTTATGTTGTCTCAGAATATGACCAAGTTCTTTTTTAAAATAATAATGTTTATAGTTCTTAGAAATTACTTATTTTTTCTTGCTGGTAGTGATAAGCTATCAGATAATATTTTCCCTTCATATTTATTTTATAAGTACATTGAAACATAATTCTATTAGTACATTGAGACATAATTATATTACACTGTAGTTATTTTTCATATTATCATTTCTGTGGATGAAATATAGTTCTTACCCAAAAATCATAGAAACAGATGATATGTCATACTTTATGCTTTGTTAGATTTTCAGAAAAACAAAGAGATTTAACTTCTATACATGGTAGTTAAAAAATTATTCCTTCTATAATCACTTTCATCAGAATGCTTGTCATTTACATTTAACACTATACTAATGTAACAATAATAACTATAACAAGCATTTCTATGGATAAGCATTATTTGTATAATTAATAATTTGTTATTAATTCATAACCCTGTAAAGTAGGAACTACTTACTATTCTCATTTTACATATGAGAAACAGGTACAATATATTCTGTGACTTGTCCAAGATTCCTAAGTTAGTAGGATTACCTGAATTCTATCTCAGACAGTCTGGCTCCTGAGCTGACACTTAAACTTCACCCTGTACTTCTTCTCTGTTTAAAAATAAAAGCTAATATCTGCTTTGGACAGCATTAAAATTTTATGATATGAAGGCATTTTCTAGCTTCTGTGTTTCTAAAATGTGGGTCACGCACAGTCTTGAGGAGCAAAGTTCTTGGAGACTTAACATGCCATGGCAATCTGAGTCTTTGTATAGTTGTAAAATGCTAAGTCTGTAAACCAAAAAATGTTATGCTTAGTTTGATTAAAATTTCTGTGAAAGTAGAAAGACTTGCTAAGAAGGCATCTTTGAGGACTAGCATTTTGGTTTGTATTTACGCATGAAATTTTCCTATCATATACCTGTTATATTGTTTATTTTCTTCAAGTAAAAGTATTCTAAAAGTTATCTGAAATAATAGTGTTCACATATGCTGACAAAAATAATTACCAATTTTACATACATGTAATTAAAATAATATCTGGTTAGATCTATTCTATATCTTAAATTTAAATAAAGTAAATAGCAATGTGTGTTTGAACCGAAGCGGAAAGTAATATATACACACATGAGTTTCTTAAAATTGGATTCAAATTTGTAAGTCATGATTATATATTTGAGCTTAATGAAGTACAAGTAAAATGAATAATTTACAGTTTGTGTTAACAGAGTGTGAAGCAGAGGTTAAAATATAACTAATGCTATTGGACTCATGGCTTTCATCTATGGTTTAGCAAATGGATAAACACCATCACCTGGACTGGCCTTCCCAGATCATTCTGCTGAAAATGAGTCCTTTACCGATGTTTGTGGTCCCTCTGGAGTTTCTGAGACATTGGCTCTCGTGGACTCGCCCACAGAGGCCCTGGGGCAGTTGTCATTTTACTGAGCCTCTGCTCAGGATCTTCTGGGAATATACCGGTTAGAATACAAAAGACCAACTACATCAGGGGGTGGGGAATCCAAGAAAATATAAAAATATGGCTGGTTTTACAAAGCAGTAAATTTAATATTTTATTCCTTATACTAGTATATGTCGGTTATTGTCACAGAGCCCATGCTTTAGCAGTCTTCAAGAATTTTCAGTTCCCGGAAGCAACCGTTACACATAGTGTTTCTTCTAATGGCTTTTCTCAGCAATGCCCTTGCAGGACATTGTCATGGATTATTATGAAAGATGTAGAAAAGAACCTAAAGAATTGGAACCGTCGAAGAGTGTAATGCCAGTAAATTGTAGTCAGAAAGTAAGAAGCAGATTTGGATTAAATCTTCATGAATAATTTTGTACAGTAATCAGCAAAGAATTTGAGTGGTAGATTAAAGGTAGACAGGCAAGGAAGGATTAAAATGGACTAGAAATAAATATTGTTTGACTATCTACCAGGTAACATGTACATACTAGTTGCATTCACATACTTTATATTTTAATTTCCAAAAAAGCTCCATAGCACAGGGACTAAAAAAACTTTTTCAAAGACCAGGAATCTACTAGTACAGTGGTCGGGAAACTGCGGCTCACAAGCCACATGCGGCTCTTTGGCCCCTTGAGTGTGGCTCTTCCACAAAATACCACATGGGGGTGCGCACGTACAGTGCTATTGAAACTTAGTGGCTCATGCACAGAAGTTGGTTTTCGGTCTGAGGAGTCTATTTTGAAGAAGTGGTGGTAGAAGAAGTGGAGGGGGTCGGTCGGTCGGGGGAGACACGGCGCAGGCCACAGGATACACAGCGTGGGGTAGGTACATTGTTTTGAGGCACATTTGCTGAGGTCAACCCCTTCCAACTCTCCCATCCACACTGGTCTATCTGAAACAAGTATACAAGATGAGTGTGGGTGGGAGAGTTGGAAGGGGTCGACCTCAGCGAACGTACCTCAATCAGATTGAGGATGTTTTTAGCAAAGGCCAGCTTAGGAGTACCCTAATTAAGTTAATAACAATGTACCTACCTATATAGTTTAAGTTTAACAAATTTGGCTCTCAAAAGAAATTTCAATCGTTGTACTGTTGATATTTGGCTCTGTTGACTAATGAGTTTGCTGACCACTGTCCTAGTAAGTGCAAAGTCTTATGCCTGGTAATCAGCAGAATCAGGAATCAAACCCAGGTCCTTATTGAAATAATTATAACCATAACAATATATTAACATGTATCACCTTTTTAACATTTATAAAATACTGTTATGTTAATACATACAAATATTTGGGATAGAATTTTCTAGGTAATCCAGCTCTCCACCCAATAGGGCCTCACAGAGTAACAGCACACAGACTCTTCTCACATAATCCCAGCTCCTGACCCAGAATTTTGCAGGTTCTATGATTGCAACTTGTCATAAAACAAAGTGGATCAGCCTTTTGAGACTGATGGAGGCTATTGACATTCATGAGAGGCCGATATGTTGAATACAATTCTGAATTATTCATTTACAATAAGAAACACAGCTATCAAGCCAATTGGAAATTCGATGTCCATTATACTTTATCTTTGTAGGCAAATCTACAAATTATTGTAAGAAATTTGTTTCATGACAACAGTCAAGTCAATGATAATAGGGAGAGCAACTATGATGATCTGGCCATTGTGCTAAACTCTTTATCTAGATTATTTAATTTAATTCTCACAGTGGTATTATGTGAATACCTATTTTATAGGTCAAGAATGAGAGATTTGGAGAGTTTAAGTAACTATTTTACATAGCTGATAAGGATCAGAGCCTGAATTTAAACATAAATCTATCTAACTTAAGAGCAAAAAGTGTTAATCATGACCTAGAGCTGTCTCCCAAACATGACAATAAACTCCTTGAGGGGAGAGAGGGTCTTAAAAGTGTTAAGATCTCCCAGTGGAGGAGTGTCTATATTATGTCCCACACTTTAAGTTCAACCTTTGTGTCATGCCCTATTTCTCACATCAATCCTGTGATCTAGATACTTTCATTGTAATTTTACATAAAGGAAAACAAAAGCTCAAATATGAAATTATTTCCTAAGACCACATAGTTAATAAGTAGTAAGACTGAGAAGGACTTAATACTTTACTGTGAGACTTGCAGACATTATATTGCTGCATGTTACCATTCTAAAGCAGGCACACTTGTCAAATAGAAATAACAACCCTCATCAGATGCCAGGCATGCCCTAGCCCTTCTTATTAACTTATTTAATCTTCATAACATCCCCATGAATGGGAATCTTTCATTATCCTCATTTAATGGATAAGTAAGTTTAGTCAGAGAATGGTTAAGTAATATGCCCCAAGTCACACAATTAGTTACTGCTGGATCTGGGATATAAACCAGGAAGTCTGGCTCCAGAGCCCTACACTCTACTGTCTGTTGGGTGAGCTTAATAGCAAATGACAACCAGCTCTATGGCCTGATGCATTCAATTTCATTCTAGAAATATTTTATCCATGGGCAGCAGAATTTCTCTCCCATACAGGGATGAGGAAAATGAGGAAAAGGAAATGTATTCCTATAGAGCAAGATCATGTTTTGTTATTATCATTGTTATTTGAAATAGTTTTAGTTCAGACCAGGTATAATGAATCTCTTTGGATTATAGCTTCTCTAGCTACCCTAATTCCCATCTTGCCTCCCTTAAACTCTCCCCATTGATTTGTCAGAACTTGAGTATACCTATCAAGGATACATTATTGTCAACAGAAGCAGACAAGAGGGGTGTAAATAAAACTGTTGTGAAGAGCTTAATGTGGCAATCATGAAAACATTATAGTTATAGTGTTTGGATGAAGTTCAAAGGAGAGTAGAGCAGAAATGATGCCATGATTGGATGTACTTCAGGGAGCCAGATGAGCTTGCAGACAAAACTCACATATCCTTCTTATAAAACTGGCTTAGAGATAAGACATAATAGTTATTGGGAACTTCCAGTATTCATCAATAAGAACATTCTGTGGAAACTAGGTAAAATTCTAAACTTAATAGTAAGACCTGTCACCAGACCTACATCCTACTAACAGAGAGAAACTTATTAAAGAAGGAAAAATACCAGTAACCCTAGAAAAATTAATCATTCAATTCTGCTATGTGAGCAAGACAGAAAAAGAAGTGGCATAAAGAGTTGGAAACTGCTAGATATTAAAAACACACATTTAAGAAAGTGTAGAGCAAGAATGGTTAGGAGCTCATATATTAATATAGTGAAGATTTCACAAAATGAAAGGGAGATTGTCAAAAATGGACTTCAGACCATGCAACACAGATGGTGCTAATGAAGAAGAAAATGTTGGGATATGTAAAAAGATTAGTACAATTCCCCAGGAACTTGCCAATTAACATGAGAACATCTAGGGTGATGGAACTAATGGTATATGAGGAACAATGATGACAGAGTAATAATGTAGACACCTATGAGAATTGCTAGTGAGTTTAAAGCAAAACTGGAATTGAGAAAAATTCCAAAGGAAACAAAAATAATTCTTAAAAACCATGTTTAAATCAGAAAAGATAATAAAGAAAAGGAAGTTCTGCTGCTTGGGGCTGAGAGTGACATATTAATAGATGACCAAAAGAAAGCTGTACTACTCTACTCCATTTAACTTTCCTCCTTAGACAGGAAAGAGAATAACTTACACTGAGGAAAGAAGATGAATCAATCCTGTATATAAGAAAATGTGTCTATCAACTTTGATTACACCTTGTATTATTGTGAGGACTTGACATCAATATTGCTGTATTATTACTGGTTTATTCCTGCTATGGAATAAACGCATATATTGTAAGCACTCTATAACTCAGGTATTCTTTAAAGAAATTCTAAGGTTGATGATATTTCCACAGTTACGGTGAATAGAAGGTAAGCATTACTGGTAAATATAACTGTGTATCTTCAGACTCAAGACCTACCTGTCCAGTGACACCATTTGCTTTTAAATGAGGTTATTTGGTATAACTTGTTCTGTTTGAACTCATATTATCCTAAGGATACCTGATTAGTGTTTGTAATTTGTTCATAATCTAATTTTAAGTAATCACTATGCCAAGTATTTTATGCTATTTAGATCTTAAACTGGCTAGTTATTGAAGCATAGAGATTGTGTTATGTTAACCATATCTTTAGTTAATATGAATTTGGGAATGAAAAAACCTTAAGGCTGAAGAAAAGACAGACTGTAGATGAAACATAATAGGAAGGGGGATACCACCCCCTCTTTTTTTAAGGAAAATGTTTGCATTATGGATTAGTATGGACCCATGTTAGAAATCCAGCCAAATCAATGCCCCAGATGACTGCAGCCACAGCAGATATCATTTAGAGTGCAAGGTCCACCCAAAGAGCCCATTCAATCCATAGAACGATGAGAGAAAATAGTATGACTGTTCTACTAAGCCAGTAAATGTGGGGATGGTATGTTACACAGCATTAAATAACGATAACAGTCTGAATCCAGGAACAAGAACACATTTAAGAAAGTGTTGATAACAGGAAGCAGCGACCACTCTCCGCAAACTATCCTCACAAAGCATGAGCTAGGAATAAACCTTTGTTGTCTTAAGCTATTGAGGTGTTTGGGTACTGGTTACAAAAGAATAACCTAGCTGATCTAGATTGATATACATAAGATAGAGCAGAAGAAAAAGGTTTCTTTAGAAATTCAAAAATAAGCTCAGTTTTAGACACCCATGGGGCACCCAGGATGTCCAGAAGGCATTTGGGTGTTAAGCACAGGAAGTCTAGTATCACTATATAGACCTTTATGAAAGATGTATTTATGGATGGTCCACTCCAGGAGAGAATATAACAGGGAGACTACACTGATTTTAGGTAGTTCAAGATCACATTAAGTTTTTGGTTGTCTTGACATTTGAACTATAAATCATTATTATAACTGTATAAGGCAATTATGATACAGAGATTGGTAAAGTATAATCTTCATCCTCAAGAAATACTCAGGCTTCAAGAGGGGGGGAATTGGAAGTTGCCAATCACCATTAAGACTAGACCTGAAATTGGCAAGGGGCATCATTTCTACTACATTCTCTTAATGTAAACAAACTGTGATTCACTGGGTGAAAAACAAACCTACACCTCTTAATCAGGAAAGTTAAAAAATGTTGTCACCCTCTTTAGTCCAAAGGCTGAAAGAAAAACCAGTATCTAGAATCTATAATAATAAAAGCATAATATGCTAATTAGACCGGACAGCCAAACAACTTTCCGAACGTCCTTTTGGACAAAGCCACGGCGGAGGCAGAAGTGGTTAGGGGGGATCAGGCAGGCAGGCGAACGGTTTGGGGCAATAAGGCAGGCAGGCAGAGGCGGTTAGGGGTGATCAGGCAGGCTGTCAGAGTAATTAGGGGCAGTCAGGCAGGCAGGCAGAGTGGTTAGGGGTGATCAGGAAGGCAAGCAGGCAATTGGTTAGGAGCCAGCAGTCCCGGATTGCAAGAGGGATGTCTGATTGCCAGTTTAGGCCTGATCCCCAGGCAGTCGGACATCCCCCGAGGGGTCCCAGATTGTGAGAGGGTGAAGGCCAGGCTGAGAAACCCCTCCTCCCCTCCCCTCCATACACAAATTTCATTCACTGGGCCTCCAGTTTGTTTATAATCTCAACAGATTAAGAGAGAGTTTAGCAGGCATTCACACCAGCAAAGAAACCTTCATCTTGAAAGTAACATATTTTACTTCACCTCACAATTTCTTGGGTAAAATTGCTCTACTCACTGCGCTCAACCATAAGGATTGAAGAAAGTATGATTGTATTATGCATATTGAAGAGGACAGACCATATTTGGTAAAGAGCAATAATGAGAACCAACCACATCTTGGTTGTGAATGGCTTTGGTGAATGGATTTTTTATCTGCACACAGATTCAAAATATAAACCTCAGATATCTCACTCTCAATCAGTACCAATAACTAAGAAGTCAGTACCCACTATTGATTCTCACTTACCTATAGCTCCATTTTGTTTCCTCCTCTCAAATTCCACAGCTACCCCCATAAACCATTGCCCAGGACATCATAGTGACTTACTTGTCTCCCTCTCTTCTAGGAGGGCTGCCCTTTGTGTTACAAACCAGACCCAGAAACATAATAATATAAAATCATAATTATTTAAAATATTTTATATTAAATGTAAATTCATCTACTTAATATCTTTCATTAATTCAAAACATACTTACTGAAAATCTCCTATTCCACTTTCTGCCAAAATAAATTCTATAACTTCATTGTCTTCCTCCTGCCATTCTTATCAACTTAAAGAATTTTAATATGACTCATGACGCATTTAAAACCAAGAGCAGTAGCCCACTTTAACATCATTAAAATCTTCTTTTTTGATCATTCTTGTTGTTTTGTGTTGGTTATAGAATTTGCAATTTTTTCTCAATGGATAAATTTTTATTTATTAATTCTACTTTAAGAACATATACTTTGTTGGCTTTAGTTTTTCTTATTATTGTTTGCTCCCTTAAGTATAATTGCTTTTATGATCTTTTTTCTAAATTATTGAATTGAATGCCTAGTTCATTTATTTTCATTTGTACTCTTCTATTGATAAAGGCATTCAGAAAATGAATTTAACAGTTGCTAGAACTTTAGCTACTTCTTATATTTTTGTGTTATATATATATTCATTTTAATTATATACAAAACTAGAGGCCCAGTGCATAGCATTCAGGCACTGGGTGGGGGGGGTACCTCAGCCCAGGATGCGCCCTCTCATAGTCCAGGACCCCTTGGGGGATGTCCACCTGCTGGCTTAGGCCCGATCCCCCTGGGGCAGTCAGACATCCCTCTTGCAGTCTGGAACTCTTGCAGTCTGGGACCCCTCGCTCCTTACCGCTCACCAGCAGTGGAGGCGGGAGAGGCTCCTGCTACCACCACTGCGCTCACCAGCCATGAGCCTGACTTCTGGTTGAGCAGCGCTCCCCCTGTGGGAGCACACTGACCACCAGGGGGCAATTCCTGTGTTGAGCGTCTGCCCCCTGGTGGTTAGTGCATGTCATAGTGACTGGTCATTCCGCTGTTTGGTCAATTTGCATATTAGCCTTCTATTATCCTACATAATAAACAGGTAATATGCAAATTGACCATCACACTCTCACACAAGATGGCCACCCCCATGTGGTCACAAGATGGCCGCCACCAAATGGCCAGCAGGGGAGGGCAGTTGTGGGTGACTGGGCCAGCAGGAGAGGGCAGTTAGGGGTGACTGGGCTGGCAGGGGAGGGCAGTTGGGGGTGAGCAGGCCTGCAGGGGAGGGAGGGCAGTTGGGGGCAATCGGGCTGGTAGGGGAGCAGTTAGGCATCGATCAGGCTGACGGGGGAGCAGTTCAGAGGTGATCAGGCAGGCAGGCAGAAGCAGTTAGGAGCAATCAAGCAAGCAGGCAGGAGAGCGGTTGGGAGCCAGCAGTCCTGGATTGTGAGAGCAATTTGACTATCTTTATTCATATATTTATACTAGATGCCTGGTGCACAAATTCGTGCATGAGTGGGGTCCTCGGCCTGGCCAGTAATTGGCCCCATTGGGCTGTCTCGCCCACTCTTGATCGGGGCCGATTGGGGCCGGCGGGCTGCGGGGAGGGACTGTGGGAGGTTGGCTGGCCACAGGAGGTTGGCAGGCCACGGGAGGTTGGCTATGGGAGTGCACTGAGCACCCAGCCAGCCGGTGGGAGGAACCATGGGAGGTTGGCTGTGGGAGCGCACTGACCACCAGGGGACAGGTCCTGCATTGAGCATCTGCCCCTTAGTTGTCATTTTGCATCATAGCGACTGGTCGACCATTTGGTCATTTGGTTGCTTAGTCTTTTATATATATAGATGGACTATCAGCAAATTATTTTCACAGGTATAGTCTTAAATCTGGAATTTTGGGATCAAATGATATGCAAATTTAAGGTTTTTGGCATCAGGTGACAGTTTTTCCTCTCTAAAGATATTCTTCCACTAGCAAAAAATTAGATGTCTTTTTTTTCTCACCCCACATCAAACTCAATATTATCATTCTTTTCAATTTTCACCAACCCAATAAATGAAAAGGTACACTTATATTGTTTTAATGTTAATTTATTTGATTACTAATGCTTATGTTAATTTTATTGTGTTCTTTTTAATTATTAGTTTGACATTTTTCTTTTATATATTCCATTCTCTTCCTCACAAATAATTGATTTTGTTACTTTTTCTGGCTTCTTAATGGCATGCTTAGCTTATTTATTTTAATTTGACCTACTTAATTATGATAGGTACTTGAATATTCATTTAAGATCAGTTGGCTTTACCCTGTAAGATTTGATTTGTAGTGCTAATGTTTCTATTTTCTAAATATGTGAGATATTCTTTTATATAAATTATTTTTTGGTAAAAACTTCTACTTAAATATCATATTAGTTAGTGGTCAACATTTTTTTTTCTCAGATCTAGAGATCAAATTGGTATTTTCAACACGTAATTAAATTTACTATACTGAGTAGGCATCTGCTTATATGGTTTTCTCGTATGCTTCTTTCTTTTCTTTTGGGCAAAGATTTACTAAATTTAGTTTCTCTGATTATCACGAAGCACTTATTCTGGACACCACCTGGTTTACACCACTTATCAGTCAATTACTAAATCTTTCAATTCCAAAAGAATCATCTCCAGCGGTCCTCAAACTATGGCCTGAGGGCCACATGCAAATACAAATATTGTATTTGTTCCCGTCTTGTTTTTTTACTTCAAAATAAGATATGTGCAGTGTGCATAGGAATTTGTTCATGGTTTGTTTGTTTTTTAAACTATAGTCCGGCCCTCCAACGGTCTGAGGGACAGTGAACTGGCCCCCTATTTAAAAAGTTTGAGGACCCCTGATCTAACCATTTCTACTTCCATAACCTTGCCATGGTTCCTGATTTGAGAGTAGTCTCTGAATAGTTGCAGAAAGAGAGAAACTGAGAAGACACCGGTAGAAGGGCAGGACAGGGGCTCTGCTTGTTAGTGAAGATAGATCTTATACAGCTCAGGATGGCTGAGTGCTTTTCTGGTCTATGTAACTCTTATAACCTGTCTCCCTCATGTCTCTCTAAAATCAATAAACTATTCTTGGGTGAGGATTAAAAAAATGGAAAATTATTCAGAAAATTCTACCACATGTCTGGTTTAAAAATGAGAAAGAGGAAGGAACGGAAAGCACAGCCATGAGAAATAAATAGAATAAATAGCTTAATATGAAACAAATTGTGCTAGACAATGCTTGTTGCTTTTTGATAGCTTTAGTACATTAACAGAATGGAGTAGATGTAATACATCTTGACTTCTAGCAAAGTCCTGGAGACAATGTTATGTGAAATTTTGACTTCAAAATTAATTTGAATTGACTTGAAAAACACTGCTAAATGAAATGTAAGTTGGTTAAAAGGAAATATAAAGAAGAGTGTTGATTAATGTCAATGAACTAATGAACTGGGTAAGATCTTCGGTTAAATGTCATAGGTGTGGGTCTTAGGTTGTTACCACTAAATGTTTTATTATCTTTAGGACAAAGAAAAACATGAGGCTGATTGAATTAAAGCAGATAATTTATCAGGAGACATCAATGATTCCAGAAAAACTATACAAAGACATGAATTTACTTCAGAGAAAAAAGAAAACAATATTTTATTTAAAGATTCCATCTTTTTATCACAAAAGGCAATTCTATGAAGTGTCAATGCTTAAAGGACTTCAAACTATGGAATTTCTCAAAACCAGTTAGGACACAAAATTCATTAAGTAATGTCTTGGTAACACACAAACACATTTTCAATCCAGTTAGTAGCTATAATCTATCCCAAATGAGAAAGTGATGGTGAATTCTTAGAGGATATAAAGTTGTAACTATAACTTACCATCATATCAAATGTGAATTTTAATAGAAAATTGGCAATCTCTGGAAGCTCTGGGCAGAAGAAAGGGAGAATTTTAAGGAAGAGGAGATAATTACATTCTTAACTGTGGGAATAATTTGATAAGATTATAGATAACTGAAATTATTTTGAGAAATAAAAATATTTTAATATATCTAGGTGAGATATAGTTAAATTTAAAAATAAATATTTTCAAATCAGGTATTTCATGCTAATGAAAAGTTAGCCAGCTGTTGGGTAAATGAGATATTTTCAGTTAAAATAAGAATAATATTATTACTAAACTGGATTAGTTTTACTATAAATTAAGCATGCACAAATAAGAAGGTACATTGAAAAAATTTGAAGGTTTCTGCTCTTTTCCAGTGCTAGTGTGTTTGCAAACTTTTAAAAATTTAGAGAAAAAGGTCAGGGGGAAGAAAAATTTTACACATCTTTTTTGAATATCTACATGTGCACTATTTTTTTATTATGGCAGATCCCAAACATGATTAAAACATAGTATATTAGTTTCCTATGTCAGTCTTAACAAATTACCACAAACTGATGAATGTAAAACAACAAAAAGCTATTCTCTCACAGTTCTGGAGGCCAGAAATTCTAACTCAAATTGTAGCAGGGCTGCATTCCTTATGGCGGCTCTATTGTCGATTTATTTTTTATTTTTATTTTTATTTTTAGCGTCTGGTGATTGCAGGCTCCCTTTGGCTTATGGCAGCATCAGCATCACTCCATGGCCTTCTTGCCTCCTCTTCTGTCTGTCAGATCCCTCTCTGCCTCACTGTGATAAGGATGGTTAACATTGAATTTAGGGCTCAATCAGTAAACTAGGATAATACTTTCATTCCAAATCCTTAATTTAATCACAACTGTAAAGACCCTTTTCCAAATAAGGCAACATTTACAAGTTCCAGGGATTTAAATTTTGTATCTTTGGGTAGCCATGATTTATCCTTACTACAAGAACATTTTCTATTCAGCATTTAAAAATTAGGGTTCACCCAGAGTGGCTCAGTGGTTGTCCCATGAATCAGGAGGTCAAGGTTTAATTCCTGGTCAGGGCACATGCCCAGGTTACGGGCTAGGTCCCCGGGGAGGGGGTGGGGAGTGTGCAGGAGGCAACCAATAAATGTTTATCTCTGATCACTGGTATTTCTCTCTCTCTCTTTCCCTTCCTCTCTGAAATCAATCAAAATATATTAAAAAATAAATAAATAAAAATATTAGGTTTCTATCACTTCATTAATATATTTACAAGGCCTCTGCCTTTTCTTTTATCAAATATTTTACAAATACGAAAGAGCGTTTATAGCAGAATCAAGGTGTTTCCCACTTTAGGAAAATGGTTATGAAAATGGAATCCATCTGTTTGTTCCAAATGAGGATCCAGATATTATCTCCAGTGCACATTCTCTTCACGCTGCTTTGCAATCTGGCACAAAGGCATATTGATTCTGTTTCTGAAATGGATCTCAAATACTTTTCCTTTCTGCTAGTCCTCACTGAAATTCCCTTAGTTAAGTCCAAATAATTTACTTTAGGACTACTGCCTTCTAAATGATGTTCTTTGTTTCTCCTTGTCCCTGTCATTTGCCTTTACGCAAGCAGCAAATACATGTATTTGTCAAACACATACCTTATTGTGTTCTCTTTTTAATAATCTCTCTAGCTTTCAGATTCACAAATGAAGACCAGTCTTCTTTTAAGAGATACTAGGCTTCTCATAAATTGCTAATCTCTGTCCTTATCTGTAGCTTTATCACTTAACATTTCTTGCCTTACTCCTTAATATTACACACACACACACACACACACACACACACACACACACACACTTCCCTTATGTTCTAGTCACACAGAATTGCTTACTCTTTCTTAAACACAAATAATTTGCTCAAATTATTCTCTGAAACTAAAGTGCTCTTCTCTTTCTTTTTGACCTTAAAATTTTTTACATAGCTATTAAGGCTCAAGTCAAATATTACATTCTACTTTTTCCGGATCCTTCCTTCTTATCCTCTATTACTGTGTGTGTGTGTCATATTTTATTGTTTAATTATTTGCCTGTGTGATTTTATCATTTTTGCTATGACTACCTTAAAGGTAGGATTGTGTCTTCTCTATCTTTATATCCCCAATTGCTTCTGAGAGAGTATCACTGATAATGCCCAATGTGTAAGATAACTGTGATAATGTGTATGGAATATGTATAACTCTCAGAGAGTACTAATCATTGCATGATTGTATAATATGTAAGTAAATAATACTCTTAGTGAGTATCTATATCACTCCTCTGCCCGAGGCCCTTCAATGTGCCATCATATTCTTTATTAGCTTTGGTGGTGGGCACATAGGTGTTTACTTGAAAATATTTTCCCTCTCTAATCTCAAGTATTAAACCCATCTCCTAAGTTTTCAGGGTCCTTTATAATATTTCCCTACCTTCTGTATTCAGCCTTATTTCCCCATTGGAACCATTTGCTATCCTTTAATTTTATTTCTGCACTAGCAATTAGTAGCATGATTTATCAATTTTACCTCATGCTATAATGTAGTAGCCATGTATCTCGGGATACAGTACAGTTATGTAAATGTGACTTACAGACATGGTCATTTATTATCTCTCCAACAAGATGTTGTCAACCTTGAACAGGAACTGTCTTAGACATCTTCGTACCCCAAAGGGCTTTTTTCTTGATCAATGGATCTTGTTTATTTCCTGGAATATAAATTAATATAGAGAGTATGAATTCTCTAAGTGAATCTTTGCTGTGCACTGCTCAAACAGAGAATTAGCCTTCATACCTACATCATTCATGGTATGTAATTAATTTACTTTTCTCCTATGCATCTTAACTGGTACTACCTATGTACCACTCTTTTTTTTTTTCCTGAAAATAGCACTTGCAGAGTTTATAATCTGGAGACCCCTGCCAGATTTAACACCAAAATATGTACTGTGTAGCCAGCAAAATGTTGGTAGGTGTGCTTAAAATTCATTTAAAAATTGCTTGCCAATATCTAAATATTGGGAGATTTGACATTCCAATGCAGATTTCTGTCTCCACTTGAAAAATCAGAAGTTCTAGCAACACTTGACCTATTTTTTTAAATTTTGTTTTATTGCTTAAAGTATTACAAAGAGTATTACATATGTCTCCTCCCCACCCCCTTGACATTAACCAGGCCTCCCCTACCCCCCAGTGTCATTATACTAAGTGAAATAAGCCAGTCAATGAAAGAAAAATACCACATGATCTCACTCATTTATGGATAATAAAGACCTATGTACCACTCTTGAGAAAACTGAAGAAATAACTTTTAAAAAAGTCATCTTAGTTGTTTTTTAATTCAAATGAGGAATGTCAATTGTGAAGTCATGTAGCAAATTACTTTTGCTTAAGTAATAAAAGTATTTGTAAGGAAATACATTTAGAAATTTTTGAAACAATAGCTAGATTTTCAAAGATTTACCTATAATACAGAAGGCTTATTAGGGTAATTTCTTGCTATCATGTATTATCTTAAATGGAAAATTATTGTGTCCATGCCATTTCTTTTTTTAATATACTTTTATTAATTTTTTAGAGAGAGAGAAAGGGAGAGGGAGAGAGAGAAACATCAATGAGAGAGAGAGAAAAAAACATCAATTGACTGCCTCCTACATGCCCCCTACTGGGATCAAGCCTGAAACCCCGGCATATGCCCTAGATTGGAATCGAACCCAGGACCCTTCAGTCCACAGGCCGACACTCTATCCACTGAGCCAAACTGGCAAGGGCTAAGTTACATTTTTTTTTTTTTTTTAAATATATTTTATTGATCTTTTACAGAGAGGAAGGGAGAGAGATAGAGAGTTAGAAACATCGATGAGAGAGACACATCGATCAGCTGCCTCCTGCACATCTCCTACTGGGGATGTGCCCGCAACCCAGGTACATGCCCTTGACCGGAATCGAACCTGGGACCTTTCAGTCTGCAGGCCGACGCTCTATCCACTGAGCCAAACCGGTTTCGGCATGTTACATTTTTTAAATGTGTTTTTCTTTATGCCTAAGGAAGATAATGATATGTCATATTAACGCTTCAGGTTCAGGTTCCAATCAATGTAGCATGTTTTGATTAAATCACTTCCCCATTCCAGGATCAATGCAGGATAACAACGGACCACGTGTGAGGAAACATTAATAGCAGGAGTGCTCACAGTGTCCTAGCTGTTTTATGCTTAATAAACCTTCATGTTACCAATCAGCTCCAAAAAAATTGATGGATAGACTGATAAAATAGGGCAGTATGGATTATGCTTATCCTAAAACACAGGGTTACAAAAATAAATAAGCCAACATTTATTTGGATGTTATGTTCTAACTAGTGGTTAGACTTTTGCCACATAGTATCTTCTTTTTGTTTGTTTGTTTAACTTTTACAAAATCAGTATATAATTTTATGTTTGACTGTTAAAGTCAGTTGAAATCCCTATAAAGCCCTCCTTAAATGAATTTCTGGAGATTACCTTCTCCAAAAATAGATGGTTTTTATTCTGTGTCATAAATAAACTCTTAAAAGATAAAAGCATGTTGTAGATATTTGTGACCATGTTTTCTTCACAACCACATGAAAAAAAGGAGGATCATATGTTGGTAGAAGTCATATTTTTCTAAAAAAATTTTATATTGTACTTTTAAAATATATATTTTCTAGTAAATTGTATTAGTTTCTTTCTCATCAGTTGGACTAATAAGTATAATTTATTGAATGTACAATTGAGAGCATGTGTTCTTATCTAAGCATGTTCAAAAATATCCTCCAAGTCCAAAAGTGTATTATTGGTGGAAATAAACAAGACATCTAATACATTTTATAATCCATACCTAGAATAGAGAATATCTATAAAAGAAACATTTTAATTAAAATTCCCATAAATAATTATGCTCTCAAAATAAATATTCCAGTGGGCAATTTAGTTTTCACTATAATTTTAAGCTTTCCTAAGTTATAAATAACACATATTAAGTGAGGTGTATGTGATAAATAGAAAGAATATATATATATATGTATATATATTAAAAGCATAATTAGACTGGACATCCTTCCAGATGAAGCCGGAGCTGTAAGGGAAGCCCAGGTCCCAGGTGCCAGAGGGAAGCTGGTGCCAGCAGCCGGGGGAAGGCAGGCCTACTCTTGCATGAATTTCGTGCATCAGGCCTCTAGTATCCTATATAATAAAACCCTAATATGCAAATTGACTGAACAGCAGAATAACTGGTTGCTATAATGCACACTGACCACCGGGGGCAGATGTTCAATGCAGGAACTAATTTTATAAAGCTTAAACTTAATTGTTTAGAACTAAGAGGGCTTTGTGATTACGATTAAATGAAATAATGAATGTGAATGCTCTGTACAATTTCAGGTGCACAGTGAACCCTCCCTAAATGGTAGTGCGTAAGTTCAACTAGCTCCCACAACAAAAACTAAATTCATGAGACAGATGCTGGTGAAAAAGGAAAGAGGTTTATTCAAATGCTGGCATATTGAGAAGAGGGGGGACTCTTTTCCAAAGCCCATTGCCACATCTCAATGCAAGCAGAGGTTTTTATAAGGGAAAACAGAACAAATAAATCTAAGGAAGAGGGTTGAAAAATGCTCTATATGCAAGCCAGTACAGTCCATTCCTGGTTCTAAGTCATCCTAGTTCTATGGTTGAAGGTCAGCAAATCTCCCAGAACTGAGATAACTGAAGGTCAGACTTTGTATCTTCTGAAGTTAGGTCCTAGTATTCTTATACAAGCATGCTGTTATCTGCAAGCTACATATTTGAGTCAGCATTTACAGAAACAATGTCAAGAGAATGGTGGGGTAGGTTACATTCCCCATGTTACAGTAGATATAATGATTGTCATATTTTTCTCAAAAATTCATATATTAGGCAGAATTTTTAGCCAGACTATTTTCTGTATATCTGTGTTTTGAAAATAATTTAATATGTTTAAATCCAGAGAATTTTTCTTATTTTAACCAAATTAATACCTCTTGGAATTAAATTTACATTTTAATAAATCTCCAAACTGGTTTTCATATAAAGAAAAGAAGATGCTATCTCCAATTTTAGTAGAGGATTATATTTAAATGTTCATTATAATGACTGAGTCAATATTCCTGAGAAATAAAACTTGTTAAAACTGCATTATACACGGGAAAGTTCTTATCTATTTCTATTCTAAGGATTCCAGAATTGTTATAAGTTAATCAGCTTCTCCCAGGTGCATTTATGTTGGATATAGTAAAGGGAATTATTGATAAATTAGGCAATGAAGATAATAATAATAAAATCCCATTTTACTATATTGTTCACAAAATTCATAAACGTGATAAAATTCTAATATAGATTTTTAAATTGATTTTTTATTGACAGTATTATAGAAGTTTCCCAATTTTTCTCCTAATAGCCCCCCTCCTCCCAGTGCCTGCCCCATCCCAGGATATTTTACAATATATTTTTATTGATTTCAGAGAGGAAGGGAGAGGGAGAGAGAGATTAAAAACATCATGAGAGAGAATCATTGATCAGCTGCCTTCTCCATGCTATAGGGATGGAGTCTGCAACCTGGGCATATGCCTTATATGCCCCGACCTGGGAATCGAGCTGTGGCCTCCTGGTCTATAGGTCGATGCTCTACCACTGAGCCATACCAGCCCAGCCCACCCCAGGATTTTTATTAAAGAGCTAGAGATACTCCTTAAAAGGTATGGCTAAGAGAATGGTCTGTTTTTGTCTGTTTATATTCTAAATTTTCATTCCAAATTTTCTGATACTACCCAAGTATCTCTCCTGAATCTGTGTCTTTATCTCTTGTCTGTAAGCCTGTGTCCATCTGGTTATTCTATTCTTTTGTGACTTTGGAGAAAAGTTAGTTTGTGTTCTGGGAGGATAATCTCTTGAGGATAAGCTCCCAGTTGAATAACATTTCTTTTTTTTTTAAATATATTTTATTGATTTTTTACAGAGAGGAAGGGAGAGAGATAGAGAGTTAGAAACATCGATGAGAGAGAAACATCGATCAGCTGCCTCCTGCACATCTCCCACTGGGGATGTGCCCGCAACCCAGGTACATGGCCTTGACCGGAATCGAACCTGGGACCTTTCAGTCCACAGGCCGACGCTCTATCCACTGAGCTAAACCAGTTTTGGCTAAATGACCAGCTTTTAGTAAAAGTTTATTCTGTCTCTTTACTTGCTATTTTAAATAAGACAAATTATGTATTTAAATATAACATAATTGAATTAAAGATCAACCAAAAGGTTGACTACATTAATATATTGATGAAAATATAGATTGTAAAAGATATTTAAAAATATTTGAGGTGGGTGCACTCTGATTTCAGAATCTATATCTGACTGTAGGTAATCACACTAGTTTATTCTTTCCCTTCCATTTTCTACAGTTGGCCTTAGAAAGCCAAATATAGATTAGAGTAAATAAGTGAGAGATCTCTTTTTTCTATATCACTATACAGTTTTTCTCCATAGCAGATAAAAAGGTATATTCAAAATATAGCTCTATCTACCTTAGTCTACCAATGCATCTGTTAAACCAAGTTCAATGTATTGAGAATAAAGAAAAAATATTTTGAATCAAAACCATTATTATCTACTATAATTTAGTGATACAAAAGTGCTGACGATATTGTAATGAATAAAAAGATGACTCCAGCCGTGCTAAAATTTCTGCTGGGAAAACAGACAAATAAATGGGTAAATTCTAGAATAATGCCCTAGGTAATAAGTACCAAGAGAAACTTATTTGAGAGGCACTGCAAGAGCAAACTCATTATTGTTTGGCAAGTGCTTTCTCAATTCTAATTTGAGGAAATTTAAATCAATCAATATACACAGAAAATCAATTGTCTCCAATGGATATGGATCTCCTAAAACTATGCCTTTCCCCAAAGAGATTGCATTTTAACTAAATTGCATAAAAATTTTTGATACTAAAATGAGCATTTAAAATTGTGATCTGTAGTAAGTTGACTACCCCCTTACACTTAAAAAAAATAGATATGTCCATGAACTAACCACCAGACCTTATGAATGTGATCTTATTTTTTAAAAAAGGTCTTTGTAGATAAAATGAAGATGAGGTCATCATGAATTATCCAGTTTGGCCATAAATCCAATGACAGATGTCCTTATAAAGGAGAGGCAGCGGGAGATTTGAGACAGAAAACGGAGAGGAGGTGATGGCCATGTGAAGATGGAGGCAGAGATAGGTGGAACACAGCTTAGGCATGCCTGGAGCCACCAGAGGCTGGACAAGGCAAGGAAAGATTCTCCCCTTGAGCCTTTGGAAAGAACATGGCCCTGCCAATGCCTTTATTTCAGATCTGTCTTCTGAAACTGCGACAGAAGAAATTTATGTTGTTTTAAACTACTAACTTTGCAGTAATTTGTCATGACAGCCAAAGGAAACAAATCATGATCTAGTCTGCCTTATTTTCCAAAGCACAGACAATTTTGAAAGTGTTTCCATCAGGTATCACAAAAAAGAAATGCCTTTCTGAATTGCAGTAAGGAAACATTTTTTTAAAGCTTTAAGATATAAAGGAAAATATTGGTGAAATTAAAGAATATCCCTAAAATATGTACAACTTTATACTGCCTTATTGAAGCCTTGAGTATCTAGTCAATTTCAAAGGCAAAGGTGACCATTGAATGTCCATAAGCCATTTGTTTCAATTACTTATTACTGCATAACAAAACACCCCCAAACTTTAATTGGCTTAAAACAAAATCTGTTTTGTTGCCGAGCATTCTGTGGTTGTGTATTCAGGCAGAACTCAGAGGGGATGGATCACCTCTGCGCCACGCCACGTGGTGTTAACTGGGATGGCTCAGTTGGGGGTCAGAGGATCCAAGGTGATGTCACTCACAGGTCTGCTGCCTTGGTGCTGGCTATTGCCTGGAGTCCCTTAGTTCTCTTCCACAGGACTCCTCTCATTACATAGTCTCTCATTATTCAGTATTCTGGTCCAACCTTTTTCTCACTTGATTGTTGGTTTCTAAAAAGAAAAAAAAAGTTGCAAAAGCTCTAGATGCCCAGGCCCTGAAATCATATATAATTCCTTCTGCCATATTCTACCGGTGAAAAGAAGTCACAGAGTTAATCCAGATGCAAGGAGAGTGGGAGTGAACTCTACCTCGTGATGAAAGATCAGTATGCACGCACAGGCATAGGAGGAAATTTCCATGGCTATCTTACTGACAGACTACTGCATAGTGCTCTGCTTTTTAAATCATTTTCTTTGATGAAGTCTGGTTCTTTCTCACAGATATCTTGCTTCTTTAAGTGCAGAGCACTTACTATTTATATCAGTCTTTTGGAAGTTAGTAACATGCTGCCTAATGGACTTTCTTGTAGGTCTTTCTAATATATATACATATATATACATATATATTTTAATACATTAGCTGATATATATTCTAATATATATGCATATATACACACACACACACACACACACACACACACACATATATATATATATATAGTCCTGATTTATCATTTCAAAAATATCACAAATTCTTGGAGGTGAAAGATGATATTCTATGTATCCTATGATAGATGCAATTCTATGTAACACAAGTGCAGCAGATGTTTCGTAAATAACTGTCTTATTGATTATGAATATTGAGTGTTGGTAAAATAACATACCTACATTATGCACAGTGTTGTATTAGAGTCCACTAGATTATTTATTGCTAAATATCTTGCAGATTATTATTATCAGTAAATCCTGACCTCTTCCAAATATCCCTGACTTTTCTTATACTTATCAAATGTGTATGAGTATAGCTAATAATTATCAATGGAAGTAGATATGGGAAACATTTAAAATCATTAATTTTTAAAAATTAATTGGAAAAGTACATAAATCCATCAAAAAATAGCAACTCTTTTCTGAAATATGCCAGCATACTTAAGCATGCCTGATGTATGGACATCTCAATCGTTCAATTGTTTAAATGTTTGCAATATCCTGCAATAGAATAAAAATTATCTTCAAAGCTGGTAAGAATGCTCAGAGATATAAGGAATCAATTGATGATTCACAGCTACCCATGAAACTCAAGCACTCCATCCATGTTTTGAGCATAAGCAGAGGCATCTGATAAAAAGGGAGCAGGAAAGGAAGAAATTACACTGACTTAGACAAAAGTGCCATGTCAGTATAAGCATCAGATAAACTACAAGCAATGGCTGATTGTACTGCTTATCATGAGAGTTATTTGGAAAATTTGAATGAGAAATTATCTTTTGTCCTTCACAGGAATGAGTCTTGGTATATATCTGGTCATATAAAACAATTGTAGAGTCACAGAGGATTTTGTGAGATTAGCTGATTTATCCTTCACCCTCAGATAAATCCTGCATGCTACAAAATCCTGTGGGCACTCAGATTTAACTTATTCTTTGGGAAAAAGAAGACCCATTTGTTTATTCAACAAATGTTTATTATATGTAAACTGTAGGTGGTTGGTATATATCAGTAAATAAAATGGGCAAAGATTTTTGCCTTTGTGGAACCTGCCATTTAGTGATTCTAATAGTCTCCCCTTTATCATTATCAATAATTTATATTGACCTTATATAGTTTTTAAATTGGTTTTCCTATTTTATAAGAAGCTATTCACAAATTAGACCCAATCACTAATAAGCTGTGAGTTGTGAGAAATGAGTTTAGAATTTATTTACTTTAAAAAACCGTTTCATTTTCAGATGAAGATACTGATTAAAAAAGGTAGATTCTTTCTTGAAAAAAAAACCTAGGTCTTTAAACAACCAGCCCAAGATTCTTTACTATTTGCCCACTCTTTCAAAACTATCTTCCTCTCCCTACATTGACTTCATTATAGAATGTATTCACAAGATCTAGCAATGTCCATGTATATTAGCCGGAATTTTTTTGGTTCCATTTAATAGAAACTCAATTTGAATAGCTGAGGCAAGAAAGAGGAGTGTGTTTGTTTGTTTAAATCTTTTTGTTGAGATTATTACAGATGTCCCTCTTCCCCTCCCCATAACCCCCCTCCACCTGGGTCTCACCCCACCCCAGGACTTTGCTACCCTATTGTCTGTGTTCATAGGTAATGCATATATGTATATAAGATCTTTGTTTAATTTCTTTCCACCCCCTGACCCCTCTTCCCTCTGAGAATCATCAGTTCTTCCATTTCAATGCCTCTGATTCTGGTTTATTCACCAGTTTATTCTGTTCATTAGATTTCTTACTCATTTATTTTGATTTTTAAATTCAGTTGTTGATAGATATGTATTTGTTGCCATTTTGTTGTTCATATTTATTATCTTTTTTTTTCTTCTTCTTCCTCTTATTAACGAATACCCTTCGATATTTCATATAATACTGGTTTGGTGGTGATGAACTCCTTTACCTTGTTCTTGTCTGTGAAGCTCTTTATCTGACCTTCAATTCTAAATGATAGCTTTGTTGGATAGAATAATCTTTGTTGTAGGTCCTTGCTATTCATCACTTTGAATATTTCTTGCCACTCCCTTCTGGCCTGCATAGTTTCTGTTGAGATATCAGCTGACAGTCATATGGGCACTCCCTTGTAGGTAACTAACTGCTTTTCTCTTGCTGCTTTTAAGATTCCCTCTTTGTCTTTTGCCCTTGGCATTTTAATTATGATGTGTCTTGGTGTGGTCCTCTTTGGGTTTCTCTTGTTCTGTGCTTCCTGGACTTGTAAGTTTATTTCTTTCATCAGGTAGGGGAAGTTTTCTCTCATTATTTCTTAAAATAGGTTTTCAATATATTGCACTCTCTCCTCTTCTGGCACCCCATAATGTGGATGTTGATACACTTGAAGTTGTCCCAGAGGCTCCTTACACTATCTTCATATTTTTTTTATTCATTTTTCCTTTTGCTTTTCTGGTTGGGTGTTTTTTGCTTCCTCATATTTCATGATTTGATTCTCTGGATATTCTACTCTACTATTGAATCCTTGTATATTATTCTTTATTTCAGTCAGTGTATGCTTAATTTCTGACTGTCCTTTTCCATGTGCTTGGCATTCTCACTAAGATCCATGAAAGTCTCACTAAGTCCCTTGGAGATTTCTAGAAGATTCTTGAGTAACCTTATAACTGTTTTTTTGAACTCTATATCCAGCAGTTTGATTTCTTCCATTTTTTTCATTTGTGACATGTTTCTTTTTCTCTGTATTTTGGCTACTTCCCTGTGTTTGTTTCTATGTTTTGGGTAGAGCTGCTATGTCTCCTTGAGTTGGTTGAGGGGCCTTGTGTACTAAGTGTGCTATAGGGCCCAGTGGCTCAGCCTCCCCAATTACCTGAGCTGGGAGCTCTAGTTGCACCCCTTTGTGGGTTGTAAGCACAGTCTTATTGTAGTTGAGATTTTATTGCTGTTGGTATCACTGGGAGGAATTGACCTTCAGGACAATTGGCTATGAGGACCAGCTGCAAATACAGTGGGAGAGCTGCTATGTAGGAAACACCCCTCTGGAGAAGTACTTGCTTCAGTGGGGCTTTGGTGCTCACTGAGTCTGCCCCTTGAGTGTGTCACTTATGGATGTGTAGAGTTGTAATCTGGTATGGTCTGACACTGACCACTGAGTCTCACACTGGCTCTGGGTCTCTAAGGAGGAGTAAAGGCAGCCACTGCCTGAGGCCACCCAGCAGGAGCTACAGAGAGATATGAGATTCCTCTTCTTTGTGTTGGGTTTGGCAGTGCCCAGAGGAGTCCCAGCTGTGAAGCAAGGCAGGCTGGTGCTGGTGCCGGGTCTTGGGCCTTTAATTGATAGGTTTGGGGATCCCTGACCCAGGTGTAGCTTATTTGACAGATTTTAGCCTGAGCAAGGACAGGCCATTCATATGCAAAAGCCATTGCACACAGCTTGGGTGGGGTTGTAAATTGGATGAGGTGAGGTCTCAGGGAATCATCAGGGTGGAGCAAACAGAAATGGCTGCCAGTCAGCCCTGCGATTGAGGAGGTCCCAGCACAGGAACAATGATTCCTGCAAGCACTTCCCTCTGAGAGAAAGCCACCCCAAGTTCCTGCCCGATGCCAGACAATTCAGTTCCTTCTCAGGTGGGTCTCCAGCAGCCTCTGTGTCACTGAGCCCCAATCGGCACTGGTTCTTACAACCCATAGTTATGGGGACTTCTTTTCCCAGCTCTGGAACCCTGGGCTGGGGTCTGGTGTAAGGCTGGGACCCCCTCACTCCTCCGGGCGGCCTCCATAGAGACGATCTCTCTCCCAATTAAAAAAGCGGCACATGTGAGTGCTGGACCAGCCTGTTCCATGTCTCCGCACCTCCTACCTGTCTCAGTGTGCTTTCTTCTTTACCTCTCTAGTTGCAGGACTTCCATTCAGCCAGCTTTCTGGAAGTTCTGGATGATGGTTGTTCTGTATTTCAGTTGTAATTTTGATGTGGTTGTGGGAGGCAGCTAGTACAGGCCTTTGCCTACACCGCCATCTTGGTCTGTCAAGGGTGTGTTTTTTATAAGAAAAGTTCAACTTCTCAAGATTCCCAAAACACAAATAGAGCTAAACTAGAAAAACAAGAACTCAAAGCCAATTAGGGCTTTCTCTATGCCTCTTCCTCTAGTCTCCTCTGAAAATGTATGCTATTAATTGAGGTCAAAATGACCTAGTGGGTTCTGGGCTAAATTGCCTCGTTTCAAATCTTGGCTCTTTCACTTGCCAACTGAGTGACCTAGAACAGGTCAATTAAGCTCTTTAATCCTCTATTTCCTCATCTGTTAAAATTATAATAATTATAGTACTGCTCTGATAGGATTATAGCAAAAAAGTATAAGTGATAGCCAGAGCTTGGCATAATGCCTAACTCCTAGGAAGTCTTCAATAAAGGTGAACCATCATTATAAAATGAGAGATGTCAAGAGCTGAGCTGGGGAGAACTGAGCTGCCAGGTGTGGGAGTAGTCGATTAAGACAAGTCAAAATGAAAGTACCAATTAAGCTGTTATTCACTTACTGCCATAGGAAAAGCTAGCCTAGAGGAAAGGTCCAGGCTCTGCCAGTGCTCCATTTCCCCCCTCCTCCCCACATACAGAATGGCACCAGGCAAGGGTCCGTTATATGGGTACAGATGGGGAGGATTGTCTCACTGCTGAAGCGAATCCTGATCAAAAGGTTCCCTCCATTTTATGGACCAGGGGTCAAGGTGGGGAGGGAGAAGAGAAGGGACAGGAATGGAAAATTACTAAGGATTAAGATAGAGAATAGTGTCCTCAAGGTTACTCCCTCTTCTGAACTCTTATGGGAGGCTTCAGCCCAAAGCCCGATAGCTCTGAACGGAGGCTCCTGGGCTCTGCATGCAGATATCACATAAAAGCATGGCCAGCCAAGGGGGCCTGAGTTCTTGACTGCAACTTTGTTTCACAGGCCTGTCAGGTAAAGCCTTTGTAATGGACTCTGTCAGGCCTGAGAAACCATTCTTTGGTTTTAGACCAGAAGCCGGACTCCTCAAAGAGGATTCTGGCCTCACCAGCATGGCTCAGTGGTTGAGCATCAACTATGAACCAGGAGGTCACAGTTCAATTCCCAGTCAGGGCACATGCCCAGGTTGCAGGACTGGATCCCCAGTGGGAACCATGCAGGAGACAGGCAATAAACGATTCTCTCTCATCATGGATGTTTCTACCTCTCCCTCTCCCTTCCTCTATGAAATCAATAAAAAATATGTATTAAAAAGAAAAAACAAAGATGGTTCTGTTTTCTTGAAAGGGTTTTCTCCTAGATGAGTAATGTTTCATCCATAAAAATTTATATTTTATGGGTATTTTTTGGTTCTCTTTCTAGTGAAGTAATATAGGTACAAGCCTTAAAATGAGGCCTAGAATATAAGAAGCACCTAGCATAGGTTGTATATTACTCTTATTTTTAGTATTGCTATTGTTGTTATGTAATTGTTGAAATTAGAGCTCTAATATGACAACTTATTCTCTACAGAGTTAGGTAATAATCAATCCTCATACTTGAAGACTTTTATAAAGCATTTTTTGATCTTTATTACATAAATCTGTGAGAACAGGTCACAGGAAGATCATTATTACACACCTTTTGCACCCAGGAAGAATGAGAGTTGCTAATTCACATTCCAAATTAGGAAAAAGTTAAAAAGCTCAGCTATGAGCTGGCAGAACAGTGTCTTGGCTCTATATATTGAGAATCTCATATAAGGCATTGTTTAAAAAACAATCAACAATCACTGCAAGACATATTCAGTTTCTTCTTTTAGACATCACCTAAATTTGTTTAGTATTCAATAAAAATTGGAGCCCCACTTTGTGCCAGGAATTATGTATTTATTAAAGGGGAAGACAAAACAGTAATTTTTTTCTGATCCCCTTAGAAAGTTACAGATAATTAGTGCAATAAACATTAATCATATAAAATATAAATTAAAATACTTAACTGCGATATTAGTATAAAAGAGAAAAATATGATGCTGTATTGGAGTGACATGAAGGAGCCTAGGGGTAGGGACAGGTGGTCAGGGAAGTTTACCCTAAGTTATAGATTGAAATTTAAAGGATGAGTAAAATACATAAATTGTTGAATAATGGCGATGTCTAAGTTTCTTCTAATCAAGGAAACTATGTTTCTAAAACCATTGTTTTTGTTTAAATTTGGCTATAATTTGGAATCATCTTGGAGATGGAGTTAAATGGATTCAAGATATTTTTTAAGGAGGTGAAATTGGTAGATTTCAATTAATTAAATGTGAGAGGTGGTAAGACTAACTTCTTGGTTTCTGAGTAATGGAACTAGATGGATGGTAAGGAGTAGATTATGAGCTTCATCTTTTAGATATTTGAGGTGCCTTTGATATATCTAAGCAGAGATGTTGAAGAGAGCAGAATATAAGAAAAATTTTCATCTTGATTTTAGATTGGGAACAAAGATCTAAAGTGCAATAGACTTGCTTTACATTAAATATGGTATTTATATTAGCCTTGTAACTTTCATAAAAATAATTATTTTACTTGTACAAAACACTGTAAAAGGTATGAGACACACAGAGATGATTAAGGTGGTGTCCCTGACCTTAAGTGATTAATTATTTAATGGAAAATATAGGAGAAAAGATGGAGAATTATAATGTGATTTTAAAATGAAGACTCCCTTTAAAGCATCTCAAGGTAGAACCAAATGAAAGAGAAGAAAATCCAGCAACTTTTATCTGGTTGTAATCATTAAATGTTAATCTATTACTAGAAAATATAATATTCTGATGAGAAAGAAAACAAAAACTAGTAGAAGTTTAGTCTGGGGAATCACCCTGAAGAGTCACGAAAATTGTCAAGATTACATGATAGTAGCCTTAGATTGGGATATTTTGTTTTCATTCAGCTAGAACTAGAGAACCAAAAAATAAAAATAGGAGAGTAAAGAGGATAGCAGGAATTTTTTTTTATAAATATATTTTATTGATTTTTTACAGAGAGGGAGGGAGAGAGATAGTTAGAAGCATCGATGGGAGAGAAACATCGATCAGCCGCCTCCCTGCACACTCCCTACTGGGGATGTGCCCGCAACCAAGGCACATGCCTTTGCCCGGAATTGAACCTGCGACCCTTCAGTCCGAAGGCCGATGCTCTATCCACTGAGCCAAACCAGTCAGGGCAGGAATTTTAATTCATCCATTTGTTGATTAGATATCTATCAGGACCTACTGTGTATCAATATACTAATGCTATGATAAGGGGTAGGAGTACAAGAGTAGACAAGGTAGTCATCATTCTGGCTTCACAGAATTTATAGCTTCCTATAATATATAAAACTAGGGGTCCCTCAGCGTGGCCTGAAAGGATTGGGCTGAAACCAGGAGTTCTACCCTGCCTGCCGCTCCCACTCATTCCGGCCCTGCTGTGCCTGCTGCAGGTATGCGCCCAGTCAGTCCTGATCTGGAGAGGCTCGCTCTGTCACAGCAGTGCTCGCCAGCAGTGAGCACTATGTCTGGTGCCTGTCAGTCAGCTGAGCAGCGCTCCCGCTGTGGGAGCGCACTGACCATCAATGGGCAGCTCCAGTGTTGAGCTGCTGCCCCCTGGTGGTCAGTGCACATCATGGTGACCGGTTGTTCAGTCACTTAGGCTTTTATATATATAGATAAGAAAAATAAAATAGCTTGTTTATTTAAGAAAGTGTCCCTAGTTAGATTTTTTCAAAGGAAGTCAGTAAAATTGATGTCTACAGTGTGTAAGGTCAAGTAATCATCCTAGCACAGTGGTTCTCAACCTTGGCTGCACATTAGAATCACCTGGGAATCTTTTTAAAATCCTGATTTCTGGGCCTCATCCTCCGGAAATTCTGTTACTTTGTTACTAATGTTGTGGCCCCACCCCATAACAAAGAAACAGAATTTCCGGAGGATGAGGCCCAGAAATCAGGATTTTAAAAAGATTCCCAGGTGATTCTAATGTGCAGCCAAGGTTGAGAACCACGGTCCTAGAAGATGGCGCTCCCTGGGTGTTAGGGAGTTTTAGAGCAGTGTTTCTCAATCTGGGCTACAGATTGAAATCCTCTGGAAAGACTTAATAACCACTGATGCCTTAGAACACCCCTGAAAAGTCTAATTTAATTGTCCTGGGATTGGGCTGAGGCATCAGAGTTTTATTGTGTGTGTTTTTTTAAGCTTTCAGGTGATTCTAATATGCAGCCAAAGTTGAGAACCATATCTTTGAGCATACTCCATCGCTGAAATTAGTGGCTCCAGGTGGTAAGGCTGAGTAAGGAGCAAAATACTGATTGTGTAGGAATAACAATGATCACCTCTTTAGTTTTTATGTACCACAAACATTTCTAAACATGTATTAAGCCAGTTAACACGCCCACCAGCCCTGTGAGGAAGTCACTTTTACTATTCCCATTTGAGAGGTGAGAAAACTGAGGCCCAACATCACATGCCTGCCCTGCAGCGTCAAACTAAGTAGTCTGGTTTTGTAGTTTCTGATCTTAAACACTATAATATATTACCTCTAAATATAGGGTAACTAGAGGCCCAGTGCACGGGATTTGTGCACTGGTAGGGGCATGGCCTGCGGGGATCAGCCCACTGTGGGAGCGCCACTCATTCTAGTCAGCCAAGCGGCTGTGGACCCTCCCTTTGAGTGGTTGCTCTCTGGTCTGGCATCTTCCATAGAGCTGGAGTACTCGCCTCTCCAGGGGACAGGTTTGGGGCCGGGCCCAGGGACAATAGCACTGAGATGTGGCAGAGTAGGCCTCAGTCCCATGGTGGCCACGAACCCGCCTCAAAGCCTCCGGGGTCAGCTCTGTGAGCCCAGTGGCAGCACTTCACGGCCTGCAGGTGTCTAGAGGAGATGGCAGGGAGTGAGGAGTAGGAGCCTGGGGCAAGGAGGTGATGATCACAGCTCGGGTTCCTGCCCGTCAGCCCGGGGTTTGCAGCGGGAGCAGCTGCTCATCCTGGTCAGCCAAGCGGCACTCCCACTGTGGTAGTGCACTGACCACCAGGGGCCAGCTCCTGCATTGAGCATCTGCCCCCTGATGGTCAGTGTATGTCATAGCAACTGGTCGACCGGTCATTCTGGTTCTTCTACCGTTCGATCACTGGGCTTTTATTTTATAGGATAGTAAGTTTGCACCAAGAAGAATTATAAAAGAAGAGAAAACATAAGAATCAAAAAATATCATTAATCAGTTAAATACCAGTTGATAACTGAGAGTGGCTACTATGGCTGCATAACAACTCTGAGTTATTTTCATATATATGAAACAGAATACCTTTGAGCTATTTTCATATATATGGCTTCTCTTGTTTATATTCCTTATTCGTGGAAATCACTTAAGTTCATCTTGTACATTATTACATACAACAGAAGGGTTGTTTGTTTTTTTCAGCAGTAGTACAGGGAAATATAAATGGTTGAATCAGGAGATTTTTTTTCCCTGACTTTCAAAGACATTTTATCCTGAAGAAAACTCTAGTGCTAATGCTATTGCACATAATCTAAAGAACAGCCATTACTTCATGGTAATGACCAAACTGTAGGAATAATCACCCCCTAGGGAGCAAGTCTGACAAAGTGAACTGATTTTGCAGGTGGAAATTCCATACAGAACATTATTATTAGAGGGATTCCTGTCACACTACACTCCTATACATGTCCAAGAGGACACCATTCCAATTTAACTCTATAAATTGTGTTCAACCTGCCATATGTATTTTTTTATACTTAAAATCCATTACAGAGGTAATATCTACCAAATAAAAGCTGTGCATTTCTAAATAGTTGACTCTCAGCTGCATTGCCTCTGCCTTTGTTGCTCCTTCTTTTCCTTTGAAGGCTGAGAAAGCAAATAAAGGAAATGTAGTCGCTGGGAACACACAGCCCTCAGACAGTGGATACTTGTGTCCTGCAGCTGGAGATTTGGTGCTATGGTTAGGCTTCGTTTGTTCCATATGAATACAAGCTAATAAATGTAGGGAATTCCATTTGGCACCCAATTAAGAGCTCTCTTGACTCCTGTTATTAAAGCCAACAGGCTATTGAGCGTAAAATTAAAGTTGAACAGTTCAGTTCTTTTTGACATTGTAACACTGGCTGAAAAATAAGGATGTAAGTCAGATATCATCTTTTAAAGCCCATGGACAAATGAAAAGTGAAAACATTGGAGGAAAAAGAGTAAACATCTAAAACTTGAGCATTTACTAATGACATAACATGTAATGTTAAGAGCATACTACTATTCTCTTGCAAATACATCAATCAGTTTGTTGAACACAAGATATTACATTGATTTTAACAGAAAGCTACAAGATTATTATTGCTAAAGCTCCAATGAAGGAGATAATTAAAGCATTAAGCATTTTTAAGCTTTGAAGATGACTTTAGGCAATAACCAGAACATACTATAGGAAATCAATATACTGTAATTGAATGGAATTTTTTTTTTTTTTAAGTTGTGCATCCCTTTTAAATTTCCTCTGGATTGTCAGACCATAGAAGATAGTGAATCTAGTTTTGCCATCAACCGTATGACTTTCTGGAAATATCATGTGCTGCAGGGGCCACTCTATTATTATTTACTTAGAAAGAGCTCAACTGAATAATAGTATTGGGAGGTTTTGTGTGCATTTTCTTTACTAGTCTTTGGCTTCATTGTTTAAAACAATAAAAGACAGAAAGAAAAGCAAAAACACAACCAGACAAAAACAACCTTCTTCACATAGCCAGGGAAGCTAAGTTAATGAAATTTCAAACAGTGAAAACAGAAAAGTTGTTAGATAAGCCTCTCATTTGAAACTAAGTGAAATTCTAATTTTAATCAAACGCTATGCCTGTCAATCTTGCTATGCTGCAAAGAATATGACCCATTGTGGATACAAATTCAATTTGGATCTATGTGAACTCATTTTTATTGCCTATGATTGGAGGAAGGGTTATTATAATCAAACAGAACAGCTTGAAGTGAACCTCTGGGAGGTGAACGGATATGAACAGAAATTAAAGAATCTTAAAACTTGAGAAATCTTTCAAAAAGGTGTGGATAATCAACATTTCCTCGTGTGTTGCTGATGTTTACTTCATCTTTGGCCTTTGGTATACATTTTGAGAAGCACTGTCAGGCCTTAGAGTAAATATACGATGTGCCATGCTTATATTTACAAATTTGATCACACAAAGTAGAGATTTCCAGAAATATTTTTCAGAATATCTTGTCCACTTCATTTTTCTACTACTTTCCTTATTTTATTAAATGCCTCTTGATAAAATATATCCCAGTGGAAAGAGCAGAATCTCTTGATACCTAGCTGCCCTTTCAGTAAAATAGTAATGATACCTTTCTCATAGGGTGGTTCTGAGAAGTAAACTAGTATCAGCAAAGCTCTATGCACTGTGTATATGTCATAATAAGTTTTATAAAAATAATGATGATTTTGTCTTTTAAATTGTATTACCAAAATGTGAAATCATTAGCTATTATATTGAGCCAGCCATTTAACAGTTCTGAGTCTGTTTCCTTGACAATAAAATAGGAATAATATCTTCTCTGCCTACCTTAAATAGATCATATTGACGAAAAGAATTTTTAAACTACAAAACAGCACCACAATTAAAACCTTGAGTCTGAACTTTAAAAAGCACTAGTTTAAATCCTAGTTTTCTCTCTTAGCAGATATGTGACCTTAGTAGGGTACTTAGTTTTTGCTTATAATGTAATAATGATAACAGGACCTTCTCATAAACTTATTTTGAGGCTTAAATGAAATCTTTTTTTTTAATATATTTTATTAATTTTTTACAGAGAGGAAGGGAGAGAGATAGAGAGTTAGAAACATCGATGAGAGAGAAACATCAATCAGCTGCCTCCTGCATACCTCCTACTGGGGATGTGCCCGCAACCAAGGTACATGCCCTTGACCGGAATCGAACCTGGGACCTTCCAGTCCAAAGGCCGACACTCTATCCACTGAGCCAAACCGGTTTTGACTTAAATGAAATCTTGTATGAAGAGTTTAGTACCATGGCTGGCATATAGAAAGTATTACAAAAACTGTAAAAATAATTGTTCTATATAGGAAATAAGTATTACTTTACTTTCTTAATAATTTTTGTTATACCCATTGTTGATATCCGATGAGTGGATATATTTTATTTCTAGTTTTCCAGATAATTTGTATCTTAAACTTTCTATACCTCAAAATTTAGTCTCTGAAAATCCTAGTTCTTGCTGTCCACAGCTAACATTCTGCTAACATTAAGTATTGGAGTCTGTGCATATGAAGAACTGAGTTAAGTAAAATGAATCACCAAACTTAAAATACAGACTGTTGTTACTTAGAGCAGGAATAACTTTACAAGTGATATAATCAAAACACATATGAGTCTGATAGAGAAAAATAAAGAAAACAAGAAATAAATGAATGGAAGGAAAGATGGAAGAAAGGGAAAAAAAGAAAATAGAAAGGTGAAAAACCTTCATCAAGCAGAGGAGAAAATTATGTCTTATAATAAATGTGGGAGAATCTGGCAAAAAATTAAAGTACATAAGTACTTATATCAATTTATTTACTTGACCACCATGCATACACTTGTTATTAAAAGTAAAACTTTAAGGAAGGACTTCAATTGGCTTAGGTCACATACACTATCATTAGCAATTGCTAAAGTCAGAGTCATGAAAATATTGGATCGTTTGGAACACTTTTCTAGGATTAAAAAAGAAAACTGTTCTCCAAAAGTCCAAAGGGATGGGTGTGGTTGGTCAAGACATGGCCACTGGAAGAATCAATGGGAATAAAATAAAAAGAGAGGGAAGAAATATCATATATGGTACAAATAATGCTTAAGTCATTGCCTAGGTCTGAAGACAAGATAGATCTACCTACTTTACCTACTTCAATTACGTTTTTATTATTAGTTCAAACCCCCCAATGCTAGAGTATTTTAGAATTTTTAAACCATTGGCTATATTTAGTTATTTTGAAGGGAGGACAGAATTAAGAAGCTTGAAATTATACATTTTAAAATGTTTGTCCAGAGCACCACTGAAACAAACTGTTCAGCAAGTTTTATTTATTCCAGTGGTAAATATTTTGACTAGTCAGTACACCAGAATACTGTGGTCAAGTTTGGCTCTAATATATGTCATTTATTTGGGCAAATTGACAATACATTTACAAAACTCTAAAAAAAAAACCAAAAACTCAAAGGGAGAAAAAATATGAATTTCTCTGTTTACTTTGGCAGCTTAGACATATTTATCTCTGAACAAGATGAGGTAGTAAAAGCTACCCATTCAACTTAGAATTAAGTACTATAATTATAAAATGGATAGTGCTAGGTTTGATAGAGCAATTGAGTTGATACCCTTCCCCTGGGAACTGACTTTTCAGGTCATTTCACTATGGACATTCCCTTTGCTGAAGACCACTTTTCACTTGCAGTGACCACATTTCATTCTCTCCCCTCCGGGTATGCATAAAGAAGTCTCTGCCCAGAAAAATCCCTCCAAAAGTCCTTTAAAAGCCACTGACTCCTCTCACTGGGTGCTGGAGCCATCCAGGCTCAGCCACCTGGTGTGCGGATGATGGAATAAATTTGTAATCCCTCACCACTCTGGCCTGGTGCGTTCCTCCTTTGGCGACCTAACAGATAGCACATTAGAAATTTAGCTCCTCTCTTAATATTGTAGATCACATTTTTCATGAATACTATTTGGTCTAGGAAAATGAAATCTTAAAAACGTAATTAGAAAAAGTACATATCAAGGAATATAATTGAGGATAGAATTTGGTTGACCTCAGAAGAGAACAAAAGCTCAAAAGAAATTTCATAAGTTTTTAACATTGGCAAGAGGACTACAATATCTCTGATAATTAGACTTTCAACACATTTGGATTTGCTAATTGGATCTGTTCTAATTAAACATTTTCTGCAATAAAGAATGACATATCATTGTATGAGTTTAATGTGCTTTTACAGTTGAAACCAACAAATCAGCAGCATTTTCCAAATTATTTTAATAAGAAAAATGCTGACTTTTTGTTTATATTGTGGCATCCCTTTCTCTTAAGATATATAGGGTGTAGTAAAAATAGGTTTACAGTTGTCAATATGCAAAGCACAGAGTTTATTCTTGTATTATTATTATTTATTAATTATTGTATTATTTCCCATATGAACAACTGTTAATCTGCTTTTGCCCCTCCCTGTATTACATGCACTTTAGTTTTCTTAATTCAACTCCTTTTGAGGAGCTCAAAGAGAAACTAGAGTTTTAATGGAAAGCACCTAAAGCATTTATTTGTTAGGAATAGTTGCCAGTGTATTGATGACTTTGGAAACCACAAATAAAATGCAATACAAGGAAATAAATCAGAGTCTTTAAAAGGAAGCAGCACAAATCACCATGTGCCCCTACAAACCATCCAGTTAATCCAAACGTCTCCGAATATGACTGAAGGCTGGTCACATTTTCAAAGCATCCAAACGTGAAAGCTCCTGGATCTGGCACCGGGATTGATGGCATGACATTTCTCCCCAAGATATACATTACAACGTTCTCTTTGTAGCTTTGCTTCTTGAGCAGTTATCTGCTCATTCAAGTCACTGCATCTCTCTGTTCTTCTTATTTCTGAATTGAGAGTCATCCATTTTTATCCTGTTGTGATTTATAGGTAGTAATTTCAAAGCTGGTAGTCCTCAGAGTTTGATATTACAAGAGATAAGAACTACATGAAGATGTAAAATTAAACTAGTATTTTGAAGAGTAAAGAGCAGTGAATCATGGCAAGACTAAGGGAAAGGCTGCTGCCAAAATTACCCAAGTAAATTGATAGCACTGACAAGAAAAAAGCAAATTATATTGTTTTATGTACTGTGAATATTTGAAATCGACAAAGCCATATACATGACTTTTCCTCAAATAAAAGCAGTAATCTTTTTAACCACATTAAAAATCTTCTTGTTTTTCCCCCCCAATAAAAGCAATGTAAGATGTAATTAAAACCATTGAAACTGTAAAAAAGCTAACTTGTGCAGTAATTGCTCTATTAGAACTGACATTATGCTAGAATTACATGCGCTATTATTTTTCCAATTAGTGTATTACTAGGACTGGTAATGGTGTGTTTATAACTTCTCATGAAGTCAGATATCTTCCACAAGTCTCCTAAAGCACGTCTGGTCCTGTCGTATGCCATGTGATGATATGTAAAAGCAGGAAATTGTATTTTTGATCGCTCATTTGCTAGTAAAAAAAGAAAACCTGCAGAGGACCCTTCCTGTATCAGCTATTCCAAGATCTATCACAAAGTTCTCTGGAGGGTCTATACATAGGTGATTGGATTGTTCTTCAGGCGGAAAAGTGACCAAGCTATTTTATCTTCCAGCTTGGGTGCTGGAATCCTGTCACAGGGCTGAACGGGTCGCTGACGGACAAGAAACTGGAGAATAACATGCGCGGCGTGGTCCTCCGTGTGGTGACCGTGCTGGTAAGTCTGGCCTGAGCCTTGTGGTTTGGCTTCTAGAGGTTAATTTATTCTTCATTTCTTTATGTGTTATTAACTGATGTCATAATCCTAAAAGAGCTTCAGCAAATACTGGCTCTGCTCTTTTGAAAATATTTTCAACAGTTATGTTTTCTAGCCTTCAATTTGTGTGGATCAGAATCAGGTTTTTGCAGGCTCTTCTTTTAATTGCACTACTTTTTGTCAGTAACTTTCATAAACATTTTAGGCTTGAATTCCCTCCTTCTACAGTTTCTTACACATGATAAAGTGAAGGTATCCCTCAGGCATTCTCTCACTGAAACCCTCAGAGTATGCAAAAATGTAGGTAATTGTGCCAAAGGTTGATTTGATCAAAGTTGTACATTCAGTAATACTGAAACTTTAGTCAACACTTTTCCAGTTAGGATCTACTTCAAAGGAAAGGTCATCCAATTGTTTAATAAATATTTATTGATTATCAACTGTATTCAAGTTCAGTGCTAATTACTGGGTAAGCTAATGAATGAAATAAATATTATTTTGTCTTTTAGCTCTTATCTAGTGATTCTGTGAATATTAAACGGGTTATACTTATTAAACCTGTACTGTAATTCCATTCACTTGTTAGAAAAACCAATAAATAGTAAATTTTATTAATTTATAAATTATTTTCTCCCATAATAACCATAAAATAAGACAGTAACAGAATTATTCTTAAACAGTAAAATTCTCAAATAGGTACTGTGTAAATGCCATAAAGCATGAAGACATTCACTCTCCCTGACTATTTCAATGAGGTTGGCCTTGTGCTACTTTAGAGTACATTTTGAAACCTAATAGTCCATAGTTCTTAACTTTTTTTTTCCTTCAGGAAATGCTACTTGTTTTTTAATATATGTGGGGAAGTATTTCTTATAGACTAAAACAATTGCAGAATTAGTAAACAGGAGAATCAAACTGTCTTTTTATATGTTGATGCTAATTGGATGATTATCAAAGTTTATAATAGCATTGGCTGCCCTTTGTGCATTGTTTAGTACAAATTAAGTAGACTCACTATAAATTCATGGTATTAAAAAAATCTGTAATATTCACTATAAAAGGATATAAATGAGTAGTTTACCACCCCTCCTTATTGATGCCTACAACTTATTACTGGTTATTGTTTTAATATGATTTTCACTTTTTGGCAAATAATTAAACTATGAACAAACAAAATCAAAACTTAAGTGTGAAGGTGCTGCTATATGTACCCAAGGGTATAGATATGCATTTGCATTGATGTGTTAATACTGGGAAAAAACACACAGAAATTTAAAGTGCACTAAACTATTAACAGTCTGTTCTCTAGTGATTAACAAGAAAATCCAACTGACAACTGAAATAAAAGACAATATATATGCTTTGCTTTTGTCTTTGAGATTCATATTTTAAGGCAAATTAACCTTGTTTAGTCATTAAGAAAATATTTAGTATTTACCATATGGTAGACTTGGTAATCAATAATACCTATTGTATTATTCATCTTATAAGTATATTCATACCTCAAGGTAGGTATATCATCTGGTTGGGGAGAGACACATATAACAAAAAAGCTAAGAAGTATTAAATGTTTACTACATGATACATATTCTACTAATTTGTTTGCACGTATAAACTTATTCAGTTCTCACAGTATTTCCAATAAATAGATAGTATTCTGATTGCAAGAATGTGGTAGAGGAAAATGAGACATGCAGAGGTTGAAAAAAATGTGGAAGATTACAGGGAAAGTAAGTAGCAGAGAGTTGGGATTCAAATCCAGGAAGTCTGACTTCAGATCTCATAACCTCCTCTTAACATTATATTATAATCTCTGTACTCCCATTGTGATAAGTGTGAGAATTGACATATTTATAAGATTTTACTTGACTTTAGAGTTGGAAATGCTTAACTCTGAATAAGATGAAAGTGAGATATATAGGGAAAGCCAATTATTTTAAATTCCTTTCCAGGCTGAACAAAACCATTGCTGTTTTATACAAGAAATAGTGTTGCTTCATACAGTGTTAATGCCTCTATTCCCTAGTCTCACCTTTATGACTCATAATGGTCGCTGTTTCCTGCAAGCTCAGCCATGCACAGATCCAGAATATGGTCTGTGGATGGAAGTATAGAAACAATCTGTTTCCTCCAAGTCCTCTGCAATGCAATATAGATTTATCAATTAGGTGCCCAACTGAGTAAAAGGTTGTTACACTTATTACACTCCCACAGTATACAGCCACTGTACTTAATACTTTTTCAGGCTTCCTGGTTCTTCCTGTAATTCCTACTTGAATGGAAACTAGCCATCACCTTCTTAATTATTCCTACAAGCATCTTTCAGATCTAGTTCTTAGTTATATGGTCTTGTGAGCTTCTTCCACCCAACACTTAGGATCACTCTTTCCTCAATCCACCAGCAACGCCAATATGCCCACTAAATTTGGAAACTCAGATTTGTTCTATATTTGACTTGATTTGGCCACTCAAACAGCACCCCCATGGATTCCAACGCTTGACAAGGGAGAAATAGATGAGAAGTACCATGTGTAAAACCCCTGAGGAAAGGTCTATCAGCCTTTATTTTGTTCTGGCTGCACTCTAGTCCCAGTTACACACACACACACACACACACACACACACACACAACTGCTTTAATTCTTGGGAAATTTATGCTACCCATGACACAGGTTAATAAAATCAATTTTCCTTACCTAAGATTTGAAACTGCTAATGTTATCACTGTTAATGATACTTCATTGACTTGAAGGAAATAATCTAATATTTATCTTAAACTAAATAATTCAGCACTATATTGTTTATGAGCCTAGGAGCAAATCAATGGTATACTCAGAGGGTTGATTGAGGATAGTTGAGTAAAGGGATTATTAACAGAGAATGTAAATACGGTAAAGAAAATCAGCAAGGGATGTTGAAGCGCCAGGCGCTAGATACACAGCAAGCCTTGACAAGCCTGGTGTCTGATGGGGCATTGGGAGGGAGCAGCAGTAACACACCTGGCTACACCGTAGGAAATAAACCGCCATCATAGCTGCGACCTTTGGTATAGAAAGGGGATAGAGAAAGATAATCAATGCCAAAACCACAATCAGGCAGTGGGAAAATGGGGGAGGGGTTATCCCAATGTCACTCCTCCTGTCTTTTCATCTCCTTTCATTGTCTGCAGTTGCAAATCCAACTGTAAATCAAATGGCAAGAGGGTCCAAGTAATGAAGACCATGAAGGTCAGCCTCCCAGGTCACAGAGTAGGACAGTGAAGAACACACTCAATCTGGAGGGAAAAACAGAGAAACCAACACCAGCATCTAGTATTTGACCTGACCTGTTAAGGATTTTACATTTCCTGACGAATTTAATCCTTACACAAAATATATAAGAGGTATACAAATTACATGAGAAGGGTGACAATAGGGCACAAAAGAATAAACTAAATTTCCATGTCCATATAACTAACAAGAGCCAGATAAATTTCAAGTGCAGAGATCCTAGTTCCAGAGGCTATGTCCTTAGCTACTGTGATATTCTGCCTTTGACATCAGATTGACTTTGTATTAGGCTTAAATTAAATATGATATAACTATTGAGATTGCAAATGTTATTGGATTGGTAACTTAGGAAGATTTTTCTAAATGGCATCTGTCACATAAGAATACATATTTAATCAACCATCACCAAAGCCACAGAGATGTCTTAGAAATGGAGGGAAAGCAAGAAAGAGAATAAAATCAGACCCTACAAATTTGGTCTCACTGTTAAATTATTTGTTTCCATATTTGACCTACTGATTTCTACTTGTTTGTTGCTAGGTGGACTAAGTGTATTACTACAAGGCAGTTTTTAAGATTTTTTTTTCCCTTTTAACTTTCTAAGTGTACATGTATGGATAGCCATAAATGATTAATTAAATTACTAATTTTTTTTTTCATGGCAATTCACAAAACATTATTGGAAACATCACTGGATTATAAACGTCTTCCTAATAATTAAATACTTACAAAACGGAAAGAAGTTGGCAAAAAGAGAAAACAAAGGCAGGCTTGGGAAGCTATACTGTGAGAAGTACAAGATATCTGAAAAACATAAGCTGGCATATAGAGAGCTCAGTAATTAATAATTCCTATTTGTTTCATTGGATTTTGCTTCAAACAGATACATGGCATCTCTAATAAAACATTAATTCATTCATAAATTCACATAAGAAATATTTATTGTATTTCCATGTAGGTACTTGGGGTACATACAAAATAGACAAAGTTCTGATTTTTGGGAGTCCATTCTAGCAGGACATCTTTTAAAGCTCTCAGAATATTTTTGAAAACATGCAGACATTGTTGTACATTAAATATATAGCACAGTATTCCTTTGCCTAAAAGTATCATAAAAGTAATTTTGTATAAATATATATACACTGTAATTGGAAATTTATGGTAAAACGGTGGTGGTAATTGTTTTGTATTTTATAAATTCAAAACATACAGTTTTTCATATTTTAATATTCCTGAAATCAGGATGCACCTTTCAGTTGAAGTCTCCTTGCTATTATAGTTGGCAGTATTTTGTTTGTTTTTATTAGTGGTAGGTAAAATGATTGTGCATCTTATAATTGAAAACATTTTAGATTAAATAATATATGGATGGTATTTTCACAAAATTAATTAAGTTAATGGATATTCCTGGAAAGTTAAATTCAATAAAACTGGGCAAGAAGCCATCATAAAAAGACAGACTACTTAAAAGAATATATCCAGAAGAAAAGAAATAACAGCAGGAAATGAAAGCAATTTTTTTTAAAAAAGGAGAGTAATAGCAATGAAAAGATTACTTTCTAAACTGAAATTGTCACTAGAGTCATAGAAAGATAAAAGTAGAAAGTACACAAAAGCAGCTTATTTTAAACTAATTCAACATAAAGCAACATGCAAACTATGTGTTGAGAGAAAGATAAGTTTCCTCAAGCAACTCACCACAGGAAAGGTGTAGCAGGAAGATGCCTACTGAGTTTCTTTAAAAGTAATTTCCTTTTTCTAAAATATTTCTCGCTTATTAGTCTTCTTGGAATTTTTTTTAGCAGATCTTATTTCCTTGTGACAATATACATGTTATCTAAGATCATAGAAAGGTAGAACAGTATTCTATAGTACACCCTAAACTATTAGCCTGGATTTATTAACTATTTATCGAGCATATATTTTAAGCTAAGCATTGTGCTAAATCTCAGAAAGGCAAAGATAAATAAGATATAATTCCTGCTTTCAAGGCATTCCACATAAACCATTTTATAAAAACTATTTCAGTTCTCTATCTGAAAATAGAACCTGTGTGTGAAGGCCTCCAAATTAAATATATTTTGGAAAGGCTGGGAAAGAATGATAAAGTTGAAAGAGAGAGAGAGAGAGAGAGAGAAGATACTACAGTCTTTTTGTGATCTTCATAGGTTTACAGGACAATTTAATTTAATTTCTTATAATTTAATTAAATTTTCTCTGTAACTCTCCTTTTTATATAACTACTAGAGGCACGGTGCATGGATTCATGCACCAGTGGGGTCCCTCTGCGTGGTCTGCAGGGATCGGCTGAAACCAGAAGTCCAACATCCCCTGAGGGATGTAGCAGTGTGCCAAGCAGTAGGCCACTGGGGAGAAGCCTGAGCCCAGGCCCGGTGCCACGCTGCTCCCTCTCATCCCGGCTCTGCTGCACCTGCTGCCACCACTCAGTAGGCTAGCTGCTGTGAACCCAGCATCTGGCGCCCATCAGTCAGCTGAGCGGCACTCCCACTGTGGGAGCACACTGACCACCAGGGGATAGCTCCTGCATTGAGCGTCTGCCCCCTGGTGGTCAGTGCACATCATAGCAACTGGTCTAGGGGTCAACCGGTTGCTTAGGCTTTTAAAAACTTTTATAAATATAGATTGTATTATTGTTAGACTCCCCATCTAAACTATAAGTACTAATAAAATACAAAGTCTCACAATGCCTGGTACATAGAAGCAGGTCAGTAAATATTTTTTAAATAAATAAAATTAAAATGTTTTGATAACCTGAAGGGGGGTGGGGAGAGAGAGAAAGAGAAGGAAAAAAAGGGGTGGGGAAGGAGGAAAGAAATAATTCGACATGTGATTACAAAAATAAGAACAAGATAGATACAAGACTATGCCTGGTTAAGTGCTCTTAGGATTTTTCATTCTTTGGTTTCCATCCACTAAATTCAAATTTCCAAGAGAGATGGCAAAAGATCATTCAATTATTAAGTCTCTTGACATAGTTGATATTAGAAAATAACTTCACCCATTCACAGTTGTTGCTGGAAAGGGACCTGGCCCTGAGAGGATTTGCCTAGGACCAGCTGGTAGTGTGTGGATTCTTGACTTCATGCAAGAAAGATTTCACAATATGAGTCCAGGTGACTGAGAGTATGTTTATGAAAGCTGGAGACAGTGAAACAAGGAAGGGCTTAAGATAGAAGAAGCAACAGAAGAGAACCTAAACAGGGTTGCTTTGGCTCATCGGGAAGTCAGAGAGAAGCAGGTGTTGGAGACAGGTTCAGGGGATTAGCTCAGGATGAGCTGCTTGATGCCCATTGCTCACTTGATTGCAAGTCTGGTGGGAACCTTTTGACTTTGGAAGATGCATGCCTGTGGGGGAAGAGAGGAGGCGGGAGGGAAAGGCTCTGGCATGCTCCTGGGGAGGAGAGAGAGTTCTGGGCCCTTTGCTTTGAGGGATTTTAAAGGCTGGGAGTTTAGGGGAGGATCTCAATATTCATCAGCTTTTCCAGGTGTGCCCTTTTAGGGTCGTGGTCTCTATTGATTGGTCAGCACCAGAGCAGAGGGTCATTATTCAATGCAGCTGGTCCTGGTATCACCCACCTGGTCTTGCTGCTTTTCTGGGCCTGGAGCTGAAATATAACTGAGGCCTCGATGTTATTTCTAGGTAGATGACCTTCTATATTTGCTTCAAATTGCTGGGCCAGTGTGTTCAGCTACCTGTCTCTGTTTCCTCATTCTACTTGCCAAGGAGTTTTCCCAGCTTCTTACTGTCCTGCCTCACAATGTGTTCAAATAGCTGTGTGTTTTTCAGGCAAAGTAGAAAGCTTTTAATTCAAAATATCAAGAATCATTATTGCTAAATAAAACCACATTTGATGAGAACTTACAAGTACCACAGAAATATTTTAATATTCTCTGGGTCTTAGAAGTAGTCATTGTTGTTTGCCCTTTGTTCCACAATATTTTCATTTCCATGTGGACTGATATTTCATAATTCATGTCCCCACAATCTGTGGAAAGCATAGAATTAGACAAAATCAGGAAAATGAATAAATGAGGGAAAAGAGTAAATTAGAGTACAATTGTGTATGTCATGATCTTCAAAAACAAACAAACAGCTATTTAAATAGAAGAAAAGCACCTACCTCTTCTCTTGGATTAATTTTTAAAACTTAACCTGCTTATGTTAAATACAGGTCAAAGTAAATTCAATTTTTTTTCACATTAAGAAACATGTAGGCAACAGGTTCTCAATTTTTACAATACACAAATAAGTGTGATAGATATAGTAACTATGTACATCAGCGTAAGATCAAACAACATACTTAGTTTATTCTGGGTATACCATTTAACAAAAATGGAAATAATGTGCAATTAACTTTCTTATTGGAACTACTTCAATCTACTTTGTTACCTTTTCTTCACCTAGTCTCCTCACCTCAACACATTCATACTAAAAAGTATTTAACATATATTGTAAAGAGTACTACATGTACTATCAAAATATATCAGTTCAAGTTTCAGTTTTTCTACTTAAAAGATCATTGAGCTTATAGAAACCAAGGAGCTATTCTGAACCTCAATTTTTCTGTCTGTAAAAGAGGAATAATAAACCTGGCCACACAGGGTTGTAATGAGATTAAGTTATGTGAAAGCAGTTAGTAAGTGCAGAGTGCTTCTAAATATAAGATGTTATTATATCTGCAGCAAGAAAGAAAAAAGATGTGTAAATTAACTAAAGAAAAAAGCACGAGTGATTATGCAAGCATAATTAATCATAGTCATCAATCTTTAGATTTTTTAGGGAAATTATTTTTAAAAGCCTAAGACAGACAAGCAAATATAAACTGCAGAATCATGACTTTTAGGCCCAGTCTCTGTTAAAATAATTTTAAAACTGACGAATGAAAACCACAAAAACTTTCCTGCTCATGAAGCTTATGCTTCCTAGAGGAACAATGAACAGCAATGCCTAGTACCAAAAGAAACAACAAACAAAAAATAGTTGTTTGTAACCTGTGTAAAGCAGCAGCCAGCCTTAAAATACGAGTCGTCCTTTCTGGTGAAGGGTTAGAACAATGAATAGTGGTATAATTGTTTGGGCTGCTTTTAGTATTAATCCAAATCACTAGATGATAGAATTCAAGAACTTGTTACATGTTGTTATTTGGTGTACTGATAATCATTTAAAAGTAAAGACTTTGTCGTGCAAAAAAAAAACAAAAAACCTCCAAATTATAAACTGTATAGATTCCTAAATGTGTGTCAGTTATATTGTCTCACAGGAACTGTATTTGGTTTTAGGCTAGCTTTAAATAAACTTCATATGTTAATATAGAACTAATATAATACTGATAATAATAGTCCTGAAATTGCACTGTCATTGGGCTAAGCTTTTTGCTAAGGACATTGTCCAAGTTTTTGCTACTTGGAGACCTTCAGCAGTTTGAACCCGCACAGAAGGTCAAACTTCCCTGAGGTCTCAGCCTTTGAGTATCTGCACCCTAGAGGCTGGGAGAGTAAGATTGATAAGAGGCGCTACTGGCAAGGAGATGGCAAGGGAGTTGATGGCAAGCTCTGGTAGCTCCCGCAGCAGTGTCTGAAGAGGACTCCTTTGCAAAAGTCAATAAATAATAAAGTTTGGTTCAGGATCCAGGTAAAAAAGACAACTGTGGCTTAGAAAATTTTCCGGTGGATGTTATATAAAATAAACTTAAAATTGCAAAAGTATGGTAAATGTCATGTAATAACTAGTAAATTTGAAGTATACATTACATAGCATTTTTGTTAAGAGCACCATCCCTGGAAGAATTCCACTTCTGAGGTAACAGGGTGAGAAGTTCCATGCAAAATTTCAAAAAACTAATGAACAAATCATAATTATTTAAAGTCTCTGGAAATTTTCCTAAGGACACACAGAAAATGAGATAATACTTATTCAAGAAAATCTACTAAAACCAGAGTCTTTAGCATCTGATCCTTATCCTACCCCTTTTCCTTCCATCTCACCACCTGCCCTGCTCAGTTTAATGGAAACTCTACACCAAGAAGGTTTGACCAAGAAGGTAGGGCTCTCTCTGCTAAGTTCCCAATCAAGTTTTATCTAACGTGGAGGGAAAGGCTGTTAGCATTTCTCATACCCTTCAGCTCTAATTTGAAGAAGCTAAATTTCTGCTGAGTGTGGCCAAGAATTTTGGAGCTCCCCTTTTCCCACCTAGCCCAATCTATAGGATGCAGAACCTACTTCAGATGTGGCAAGCGTTGACTATTGGAGGCCTCAATAGGCATCACTCCAACTTGCTCTAAGGGCAGAGGTTCCAAGTCAACAAAGGTAAGTGGAGAAGATCAAGTGCTACTACCTAAATCAGTAAATACCCAGAGTAATAGCAGAAAGATTTTTCCCAGAGGAGAGTTGAAAAGAAAAGAGTGAACTTAAGCATTCTCCAAGTATTTGAAACAGAGACTGGGAAAGTTCCTCTTAATTAATAACAACATGCTAAGGTTCCTCTTAATTAATAACAACATGTTAAATCATTAGCCAGATAGTTAACTAACACCTCTCCACCTCAAACTACTCCAAAAAGTATCAGAGGAAGGAACACTTCCAAGCTCTTTTTATGAGGCCAGGATTATCCTAATTCCAAAACCAGATGAAGACATTACAAAGAAAGAGAATTACAGGCCAATATCCCTGATGAACATAGATGCTAAAATCCTCAGCAAAATTCTAGCAAAGCAGATCCAGCAATATATTAAAAATATCATACACCATGACCAAGTGAGATTTATTGCAGGGATACAAAGTTGGTACAAAATTTGCAAATCAATAAACATGTTACATCACATAAACAAACTAAAAGACAAAAATGACATGATCATATCAATAGACACAGAAAAAGAATTTAACAAAATCCAACACCCATTTTTTAAAAAAATTCTCAGCAAAGTGGGAATAGAGGGAGCATATCTCAACATAATAAAAGCCATATATGATAAACCTACAGCAAACATCATACTTAAAACTGAGACCATTTTCCCTAAGAACAGGAAAAAGATAGGGATGTCAGCTTTCACCAGTCTTTTTGTTGTTGTTGTTGTTGATCCTCACCCAAAGTTATTTTTCCATTGATTTTTAGAGAGACTGGAAGAGAGAGGGAAAGACAGAGAGAAACATCCATATCAGAGAAACACATTGATTAGTAGCCTCCTTCATCAGCCCTGACTAGGGCCTGGGCTGGGCAGGAGCCTGCAACTGAGGAACATGTCCTTGTTAGGAACTGAACCCAGGACACTTTGGTCTGAAGGCCAATGCTCTATCCACTGAGCAAAACTGGCTAGGGCTGCTTTCATCACTCTTATTCAACATAGTACTAGAAGTCCTAGCCACAGCAATCAGACAAGAAGAAGAAATAAAAAACATCCAAATTGGAAAGGAGAAAGTAAAACTATCATTATTCACAGATGACATGATATTGTATATAGAAAACCCTAAAGACTCCATAAAAAAACTACTAGATTTAATAAAGGAATTTGGCAATGTAGCAGGATACAAAATTAACACCCAGAAATTGATGGCATTTTTATACACCAATAAGGAATTCTCAGAAAGAGAAACTGAACAAACAATCCCATTTATCATAGCAACAACAACAACAAAAAATTAAGATACTTGGGAATAAACTTAACCAAGGAGGTAAAAGACTCATACTTGGAAAGCTACAGGATGTTGAGAAAAGAGATAGAGATATAAACAAGTGGAAGAATATACAATGTTCATGGATTGATAGACTCAACACCATTAAAATGCCATGCTAGCCAAAGCAATGTATAAATTCAATGCAATCCTTATTGAAATACCAACAGCATATTTCACACATCTGGAACACACATTCCAAAAATTTATATGGAACTAAAAAAGACCCCAAATAGCCATAGCAATCTTGAGAAAGAAAAACAAAGTTGGAGGGATCACAATACCAGATATCAAGTTACATTACAAAGCCACTGTAATCAAAACACCCTGGTACTGGCACAAGAACAGGCATATAGATTAATGAAACAGAACAGAAGCCCCAGAAATCAACCCAAGCCATTATGGTCAATTAATATCTGACAAAGGAGGCAAGAACATACAATGGAGTCAAGACAGTCTTTTCAATAAATGGTGTTGGAAAAATTGAACAGATACATACAAAAAAAAATGAAACTAGACACCAATTTATACCATACACAAGAATAAACTCAAAATGGATAAAAAAAACTTAAATGTAAGTCGTGAAACCATAAAAATCCTAGAAGAAACCATAAGCATCAAAATCTCAGACATCTCTCATAGCAATATGTTTACAGATACATCTCCTAGGAAAAATAAATTAAGGAGAAAATAGACAAATGGGACTACATAAAAATAAAAAGCTGCTGCACAGCAAAACGACAACAACAACAACAAAACAACAACCATCAACGAAACAAAAAGGGAGCCCACTATATGGGAAAACATATTTGTCAATGATACATCTGATAAAAGTTAATATCCAAAATATACAAGTAACTCATACAACTTAACAAAAGCAAAACAAACAACCCAATTAAAAAATGGGTAAAGGACCTAAATAGGTACTTCTCCAAAGTGAACATACAGATGCTCAAAGTCACTGATCATCAGAGAAATGCAAATTAAAATAGCAATGAGGTATCACCTCACACCTGTCAGCGTGGCTACTATTAACAAATCAACCAATGGCTAGTGCTGGCAAGGATGTGGAGAAAACGGAACTTGAGTATACTGCTGGTGGAAATGCAGACTGGTGCAGCCTCTGTGAAAAACAGTATGGAGTTTCCTAAAAAAATTAAATATGGAACTGCCATTTGACCCAGTGATCCCACTTCTAGGAATATATCCTAAGAAATCAGAAACACCAATCAGAAAGAATGTATGCGCCCCTATGTTCATAACAGGGCAATTTATAATAGCTAAGATCTGGAAAAAGCCCAAGTGCCCATCAGTAGATGAGTGGATAAAAAAGCTATGGTACATTTATACCATGGAATACTATGCAGCAGTAAAAAAGAAGGATCTCTTACCCTTTGAGACAGCATGGATGGACCTGGAGAGTATTATGTTAAGCAAAATAAGCCAGTCAGAGAAAAACAAGTGTCACATGATCTAACTCATCTTGGAATCTAATGAGCAAAATAAATAGAGACATACACGCATGGAATAGACTGTGGAATCTCAGAGGGAAGGTGGGGGTGGATGGTGTTAGTGGGTGGGAAGAGATCATATTCATAACCCATGGACATAGACAATATGGTGGTGAAGCACTGAGGAAGAGGGATGGGGTGGGCTAGAAGGGGTCAATGGGGGAAAAGGGGGACATATGTAATACTTTCTACAATAAATTTTTTTTTAAAAAAGGAAGAAGTAGAGTTTGGACCCAGAATATATTTAAATCCCTAAGTCTCCTACCTGTGAATTTAGGCTGTCTTTAAACTCTCTATGTTTTTGTTTCTTCATCTGTAAAATGGAGATGATATTATCTAACTCATAGAGCTTTTATGAAAATGAAAGGAACTAAAACATTCCCAAAACAAAGGACTTCTAACTTAAAGAGTATAGCACAAAGGAATTGCTATATATGGATGTTAGTTCTTATTATGCACAAAGTGCTAAGGGAGAACATGATAACAAGCATCTCATTCATCATGGGAAGGGAGGGCAGTGGGAGAGGCTTAAAGGATGACAAAATATTTTTTTTGAAAGATGAACAGGGATTATGAAGGCATAGATAAAAAAAAACATGAATATCCAACAATGTAAAGAGTATATGCCAAAAATATGCAGATATCAAAAATATAAAGCATACTAAAAGTAAATTGGAGTTATCACTTGAAGTAAATGAGATTGAAATACAAAAAAATTCAGCATCCAGTGTTTATGACATTCTTTTTAAAGACCCCTTTAGAGATAATTCCATTAGAAATTTGGGAAAATGAGGTTGGCACTATCCAATTTAGATAATATGCATCAAAAAGTTAAAGATACCATTGCAACAATTTTGATCTAGCATGAAGTTTAGATAATATAGTTCTTATTTTTCTTATGAAACAGTGCAATCAATAGACATAGCTCTGTGTAGTGTACATAATTTTGTTGAAGCAACAACAAACCAGTTGTAGTTGATGTTTTCTCACATAACATCTTACATGAGAAAAAAGGGGAAAATGTGATTTTTATAAACAGACACTTGAGGACAATTGGCCTGTGCAAACAATGTAATTTATAGCAAAACAGGGATATGTGTTCACTCAGTGCTGACTGAATAAAATCATCATGACAACTGGGTGCATGACAATGGCTTGACAATTTCTTACTGTTTCTCATCACACCAATTCTTAAGATGAGAGCTGTCAAGGACACCTGTGAGAATCACTATTGCACTGAAGTAAACTTGCATGACCCAACTTTTTTTCCTTTTGAAAGCTAAAACCTGAATTCTAAGACTAAACAATGAATAAATATTTCAGAGATGTGTTTTACATTTTCTTCTGGAAAATAGTAGGTTTACTACTTATCTCTAGAAGTTTCAGAAGATATTTACAGTTATTTGGAAATTCAAAGATGTAGAAATAATGAGGTCTACATTGATTTTCATAACTTCTGCAACATTCCAACCCATTATCTGAACTATATTATACTTTAATTTCAGAAGAACATTATACCACTGCACGTGAAAGAAACCCAAATGTTAAGGTGACCTTAAAGTTTTAAGTCATCTTTTGTTAATGCAGTAGTTTTAGCATAGTTACAATATCACAAAATCAGTTCTACAATTCCTCATTAATGAACATGAGTATAAATATAAAAACAAGAGAGACACTTCTGATATAGATTTTACTTTTTAGGAGTAAAAGATTAGTAAACTAGAGGCCTGGTGCATGAATTCGTGCATGGGTGGGATCCTGAGATGGGAGAGACTGGGACACAATCAGCCCTCTGGGTGGGCAGTGGGATGAGCTTGCTGGCCTGGGATCCAGATCCATCCCACTGACATTTGCGCCAGTTGTCGGGAGTCACCTTTTATATCTTTCTTCCTTGAAGAGAGTCTAGGGAGGGGAAATGATTGTGTTGCCTGAGGCCCAACTTCCAGGAGGCCTGTGGCACTATTGGATGGTGCCATTGGCGCTGGTCCATCAGTGCCTGGCCCATTCTCTGGAGATTGAACCTGTAGGACTACTGAGGGAGTGAGTGGCTGCCACCGGGCTGGTGGGCCACTGGGATGGGTCTGTCAACTGAGTGGCACTCCCACTGTGGGAGCACACTGATCAACACGGGGCAGCTCCTGCATTGAGCATCTGCCCCCTGGTGGTCAGTGTGTGTCATAGCGACCAGTCGACCAGTTGTTCCAGTTGTTCCAGTCGTTCGGTTGTAATGGTCACTTAGGCTTTTATATATATAGATTAATAACCATTAAAACTTATAGATATGTCACCAGCTAACATTTAGGGCACACTCACTAGTAAATCTTATTCTTGGTGTTTTCGTATCTCCAATCTTCATGGAACCCTCAAGATTATTATTATTTTCATTCTGTGATATGTCTGAGTCCTGGAGTCAGTTCAATATCTTCTTCAAGTTACATGTGTGATAAAAATAAGCATTGTATCCTTGTTTGTCTGACTCCCTTCCAGCCAGAGGGAATAACAAGGACTGGATCAATTTTTGCAATAAACAACTAGAAAACCAAGGAAAATATGGGGGCAGTAGGGGAGATACCCTTTCAGGTATGGGTCAACAGGTAAAAAAGGACTTTGATTCCTAAGTAGTTGGAAACAACTAAATGATCCCAACAATCACCTGAGATTTCTTGTTGCTGGTGATTTCCATACTGCAGGCACAGGAATATGGGTCCAAAACAGTTTGTCAACCTTATGGAGTTGAGAAATTAGAGATCAAATTTTGGGAAGGCCGAGGTGGCTTGCATTTTTGGTATATGTTCTGGAAAAGAGAGAGCTACCTGGGAATATATTTACAGAAATTTGCTTAGAGGTCTTGGCTGACTAGTAGATTATACATACAGACAGAGAAACTCTGCAAAGCCGGGCAAAGAGTGACAGGAAGCTGATCACTTCCCAGAGCTCGCATATGAAGTACAGACTAAAGAAAGGTTTCATTTGGGGGGATCTGATTGTACCAAGAATTAAAATGGCTATACGAAAAACATATATTTATCTTTGAATTATGTATTAGTAATTAAGGTATATTTAGGTGAGCAAACTTATATAAAGTAGGATACTTCTACAATTTTACTATTTCAGTTTTAAACATTGTCCCAACCTCTCAAAAAGTCCAGCTATCATAAGGAAGATGCATATTCATCTGCCACTCCTGACCACCAAGAGCATGTTGATATCTTGCTGTTCTATAGCTGACATACATTAACATTGGGCAAACCGAGGCAAAAAAGGAAAAAGAAAGTCACAGTAGTTGTCTTAGAAATCTTCCCAATCAATAGGCAAAAATAATGTTTGAATTAAAATATAATAATTAGATTTCAATTTACAAAGGAATCAATTTTGAGAAAGCCTTGTATGCTTTCCCAGTCTCTCTCCAGGAGCCATGGAGGCAGATGGCAGCCTTACCAATGGGGAAGCTAGGCCTCAAGTGGGATTTGGATTCTTTCAAAGGCACAGTCACAGGTTTTGACCAATAGGAGACAATTTATCAAATCACCACCCATAGCATTCAATGGAACTCTAGGGTAGCCTGAAATGAGAAGAGATACCTCCAAAAAGAACAGTTTACTCATCTTCCAGTTTCTAGAACATGAACAGCTATTAAAATTCAGCTCCCTATGGGGAAGTCAGAGGCAGTCAAGGAGAGAACCACCATTCTGCATGGAGGTCCCTGAAATGGGAAAGTTGATCAAGGAAAGGAAGTAAATGCATACTCTTTCAGAATATACTCCCCTTGGGTTTTTAATGATCAGTAGAAATACAAAGAGGTTGAGGGTTTAGGTGTCATTTCACAGCATCTCCATTTAAACTGTGTGCCAATTAGTTTTTAACCTGAAAACAAAAAGGCCATCATGCTGGAATGAATTTGTGATTCTTGCATGTTTAAAATCTTTTTGCAAACATTTTCAGGTTTTCTAGATGAAGTTAGCATGAGGAAACGAACTTCACATTTTGGGGGTTTATTTTTCCTTTGGTAAATGTGAAGGAATTCTTCTTTTTTACTTTTCACCTTTGCTAGTGGCATGATTTTTGAAATGGGAAAATGAAATGTTCAGACTGATTTTTTTCCATCGATTGTTATGTAGGGTAATGTACTCTGCAGTTCAATTAGAAATAACAAGCTGCTATGTTGTTCTGAGCCAAATGTAATCTCCAAGACCATGGTCAATGAAGCACTCAAGAAAATGAAGAATTGAGGCTGAATGGTCTGAAGACTACTGGGGAATAAAGAAGCAACCGATTAGCATTTGAAAGCAAGTGTTTTTTATTTTATTTTTTTTAAGTGAATGACAATAAAAAAGGATCACCCATCAAGAACAAAGAGTTTGAAAAATATCTAACCTTTGTTTTACGAGTTCTTTCAAAATTTTAAGAATGACCTTTAGTCATCAGCCCCAAGAACTAAGAAGCGTTTCAATGTAATGTGATGTTCCATTTGGGGACACTCCTAGAGTATCTGCTGAGGAATGCAAGAATAAATAGGGCCAATGCTGGTTTTTGTTTTTTGTTTTGTTTTTTTGTCACTCCTAAGTGACATTCTCTCCATTTAATGAAGGATCTCATAGGGGTAAATGTCAGGGCTTGTTTTAGACTAAGCATTCCAATTTATTATGCAATGAAATGTAGCAATGGGGAAAAAACGTTTCGTGTTATCGTTACATTTTCTAGTAAATTGTGGGAACCTTCCTCTAACTCCTTAATATGTGTCCCTATAATTAATTAAATACTGTATAGTACATATCCACAGTCCTGATAGGACTGGCACAGAAGTCATTTTAGCCTTATTAATTTTATTTTTTTATTTTTATTTTTTTAAATATATTTTTATTGAATTTTTACAGAGAGGAAGGGAGAGGGATAGAGTTAGAAACATGGATGAGAGAGAAACATCGATCAGCCGCCTCCTGCACACTCCCCACTGAGGATGTGCCCGCAACCAAGGTACATGCCCCTGACCAGAATCGAACCTGGGACCCTTGAGTCCGCAGGCCGACACTCTATCCACTGAGCCAAACCGGGTAGGGCAAGCCTTATTAATTTTAATGACACTTCTAGTAATTTTTATACGCTTCTTAATTTTTGAAACACAGAATATTGTCTTTGTAGCTTTAAGTTCAGAACTCTCTACCATCTGTAAATCCCCACAGATTTGTTTCTTGCTTTTAAAATCAGCACCTTTCTGCTTTCTGCTTTCTACTCTTAAGTTTCGGCCTTCTATGCAGGAGATCTTTTCTTGTAAGTTTCCTGCTGTGCTTCGTAATAAAATCAAAAGAAAAAGGTATATCCTTCAGGAAGCATTCAGCTCACTAGAAATAGAAAACCTGCCACGTTATTCTTAAAAACCTTAGATCAGGCGAGCCAGTAGCAGAAATAGTGAGTGTACTTTCTGCAAAGGGTATAGAGTGGTTTGGTGGAAGTATTGTGTGCCTGTTCTCTCCAGATCTCCTGTTAGAAAAGAGAGTATCTTTGTTCAAGAAAAAGGCTTGAGACTTTGGGGAGAGAACTATTTTTTACCATCCTAGGTTTGATTGATGGGGGCGGGGGGGGGGGGGGCTATGAATTAACTGGAAATAGATGAACAGGAGAAAAGTCAAGGTTTATTTACAAGTCACTCAGTAATGAATATCTTGCCGACTACCCAGAGATAGAGGTTTACATACCAGCTTAACAAAACAGTAGTGGTGGGAGTAATTTTGGCATTTATAAGAAAGGATGGAAGGATCTACTGTTGGTTCTGTTGTTGTTGTTGTTGTTGTTGTTGTTGTAATAATGGGAATGAGAAGTCTGTCTCCTTCTTGGACTTTGCAGGAAACTCCCTTGGGGGTAGGGTTAATGGCAGCTATATCTTCAGGAGTCTCTACCTTAATCAAATAAGAGACACTCAGATAAGATTTCAAATGTTTTTACTTTAAAATAATGTGTCTACCAAAACTATGATCCCATTGTCATCAAAACTAGGTAGTTATTAATATTAGTTATAGGAAGAAAGCAAAGGGGAAGATGAGCACATGTACAGTGAAGTTGGGTTGACATAGGGAAGGTGATTATCAGTCTAACCCTGGAAAAAGATAATTGGCTAAGGGGGTAAAGCCACTTCAAGCACACAAAATCCTGAAGGATTCATTGGTTAAACTCTTAGTTATAATCCCTAAACAAATAAGTCTCTCTCTTTTGCTTACCCCTTGCCCTCTTACTCTCTCTTGCTCCATGACCTGCACTCACCCATGTGCTAGCCTGCAATGTGTCCTTAAGCAGACCCTACACACAATGGCCATGCAGACCCTACACACAATGGACTGCAGCTGGGAACACAAGCTAAGCCAGCCAGATGCTGGACTGGAACATGTGCTTTAATATGGAGTGCAGACTCTGGGCAGTGTCTTTAATCCTAGACCTGCTAAAGACACGATTGGACTTTTTCCATGGCGAGACTTCGGGAGATAGGACCTTGGAAGGGAGCCCACTTGATTTTACATCATCAGTAAAGCTTTCCACAAAATCCCATCCTCCCATGAGGGCCTTAGGAATTCTTTTTCCAGTGGCACCCCAGGAACTCCAATTTCACCAGTAACAGGTGGGGACACAAAGGCACCCCACCGATAACAATCCCATCAATATGCTGGCTAAAGTTGAAGTACTATTTAGCTCAAGAACAAAGTAGAAATAGCTCTACTCTAGAAATGAATGGGGATTGATGAATACAGAGTAGAGAACGAGGGAGATTGATTTTGATATTACCATGTATTAAAACACTGTGGCTCAAGCTCTTTCTCTTTTATCTACCATGCAGTGTCTGTACCTCCTCCACACATCCCAGAATGCTGATGAAGGCCACCTAAGTTAATGGTTAACATCAGATAACACTGAATTCAATTTTCAATCTTTCTTACTAGCTTATAAGCTCAGGTATATTATCTATTATATCCCAGAATCTCCGTTGTCTCATTTGTAAAATGACAATACTAAAACCAGACTATTTCAAGAACTAAATGAGGTGATGAATGGAAAGTGATAAGGATAATAACAGGCATAATGTAAATTTTTTTTTATTTTTCTTCTTTCCCCTTCCCCCATTCCTTAGCCTGAAAATATGCTCTGGGTAAAAACAAAACAAAACATTATTTGTCTCTGAATCTCCTTTATTCTACTTTTTTTTTTCTCATTCAAGTGTCTCAGATTTCAGTTCTGTCTTCCCTTCATTATTTATCTTTTGTTTTCAAACCACTGGCTTCAATTGATTTCTATTTTCACTTTGCCAAAGAAACTGCTTTCAAAAGGTCTTCATGATCTCCTATTTAAATGAAATGGATTCCTTAAGGCCTTATCTCTCTGGGCTTCTCACTGCACTGGAATCCACCATGACTTACTTTTTAAACAAATTTATAACTTTTAAATTTTCAGTTGACATCAAGTATTATATTAGTTTCAAGTGTACAGCATAGTTACTCCTTCCTGAAATCCTGTTTCCTCTTGCATCTTCTTCCAACAGTGTCTTCCTCTGATTCTCTTCTGCCCTCTATTCCTTCTGCCTCCTTCACTGGAGTCTCCTTTTCCAGAATTTCATCCTGACTCTTTCTATACTTTATCCCTGAGTGACTGCATTTACTTACATGAAAATTATAAATAAATTTTCATTTCCATCCTCCCTCATGCTTCACTCATTTAGCTAACAAGTGTTGAAACAATTATTACATATTCAATGGCAAAAACTTAGAAAATGTAGAAAATAAAAATTAACAACACAATCACCCAAGTTGGTGGAGGGACCTTGGAGAGTTAGTAATTCATGAGGATGGAGCCCTCATGAATGAGAGTAGTGCCTTCATAAGAAAAGGCATGAGAAAGATGATCTCTCTGCTCTGCCACATGGAAAAAGGAAGCCAACTCTCATCGGATATGAGATCTGCCAGCACATTGGTGTTGGACTGTCCAGCCTCCAGAATTACGAAAAATAAATGCTTGTTGTTTAACATGGTTGTTTCTTATAGCAGCCTTCACTGACTAACACATAGACACACTCATTGACAGTTTTGTACATTGTTCTTCCTGTTTAGCAATATACGTGAATATTTTTAATGTAAGTAATATTTGTTTGCAAAACGGATGTGATTCATAGTTTTTGTTTGTATGCTTTGGTTTTGTTTTAGTTTGTTAATGAATTATCTTTTAGTTTCCTCAAACTTCCATTAATTTATTCAAGGTAGTATATAATTCCCAGCATGTCAACTGAAACTCAGCATTTTCATTTCTCATTTACTAAAATATGTTGGAATGCAAATGAAAGTTAAGTTTTTCCACTGGTATTTTTAATCTCTCTATAAAACAAACAAACCAATCCCAAACCTCAATTTGTCAATCTTTGTTTTAAAAAAGTACCTGTGGCCCAATTTTGAGCAGATGATCATATATCAGGGCATTGAGACACTGAGGTTGACAACTGAATTTGCTGTGTAGTAGTCGTACCATACAGACACACTTTTTAATAAATGCAACCCCTAATTATTGGGCATTGAGTTTGTTTCCCAGTTTTCACAAGAGAAGTTGCAATGAAAACCTACTTCTTTACATGCTTGCTGGTAAACATTAACATTTTTTTATTTTGCCCTAACCGGTTTGGCTCAGTGGATAGAGCATCAGCCTGCAGACTGAAGGGTCCCAGGTTCAATTCTGGTCAAGGGCATGTGCCTTGATTGCAGGCATATCCCTAGTAGGGGGAGTGCAGGAGGCAGCTGATCGATGTTTCTCTCTCATTGATGTCTAATTCTCTATCCCTCTCCCTTCCTCTCTGTAAAAAATCAATAAAATATATTTTAAAAAACCCACATTTTTTTGCCCTTGCCAATCTGATGCATAATAAATAAAATAACTCATTTTAATTTGTATTTTCCAAAGGTGTGTTAAGAAAACAGAAATAAATAATTCCCCCTCACTGTTTACCTCTACCTTTGAAACATCTGACTTCTCATCAAATCCATCTTATTACCAAGTCATGATCAGCTCAACTTGTTGTTTATTGCAAAGGACTTTTAATTGATTTCCTAGTTTCTATTCTTGCCCCTTCCAGTCAGTTGTCAATAGTCAACTGTGTAGTAAACTGATAAATATATCAGACTAGAGTCCCAGTGCACGAATTTGTACACAGTTGGGTTCCGGCTGACCTGCCCCAATTGGGGCTGATTATGGCAGACCAGCACGGGGGAGGGGCTGTGAGTGGTTGACAGGCCAGCCTCGCCCCTGATCAGGGGGAGGCTGATTGGGGGTGGGGCCGACCAGGGGTAAGGGCCATGGGTAGTTGGCCGGCCGACGTTGCACCCAATCTGGGTGGGGAGGCGACCGGGATGGGGCTGCTGGGGGGAGGGGCCACAGGAGGTTGGCTGGCTGGCCCCAACCCCGATCGGGGTGTGGGGGCCAATTGAGGGTGGGGCCAGCCAGGGGGAGGGTCCATGGGCAGTTGGTCTGTGGGCCCTGCCCCCTGGTCAAACTCCCGGTTGAACTCCCAGTCGAGGGGAAATTTGCATATTAGCCTTTTATTATATAGGATGATATTCCCCCTCAGCTCACAGCTCATAAGTTTGTTCATCTCAGTTGAAGAAACAGCTAAAGTCATCACAGGGGCTTAAAGCTCCACCAGAAATACACTCTATACTTCTCAGACATTTCCTATATGACCCTAGCTTGCTCAGTTCCTGCCATAGTACTGTCCCTTCTGTCCCTTAAAAATATCAGAGAAACTCCTACCTGACACATTTGCTCTTACTCTTTCTTCAGTCTAGACTGCTTTTCCTGTGGAACCTTTTCCTAATTAAAGGTGCAACCCTGTCTCACATGCTGTTTGTTCTCATTATTTGTTTAGTTTTCATCCACAGTATTTATCAGCATCAGGTGTAACACACACACACACACACACACACACACACACACACACAATTTTGTATATTATCTATCACTCCCATTAGAATGTAGGTCTAGAACTAGCATGTTAAACTCAAAGGCTAACATGGGTCAAATAAACAAGGTTTAAGTTTATGTGGGCCACAAAAAAACAAAAGCTTCAATTTATTTCAATAGTGACATGTTGAATACAAAGGGATAAAATAAATGAGTAATCATCAACATTAAATACTAGAACATTTTAATAAAAATTAATATTTTTCTCAAACATTAACTTACCAGACACTGAATAACTGCACAAATTAATAAGCGTAACACAAATAAACCTATTTTTCTTGTTCTCTGAAAGTGAAATATTTCCTGTTTTGCACACCAAACAAATCAGTCCAAGATTAATGATGTGGCAATCGGCTGCTAAAATATTCACTTCTAGTATTAATGGAGAGAAATGGTGCACCTGCATGTAAGGCATGTAAGGGAAATGAATGCAACATGATTATAGTAATCAGTCGTTAGCAAACATTGTAGTTTATTATTAATAATCTATACTAATAAAAGGGTAATATGCTAATTAGACCAGATATCTTCCGGATGACCATCCAGACGTCCTTCCGGACAAAGCCACCGTGGCAAGGCCAAAGCAGAGGCAATTAGGGGTGATCAGGCTGGGAGGGGAGAGCAGTTAGGGGGATCAGACTGACAGGCAGAGAGGTTAGGGGTGATCAGGCAGGCAGGCAGGTAAGCAGTTAGAAGCAAGTGGTCCTGGATTGTGAGAGGGATGTCCAACTGCCAGTTTAGGCACGATCAACCAGCAGTCGGACATCCCCCGAGGGGTCCCGTATTGGAGAGCGTGCAAGCCGGGCTGAGGGACACCCCTCCCATTCACGAATTTTGTGAACCGGACCTCTAGTCTATATATATATAATAGCCTAAGCGACCATTCAACCCTTTGACCATTCAACCAGAAGCTATAATGCACACTGACCACAAGGGAGCAGACGCTCAATGCACAGGCATGGAAATATGGAACAGACTGATGAATCTCAGAGGGAAGGGGGAAAAGGGGAGGGTTGGAAGAAATTAACCAAAGATTTTATATGCATACTAGAGGCCCGGTGCACAAAACCATGCACCGGTGGGGTCCCTTGGCCTGGCCTGCAGGGATTAGGCTGAAACCGGCAGTCTGACATCCCCTGAGGGGTCCTGGATTGCAAGAGGGTGCAGGCCAGGCCGAGGGACCCTATCAGTGCATGATTCTGTGCACCAGGCCTCTAGTTATATATAACAGGATATTATAAAAATTAAGTTATGAAATTTTTATTGAAATGTTTCTTACATACTGTTATCTTGGCTGGGCTTCAAAAAAATTTGTTGTGGGCCACCTGTGGCCCACAGGCTGTGAGTTTGACATGCTTGTTATAGAAGGATAGAGATGTCTGTTTATTCTTTGCTTTGTTCAGTACTGTATTCTTAGTATGTGCCTGACAATAACACTTTTGAATGACTGAATAAATATCTGAAGTTCTGCTACTTTTCTGTAAGGAATATTATTTTGGATAGAAATACCACTACTCCTAAATATTCCAAGTTTAATTTTATATGGCTTTTTACTATAGTCTAATATTTAGTTAGCTTTAGTTTATATTAAACGTCTTATAAGCCAACACTGACATTTATTATTGTTCTTGATAGTACTGTAACAGGAATATGATTGCATAAACCAGAGGGTTTATAAACATCATCATCATTCTGAAGTCAAATGTTACCATGTTCTTCAATTAAATAGTTTGTAGAGTTCTGACAGTTAGTACAGTCAATCACTCCTTGCAGCTATAATATGCTCCATCTTAAAACATATTCTTTGCCAGGGGTTTTAATCCAGCATCTAGAAGAGGTTCAGGAATCTGGAGAAGGCACTGAGTGTAAATTAATAAAGAGTTCAGAGACAAAACATAATTTTGGAAGGCATTTTGGGGAGTCAGAAAAATACTTAGCTAAAGGAAATAAGTTCTCTTGAATCTCTGGACCCCTTGCTTTTTATTAACACAAATTGTCCTAAAGCAAGGTAGATATACATATCAAAGGCCAAGGTTTAGTATACAGAATCCATTGTCAGCTTGGAGGAACTGCCTCCGGCTGTTCAGATGTTTGGCCACTAGGAGGCAATAACATGTAGATTGAAATGCCCTCAGCTGTCTGACCATAAGCAATCAGTTATGCATCCTTTTCAGCCATTCCCAACAGGCAATAACATATGTGATTCAGCCCTTGCTGAGTCCCCAAGTTCCATCAACCTTTTGATGAAACTCTTACATTTATGACATGCTGGAATTAGCTTCCAGCAATTCTTGATAGTTTTTCTTGAGATATCTGCCCTTACAAAATACTCTGTATCTACAGTACTTATGGAATAGGATTGACTCTTACATGTGGCTATGCACTTGTAAGACTCATTTAGGTGTTAAATTTAGCAAAATAATGAAGACTTGGACTAAACAAACAAATAAAAAATATTATCCAGCACTCATATTAAGAAAGCAAACTGAGAGTCTGGTATTTCTATGTTTATATATGGTAATTCGTTGCATATCCCTGTGACTTACTTTTCTTCACTCCATGCAACTCAGATATTCATTTCCTTTACAATACCTAGACTCTTTATTCCTCTCCAGATTTTCCTCATTTGTTTTCCTATCCTGGTGTCTTGATATCTTTTTAATGACAAATTTTATACTTTTTACCTTTTTTCAAATTATAGAAATTTTTAATATTCATATGTGGTTTGTAAAAAGTAACGAGTTTCTTTTCAGAGAGTGGTGATCATTAATTCCACATGCATCAAAATGGAATGTGTCATCTCTAAGCAAAATATAAGCTCACATACTATGCATAAAAACAACTATTGTTTGCTTCACTCAGGAACGTGTTTAATGGGTGGGAAATTTTTAAATAGGCTATTAGAAATATTCTCATTCTTTTTTAATGTCTTTGAGTTGTATGAGCAGAATTGTAAGACATTTCCAGTGACTCATTCCTGGTTTTAGCTATCTGGCATTCTGTGAAACCATGCATATTAAAACCTCTTAACAGCTCTCAGCAAATTGTTGGCACTAGAGCTTGTCTTCTGTACCTATCAAAAACTCCAAGTGCTTTTTTCAAGCTCTCTCACTAGCAAGCAATCTATAGATATAAAAGCCTAATATGCAAAGTGTCCCCTCAGGATTTCGACCGGGAGACTGGGAGTTTGATCTCTTGTTATGACATACACTCAACACCAGAGGGTGACGTGGAATGAAGGAAGGCCCTGGCTGGCAGCCAGCAGCTGCTAGGGACCCTACCCATGCACAAATTTTGTTCACTGGGCCTCTAGTATTACACAGTTATTAAAATATGAGAACTAACTAAAAAATCTGAAAGTTGCAAAGAGTGTTGTAAATCACTAAGCAATTAGCATGAGATTTTTTAAATGACTGAGTACAAATTCTGAATTATGAAGTTATTATCTAATAGCCCAACAAGTGATGTGAATAAATCTATGATAATATGAAAATTATCAACCACTGAAATGCTCTTTTCTACAAGCAGGTCTGTGCATCCTCATGCTAATGCACTTAGATTGATAAACTACAGGCATTCTGTGAAAGCTTCATTTATTCCAGTTGCTGAGGATTGTGCTCAGAGAATTTGTCATCCAAATAAGCAAATTGAAATATGCCACTTGTTTTCATTTAATAGTAGGCAGGTTTTCACCAGCTTAGACTCAGTCTTATTATTATTCTTTTAAACTAATTACCAGAAAATGAATTTTATTATTTTCTTTTATTATTTTCTTTTCCTCTCTTTGTCCCAATAATGGAAGACTCAAAGCCATCTACATACACTTTGAAAATATATGATGAACATAATCTCCTGTCAACTGTGTGTTTGCAAAGGCCCCCTAGTCCTTGATTCTGCTGTAATTCATTCTATACTCAGCTCTCAGAATTACTTTCTAATTATGCTATTTCCCTTTTATAGTGCTCCACTTCCCTGTCATATACGACAGAAACTCTCATATGGCTTCAATGCCCTCCATTATCCAGTCCCACTTAGGATACTTTTTTTTATTATTTTTGTTTATACCCTATATAATAAAAGCCCAGCAACCAAACAGCAGAATGACCAGAACAACAGGTCGACCAGTCGCTATGATGTGCACTGACCACCAGGGGGAAGATGCTATGTGCAGGAGCTGCCCCCTGGTGGTCAGTGCACTACCACAGTGGGAGTACGGCTTGGCTGACCGTGATGAGCCCCAGGCTCCTCCTCCTTCTTGCTCCCTGCTGCCTCCTCCAGATGCCCAAGGGCTGCGCAGCGCCACCGCCAGGCTCGCAGAGCTGACCCCAGAGGTTTGTGGCCACTGCAGGACTGAGGCTTACTCCACCGTTTCTCAGTGCTATTGTCCCTGGGCCCGGCCCTACCAGATCCCCTGGAGAGGCGAGTGATCTGGCTCCACAGAAGATGCAGTACCAGGGAGCAGCCGCTCAGAGGGCTTGTCTGCAGCCACTCAGCTGACTGGGATGAGCGGTGCTACCACAGCAGACAGATCTCCACAGGCCACGCCCCCCCACCAGTGCACAAATCCCATGCACCGGGCCTCTAGTTGCAATATAAAAGCCATACAGAAAGAAAAGCTTAAACCGTTTATCAATGAATAATAAGTAAAGTCCACCTAATCACTGTCCAGAATAAAAAATAGAATAGTCTCATTACCACGGTAGCTATGTTTCCTTGTGTATGTTTCTCTCCACATCCTTAATTATCAGACTGCCTCTCATTCTGCTTTTCAGCTCTTCACTCTTTCTTTGGGAATATCTATTTGTTTATCCTCTTGTACCTTAGGTTTTAACTCTGAACTATAAAAGGTCACTAATTCTTTCTCCAGCTGTTTCTAATCTGCTGATAAACTCAGTCATTAAGCTGTTAACTTTGATCATGATCTTTTCTAATTCTTAAATTTCTACTTAGTTCTTTTTAAATTCTGCAGTGACATATCCTATAGTCCAATTTCTTGTCAATTACAAAATCCCCTTTAAACATAATAAGCATGTTTATAATATGCATCTGAAAATTTAGTGTCTGAGTTCTCAAAGATCTATTTCTGTTGGATATTATTTCTGCTGGTTCTCTATATGAAATGCAATCTCCTTTTATATGATATCTTGGACTTTTGCTTTGAACAACTATTTAAAGCAGGGGTGGGGGATGTCTGGCCCGAGGGCCATATAAGGCCCACAAAATCACTTGGTCTGGTCCTGCCAAGGCATTAAAGGTGAGTTAATTAAAAGTTTGACCACATATAGCAGGGTAATTTTTAAGTTGATAATTTTGTAGGGCCCACAAATGATGTTATAAATATCCAAATGGCCCTTGGCAGAAAAATGGTTCCCTACCCCTGAACTTTTAAGGGATAAAGTATGATCTAAAATGAAGATACTTTCTTCCAGAGAGGATTGTGTTTCATTTTGTCATGCATCTGGAGTCTCTACAAGTCTCATGTCAACTTAAATTGCATTAAAATCTGAGACAAATTATGTTATCCTTATCCTAGATTTTAATTCATAGGTTGAAAAATTCAAGGTCACAGGAGATAAAGTTGAAGTAAGTAATTATGATGCCTTCCTCTTCTGTAACGTGTTGTGTGACCTGGAGTTGAAACTTTTGTTTCTGATTTTTCTTATCTGTTAAAATAGTACAAAATGGGTTAACCCAAAATGGTGATTTTCCTTTTCTTTTAGAGTCTATTTTCTTTCTCTGGTGTTTTGTTTGTCCCAGTTATGTTGTACATTGCTTTTGTTTTGCTTTATATTTTTTGAGTACATGACTTTTCCTAATACTAGGTTAAAATTATTTTGAAAATGGTACTCATGAGTTTTTACCATATCTCTCACTATGTTGAGTAGCTGCTCAATGCATGTTAAACAGATGAGTCAATGAATGAACAAACTTTGAAACAGGTGCACAGATAAAAATGATTAAACCAAGCTTATTATTGTTGCCTTAGAAAAGGAACAAATTTCTTTTCTATTACAGGTTCCAAAACTTCACTGACAGTTATATAAGAGCATAGCACATACAACTATGTACAGTACATAATACTTGATAATAATAACTATGTTACTTGTTTATGCACTTACTATAATATACGTATTATTATTTTATAGTGAACTCCATATACTTACATAAAATATGTTTTCTGTATAAGAGTATGCCACGTTATACCTGCAGCAGCCTCATACATCTTGTATTTACCAAGTGTGTTGATTGTATCATTTTTTCTTGTGCTTGATTTAATTTTGTGTTGTTTTGTACAGTAACATACCATACAGGCTTGTAGCCTAGGAGCAATAGGCTGTACCATATAGCCTAGGTATGTAATAGGCTATACCAGTGGTCGGCAAACCGCGGCTCCCGAGCCACGTGCGGCTCTTTGGCCCCTTGAGTGTGGCTCTTCCACAAAATACCACGTGCAGGTGCGCACAGACAATGCGATTGAAACTTCGTGGCCCATGCGCAGAAGTCGGTTTTCGGCTTGGGCGAGTCTATTTTGAAGAAGTGGTGTTAGAAGAAGTGGGGGTGTCGGTCGGTTGGCAACTTGAGACGTGGCACAGGCAGGCCTCGGGATATGCAGCGTTGGGGAGGCGCACATGATTCATGTAGGAGTTGAGGATGGGAGAGTTGGAAGGGGTCGACCTCAGCGAAAGTACCTCAATCAGATTGAGGATGTTTTTAGCAAAGGCCAGCTTAGGAGTACCCTAATTAAGTTAATAGCAATGTACCTACCTATATAGTTTAAGTTTAACAAATTTGGCTCTCAAAAGAAATTTCAGTCATCGTACTGTTGATATTTGGCTCTGTTGACTAATGAGTTTGCCGACCACTGGGCTGTACCATTGAGGTTTGTGTAGGTACAGTTTATGATGTTTGAACAATGACAAAAACGGTTAAGGACATATGTCTCAGAGCATATGCCTGTCGTTAAGTGGTATGTCTATAATTAAATGAGAGCTGACAAGAAATTGGGTAATTAAACATTGTTTAGTAATATGCTACATTAACAATACACAACTTATATTAACAACACACAAGTTCTATTTCTAAATTAATTATCTCAAAGTGCAAAAGCAATTTTTAGACTATAAGCAACACTCTTAGAAGAATTAACCTTTGCTTTTTAAGGAGCAATATAGATTGACATCACGGATATCTCTTATTTCCCTGCAGGAAGAACCTTTTGTAATGGTCTCTGAAAATGTCCTGGGTAAACCCAAGAAATACCAGGGCTTCTCCATTGATGTTTTGGATGCCTTATCTAACTACCTGGGATTTAACTATGATATTTATGTTGCACCGGATCACAAATATGGAAGCCCACAGGAAGATGGGACATGGAATGGCTTGGTAGGAGAACTAGTCTTTAAGGTAAGCATTTACTTTGTTACTTATCTACGATGTATCTAAAGGTTGAACTATAACCCCAGGAAGCTAATTTAATATAAAATAAATGCAAAGCAAAGTATTAAATGGTGGTGTTGAATGCCAAAGTCTTAGCCAATACTATTTTATGATCTTTGTTGAAAGAAAAATTAATGACAAAACAAAGCTAGATTTTAGAGTATTTCCTACTAGAGGCCCAGTGCACGAATTCGTGCACAATTGGGGTCCCTCAGCCTGGCTGTGATCGAGGCCTATTGGGGGGGCCAGCTGGCCAGCAGGAGGTTGGCTGTGGGGGCACACTGATCACCAGGGGGCAGCTCCTGCATTGAGCATCTGCCTCCTGATGGTCAGTGCACTTCATAGCGACTGGTCAACCATTTGTTCTGGTTGTTTGGTCTTAACAGTTGCTTAGGTTTTTATATATATAGATGATAGAAATGTATCTAGAACAAAGACTTACCTTTGCCAAATTTATACTTCAAACATTTTGTCAGTATATGGTACATGATAAAGTCACAATGCAATTTACAAACATAATTCATGTCATTGTTTTCTTTTAAAAACACAGTGTTATTTGTAAAAAGTAAATAAAATCCTGATCACTTAAGAACTAATCATTTTAACTTTTAGGATATAAATATATAAATAAGGTAAATCTATTTTTACTGATATTTTTGTCCTTAGCCTTTCAATTATTGGAGAGGTATTTAAATTTCTGTCTTTTTATTTTTAAACATTTTAAAAGTATCTTTATTGTTGAAAATTATACAGATATACCCTTTTTTTCCCCATTGATCAATTCTAGCCCACTCCCTCCACCCCCTCCCCCTGCCCAGGCCTTCACCACACTATTATCTGTGTCCATGGGTTATGCATATATGCATATAAGTTCTTTGGTTAATCACCAACCCTACCACCCCCAACCCTGCCTTCCCTCTGAGATTCATCAGTCTGTTCCTTGTTTTATTCTGATTGGCTTATTTCACTTAGCATAATACTCTCCAGGTCCCTACATGCTGTCTCAAAGGATCAATGTAAGTTATGAAACCATAAAAATCCTGGAAGAAAACATAAACTTCTCTATGTCTTAATCTATATTTCTGTAGATTTTTTTATTTTTTAAGTTCTTTTATTAATTCATACACATTTATAATTATTATGTCTTCCTGGTTAATTGTTAAATAGTCAGGTTTAGGTCTATGATTTACTATTTGATTTATATGTGTCCTAGTTTCTTCCTAAGTTCCTTCTTTTCTTCCTTTCCTTTGGACTAATTGAATGTTCTTAGTGTTTGATTTTATTTTCTCTTTTGGCTTTTTAGCTGTATTTCTTTATAGTTTTATTTGTCTGTGGTTAGAACATAATATGCATTCTTAACTTATCACATTCTATCTAGATGTATTATACCACTTCAGATTTAAAAAGTAATAAGCTCACAGCAATGTAATTCAGTTTACACCCACCTTACCCTTTGTGCTATTGCTGCCATATATTTATATTTTATGAACTCCACAGAAAATGCCATAGTCTTTTATTTAAACAATCATTTGTCTTTCAAAGGTACCAATAGGGAACTAAAGACAGTGCAAGAGTAGGCCTTCCTTCCTCCTGCTGCTGGCACTGGCTTCCCTCTGGCACCTGGGCCCAGGGCTTTCCTACGGCACCAGGGACTCAGGCTTGCCTCTGGCCACCGGCACCTGGGACCTGGGCTTCCCTCGCAGCCCTGGCTTCATCCGGAAGGACTTCCGGAAGGATGTCCAATCTAATTAGCATATTATGCTTTTATTATTATAGATATTCATCACTTGAAAGATGACATTCTATTGTCTTTTGCCAAGTATTTTTTTATGATGAGAAGTTGACCATTATTTATACTTTTCTTTCTTTTTGTTATTGTTTTGTTTTAGTGTGAGGATTGCCTTTTTTAAAATTCTCTTTTCAGTTTTTTAAATCCTTAATTTTTCTTTTTATTGAATTTATTGAGGTAACATCGTTTAAAAAAATTATACAGGTTCAGATGCACAATTCTACAACACATCATCTGTACACTGTATTAAGTATGCAACAACCCAAGTTAAATCTCCATCCATCACCATTTATCCCCCCTGTACCCTATCCCAGCTCATACTTCTTGTCCCGGTAATCACCACATTGTTGTTTGTATCCATAAGTTTTTTTCTCTTTTTTTATTTTTATTTTTGCTCAATCCTCCTCCTAATTCAGCACCCTCTCCCATAGCTGTCAGCATGCTCTCCATCTATGAGTCTGTCTCTATTTTGTTTGCTAGTTTATTTTGTTTATTATATTCCACATGTGAGTGAAATCATATGGTACTTTGTCTTTCTCTCATTGGTTTATTTCACTTAGCATAATATTCTCTAGATCCATCTATGTTGTAGCCAAGGGTAGGATTCCTTATTTTTTACAGCCCAGTAGTATTTTACAGTGTAAATGCACAACCTCTTTGTATTTTTGATGTTTAACTATAATGTGTCTAAATGTGGTTTTCTTTGTATTTAACCCTGCTAGGAGCTCAACTGAGCTTCTAGTATATATTTTACAAAGTTTAATAAATGTTGACAATTATTTCTACAAATTTTTTTCTACTGCCTTTCATTTCTTCTCTCAAGTCTAGGCTCACACAATATTTAATTTAGACCTCTTAATGTCTCTAAGTCCCAGACATCTCATTTATTTTGTTAAAATACTAGAGGCCCGATGCATGAAATTCATGCAAGAGTAGGCCTTCCTTCCCCCGGCTGCTGGCACCAGCTTCCCTCTGGCACTCGGTATCCAGGCTTCCCTCCAACACCCAGGAGCCGGGCTTCCCTCCGACTGCCAGCAGGCACCCAGGACCCGGACTTCCCTCGCAGCCCTGGCTTCTTCCGGAAGGTCATCCGGAAGGATGTCCAGAAGGACGTCCAGTTTAATTAGCATATTATGCTTTTATTATTATAGATTTTTACTCTCTTTCCTTTAGCTGGGATAATTTATCTTGATCTGCTTTCAGGTTTATGGATTCTTTCCTTCCAATTTACAATTTTCTGTTAAGTCCATTCAGTAACATTTTTATTCTAGATAGCTTACTTTTCAGTTCTAGAGTTTCAGTTTTTAAGGAATAATTTCCATTTCTCTGTTGAGATCCCCCATCTTTCTAGTCATTATAACCATCTTCTCTTATAAGTCTTTAATCATATTTTATTATAATGGCTGCTTTAGAGTCCTTGTCAGTTACAATTTTGACATCTCTGCCTTCTTTTTGTGATTACCCTATTCTAGCTACCCTGGCTGCCTCAAACTCTTTCTTCTAACTGATTTCTCCTTGTGTTCTAGCTACCCCTTGTCACCTAAATAGAGATAGGTCCTCCATGAATAAGCCATTTAAAAGTGGATCTCACTTTATACAGTTAGTATTGTTTAATGGTTGAATAGCCTCAATTTCTGCCTGGCTTTGGTTAACCTTCAGAACTTTAAATTTTTACAAAAATTTATCCAGAATTTACAATTGTTATTTTTTGTTGGGTGAATCCAATAAAAACTATCCCATCATTGCTGAACTAGAATTATTTCTGAAATGATTAAATTATTCAGAAAAATAAAGTATCTGACTAAGTAGTTTCCAAGAGATGGAGAAGAGAAAAAATAAAAGATTTTAAGATAGTGGCAGGAAAAAATAACAAAGCTGTTTTCGTATCCTAGAATTACTGCAATTAATTTATTTAATGATTCAATTACATATGGGATTTTATTTGAAAAACATTAACTTAAGTATTTTTATTAAAAAAGAGAATGATCAAATCTTATCCCTCTTACAAGTTATCTTATATTCCTTTATTGTAAATTCGCAAACCTAGTGTTCTGTCTTTGTATTCCTGAGGGGTCCTGCCAGATCTGAACCCAGATAAGCAATTACATCAAAATAGGGTAAAGAAAAGTAAAAGGCATTATACAAATTTATTGTATAGAAAGAGTGGATAAAATCTTTAAGAGTTATTATGCCAACAGACTTTCACAGTAAAAAGCATTAAATTAGTCCAATGTTTGGTGCTGCTTTTAATTGGGTTTGTGTGCTTGCTTCCAGTTAAATTTTTGAGACTTGCTTCCATACCTGTGAAGTGAGGAGTACAAGTATATTAATGGAAAGATCACTTCCAACTGTAATTGTTTTAACACTCTAAGAATTTATTGCATAACAACCAAACAATCAATAGTATGTTGTTCTTCATAAACAATCAATATGATTGTTTTCATCTGTGTGTAAGAGCATGAATTTATTCCATAATAAACTTCCCCTGAGTCCTTTTACAAAGTAAAAATTCAGGCATAAAGAAGTTAACTTATGAATGTATAAGTTTTAGCCAGAAAAACTATAAAGCTATTTATTGAAACTAGATTTTTATTTTATTCAGGAAGTATTTAATCATTCTGACTAGGCTTTGAGAAGCACTTATTAAGCAGGGGGAGGAGGATAAACAACAGGAGATTTTGGGGAGTAGGCAGAAAGATAGGAAAAAAAGTGAGAGAATTTGGTGTCATCAAAGCCAAGGGAAGATAACATTTTAAGAAGGAAAGGGTAGTCAATTTAGGTTATACAACAAGATTCATTATATTAAAACTTTATCAGGTTATTAACTGCTGCAAAGCAAAATAACACCATTGAAATGGGTTAATAATGTTATGACAGAGCTCCAGAAACGTAATTATTATTGTATAGTTTTATGAAACATTTTTATGAATCTAAGTATATTTTAGATAACAGTAAATTTTGCCAATGAATACCTCCATCCATGACAATGAGACTTCTAAAATTAACAAGGTTAATTGTCTTTTTTCCTAAGGGGAGACCAAAACTAAAAGACTGTTTTTCAGATTCTTAGTCATGATGATGATTATGGACAGACCATCACATTAAAAAAGAATCCAATAAGAAACATGAAAAGTTTCTAAGTTCATATGATTATTCCACAGAGATTTCCAGGGGTGGCACTAGGGCTTCAAAGTTGGTCAATTTCATGTTAAAGGGCTTCCCCATTAAACCTAGGTGTCAACGTTTTAGTACATACATAATTTTTAGAGAAGAAATTACAGCCAGAGAGAGCACATGATTGCCTAAATGTGTATATGGAGTCTATTCAAAAACTAAAAATAGACCAAAGTCTCCTCCACTTCTTATGTACCTTACTGCTTTTATAACTTTCTGCAATTAATGTGTCCTTAAAATTTATGAGAACACAGATTCGGCCAAAAGATGTTTCAGTGTGAAATAGATAAATGAGAGCTATGTTCTGCTCAGTACAGGAGCAACTGTTATGGGTGAGTTAATGTGACTGATAAATTATATTTTCCTGGTTAAAGGGGAAAAGTGGTAAGAAGACCACAGAAAACTTTATAGAGGAAATAAACAAACTTAGAATAGAAGTACAAAAAACTAAGAAAAAAATAAATGGCACTAAGAGCTAGACAGCTCGGTGTTGTATTATTTACTTACTTTTTGGGGTAGCATTCTTTTAAGTCAGAAGCTTTCAAAATAATACCTTAGGTATTAGAAGACTTTCCAAGGGACAAAAACAGTACAGATACCTTAATAGGAAGTAAATTTCCATATTCTCAGTTTCTATAAGTAATCTTTCCTAAAAATGATGTGTCTGAAAACATGATCCTGGTGTTTCTTATTTTCCTTAGCCATTGTACACTTAGCTTCTTTTACTTCATAAAATAAGGGCATCTCTTTTGTGCATGAAAAATCTTCTTACAATAAGTGGTTCTTAGTGCAAATATTTTCTGAAGCACCTAAGGGACAATGGGAACACTGGTGTTGCTACTATCCTTTATAAGTCATATCATTTCATGTAAAAATATAATGAACAAAAGTTAGAAGAACTTAATTTGTCAAATGCTAGATCATTAAAAAGGTTTGTTGATGATAGGTCACAAAGACTTTCTACATATTGCATGGAAAGATTTCAAGGAATTGAGTGGCATGGCTAAAAAACAAACAAACAAATAAGGTAGGGCTTACCTTCAAGATTAGATTGCTATAATTTTGTTATTTTATAGAAGCCTTATTCATATAAAAGAATAAATGAAAATGGAAGGGGTTTCCTCACTTATATAGTTGACATGAAGTTCAGCAACTCTTAATTTTAAAAAGTAAATATATTTCCATCATAGATATTCTAATTTTTTAATGCATTCAACATAGAAAACATATTTACTTAGAGATTTTATAAATATTTTTAAATGCATACCAATTAATGCCATGGGCAAGTGTGAATAAGATAATGACATCTATAACAAACACATTTAATTGATGGTCTCTGTGCTATGTGCTATGTTAGGCACTGGAGACACAAAGATAAATAAAACATGGTTCTTCCCCTTAAATATCTTTTAGCTCAATGGGAAACACAGGCATTAAACTAGATAATTATAGCACAGTGCAGAAAGTGTAATGCTATGAATGGAACACTGAGAAAGCCCTAGAGATTAAAAAAAAGGTTAAACTTTCTAAAGAAGGAAATATGTATGAAGATTACAGAATAATAAGTGGTAAGCATCTAGGTAATATGGGGTTGGCAGAAAGCAAAGAATGTGTACTGACAGACAAAAAAAAATTTAAGCAAAAGCAGAAAGGTGAAAAATAGCATAAGAGGTCTTTGTAGCACTCCAACCAAGAAATGATGAAACTATGTCCTAAGGTACTAATAATATGAATGGAGTGAAAAAATATGATATTAAAGACATAAAGGAGGTAAGATTAATATAATTTAGTGACTAAGGTGAAGGAAGATTCAAGGATAATTTATAAGTGTATAGTATGTAATAGTAAACTCACAATTAATAAGAGCATGATGTATAACTCATCATAAAGGAGATTGCTAAGAAAGATCTAGAGAGGAAAGGGATAAGGTCAGTTTAGAATAGAATGAATTGGATGTGCCAAGGGAAGATTCACAAATATGTAGGACTCTAAAGCTCAACAAAAGAACCCAATAAGAGGCATACATTTGGGAGTCATCAGCCTAGGAATGTGGTTGATAGCATGAATGCACATGAGATTATTGAAAAGAAAACATACAGTGAGATTATTAGGCTGATTTTAGGATGAAGCCAAAAAAAATACACCATTTAAGAATTGACAGAAGAAAAGTTTGTGAAGAAAAAACAATTGAGAATAAATAGTCAAAGAATAGCTGAACATGGGAGAAGAGGTCAGTTAGGATAAAAGAGTTTCAAAAACAAAGTTATGACTAGCAATGTCCAAAATATCTGCCATAAGAACTTTCAAATGTCCACTAAATTGGCTCTTTAGAAGTTTTGGGTGACTTAAGCCTGAACTGCTTTGGTAGCACAGTGGGGAAAGAATCCAGATTGCAAAAGGTTATGGAAAAACTCGGAGTCGCATGCTGTAACAGAACATGTATATATTACTCTTACAGAAAGTTTGGATGGGAACGAGAAGAGAGAAAGAGATAATAGTTGAAGGGGCTATTGATATTGGTAGAGTTTTTGTTATTTTTTTATTTTTCAATTAAGAGAAACATGAGTATAATTATAAACTGAGGAAAGAAAATAAAGGGAAATTTAATATAAGAAAAGGAAGTTAATATGTGAGAGATAAAGATCCCAGAGAAAATAGAATAAAATCTTAGATTGAGAATTTATTTTGTTGGGATAAATATGTTTCTTTAATCCTGGAAAAATAAAACAAAACATTGTGAGAATGTGTCTGGTAATCCTTAAATCTAGAAGCAAGAGGTTGGAGGGTTGAAGGAGATCATATCACATTGCTTCAAATTTCTTGAAAAAATAGGATATGAAGTCTGTTGACATTAAAGGGGACAATCTCCTGTACTATGTAATAATGTACAGGAGACTGGGAGAGTTAAATATTGAAGGCAGTGATGGTGATGCTAAATCAAATTAGATAAAAGGACGGATCAGTGGTGCTGAGGATTAAGCTGAAGTTTATTTAACACTGCCACTTTTCATTGCTCTTAGTCTGCACCATAGTGTCACTTTCTTCAGCTGAAAATAAATGTCCAGTGTAAAAGGATGGAAGATTAAAACATACATATCAGGGTTGAGTAATGGTGGATAAACTTGGCAAGGAAATAGAGATGGAAGAAAAGCTAAAATGTTCAAGGCAGCATGGTCATGACTGGGGAGATAGACCTGGATAAAATTTCAGAAAAATTAATTAGAATGTAAATATAAGGTTGAAAGCAGGTGAAGTAAAAGTGAAGATATGAAAGATCTAATAAGAGAGAAAGGATTAACCAGAGACTGAAATATAGATGTTGACTTTGTGGGTCATAACAGAACATTTGAAGAGACAAAAGGAATTAGAGTTTAAAGGGGAGAGAGGGATATTCATAGGAAGGAGGGCTATTCTGTAATGGTGGATACATGATATAATGCATTTGTCAAAACCCACTGAAATATTGAACCCTAATATAATCAATTAACTTTAGTTAGTAATACTGTCTACATTGATTCCATTGTAACAAACGTACCACGCTAATGCAAGATGTTAATAGCAGGGAAGAGTAGGGTGGAGGGGTATGGCATGCCAGGGATGAGGGGGGGCAGTATATAGGCACTTTCTGTACTTCATGTTCAATTTTTCTGTAAATCAGAACTACTTTTAAAAGGTAAAGTCTATTTTTAAAAAATGTCCCACAATGATTGTTGTAAGAGACATCTACATTGAAACTGACATTTATTAGGAGGTTGGTAGGTTTGGGGGTGAAGAGGAATATTTAGCCAAGTCTCTAAGTTTTCAATGCATGAGAAGAAAATATTGTGAAGTCTATCTAGTGGAGGTGATAAGACAAGTACCTCTCAGAAGACATGCATGTAATTAATAAAATACAAGGGGAGTCACATGCATAGAGTCTCATTAATAGAGAGCAGAAATCCAGTATTTGAGAAAACAAATATACTTCATAGTCTCCAGTAAATCATGAAAGTGATAGAAGTAAATTTTTACTCCATGGAAACTCAAAATGAGGATAATCACCCCCAGGGCATCCTGAAGCTCTTGATCTTTTCCTGTGCCTTCTGTGTTCATCCTCATTTCCACTCTATGATCCTACATATGAATAATAGGTTACTGCTATAGAAGGTCATGGTATTTGGCTGACTGAGTTCATGTCTACACCATCGTAGCTAATGTTATCAACAGAGCCTTTACTGATTCTCCAGTGTCCTTTAATTCATTAGATATTGATTCTTAATTTTCATCTCTACAATGGCTGTTCCAAACATTTCCCATACTTTTTAAGTTTCCATTTATAGTCCCACTCTCCATCTTCGATACCCTTCTCATCTTTAGTTGTTAAGGCTCATAGTTTACTGCAAATATGAGAATCTAGTGTGAGTTCCTTATTTTCTTACTCTCCGACCTCAAAATCTCTCCATGTGTTCTCTTATCCTTAAAGGCAACACAAAGACTTTGGATTAGAACAGAACCGTAGATACCGTTAACACATTTACTAGCCACATGAGCCTATGAGAGTTTTTAACCTTTTTAAATAGCTTTATCCATATCTGTAGAATTGTTGTGATTACCAAGAAAATGAATTCAGGAATTTGTTTCAGGGAAGGCAAATAGCCCTCTTCTTAACAGTGGACTCTGATAGATTGGTAAAATTTTCCTTAGGTTATATATTTTTAAAATGTAATGACTTCATATATATTTGAAGGCAGACTGATAGGATCTGTTGACAGATTACATGGGGAAGAGCAAGGAGAAACAGGATTTGCTTATAGATTAGATGAGGAAGAGCAAAGCCAATGATGTCTTCTCGCTGAAGGTTTTGTATCTTATCTTTTCAGCCACAGAAGCAGAAAAAGACTTCCTTCGTTCCCATTTTCCCCAGCTCTACTCCCTACATTACTTGTAGCCATGGACATCTTTCACTTGGATTGTAGCTATAGATTTCCAGTTATTCTCCCTCTGTCCACTCTTGACTGCCTTCAGTACATTTTAACACAGCAGTCAGATGATTTAGTCACTCTTCTGCTGAAAGCCATTTGATAACCTTCCCATCCAACTTGGAGTAAAAACCATCCTTAAAATTATTTGCACACTCTGCCGAAACCGGTTTGGCTCAGTGGATGGAGCGTCGGCCTGCGGACTGAGGGGTCCCGGGTTCGATTCCGGTCAAGGGCATGTGCGTTGGTTGCGGGCGCACCCCCAGTGGGAGATGTGCAGGAGGCAGCTGGTCGATGTTTCTCTCTCATTGATGTTTCTAACTCTCTATCCCTCTCTCTTCCTCTCTGTAAAAAATCAATAAAATATATTAAAAAAAAATTATTTGCAAACTCTGCCCTACTAATTCTCGTGTGACCTCCTCTGTTTCTCCCCCACTCCTGTGCTCCAAGCCCACAGTCCTTCTCCCTCTTCCACCACTTGCTGAACTTGGCCTTTTGAACTTCTTGAACCATCTTCCTAGAATGTTCTTCCCCGATATCTTCCCCTTCACTTCATATTTCCCCCAGTCTCTGCTGAAAAGTTATTATTAGAGGGGCCTTCCATGGCCAACCTATTCAAGCAATGTCTGCATTCTGCACTATCTATCTTCCCTTATCCTGGTTTATTGTTCTTTGGAACAAATATCACCATCTTGCTATGCACCTACTTGTTCATCTTTCCCTGCTAAAATGTAAGCTTAATTGGGGAAAAGAGTTTATACATTTGATGTACCACTGAAACTTCAGTATCTAGAAAATATTTTTACATCAAAGAATGAAAGCAGTCAAGTGATCTTTTATGATATACATTAGATAATAACATTCCTGTTATTAAAATATTTCAATGGTATCTCATTGTTCTTTAATAAAATCAATCAACCTACTAAGCTTAGCCTTATCGAAAAGAAATTTCCATCTTTATTGCAAGGCTAAATTTTGGGCTCTTGCTCTTATAATTTTAAGTTTTTTAATCCACATAGATCACTATATTCAGTCACTCCCACTTCACTACAATTGAATTGAGAGTGGGATCATTTATTAGCATAAGAACTAAAGAAGAAATATTTGGGTAGAGAGTAGAGAGTGCAGAGACAAAACTAATATTTTGGAAATGAGTAATAATAGTAATTAACATTTTCAAATAGCTGAGTGCTATTCCAAAGCTTTATGAGTACGGACTCCTTAAATCCTCACAAATATACTCAAAAATACTTATAAATATATATAATTATATCCCCATTATGTAGACAATAAAACCCAGGCACAGAAGACTAAGTAACTTGCTCAAGGTCAAGTTTTTAGCTAATAAATAGAAGAACTCAAATATGAGTTCAAGTTGTTTGATATCAGAGCCCATTCTCTTTACTATGGATACACCTTCCTGGAGCTATCCAAACAGAAAATGAACTAAGTAACTTGATATGAGTCTGGAGTTCAGGTAAGTAACGTGGGTGGTTACATGAGATTATTGAAAAGAAAATATACAGTGAGATTATTAGGCTGATTTTTGGATGAAGCCGAAGAAATACACCATATAAGAATTGACAGAAGAAAAGTTGGTGAAGAAAAAACAATTGAGAATAAATAATAAGTCAAAGAATAGCTGAACATGGGAGAAGAGGTCAATTAGGATAATTAGCAATGAGACTAATTAGCATAGAGTGAAATTAAAGTGTCGCTCTATCTTTCTTTACTTCCTTTCTCTTATATCTCAATCTTCCCCATTTTTATTCCCTTCTCAGTGCTTAAAAACAAGCTCAAGTTATTCTCTATCTTAAAAATAATCTTCCCATACTTTCCAAGCTAAATTAATTAGATGTCTTTGGTTTCTAATGATGGTCCAATTGAAATGAACAGATACTTTAATGGCTTATCACTATCCAGGGATGAGATCCAGGCTCATCTCTTCAGGCCATCATATCTGCTCTCCTCATCTCAGCTCTGCTTTTCATTGTGTTGTCCCAGTTCTCAGGCAGGCCCCTCCTTTTGTGTCAGCAAAGTGATTTTCAGCAAGTCTGGATTTAGATTTCATTCTCTTACCTATCCCAATATCAACATAGATTCTCACTATTTTTTAAATATATTTTATTGATTTTTTACAGAGAGGAAGGGAGATAGATAGTGAGTTAGAAACATTGATGAGAGAGAAACATCAATCAGCTGCCTCTTGCACACCCCCTACTGGGGATGTGCCCGCAACCAAGGTACATTCCCTTGACCAGAATCAAACCTGGGACCCTTCAGTCTGCAGACTGACGCTCTATCCACTGAGCCAAACCAGTTAGGGCCTCACTATTTTTTTAATACTTACTCAAGCATATGTTTTCTATTGAGTTTGAGAGAGAGAAAGAGAGAGAGAGACAGAGAGAGAGAGAGAGAGAGAGAGAGAGAGAAGAAAACATCAGTGCCAGAGAGAAACATTGATCCCAACTGGAGATCGAGCTCCCAAACTAGGTATATGCCATGACTGGGAATCAACCCAAAATCTTTTGGTGCATGTGACCATGCTCCAACCAACTGAGCCACCCAGCCAGGGCCATAGATTCTCTTTATCAACAGTTCCAACAAAGAACCTCAGTTTTATACAGTTTCAGCCCTGAGGTAGCTGGGAGGGCAGTGTTTTCAGCACCAGGGCTGCACCATGTGGCCACCTTGAGCATTTAGGGTAGCAGTAGCTCAGTGTAAACACTTGAAGCAGCATGGGGCAATGCTGATCCCCCAAGGAAGTTGGGATGCTGTTATTAGAAGGGAAAATAAGGGACAGGCAAAAAAAAAAAAAAGGTATCTTTCAGAAGTTCAAAAATAATGTTTTACGTTACCTAGATACTAACAGTGGTTACATGGCCACAAATATTTAAATCATTAGCAAATAAAAACTGTAATAATTAAACAAGTCATAAAGAGGTTATAAAATCCATAAGAAAATACTAAGACCCCAGAAGGTAATACTATAAAGATATAAATTTAGAGTTTTAAAAGAGGAAACTGATAGACAGCATAAATCTAAAAGGAAATTTATTGTAGTGGGTTAGGGCAATTAATAAGGGAAAAAAAATAAGTTACATATGTAAAATATAAATGGTTAGTAATTTTATAAAGAAAAAGCTACAGCTCTGTGTCAATAGCTTGGAACTATTTTATATGCTGTGTTTTATATTAAAAATATAATATCACTATAATTAGAGTCTCATATTTTAGTCAGCAATAATCTTGATAGCACTGGCAATTAACACAGATATCTGAGGAAATTAAAAAACATGGTTTGAAATTGACCAAATAATAATTATTAGCACTTAAATAGAGCTAACTATTGCTGATAAAGTCAGCATACTTTGCATTTATTAGCTCTCAGTATCCACAACATCCCTATGAGATAGATATTGCAGAAATGAAACAGAGATAATGGAACTTGCTCATGGTCACTTAGCCAAGTTGTAGAAAGTTCATGATTCAAACTCAGTCAGTTTGAATCCATAGTCCAAGTGCTAAATTCCCTTAGGAGTTTACATAGGGGAACAGAGTTCCAGTGTAAGTTTGGATTGAAAATCATTTTAATAAACCAAGTTATATGACAGTGATAAAAATATTACTCAGAAACCATTCAGCATAGGTTTTTAAGACCTGCACAGTCAAAGAAGGTTCAGATGGAGTTTGGATGGGTATGAGTAAAAGACAAAAATAAGATTATATAGAGAAGGATTTGGGGAGTGACTAAATGTATTTGCATCTCTAAACTTCTCAAAATATCTCAATTCTTTCTTAAAAACCTGTCACTTCTCTCTTGTCTAAGAAAAACTGAAACACCTTAGAAAGCATGCATTATTTTCTGCAGTCTATGTCTCACTTCCCCCTTACATTTTGTCACACTCCATAGAGATCACATTCAACTTCAGTCTGCCTCATTTGTCCTTACTCACTTCATCTTCCTAAATTTGCAACCCTAGTTAAACTCCTGCTTTGCTCCATAAGGCTTTCAAACCATATCCATCTCCTGGTAATCTTGTGTTCTAAAAGCAACTATTTCACTTTTTTTCAAAGTAGGTTTTTGAAATACAAGGTTGTAGGTATAGGTATAGTTATATGTATAAGTGTAGGTATAGCTATATAGATATAGAGGCCTTTACTTTGCATAGTCCTCTTTTGGAAACCAGAAGGCTGAAGTTGTTTTTTTTTACTTTGTATACCAAGCAGAATGCCATATATTCCCCCATTTATCCCCACACATTTTTGAATGCATGCAACATTCTGGGCGATGTGCCTAGCATCATAAATTCGAAGGAGTGGAAGACATTGTTCTTGCCTTCAAAGATCTCATAGTGTACAGGGAAGACAAATGTGTAAATAAATAATTAAAACGCAGTGCTATAAATGCCATAGGGTAATACATACAGGGTGCCATGGCAACCCAGGGCGGAGGGGCAGCCTTTGCCTGAAGAGTTGAAAAGATTTCACAGAAGGGGAGAAATTTGAGCTAGGTCTTGAAGATGAGTGGGAGTGGGAGAGGCAACAGTAAGGATAATTATAAAAGCATGTTTGCCATGCTAAAGAGTTTGGACTTGATCATTTAGATGGTGAAAATTATAAAAGATTTAAAGGTTTTTACATAAGAAAAACTGAGATTTAATTTAGCTTTAAGAAACATAGCCGAGGTAGGGCCAAGGATGCATTGGAGCAAAGAAGGAAAAAAACAAATGGCTTTTTCAACAGTCTAGAGAGGAACAAAGGAGTGCCTAAACAAAACAGTAATGATCGGAGATTAACAAAAAGGATGATTTTGAGGAAACAATATTCTAAGATATAATTACTGGAACTTGAAACTTGGAGGAGGAGATAATGGGGTTGTTGAGACTCAGTGAGAAATGTATCGGAGGAAAATGAGCAGATGGACAGTCAAGGATAGAAATAGGGGCTACAGAAAGAGAGCAGATTGGAAAAGGGCAGCATTGAGATAGAGAGTTTGGCTGTAGAGATTTTGCTTTTGTGAAAGAACATCCTAATGGAATTATCTAGGAGCAATTTGTAAATGTGCACGTGAAACCATGTGAATGTTGTTTATGGCTAAAAAACAAACAAACAAACAAAAGCAGTTTAGGAAATACAGGTATTCCTCTCATTCCATTACAAAAACTGAATTGGGAATGTTGGATTAACATGAATATCATGCACAAAATGGTTATGTAAGGCCCTACATTATTGGACTTGAGTCTGGATAAGGAGGATAGGCGTAGTTATTTTTGCTACTAGGACAGACAAAAAAGGCTAGAGGGAGGAGAGTGCCCCCTTGGGAAGAAGCGTTTAGGGGATCCCATCTGCACTGGAAAGGGGCATGCTAGGGGCAATTGGGGAGGCATGGGGCATGAAGATAGGCCCATGGAGTTGGGCCTGTCTGGGCCACCAGAACAAGTTTTATGAGGCACAACATTTATCCCCATTCTCATCTCCATTTCCTAAGAAGTTAAATTTGTAATAATCCCATTACTCTGAAGGAGGCAGAGCTAATTAGTCAGGACAAAGACCAGATGCTGCCTCTTGAGCAAACCACCCACTGGGTTCAGGAGAAGGCAGAATATCAGGAGTTTGTGAATGAAGAGAGTCCTCACTGGGGTGCCTGAAGACTACCAAATAGCCCCATTGTTACAAAAACAAAATCGTTACATATTTTGATTATATTTTTTTCCATTATTGCAAACCAGTCTTGGAAGTATCTATATCCACCAGTAAAACTCACTCACCAAAGAACCCCTCCCCCACATACACTTGCCCCCGGATAAATGCTCACAAGCCTTGTGAAATAAACACGTAGCTTTGCAAAGGGAGTCAGGATCAAAATGTGTGAAGAGAAAAGAGACCATTATAGACCATTTAAATTGGACAATGACTAAGATTTTAATTTTTAAATTAAACTAAACAAGCATTAATGGACTGATTGAGTTTCCCAGAGTATGCCAGCTATAATCAGGCAGAAAGTTAAAAAAGTGAATGTGGTCATAGGAATGTATGCTTGTATGTCTGAATGATGAGTGTTCAAAAAGAATCCACTTGATATAAATATTGGATGAGCTGGAGTATAAATGTGGGAGACCACACAACTGTGTATATAAGTAGAAGAGAAAGAAAAAAAATGACCCAAAACACTTGTTGTTTATAAGGAAAGATTTAACATTGATGGAGAAGGAGATCTGTGAAAGGAAATAAATTATGTAGATGCAAATTACTTACTGAATGGTTGTAGGAGCAATTTTCTAAATTTGCAGGTGATATTTAATTGGCAGACATTGCAAACAGTAAGGAGCAATTCAATCAGATAAGGAACTTGAATCGTTAAGCACTTGGTCTAATAGATGGCAAGCACAGATAAGTAGTGCATAATAAGTCTTGAATCAAAGCTAAAGAACGGAGAGTATTTGCCAATGGGTATGATGCATCTAGGAATGGCTCTTAGGTTTAAAGAGAATTTACAGAAAAAGACAAATAAAAAGTCAGTAAAATGTGTAGAATTTTTTAAAAAATGTGGTGGATTATAGGATATAAATTAACAGACTACTGAATTAGTCAAAGCCAAGGTGATATAAAGACTGGTGCTAAGATGAAAAATATCTCATAACTCAAACTACATAAATCCTGAGATCCACAATAGGCTATTGAAATGCCATCTATTACCTGGAATTTCATCTATCTATGGCCATGGTAAAATACATAATGAGACAAATGTAAAAATAATGAGAAAGATAACTTCCAGGTATAAAAAGGAGTGCAGATTTGGGTGAGGATATTCTAAGTAACTTTTAAAGAGCACTTGAACCATGAAATTCTTTATGTACCTATGGATATAATCTTAGGCATTGTGTTTAGATTATTTGGCCATATTTATTCAGGATGATCATTTCATAAAAGAGTAGTCTATGTTAGTCTAGAAATTGTAAACAGAAATATGCTAAAAGTGAAAGAGGATATTAAAAATGTACCATGGTCGACTGACTAATTAACAAGTGGTAGAGTCAGCAATTAGGTGCACACTATCTGCTAAATGAGTGAGATTTTGTGAGGCTGAGCTTGGAGGTTTTCCTGAAAGTAGTGACTTTAAAGTCACTGAACTTGGAATCCAGGTTTTGTAAAACACAAGCTCTCTGGGGAAAATATGGGAAATAGGAGGAAATTGAAATGGTCTATATTGTGTGAATGGTAAAGCAAAATCTGAAAACTTCAGAAATTACTTTAGCAGATAAACAAGGTCTTTTTGTGCTGGGGAATTATTTCTATTGTAATAAATGCTAAATTACTAGCCTTTAGTTGGATCAAGAGATTGGTGTCATTAGATAAAATGAAGTAAGGAGCAAGATTTGGAGAATTTATTAGGTAAATCTATCACATAAAACTTTGTAAATTTGATCATCTCTGAGTTGAGAAACCAAGTGAATCACTTTGTTAGAGAATGTGTTCCGAGGGAAGGCTCTGAATTCTCTGAAATAACAGCCACTTTTAATATCTGGTTTAGTACTTCAGGATCATCTTCATTTCTGTAGTTGTGTACAGTTGGGGGATCCCTCTGTAATACGCTAATTATAGAATGAACCCTATTAGTTAGCTTTCCTGGACATCTTGGTGCTTTGCTATGAATTTTTCCCATTCTGTTGAAATTACATTGCTAGCTTTCCAAGACTAGAATACAAGCCAGCCTGAACTCCCCTCTCTTTAGCTAATAGATGAGATTTTGTTTCCCCCTACTAGGTTAAGAACACCTAGATCCTGGTTGGGAGATTTAATTGTATGCTGTGTTTTATGATGAAATGTTTATAGAATGTAAATTAAAATAGTAATTGCTGTTTGACCCCAGAAAGCTATGCAGTGCAATGATATGGCTGTTCCTATACTGAAGGCATTCTTAGTAGCCCTTACTTTTGAACAGGTTGTTGTAGGAAAGAAGGTTGTTCTAACAAGTCTATATTCTTTTGGGGCAGTTTTATGTATTTGATCATTTTATGTTCTTCTGCTATGTGAACTAAGTAATAAACATTAGCATTTTTATAGGAAGAAATTGGGCAGCAGAAGTAATTTATCAAGGTCACAGAAGCTGGCAGGTCATTTTGACCCCAGGTTCTTTTAAATCTATGTTTATTTGATCATCCTCTCTTCAGCTCGTTACTTCTGTGTGGGATCACCCTAAGTTTTGGCAGTTGGGGTTCTAGACAAGCCCACAAATTCATGCCCCATAGTGTAGTTGGGATACTGTGCTTGTGCAATGAAAGAGGGCATACATTCACAAAATGTAAAAATAAAAAAAAATATATTCCTAAAAAAAGAAGAAAATAAAAAAATGTACCATGGTCTAGGAAAGTAGTTGTTGTAATAGAGAATGCGCCCCCCCCCCTCTTTCCTTGTACTTTTGCAAGGTTAGGTACCTGAACTGCTCAACACAAAGTTAACTTTAATATTAAAAAGAAATAGCAACATCCTTTACTACACATCAAAACCATATTTGGAATCTTAAACATTCACTAGTACTTAGCAGTGATGTACCAACTCCATTAGAAGAATTTGATTTAAATTCACATACAATCAGAATGCAATATCAGAATAATATCAGAATGAATATTTAGGAGAGCCATACCTTGAAAGGTAATATGGGTTTACTCTTGCTTGCCATTTGGATACTCCAGATTTCAATTATTTTAAGTCTTCATGATTCTGAGTTTTTCTCTGTAACTTGATTATGTTATAGTGACATACTTTGAAATAAGTAAAGACTTCCCTGATTAAAACAAGCAAACAACAGGCACCTAACAAGGCTGAAGGGTATCAAAGGAGGGGGGTGACTACAGAAGTTCCCAATCGAGGTCATCTGAAGGTGTCTCTTCCGTTGTATTTCACTTAATGATTCATAGAATCACTAGGAGCACAGCCAGTCTAGATTCACTTCTCATAGAGACAAACTGTTTCTGGAAGCCAATTCTCTCTCATTTACAGAGAGCTTATATTCCCCCCTGCAGAGCTATAAAAACATCTGTAATCGCAATCTTAAGTGAATTCTTAAATGATGGAAAATTTTTTCTGTAATGAAAATAAAAATTCACTCAGTTCTCCTCATTATCCTTGGTTAGCATTTTATTGAAATGTGGATTTGCAGTCTGGGTGTTTCAGGCAGAGATTGCTTCTATATGCTCTGTGCACAAGCAGCCTTAAGATGGCTTCTCAGAAAGTTGAAAAAGTCTCTAATGACTAAAAAACTCTTTCTCATGGTCCTTTTCTTTGAAGAAGTTATTTCCTCTCAGGAACTGCAGAAATGATGTTATTTTCAAATCCCTTTTAATGCTGCAGGATAATGCCGGAACTACTTCAGTTTATAAATAACTTGTAGCTTGCTTCCTACTTGGCATTCAGTAAGCATGTATTGGGACCTAATGTGTGGCTGGCACTGTGGGGCTACACAGAATATAGAACACAGAGTTCTTGTTCTCCAAGAGCTAGATAGTGAGATGGGAGGTGATGGGTGGAGGGAAAGGGGAGAGAGAGAGAGAGAGAGAGAGAGAGAGAGAAACTCACAACCAACATTTTCTTCCAGTCTCAATTATTATCTATAAGCTGGCCACTTTTCAAACTTGCTTCTACAGCTCAGACCTCTCACCTGAACTGCAGACATATTTCTTACTATTACTCAGCATTTCCTGGTAAATGTTTAATGGGTACCTTAAACACAACATGTTCAGAATGGAATTTTGATTTCACCACCACCCCTCAACCTGCTCTACCCACAGCCTTCCCTGCCACATTTTATGGCCTCTCCATAACATTTGTCCACAAACTTTGAGTTATATCTGAAACTATAAAGGATATTTAAAGGAATGATTCATAGATTCAAAAATCATATCAGTTAAAATAAAAGAATGAAAATAAATATATTTAATTTCATCTCCAAAAGCTAAAAAAATTACAGATTTTAACAGGAGATAAGAATAAAAGGAGAAAGTAATAAGGTAACAGAAAAAATAGTAAATGAAATTCTTGTTCTTAGAAAATATCAACAAAAGAGACAAGTCTTGAGCTAATCCAATCAAGTGAAAAGTAGAGAGCCTTGACCAGTGATGACGAACCTTTTGATCTCGGCGTGTCAGCATTTTGAAAAACCCTAACTTAACTCTGGTGCCGTGTCACATATAGAAATTTGTTGATATTTGCAACCATAGTAAAACAAAGATTTATATTTTTGATATTTATTTTATGTATTTAAATGCCATTTAACAAAGAAAAATCAACCAAAAAATGAGTTCGAGTGTCACCTCTGATACGCGTGTCATTGGTTCGCCATCACTGGCCTAGACCAATTTCCACCAAAAAAAGTTATCAAGGAACTCCTCCACATAAAAGGTCCAGACCCAGCATGTTTCACAGGAAACCTCACCCAGTCCTTCAGAGAACAGAGCTTTCAGTCTATTCTAGAGCATGCAAGACATGATCCTGGATTCACTAGTTAGAGTCCAGGATGAAGGAGTCATTTCAAATCAGGAAAAAAAAATTATGGATTCTTCTAGAACAATGTTGAGGTAGTTGGCTAATTATTTTGGGGGTAAAATTTTAGCTATATGACTTTAGGCAAAGTTGCTTAATCTGTGTCTCAATTTTCTTATCTATCAAATGGAGATAATATTTGTATTTCACAGGGTATTTGTGAAGATTAATTAAATTAATGATTGAAAAGTAGGGAATAGTAAGCACAGTCTAAATTTTAAATAGTAGTGGTAATAGTTATAGTAATAAAATATCCTTAATACTCAACTTTGATTGGATTGCTTGTTCTCATACTATGCACTAAGCTATAATCAAATTAATACCATCCTTTCAATGAGCTCACAAATACATTAAATAGAAGTTTAAAAGTAAACATCTGAGAACATTAAGGAAATTCAATACTGGTTGCTTTATTGGGATTTGAATGACTTCTTTATAACTTTTTATTCTTCCAAATTTTTCTGGATTTTTTAAATGTGATCTTTATTTCTGAATAAAAGTTATTTTAACAACAATTTAATTGATTATACCCGATATTGTGCTATGTGTTTGTAGTTAAAACTAAAATATTAATTTATAACAGTGACATATTAAAACAAATCCATGTTTTTTTCAAATAAAAATATCAAAATTGACGAGAAAATTAATACTTTGCAATTAAACAATTTGGTCATTTTTCTTACCCTCAGTACTTTATAGTTTGATTTCTACTATGATTAATAATAACTGATATGCTGTATTTACCTGGAAAGTTCTGTTGGCCTTTAAAATCTTTAGATTTTTAAAAAATAAAGTATTAAGAACAAAACATTTGTATTCTTGCCCTAACCGGTTTGGCTCAGTGGATAGAGCGTCAGCCGGCGGACTGAAGGATCCCGGGTTCGATTCCAGTCACGGGCATGTACCTTGGTTGTGGGCACATCCCCAGTAGGGGGTGTGCAGGAGGCAGCTGATCAATGTTTCTCTCTCTCTCATCGATGTTTCTGATTCTCTATCCCTCTCCCTTCCTCTCTGTAAAAAAATCAATAAAATATATTAAAATAAATTTTATTCTTATATTAGCAAAGATAGGACAATTGTATAATAAGGTCTCAATAAAGTGTTTTTAGCATAAGTAATCTAAGATGATGAAGGTTTGGCTACTTGCCCAAAGTCATGTCATATTTCATTAATAAGACATGTATATATTCTTCCTTCTTCCTTCCCTCCCTCCTTTCCTTCCTTCAGTCCTTTCCCTCTCTCCTGCACCCTGTATTTCTCCTTTAGCATTTCTTCAATGCCTGTTTTTTTCCCAAGCAAACCTGGAATTTTTACACTAAGATATTATTTGAAGACCAAAGAATATACAATGATATTTAAGAAAACTGTTAAAAATTTTGTAAATCTATGAACAACTTATTCTTATGAAGAGCAAGAGAATATGTAAAGTTTAAGAAGTTGAATAGGCAGAGATAGACCTAGTGCTTGTTAAATGTGTGCCACAACTCTTCAGTCATTAATTTTCTTCCACTTGGTGCAAAAAATATTTAAGGTGTGAATGATATGGGGACAAATTTTAAGAGAATTGAAGCTTATGATAAACACTCTTAATAAGTGAAAATTTCTAGGTCCAAACGAATGATATCCTCGGGAAATGAATGTCTTTCCTGTGGTGATATATGAGTTACTATAAATAATATGTACAAAACATAAAAAAGGGAGACGTTACAGAGATTGGCATATTCAGAATTAGAAAAATAAATTTATTCTGACAAATCACTGAGTTTCATCAGAGTGGATTATTAATCAGACATGTTGTAGGTGGTAAAAAAAATTAACAGTTCATTTTCTTTTTTGATAACATTAACTATTCATGAGACAATGAATATCTGATCACCCATGTATTTTGAGTTCAATAATGCCTTTTACAAAGCACTTACATGGAGAAACCTGGCTGGATGATAGTGCAGTAAAGAATACTCATAGGTGATTTTAAAAATATCTAGAGTGTTAACTAATGAACTATCACCAAAGTGGGTAGAACTTTAAACTTTAGAGGCAAGTTGCAATTCTTTGAACTTTCTCATTTACTTTTCATCAATATTTTACTAGTAACGTGAATTAAAGGCCTGTTCTGTAATTTACAAATAACTCAAAGCTAGTAGAAAAAGTTGATATAATGGATTATAGATAAAAGTTCAAAAATATTTCAGACAGATAAGAATGATACAAAGAACCAAAAAATTAAATTGTTGAGGGACTAATATAAAATCCAACATTTGCTTCAAATCAGTTGCATAAGATTCATGAGAATCTCTAGAATTTTAGTGTTTCATTTAAAAATATTTAAAAATGTATTTGACCCTAAGCTCTGTATAAAAATATGTTATAATTTACCTAATAAAAATGATTCAAACTCCAATGACATTAGAAAAAAACACTTATATTGTCCATATCAGTTGAGGAAACATTGATGAATTATACTATTTCCATAGGGGAATGGCTAGTATTTTGAGGAACATGGAAATCATATCTTGGAAAGAGTGATTGAATAAGAAATTACTTTCAGGTTTAAAATAATATTTCCTAAGGAGGAATAAGATAGTGTTCTTCAAGTATTTGAAAGATTGTCATCAGGCAGATCTATTTAGATTAGTACTGTGATTTATAGATGACAAAACTAAGACAATAGATGATATAGGTCAGCACATACCAATTTAGTATCAAATAAATGTTTTATAATAATTAGAATGTTTCAAATATAAATTATTCATATTGTAAAGAGGCCATTGGATTAGTTTTAATAGCAAATAAAATAATGTTTGTAGAATATATAATAAGGCACTAGGTATATAATAAGCATTAAATAAATGCATAACTTCAGTATAATTTATATAATGTTCTTAGCATTATGTTCAAGCATAGATTAGACGATTATTTATTCAATATGATCATTTATTTTAGATTAAATTTAAATAAAATGTTTTTCAACTTAAGCTTAAGCTTCTAAGATTCAATGATCATATAGCCAATTAGTCATCCCCATTGTATTGTCTCCTCTTCTTGACTTGAAAGAATGCAAATCTTGTCTCCTTCAAAAAAAGTTATAACTGTTTTAATTAAAATAGTTTGAAAAAATTACTTATATTCCAGTCTTAATGCTAGTTCTTATCAAAATGTAAACCATCATTTTTACATTAAACATCTGAAGTAAAATCTTTTATAATATATTGACCCTACTATAGTAAGCTCTTAATTACCTTAACTAATTTCAAATAACATAAATATAAATATATTGAGAAACCTAGAAACTTATTTTAATTTTTGAAGTAATTATTCATCAAGATATAAATGTCTTATTACTGCTATAAAAGTTAGTAAATTTTTATTTTATCATTTTTTGGTATTCTTTAAAAACTCCTATCTTTTGGGAATGCTGAAAAAATAGAGAGATATAGAAAATAGGGAAATATAAGAATTAGATAATGAACATCTAGTAAATGTTAATGTTTATTCATTCATATGTGAAGCAAATATTGATTGACCATGAATCTATGTTGGAAAAGTCTGGTAGATACCAGGAATATGTCATATTAGAAAAAGCAAAATCATAATCCCTGCATTCATAGTTACATAGTAGAAGAGTCAGATATTATTCAAAGAATTATACAAATATGTTTAAAGTTATAACTGTCATAACTGCTGGAGAAGTGAGGGATATAGGCTTCTGATAATGTAAACAAGAATTATTATTTAAAAAAAATAATTACTATTTTATCAAAGGGAGTCATGCATAGCTTCCCTGAGGAAGTAATAATTAAGCTGGATTAATGAATATGTATGAGTTGTACTTGGAGATGTTTTAGGAGGGTCAGTCCAGACAATGGAAACAGTGCATACGGAGACGCATCCGGACAAAGTGTTGGGAAAAAAATGGTTCAGTATGAAAGTATTTGAAAGATTGCTATCAGACAGTCTATCTAAAGATGTCTAGACATCTTTAAAGATTTGAATCTTTTTCCTAAGAGCAATGCAAGTCTACTGAAAATCTTTCAACTGTGGCAGGTCAGATTTTCTCTACAGAAAGGTAGAGAAGAGGAAAGATAGATTTCATGTACACTGATAAGAAGCCTGGAAAGCAATGATGAGAGCTGTAAATAGTAGAGAAGTGAAAAGATATTAAGATTCCTAGGAAGTAAAATAAGTAATGAGGCCATTATGAAGACTTCAGTAGAAAGATATTCATTGAGGCAGGAGACATTGGGAGAAGACTGGTTAGAGTTGAATATAATGAATATGATCTTGGCCATGTTAAATTTGAGATGTTTTGGAGACATCTAGTAGAAATGTCAAGTTTGTGGTTGCACAAATCAATCTTGACTCTAATACTCAACTTGAAATAAAATTTATAAATCTATATGTAAATGAGAACCTTGGCAGTAATGGACATGAATGGGATCACTTCGACAGAGAATCTTGAATGAGAAAAGAGTATAGGCCAAAAGACAGAGGATTGTCTACATAAGCTTGCAAAAGGAACTGAGAAAGAGGCTTATATTATGTCATGAAATCCAAGGCAAAGAATCTTTATGATGGAAGGAGCAATCGTCACTCTCAAATGTTGTCAAGAAGCCTAAACAGATGAGCACTAACTTGTGTCCATTTGGTTCGGCAATGTAAAGATTAAGACAGGCTGTGTCTATTGAGTAATAAGTACTCAACAATATGGGTACAAAAGGGTTTCCCAGTGTGACTGAGAGCTGTGGAAATAGAGACAAATCTTTAAGAAAACTGACTATGAAAAAAAAAAAAAGAGAGAACAGATAATAATGAGAACCAGAGGTCATAGAGAGTAAAAGGAAAGGCTTTTCTCTTTTTGTTTTTATTCTAATGAGCAAGAGTTCAATAATCTTTTCATAGGAAATCTATGAAAATGATGATGTTTATAGGATGATGTTGAGTACATGAGGCAGGAATTTAAGTACCTTAAAGAGAGGGGATTGGCCTCAGACAGGAAGGAGGACAGCTCCTCTGTTGTAAACATAGGCTAAATAGAGACTGGGTGTGGGATATAGGCTGAGAGGTGAAAATAAGTGTGAATTTTAATCTACCTTCTATGTTTGCTACATAATAGCAGTGGAGGTCATCCTCCAAGAGATAGGGTGGAAGTGAAAACATTAAAGGTTTCAAAAGAGTAGAAATTTGAAAAACCATTGTACGAAATTGGACAAGTGAATTGACATGCATACATACATCTATAATAATAAAAACGTAATATGCAAATTGACTGAACAAACAGAGGAATGACCATTCGGATGACCACGCTATGACACCCACTGGTGCCAGGCCAGCCACGGCAGGTGTGATGTGATTGGTCAGGGGCCCGGCCATCGCCCCATGATCGCCCTGCAGAGGGAGGCCCAGGCCACTGGTTGGAGGGGTGACCAATAGGGAGCTCCACGATCACCCCAAAGAGGGAGGCCCAGGCCACCAATTGGCAGCTGTGGCAGGTGGGTGGGGCCTCCTTCTGCAGGGGCAATCCGTCGCAGAGCCCCGGCCAGGTGGGCAGGGCCTACCTGTTTGGGGCAATTGATCGAGGGGCCCCACGATCAATTGCCCCAAAGAGGGAGGCCCAGGCTATCCAGTTGGCGGCACTGTGGCAGGTAGCCTGGGCCTCCCTCTGTGGAGGTGATCGATTGCAGAGCCCTGGCCAGGTGGGCAGGGCCTACCTCTTTGGGGCAATTGATTGTGGGGATCCCAGACTGTAAGAGGGCGCAGGCCAGGCTGAGGGACCACCCACCCCACCCCCAGTGCATGAATTTCGTCCACCCAGCCTCTAGTATGTAAATAAGATAGCTAGCTAGCTAGATGATGACAGATGATGATAGAGGATAGATAGATAGATAGATAGATAGATAGATAGATAGATAGATAAATGTAGTAATGATTATCTCTGATCATTTTTGGTTGTTTGGATATAATCAAGAAGTTTTACAGCCATCTTTGGGGATCAGTGGTTCTTGGCTTTTTTTCTGCCTAAATACAGCTTCTCTAACATAAGTAAGGACCATCACATACTTATATCAAACACAGTGGTCTTCTATCTCATTGTTTCTAAAGGATGGACTGAAGCACTTCCTTAGGATGGTGTATATAAACCTCAGAGAGGGGGAAATGTGTGTGCATGTGGATATATGCTGTGTCTATGTAAATATATTTCTTGGAAAAGCCCATTATACAGAGTGGGGGAAAGGAAGGTTTACTGTTATTCATATGGAAAAAATACAATAATTAATTAATAATAATACAAGGATAAACTCTGTGTTTCATGTACTAACAACTGTAAACCTCCTTTTCCCCCATGCTGTGTGATTCCGATATGCCCTCCACAGGGAGACGGGGAATTTCTTCTTGAGAACAAAATAAGTAAGTGTTGAGAGTGAACCAGGAAGGTCTCTGTAGAAATATGACAAACTATTATATTTAATAAATATTTTAGCACATGCAATACAATTAGCTACCTTTTAAAAAATTAAAAACACATTATTCTATAGATATCATTTTTTTTCTCATGATATAAATTCACTTTGTGTTACTACAGGTCTCTACTATGAAAAGCAGTATATTACAATTTCTATTCATAATCATTTTGATCCAAAACATTTAATTATTTATCAGAAAACTATTAATGAACATTTAAAATAATCAACATGTTGTCAGAAAATATCTCCTTAGGTGGAATTTCCTGACTTTAATTGAGTCATAACTGCTTGGGTCACAATACATCAATTAGTAAATTACTGATCCATAGCACTTTATTGTCCTGAAAAAGTAAATGTACCTTCTGAGAGCCTGATTGACTCCTGGAGAGTTATTTATTCACCATTAGGATCACAGTAGTATAGTGAACATAGTTATATTTATTTCATAAATAGATAAACTGAAGCTCAGAAAGTTAGAACTGGAGAGCTAAGGATCCAGTTAGATTTTCAATCTGAAAAGGCCCAGTTCCTAATATCTAGCTATAAAAACTAAATACATGAGTTTGAAAGCAGTCATAATTATTTCTCTGTAAGTTCATTTTCATATAGTAATTATTAAGTTTACTACTTCTCAGTTAATTCTAAACTCATGGTACTGAAATTAATATGGCTTTGTTGCATTGTAAATAGTACAAAAATTTTTTAAAAACAATGTTTCAGACTTTCTTAAGTTAACAATTATACTTAAACCAGTTACCTTTACTACCTACAATATGGTCTTTTAGAAAATGAATGATTTCTTGAAGTATGGTAAAGTGTTATGAGCAGAGGCTTTGGAATAAGAAAAAACATAGCTTTAATATGACTTCTATACTTAATAAGTGCAAGAACAGAATATGTATGTATATATGTAAATACATTTTAAATACATTCTAACTAAATATTAAATTTTTGTGACTATGTCTTCAGAGATTAGATTTATCTAAGTTGGTTTAGCATTATACTAGACATGTTATTTTTCATTTGTCCTTGTCCCCAAAAGCAATAAAATCAGTTTTCATATTGTTTCATAAAACAATAAAAAAGAAAAATAATGAAAATTTTCTACAAATAATTTACTATTGTTTGCATTTGTCTGGAAGGAGTTTCCCACAGCTTTAATCACAGCTACAGATCATTATTTCAAAGACTTCATCTTTTATATATTTAAATATGCTTTTCATGTCATAGAATTTAAATTTGAAGTCATTTTTTAGTGTTCTCACTGCAATTCTGCTATGCACTTTAAATAAATAAAATAGCATATGCTATAATTTTGAGGGCTGTTCCTCAATCTAGGGTGACACAAACTGAGATGAGAGGATATAACTCCAAGAAGAATTATTTTTTTTCTTAATTTTTAATTGTTCATTAAAATGTTTCTGAGGTTTATTCAATAAGATCATGGTAGAGACCTCTGGTGTATGACATACCTTAGTGCTATGTGAAAGCTCTAACACACTAATATGTTTAGAGCTCAGTAATATAAATTTTGATACAGATAAATCTAAACAAAGGGTAAAATGTTATGTTAAGTTTTTATTTTTTTAAAAATATATTTTATTGATTTTTTACAGAGAGGAAAGGAGAGGGATAGAGTTAGAACATCGATGAGAGAGAAACATCAATCACCTGCCTCCTGCACACCCCCTACTGGGGATGTGCCCGCAACCAAGGTACATGCCCCCTACCGGAATCGAACCTGGTACCCTTCAGTCCGCAGGCCGACGCTCTATCCAGAGCCAAACCAGTTAGGGCAAGTTTTTAAAATAAACTACCTAATAATTTACATGTTAGAGACATATTGAATATCTCAGGAACATTTTCTCAGAAAGAATTTTTTAGAATAAGTTTTGCATTTGTTACTGTGTTAATGAAGACTTTGATAAAATGACCCCAGGAAAAAAGATAATTTCCTTCAGATATTTTCTACATCTAAAATATTCTTCACTGATTTCACATGTTTATTTCACTGGTGATATGAACAAGGTAATTTGTCTGACTCTGGTGGGGCATAGTTTGCAGTAAGAAATTCAAAATTCACACACAACTCTCCTCTAAGAAGTCTCTGCAATGTTTTTCAGTTTATATATAAAAAAAGATTTAAGATGTTGCCTGAGGCATCTATTTTTTTTTCCTCAAGGCAAGCCAAAGTGTCACAAATCAAATTGTTTTTCACACTCTTAATGAATTCTTTTCTCTTTCAATTTCTCAGAGAGCGGACATAGGGATTTCTGCTTTAACCATCACCCCAGATCGAGAGAATGTGGTGGACTTTACAACACGTTACATGGACTACTCAGTGGGAGTACTACTTCGAAGAGCTGAAAAGACAGTGGATATGTTTGCCTGTCTTGCACCATTTGATCTCTCTCTATGGGCTTGCATTGCTGGCACAGTCCTTCTTGTGGGGCTTCTGGTCTACCTTTTGAATTGGCTTAATCCCCCACGATTACAAATGGGATCAATGAGTTCTACTACTCTCTACAACTCCATGTGGTTTGTGTATGGATCCTTTGTACAGCAAGGTAAGGAGAAAAAATTACATTTTTATATGAAAAAAGGAATGTGATGCTTCAATTGCTGTGATTTCAGTTAAGATGTGTTGTATCTGTATCTGACATTGGTAAGTGTTCAAAGGGTCTTCACAGTCATGCTTCGAACAGAACATTTCCTACTTTTTCCTAGTGGATCTCAAACACATCAGGTTTTCAACAAAAAACTAGTTCATTATCTTTTGATGTTTAGTTCAATATCATCACCAAAGCCAAAAAAAAATGAATGTCAGAGGTAAGGTTCACAAGAAACTCAGAATCCTCCCTAAACTCTGACATTCTGAGAAATAGCCTTAATGGAATGAAACTACTTACTGGAGCACATACTAGTTAATTATTTACATATGTAAGAGAGGTTGAGGCATGTTCTTTGTTCCGAGACATTATTTCATGTATTGAAAAATATTCATTGACAGTGAAAAGACTTTGATTAAGATTCTAATAGTAAATTTTATATTTTATCTTTAATATATAATATTTAACAATGGTTTAACTTACAATTTCACTATATTCTAAAAAATGGGCATTGTTTTATATTCAATATCCAAGCTGCCCTGCTCTTTAAACTAGTGAATACCTTGTCTCTGATCACTTTAGAATAGAATGGTATTTATTGAACTTCTTAATTGAGACTACTACCACCATGGAGAATGAAATAATAAAGTACTTAGGCAATTAATAGTTTCTTGCAAACTTGTCACATGTATTGAAGAGGAGAAATATGTATCACAGTGGAGACATATGATGCTTTTGCCTTAATGTTTACAACTCTCAATAGCATCTTACTTTTTATTTGTACTTGCTATTGGATCTTCCACTAAATTTTATTCTTTCTATTCTCATTTAACTAATCACAAGGTTTGTCTAGACCAGCAGTTCTCAACCTGTGGGTTGCGACCCCTCTGGGGGTCGAACAACCCTTTCACAGGGGTTGCCTAAGACTATCGGAAAACACATATATAATTACATATTGTTTTTATGATTAATCATTATGCTTTAATTATGTTCAATCTGTAACAATTAAAATACATCCTGAATATCAGATATTTACATTACGATTCATAACAGTAGCAAAATTACAGTTATGAAGTAGCAACGAAAATAATTTTATGGTTGGGGTCACCACAACATGAGGAACTGTATTAAAGGGTTGCGGCATTAGGAAGGCTGAGAACCACTGGTCTAGACTCTTCGCCTCCACTTTCTCACTTCTAATCTATTTTGAAAACCTTTGTAAGTATGCTTCTCCCTCTGCCTTTCCTCAAGGGCTCTGACTTAGGTTACATTTGTCACAGACATTTTCAGTCAATGCATTAATCACTAACCCAGTAGATATTTAATCCGTGCTATTTATTTAAGCTAGAACTTTGCTAGACACTGAGTATATAATTGTGAACAAAAGTTTTTGCCATCATTGAGCTACAAATCTAGTGTGACACAAACATGTAAACAAACAATTATAAGTACGATAAAAAGTGCTGTAATAGATGTGAGTACAATCTGCTATGAAAACAAAGGGATAGGAAGGCTCAATATATCTTATGTGGCAAAGAAGGCTTTTGAATTAAACTATGTATACAAAGACACAATAATGAACTATTTAAAGAGCTTGTGAAAAGAGGATGGGGAAAAGGAGACATAGATGGGTAGGATAAAATTTAATATAAAGAAGTAAAAGAGAAATTAGAATAAGTTGTGCAGCATAGAGCTGGCAAAGATGTGGTTGAAGATATATTTATTATTATCAAGAGCTTGAACTTGATTTTTTGATAAATAATCTGCTATTTAAAAGTATTAAATAAGGAAAAACATGTTCAAATTTGTACCATAGAAATATTTTTATTATAATAGGTTGAAAAGGGCAATGTGGAAAGTGAATCAAATTTTAAGAGTATCATAATAACCAAGTAAAGAGTTTATGTACTTCCACAAAGGTAAGGTGGCATTGGGAATCAAGAGAAGGCTGTTTTATGAATTGGAATCAATAGAACTTGATTAACTATATAATGGTATTGTGATTGATACTGAAGGAGGGAAATGAAGCAGTTTTATCCTAAGGGTCTGGACTGGGAAATTAGGTGTATTATATGTTAATGTCTTTTAATGATAAAATGAAAAACAGAAAGAGCAAGTGTGATGGGGAAGATGATACATTCATTTTGGTGCATGTAGAGGTATCTCTGAAACATCCATGGAGATATTTCTGTTGTTTGTTAGTGGTTGGATGTATTTTTCAGAAGCCCATGAAAGACATCTGGGCTAAATATATACTTAGAAGATATTAGCATGTAAGAAATAATTGAAGCTATAGAAGTTAGATCACACAATGTATTTGTTCTAAACTGCATATTCCTGATTGAGGACCACTGGCTTAGAAAGGGCCTAAGAGAGTGCCTTAAGGAAAAGAATGGGTAGACGAGCTTTCAATGGTAACTGATAAGGAGTGATGGAAAGATACAAGTACAATGCATATATAGCATGCAGTGGAATACACACCAAATAAAACCAGTATTTAAAGATGGAGCGTTTGGTCCTCTGTGTTAAACATTTCAAATAATCAAGTAGAAAGGTGTTCATTGGATTTAGCTTGCTTTTGGTAGTATTCCAGTGACTATAACTGCATAATAAATTCCTCCAAAACCTTCTGATTCTGTGAGTCAGAATTTAGACAAGACATAATGAGGATGGATTGTCGTTACTCAATGATGTCTGAGATCTCAGACAACTCAAAGTCTGGAAGCTGAACTCATGTCTGGTAGCTGATGCTGGTTGAGGACTGGTAGCCTCAGTTTTCTTTTCTTTTCTCTTTTCATGGGACAGTTTGGTCTTTCTCACAGCATGATGGTGATTTCTTCATAGAAATTATTCCAAAAGGAGAGAAAAGAGTGAATGAAAGAGAAGAATTTTGTGGTCTGTTAGGGACTACAAACCTGTATGATGGTGTGAGTTCCTTTTCCAAGGAACATCCTGGCTGTGCCCACTTCATGGTTCTGTTATGAGAATAAAAATGATTAAAAACCATGATGTTATTAGATAAAATAGCTTATATACGTGTCACATAAGTGTTTGCTAAATAAATTAAAAATAAAAACAAATTAGGTTCAGCCTTGGATAATTAGGCACATGAGAAATGTGCCTAAGAAGGTAAATGGTTTTAGATTATTGGTGAGATAATGGTAGATTCTGGGGTGCATAGAGCAATGATAACAAAATAGAAAGACCAATAATGAGAATGTAGTAAAGAGTGAGACTGGAAAGTAATAAAATAGTATTGAGAGAGCATAGAGTTCTTGATGAGACTAAAGAACAATAGTAGAAACATCAGTGTGAAAATTTGAAGTTTGTATTTATAAAATGGTACAAACTCAGACTAAAATTTTTGAAATAAAACAGTAGAGGAGAAGTTATAGGTGTGTGGATGTGGATTCTTAAAGTTAAGAGTTGGTAAAAAGTTTCAAAGCTGATCAAGAAATTGAGAGCCCAGAGGATTAGATGAACCATCTGTAGTAATGGCAGCTTGGACTGGAAAGGAAGAAAATGGGCCATGTGCCAATGTTGTCAATAAATGAGGGGAGAGAACTAAGATGTTGATGGACATGTACATTGGCTAAAAATAAAAGACGATATAGCTAGATGTAGTTAACCTCTGTTTTCATATTGTTATATCCCTTTTCATACAATTTTTATGTATATGGTTTTAATGATCATCAATATGCAGATAACTCCCAAATTTACATCACATCCTTGAATTTTAGTTGTGCATACCTAACTGCTCACTAGACTACTCTCTGGCTAGATCACAAATTTCAACATACCAATAATAGAATGATTATACTTTTAACTTTTGTAGTTTCTCTTATTCTCTATTCCAGCTGATGCATTACCAACTACTCAAACATATATGTTCAAAACTTTGAAAACAGTTTGATGTTTCCTTTTTCTTTCTTTAGCTTATATTCAACCATAGTCAAGGCCTGCAAATTTTATCTCCTACATATTTCCAGGGGTGTAAATCTTTTCTCACCTAGAAGGTTGAGGCCTAGACTGTTTCTTAGATGAGGCCAGTTGCATTTCTCATTGGAACTGTAGGAATCTCCTAATAGTCTTTTATAATTTTGTTCACTGAAAATATATGCTCCACATATATATACCCAAGTTACTACTGTCATGGAGAGGGCTTTCTACATAATTCCCATTCTTCAAATATTTTCTTGGCTTCCCAATTATTACCTTTTGAAAGTATGAGTTATTCAGAGCATGAAAAATGTTCTACCATGTGACTGTTGTTCAGTTCTACTCTCTTATCACTCAAATAGCACATTTAATTGTCCAGTTACTCCAAATTGCTTTGTCTCTTAAACACAAGACAAGACTCTGTAATGTCTCTCTGCTTTGCTTCTGTTTCTTCCAATTCCTGAAATGCCTTCATTACCTGCTTAATCTCTATCCCCACCTGATTTCATGTGGCAAATTCCCATGCATCCTCTAATTAGTGCTTTGGCCCTGGTTGGGTGGCTCAGTTTGTTGGAGTGTCGTATCATACACCAAAATGTTGGGGGTTCAATCAACGGTTGGGTTAATACAGGAGGCAGCTGATCTTTCTCACTCTCTATCTCTCAAAATCAATTAAAAAAAAACATGTAATTCTTGCTTGGAAGTCTTTCCTAGGATTATGGATCATCTACGTTCCCTAAGATATATTTATAGTACTTATGAACAATAGTATGAATGCCTTTTTTTTTTAGTTTTCCTCACCTGAGTCCTTTGAACACAAGGCAGTGTCCTTTTCAGTCCTTTTTATCTTTATGGTTCTTTTGCCAATAGTTTTGTGCCTTGTACATATTAGGTGTTTAATAAATGCATACTGATGAACTAAGTGAATAAATAAATGCAAAATACTTAACTAAATCAAGCATAATGTTAAGAGCAGCATTGTGTTTATTTGACTGCAGTCTGTTTCTGGACAAGCTAAAACTCACTAAACCAAACAGAAAATTATATAGGATGTGTCTACTGGTATATTCTACCAAGTGACTATGATGACAAACATATAAATAAGCATTATTTGTGAAGATGTTAACAGGCTTATGTATTGGCTTTCTGAATTCTGAATTTTGCTTCTAGGTGACCAAATTTCAGTAAGTTTTGGAGAACACCCAAGACAAAAAGATAAATAAATTTGCCCATATGATTACCATGGTTTTTCAGTTCTGTAAATATGCAGCAGATATCAAAAGTTATAAATATTTTAAGCACTTTCCTAACCCAACTGTGCCCTTAAATAAGTTGTACAGCCTGTAGGTTGATTATACATTTATACAAATTCATGATGACTGACAATGCTGAATTGCATATAACTTCATCTTTGAAATGCTGGTATTCTTCCACTTGTTAACAATAAAAAAGTGAATTCATTAAAAGATACCAAGAGCATCATTACACTTTGATTAAAAATAAATTAAGGTAAGGCTCATAAACTCTAAGAAAAAGAGAATCAATCAATGGTAGTGCCCATACACAGACAATGAAATTAGAATTACTAATAATTTCTAACAAAAATATAACCTTTTAATAAGAAGTACAACTATTATTTCAAAATTACAGTCTTTATTGGGTCACCAGACCAGATTAAATAAGGATAAAGAGGCATTTCATGTATTATTAGATAGATTTCTAAAAAAAAAAAAAAGAGTTCAGGGACAGCTAAAAGCAGAAAAATGTTAAATATATTTGAGTTGTTTACTAATCTGGATTTTTTTTTTAAATCTGTCACTTCAAAGCATTTCGGAAAACAGCTCAGGGAATCCAACTGTGCAAAAGCAGTATGGTCCATTATTGTGATAAACTTAGTACATCTGTTTGGCTGGAACATTAGAGCTTGTGAATTAGGTAGTTAAATGCATGAATGAAAGACCAATTTTATGCCAGTGATATTGTCAGTTTATATCTTCCCTTATCTCCAAAAAAAATCTGGGGTTTAAGTTTTGAAGATTCCTTATATGTAGTTAATGGGCAGTGACTCTTCATAACATCTGGGCCATAGAGGGCCTCTGTGACTTGTTCACACATGTAGCTGTATGTAATTTGTTTTCTGTTTATTTAAAAAATAATTTTCAAGGAAACTTCAGACTTTACCTCAGATGGTTTTGTCTGATTCTATTAAGTATAAATATTTATACTCATGTAGAATATTTAGAGCTATCAGTATCTGTACCAGGAACAGTAAGAGCAAAACAAAAACAAGGAATCACTACATTAAATGGTTTAATAAATATTTCTTGGGTATGTGCCATGCCTAACCTATATGTTTTTAATATAGCCATAAATAAGGAAAGCTTGCAGGATTGTTCAACTCCATGGAAGTGGACCATAGCCAAGTTGAAACCAAATAAACCACTTCTGATGAGAGGAGCAGATAGAAGGAGTAAAATAGGAATATTTCTTTGGTAGCTTTCCTAAAGGTCAAATTGGTCCATAGATTCTAGTAATAAATGGAACAAAGGACCTTTAGGAATGGTAGAAGATAACGTAATGACTGCTGCACAAGCCTTAACACGAGAGGCAACCCGCTGGCTTTGAGATCCCCAGACAATCTTTGGAAGAAAATAAAGAGCTCTCCTCACCGCCAGATGGATTGCACTGTTACAGAGAATCACAACTTTCTCATTTCCACAAAGGAAAGAGTTAGACATTCTCTGTTGCTTCAGAAAGAGATTACTGATGAAAGAGCATCTCTTTAAAAATAAAAAAGAAATCCATTTCAATAGTGTAGATATCAAATATAAGAAATTTACCAATGTCCTACTCAGAAAAACCCTAAGGATTCAAGCCTTGAAATGCAGTCACTAAAATTATTCCTTTGTAATGTTATATTCCTTCACATTAAATTTGAATATAACAAAAATGATATTGGCTAGCTCTGTTGTTTACTGACCCTAACGAACATGGGGAAAATGCGTGTAATTCCCAGTGACAGGTTAACTGGATTACAGAGACAAGTTTCTTTCTACTTTCTGTTCTTACAGATATTAGCTCAAAAAGGCTCTCAGTAATTTTTATTTAGAGTTGAACAACATCTCTGTTGTTGCTAATGATGATTGGCAGTCCTTCCCGAAGAGAGCGCCAAGCCCTCTGAGTGCTGTCACAGCCACTTGAGAATTTCCCCATGCTGATTTAAAACAGGACAAGGTGCTCATTTTCTTTCTTTTTATCACCAGAATTCTCCACCACTGACAAAAACAAAAAGTTGAACATTTAAGCTTTCAGAGATTCAAACTCTAGTATTATGGTTATGCGGATATAGGTATTTGTGTGACTAAAAAACAATGCCATGATGCTCAGATGTGAATCCATTGAGTACGTTCCCAATGAAATGTAATGAGCTCCTAAGCAATTATTCCATGAACTATATGCACATAATGTGCCCTGAGTTTTACTAATTTTAATACCAGCTCTTCTTGATTTGAGCCAGAAAATCTTTCTCATGCTGAACTGGGCTTTTGAAGAATTCAAAGTAATCAAAGAGACTGGCCAGTGTGGCTCAATGGTTGAGCATTGACCTATAAACCAGGAGGTAACAGTTCTATTCCCGGTCAGGATACCTGACTGGGTGTGAACTCTATCCCCAGTAGGGGACATGCAGGAGGCAGCCAATCAGTATTTCTCTCTTATCATTGATGTTTCTCTCTCTCCTTTTCCCTTACTCTCTGAAATCAATAAAAATGTATCTTTTAAGATAATCAAAGAAATTCAGATTTCTGCTTATAAAATGCTTATTAAAGAAACTAATATAAACAATATTTTCTGGACTAGTCTGAACTACTTATGAGTATACACCATAGTTTAAAAACGTTATTTTAGTATTTAACAAAACAGCGGAGTTTAACATAGACATTAACAAAAAATCAAAAGGTAACTTTAAGGTATCCTGAGTTGATTTTTCTTTTTCCCCAAAGTACTATAAGAAAATATATTTTTAAAAATATAAATTTAAATGATAGAAAAAAGCAGATGACATAGGTCCTTTAAAATAGAATTGATACCATACTGTAGAACTCAGTGTTTCACAGTACCATATCACAATACCCGTCTACTTAAGTAATAAGAATAGAGACAGACATCACCAAAGATGAATTTAATCTAACGGTGAATTAGTATTGGTCAAAATGAAAGTATAGGGCTCAACGGACTACAGGTGATAGTAGAGACCATCAGCTTACAATACAAATTTGGAAATTCAATTTTTGTTTGACCAGAATCCATTTTTCTTCTTCATCCATTAATCTGTAGTTAGAAGTTTAATATTATGGCTCAATTTCTAAAAGTATGGGTAACTGACCACAGTTTTCAATCAACCTGTTCTGTAAATTAAGGCTCGGCATTTAACCTAGCTTTAAGATGCATGCTTATAAGCCAACTAGAATGCGCCTCATGCTGAATTTAGGATTCCCAGCTCTGTTATAAAACTGATGGTAATAAAGTCCTGTGATACTTTTGTTAAATACCCTTAGATGTGGCACAGCCTTTATTTGATTTTTTTACAATTACAAGGTAGAGAAATTTCAATGTGTAATATAAAGTATAAATTCACATATGTCCATTATTTATAAACTACATTTTATGTCAATTGTTCTTTTTTGTATCAAGATTTAACAAAAGACCAGTGCATGACCCAACTTTCACATAAAATGTAGACACATAGCATTGCTCTTTGATTTGTGGCTGTGATCAAAATTTATAGTTCCTTTATATTTACAACTCTGTCCCTTAGACCCTAAATTATCAATCCATTTGGGATAGCTACACAGTTTGTTCTGTCTGCTTCAGTTGTTTTCTAGCCCTTAATGTTTATATCATGTTCAAGCTCTACTTTAGCACATCCTAAAAGTACTCTTCTGACTTTGCTTTTTAAAATTCTTTGTTATCTCAGAAAAATTTGCTTGGACATTCAATAAGAATTACTTATCTAGTCACAAGGGTGAGTAGGACAGCATGGTGTCTATCTTCATGGAGCATTCAGGAGAAGCAAACAAGTAAACACACAGCTCCATCATAGAATGATTATCATGCTAAGGAAAGCACAAGTCATGAGGGGCATGGGGTTTTCAGATATGTTGAATTAGGTCAAATACATACCTACTTATGACCTATTAAAGAAAGGAACACAGACTAGGAACCGTTTTTGTTTTGTTTTGTTTTTTACCTAGTAAAAATGAAAGAAATGAATTGTCCAGTTAACTTATTTGATCTTTGCTCTCTGAGGTATAAATTGTCAGATTATTTTTAAATTTTCCTTTAGCTATAAGAGTGTGTAATTTTATAATATAATATCTAGTTAAAGAACTGTTTTATTTAACTTTATTTTTTTTTAATTTTATTGATTCGATAGAGAGAGAGAAACATCAGTTGGTTGTTCCACTTATGTATGCACTCATTGGTTGATTCTTGTATGTGCCCTGATTTAAGGATCAAACCTGCAACCTTGGTGTATTGGGATGGCACTCTAGTCAACTGAGCTATCTGGCCAGAGCTAAACAACTCTTTTTGTATCTTTGTGTTTTTCTTGAGAGATAGTTCAGTTTTAATGCAGTTAGTTGCTATGTGATACTGGACAAGTTTCTTAACCTCTAGGTGCCTCAGTTCCCCAGATAATAATTACATAATTCGTTACTTATTTAAAAAATTAAGAGATCATGGATATAAAGCATTTAAAACTGTGTGCATAATACAAAATAGACACTCAACATTATAACTTTTATTTCCTCATTGTTTTGCAGGCCCTAGCAAGAAATGAAATCAGTCACAATGTTTAATGTTTATATACTCATCATTATCTCTCAGAAAATAAACATTATTTTAAGGAAACATGTTATACTTAGGCATAAGGAAATGTATTTGGAAAACTAATCTAGCTAAAGAAAATGCTTATAATAAAAACCATATACGTACAATCCATAATAACTTTGTTACTCAACTAGATGTGAAAAACTGTAAGAACATTTTTTCTTATGTAAACACATCATTATTACACAGGATTTGTGATAAGCTGTATATAACACAACATGGCCAAAGATGCAACAAATTATTGAACCCAAATTGAGTTGAATTATAAGTTTTGCCCAAGGATGCTTTTAACTTATATATTAAGTCCTTTGGGGCTCTGATTTTCTTATTTGGAAAAATGTCTATTCAGACTCTCTGCCCAATTTTTAATTGATTATTTTTATTAAGTTGTATGAGTTTTTTTATACATTATGGATATTAACCCCTTATCAGATATGTGATTTGCAAATATTTTCTCCCAGTGAGTTGCCTTTTTATTTTGTTGATGGTTTTCTTTGCTTTGCAGAAGTTTTTTTGTGGGTTTTTTTTGTTGTTGTTTTTTTACATCAATGATATTTTATATTAATTTCAGGTGAACAGCATAGTGGTTAGACAGTCATATACTTTACAAAGTGATCTTTCTGATATGTCAAGTACCCATCTGACACCATAGGTAGTTATTACAATACTAGAGGCCTGGTGCACAGTTTCGTGCACCGGTGGGGTCCCTCAGCCTGGCCTGTGCCCTCTCGTAATCTGGGACCCCTCAGGGGATATAGTACTACGTGAAGCGGCAGGCAGCCAGGGAGGAGCCCGAGCCCAGGCCAGGCACCGCACTGCTCCTGCTCATCCCAGCCCCACTGCGCCTGACACTGCCACCACTACCGCCACTCAGTAGTGCTGCTGCAGTGGCGGGAAGGCACGTGCTGCCACAGCTGTGCTTACCAGCCATGAGCCCGGCGTCTGGTGCCTGTCGGTCAGCTGAGCAGTGCTCCCCTGGGAGTGTGCTGACCACCAGGGGGAAGCTCCTACATTGGTGTCTGCCCCCTGGTGGTCAGTGCGCATCATAGTGACTGGTCAACCTATCAACCAGTCGTTCAGTCACTTAGACTTTTATATATATACTAGAGGCCCGGTGCATAAAATTTGTGCACGGGGGCCGGGGGAGATCCCCTCAGCCCAGCCTGCACCCTCTCCAATCCGGGACCCCTCGGACATCCCTCTCACAATCCTGGACCACTGGCTCTTAACTGCTCACCTGCCTACCTGCTTGATTGCCCCTAACTGCCCCCCCGCCCCCCGCTGGCCTGGTCTCCCCAAATGGCCCCTCAACTGGCCTGGTCACCCCTAACTGCCCCCTCCCGCCGGCCTTGTCACCCCACAGAGCCTGCTGTTTGGTCGTTTGGTCATACCTCACTGCCCCCCTGCTGGCCTGGTTGCCCCACACAGCCTATTATTCAGTAGTCCATCGGGTTGTTTTGGTCGTGACGGCCCCTGGCTATTTATGTATTAGGATATTATTGACTATGTGTTCTATTCTGTACTTTACATCCCCATTACTATTTTGTAACTACCAACTTGTACTTCTTAATCCTTTCACCTTTTTCACCCAGCCCTCCAAATCCCCTCTGCTTAGGCAACCGTCAGTCTGCTCTCTGTGCAGAAGGTTTTTTGTTTGATGTAGACCCACTTGTTTATTTTTGCTTTTGTTGCCTTTGCTTTAGGTGTCAAATGCAAAAAATAATCTCCAAGTCTTATGTCAAGGTGCTTATTGCCTATGTTTTCTTTTAAGAGTTTTATATTACATTCAAGTCTTTAATCCATTTACGTTAATTTTTTTGTATGGTATAAGATAGTGTTTTGGTTTCATTCTTTTGCAATGTTAATAATTATTTGATAGTTGAATATATAAATAAAAGTAATCTGTTCTATCATCCTATCTAATAAAGAGGTAATATGCAAATTGACCACCACTCCAACACACAAGATGGCCGCCCCCATGTGGTCAAAGATGGCTGCCACCATGTGGACACAAGATGGACGGCAGGGGAGGGCAGTTGTGGGCGATCAGGCCAGGAGGGGAGGGCAGATAAGAGGGGCCAGGCCTGCAGGGGAGGGCAGTTGGGGGGGACCAGGCCAGCAGGGGAAGATGGTTGGGGGCAATCGGGCTGGCAGGGGAGCAGTTAGGCATCGATCAGGCTGGCAGGAGAGTGGTTAGGGGCAATCAGGCAGGCAGGCTGGCGAGCCGTTGGGAGCCAGAAGTCCTGGATTGTGAATGGATGTCCCAGATTGGAGAGGGTGCAGGCTGGCTGAGACACACACACACACACACACACACACACACACACACACACCCTGTGCACGAATTTTATGCACTGGTCCTCTATTATAAATATAACATGTTAAATACTATGCTAATTATTTTTATTTCATTGATAGAATGCCTTTAAACTTAAGGGAATTGCTGAACTATGGTTTCATTGTTAATACATACGTAATACTTATATTGTAAATACCTTTGAAATATAATACATAGGAATGTTATAAATAATATAGTTTAGTGTATGATCCCATTATTTTATATTATTGCAGCACTGGAATGTATAACATCGATATAAGGATAATTTTAAGATGAAAATAATATCTCAATAATCAGCAAAATTTGTAATTTTGATCTGAGAAAATCAAAGCACTTGATAGAATTTTGAGTTAAATTTGAAGAAAATGCCAGTCCATTATATAAAAGGTTAATTTTAAGTCAAAACCATCATCATATGGTTGGTGTGGATCAACTGCCTAGGTGTTACCAGTGCACTAAAAGGTGGCCAATTTGATTCCTGATTGGGCACATGCCCAAGTTGCAGGCTCAATCCCCAGTAAGGGTCATGCAAGAGGCAGCTGATCCTTTTTTTGCTCTTAAATTGATGTTTCTCTCTCTACTTCTCCCTTCCTCTCTTTCTAAAATCAATTTTTAAAAATTAAAACCATCTTTGGCATTATTTGATCAATATTAATTATTTTAAAATTTGTATTACATTTTTAAAATTCTTGAAAAGGAATAAAAGACATTTGGATATTTTTCCAAAAATTATTTTAATACAATTTTGCTGAGAAAAACTACCAAGTTCCTAAAGCAGCAGTCATTTGTTGCCTGGAATAGAAATTTTTGAGTTGTCTATATTTTAAATGGAGTTTGCCCTAAATTTTGTCTCTTAATGAAGTTATCTGGAAAGTCATGAAGAATTGCTGATGGCATTCTATTCTAACTTAGATACTTTTTAATATGATGGTCTCTTCTTTCTTTCTAAATATGAAAGTAATTTTGCTGTATCAGCAGAGAGGGTCTGCAAGCACCATATTTCTGTACTATTTCTATACTCTTCAAAGAGTTAAGTTACTTAGTCTTCAGTCCTTTGCCTTACATCACCACCCAAGGAGTGTTATAATCCTCTAGAAATGCATTGCCTGGAGTGTGGCACTGCTTAATAAATCACTCCATCTATTTGTCTTTCTCTTGACATATATCTAGCAGCAGGAAGCATTATCCCTGTGACAATGTTAAGTTCTATTGACATTTTCTCTTAATTAACTACACCACTGGCTACAAATTTTACATTGGGAATAAATTCCCTTTATTTAATTCTGTCTTGAACAAAGTAGTGTGAGACTTATCATGCATTCATTGTCATAACAGATATTGAAATAAGTGAAATGTCATTGTTACTTTACCAGAAAACCAGTTTATTCTGCTGAGAACACAACAAACAGAATTGTCTTTAGAATTATATTACATTATTTTTTCATTAGACAAATGACTAATTAGACAAATACATTTGTTTTTGTTAGATGTCTTAAGGAATATACAAGAGCTCTATTGTATGTGCTTAGTTCCTCTGTGATACATATCCCTTCAGCCAACTGAATGTGTTTTATGTACACTTTTATAAATGGAGAGAAACATTTCTTTTCAGATTAAACATGTTTTATATACCTTAAAACTACTTGTTTTAAGGTATATAAAAATTAAAATCATTTATTCATTCTTCATTTATTGGTTGCCTATAATGTGACAGGTGCCCTTCAAACTCCTGGGGATACCTGCATGAGGAAAACAAATATCAGCCCTCATGGAGCTTATATGTAAGTGAGTAAAGAAAGACAGGGAACAAACAATAAAGATGATAAATAAATAAATTACATCATATATCAGAGCTCAAGTACCATAGAAAAAGTAGCTCAGAGTGAGAGGAATTTCAAGTATATGTAGAAGAGTTGCAATTTGCAATGGGATCATTGAAGTAAGCTACTTTGAGAATTTAATGTTGGAACAAAAACCTGGAGGATAGGAAGGAATGTGTTGTGTACATATCTGGGGGAATGGCGGTCATGTATAGGGAACCACATAGGCAAAGGCCTTCTCTTAGAGGTCACAGTAGCCTACTAGCAGGTGAGGTTAGGAGGTCCATGGATTCAGATGAGATTGGCATTGTAGACTTTAGCTTCTACTTTGAAATAATGAAGAATCACTGGAGTATTTTTAGCAGAAGAGTGGCAGGACAGAAATTTAGACAAATATAAATTGTTACGGAGGGCATTAACTGACAATTTATTCTATGTCTGTTCTGTTTTCAAATTCTCCAGCATGACTGAAAATTTAATAATTGTTTTCAAAAAACTGTAGATTACATATTTATTTTATAGGTGTGTGAATGTTTATCTATGTAGATAGATATATGTTGCTTTCAAAAATATATCCATCCATGAAACCTTTAAAAAACCTTAACTCTAAGATCCAGCCACACTCTTTTCTACTCAACAGATCAAGCAAATATGGTTACCCACTGCAGACAACATATCAACAGTAAGTCAAAAGGTACATATTACTCCCAGCTTTACTTGTGGTGACAGCCCCTGAGAAAGCCATTCTTTTCTAAGTAATCTTCCCCAGCGTTCTTGGTTGGGAGGGAGCAGAGAGAAGAGCAAAAGTAATGGCATTCTCAGTTTATTTCTTCCTTCTCAACCCCCTGTCATTTTTCTGGGAACGATAAATAGTATGTTACCAAAACTATTCTAGTTTTGTAATATGTATTACATATAATTTTTAATATATATAATTTTTTCTGTACCAAACCAAACTACTAATAATGTCTTTATTTTGGCATAGTATTATGATTGTTCCTAAATCATCAGTTATAAGTTTCTCTATAGAAAAGTCGAAAGGAATTGAAGATTTTTTCTTATTTACTTGGAATATGAATATATATACACTCCCCTTTATCCAAAAAGTTCTTAAAATATGCTAACATTTATAATAACACTGGACTCTTTTGCTTCTCTTACAGAAAAAAAATAAATCAATAATATTTACTCCCAATTTTTCTTGTCAAGGCCAGCTCTTTGATTTAAAATTTTTTTTGATTTTTAAATCCTCAGTCATTTGGTCACAAAAGGCCATCTGGAGTATAAGATTAAATAGACACTAGCTTTAGCCACAGTAGGAATTTGTAAATTCAGTATTTTACCTGATAATATATTTCTTTGAAAATGACGTACAGTTTATCCACTGGGGCTATACCTAATCTCTAAGCCAGAGGAAAAACAAGCTTGAATCTTCTGTTCACACCAGAAAATAGTGCATCTGGTCCCTCTATAGTGGTTGCAACTAGCTGCATAGATTAGTGATACTTTTGAAAAACTAAATATTTTGAAATGAGTCTTTAATAGTCAGTTTTCCAAATACGGGAAATGGATTAGGTTAAAGAGTAAAAATTAAAATGTTCACCCTGATGTTCATTGATTTTTCATTTTATCTTCTGAGCTAATATTGATCCAATTGACATTCTACAAATGCTGACTTGAATGAGGATAAGCGAGTTGAAAATTATATTTGATGACCTGAATAATTTATTAAAAGTATAAGCATTAACACTCACTTTAGCACCAGAAACACAATTTTTAATAATGATGTAAGATAATGGATCTTAGGCAGCATCTAAGATGGGTACTTTGAGTTGGAATGAGAGACTTTTCTACTGTTAAATTACATAGAATACTTATCTAACTGATGAACTAAAAAGAATATTTTGGCTAAGATAAAGTCATTTCTGGCACTAAAAGGCAATTGAACATGCATTTACACTCAGGAAAGCTTAGAAGATGAACAGTAATTGCAGAGGTCAAACTTGTAAGCTGGCTGTACTTACTTGTTTCAATCAGCGACTTGACTGCAGTGCAATTTAAACCTCAAATCTGAGACAATCATTGAATTCAGATAGCTTATCAACTTAGAAAATTGTAAATAATAACATAAGCTCATATCCAAGGTATAGATAATTCCATATACCAAGAAAATACCATTAGAAAATGTTAATGAGTTTATGTATCTATATGATAAAAGCCTAAGCGACCATTAAGGTGGAATGACCAGAACGACTGGACACTGTGATGCCCACTGACCACCAGGGGGCAGATGCTCAATGCACAATGTCAGTGTGCTCCCACAGGGGGAGTGCTGCTCAGCCAGAAGCTGGGCTCATGGTGGTGGCAGGAGCCTCTCCCACCTCCATGGCAGCATTAAGGAGTAGTGAGCCGAGCAGTAAGACCAGCGAGCAGGTGGGCGGTAAGGGGCGAGGGGTCCCAGATTGTGAGAGGGTGCAAGCTGGGCTGAGCCAGCCCCCCTCATGCACAAATTTCATGCACCTGGCCTCTAGTATATATATAAAAAAAAAGTTTATATATATCCTTTAGAAGAATGCCCCCTCCTGTTATCCTATCTAATAATAGACAAACATGGTAATTGACCGTACCTTCGCTATGCCTCCCATTGGCTAATCAGCACGATATGCAAATTAACCCAAACAAGATGGCGGCCGGCAGCCATGCAGCTGAAGCGAGCAGGAGGCTTGCTTGCTCCAGTGATGGAGGAAGCCAAGGTTCCCCGCCTGCCGTGGCCCGGCTCTGAGCTCCGAAAGCAACAAAGTTTTAATTATAGAAGCTAAACAAACCCCAGATACCTGCTTTCAGCAGGCAGTGGCCTCAGAGCTGGAGCAAGCAGGAGCCTGGCTCTCAGCTCCAGTTACGGCAACAAAGTTTCAATTATAGAAGGTAAATAAATCCCAGAATGAAAAAAAAGAAAAAAAGGAGAGGCTGGGTGCTTCAGTCACCGGCCAGCCTGAAAACAGCCCTCAGCCCCTCACCCAGACTATCCAGGAACCCCAGTGGGGACCTCCACCCTAAAGAGGGTGTGGACAGCCTGAAAAAGCCATCAGCCCCTCATCCAGGCTGGCCAGGCACCCCAGTGAGGACCCCCACCCTGAAGGAGGTGTGACCAGCTGCAAACAGCCATCAGTCCCTCACCCAGGCTGGCCCAGGCACCCCAGCGGGACCCCCACCCTGATCCGGGACACCCTTCAGGGCAAACCAGCCGGCCCCCACCCGTGCACCAGGCCTGTATCCTATATAGTAAAAGGGTAATATGCAAACTGACCCTAACAGCAGAAAGACTGGGAATGACTGGTCACTATGACACACACTGACCACCAGGGGCCAGACACTCAATGCAGCAGCTGCCCTCTGGTGGTCAGTGCACTCCCACATGGGGGAGATCTGCTCAGCCACAAGCCAGGCTGATGGCTGCCAGTACAGTGGTGGTGGTGGGAGCCTCTCCTGCCTCCTCAGCAGCGCTAAGGATGTCCGACTGCAGCTTAGGTCTGCTCCCCGCTGGCAAGTGGACATCCCCCGAGGGCTGCCGGGCTGCCAGAGGGATGTCTGATTGCCAGCATAGGCCCAATCCCCCGGGGAGCAGGCCTAAGCCAGCAGGTGGTCATCCCCCGAGGACTCCCAGACTGCGAGAGGGCACAGGCCAGACTGAGGGACCCCCCCCCTCCCCAGTGCACAAATTTTTGTGCACCGGGCCTCTAGTGTAAATATAATAGCTTAATATATTTTATAATACTAATTGATAAAGGTGAAAACAAATATTGTATAATGCACAGGTAGCTGAAAGTAACTAAAAGTAAATGATTTTCAAAAAAATATATATAACCAACATTTTTTGTTGTTGTCATTTGTTTTTGCTTGTAAATAATAGCTTAATGTCCTACAAGATAAGCATTTTCATTTAAAATTAGAATTTTTTATATTTTCTTCTCCTTTATGACATTGTAAAATGCAGCTCAACTTAAAAATATTAAAACAAACCAGCAAACACAATGTTTATTAGTTATGCATTTTCTGTGTCTAATTTATTTTATAAGTCTTTTGGCAATATAATTTTAAAAATATTTGAAATCAGAGAATTCAAAGGAAGCGAAAAATGAGAAAAACCAAGTAAAATAAAGATATGAGTTCCCCTTAAAAACGTATTTAATTTTTAAGTTGCAACATCTGTCACAGTGCAACATACAGACCTTGTATCATGGAAATGTTCACTTGAAACCTACATGATCCTATTAGCCAATGTCACCCCAATAAATTTAAGAAAATAAGAAATAAAATGAAACAAATTTCTTAGAAAAAAACTTCAAATGTTATTTTTCCTCCCTTATTTCGCTTTGGGATAAATGATATTTTGGTCATCTCTCTGAAGGTCACAGAGGTGGTGCTGCTTCTTATAGATAAGTTATGAGAAAAATAATGCCACCACCTCCAGCTTTTAAACTGTCTCTTCATAGGAAAGACTTTCCCAAAGATGCTGAATTCTGTAACCCTCTTGTTCATTTCTGTTTTTTCTTTCAAATTTTAATTCATTGTTGACTAAGTTATGAAAAACAAAGTGATGGGAGGAATCCTATGGCAGGTCTGAGAGGTTTGAAGACTGTGGTGAAGCTTACAGGCATCCTCCCAGGCAGATCTTTAAGAACTTTGATCTGCTACCTTTGATCTTCAGTTTGGCATGTTAGTGCTTATCAAGATGCTATAGCTGGAACAATTCCCCTTAAAACAGAAAAATGTGGAAATTTAAGCTTGAAACAGTTCTCAGGGTTGTATTTTTTTCTCAAGTTTAAGAAGTACTTTACATTCATCAGTTTATATATTATCATTTATTCTCCCAAATTTAATATTTTATTCATGATGATAGAGTTTTATCAGTTAATGATCTGGTAGAATATAACTCTCTCTGAGAAGCAGCAAAATGTCACTGTGCCCTTCAGGAAGATTATCAAAATTACAATGAAAGCATTGTGTTAGATTAGACTTTATAGTTATAAATTTAACAACAGCATTTTATCCAAATAGCTAAATGATCTGTGCTCTTTAGAGCCATTATGAAGGGTGGCTTAGAGATTGATAGGCTGTTAAAGGAGACTGGCTGAAGTGGTGCTAGCCTGAAGAACATAAACCAGCACCACCACAACAAAAATAAAAGAAAGAATAGGAAAAAGAGGCTGAAATAGAAATAAATGTAACAGTCTTTAGCACCTGAGTGGTCATTATACAGAAAATGTATTAATAATAAGTATATAATAATGGTTTTATATTCTATATAATTTTTAAGTTAAGTGAACAATATATCCTGAACATTAACTTATTCATTTCATTTAGGTATGCTTTTGTAGCTTTATTTAACATCTACTTAAGAATCTATTATATTTGTGGCTTTTTATAATATAAATATATGAAATATTTATGTATATAATTTGTTTTGCCAAATTCATAATTATTAGATGTTTATAAAATTGTAAAAAATCATTATAGTGGTTCAATATTTGTGCCCATCTTTGGTTATTTTATTAAGAATTTATCCTAGATGTTCAGGTTCTGAGTTCAATGATATATGTATATGTACACTTTTAAGACTTTTTATATATACTTTCAGCCAAGCATTGCACTATACTACATAGTCACACTTTTTTTTATTGTTGATACTTTTACAGATGTCCCCAATTTTCTCTACCTTTGCCCCGCTCCACCCAGCCCCACCCCAGGCCTTTGCCATATTTATTGTCTGTGCCCATGGAGGGGTATGCATATATGTTTTTTTGTTAATCTCTTCCAGTCTCCTCCACCCCTCTTCCCACTGAGAACTGTCAGTTTGTTCCATTTATCCATGCCTATGGTCCTATTTTGTTCGGCAGTTTATTTTGTTCATTAGATTCCACATATAAATGAGATCATGTGATATTTGTCTTCCTCTGGCTGGCTTATTTTGCTTAGCATAATAGTCTCCAGGCCATCCATGTTATCACAAAGGGTAAGAGTTCCTTCTTTTTTTATAGTTACACAGTATTCCATTGTGTAAATGCACCACAGCTTTTTTTTTTTTTTAATCCACTCCTCTACTGATGGGCACTTGGGCTGTTTCCAGATCTTGGCTATTGTAAATAATGCTGCTATGAACATAGGGGTGCATATATTCCTTCTGATTAATGTTTTAGGATTCTTAGGATGTATTTCCAAAAGTGGCATCACTGGGTCCATTTTTAATTTTTTGAGGAACCTCTATACTGTTTTCCACAGTGGCTGCACCAGTCTGCATTCCCACCAGCATTGCACTAGGGTTCCCTTTCAATCCACATCCTCACTTGTTTGTTGAATTCTTGATGGTAGCCATTCTGGCAGGTGTGAGGTGATACCTCATTATCATTTTAGTTTTCTCTCTGATGATTAGTGATATTGATCATCTTTTCATGTCTCTTGGTCATCTGCATGTCCTCTTCAGAGAAATGTGTATTCAAGTCCTGTGCCCATTTTTTAACTGGGTTGTTTGTCTTCCTGGTAATATGTTTTTAATAATTAAATGTGTCACCAGGAAGACACATTTCAATAGAATTTTAAAAGATTTATTTATGAAAATAATAGTAAGAATAAATGTAAATTAAGTTTTACATTATTTCACTAGTTAATGAGAAGACACTTAAACATATTCAGACAAATGAAATGGCTTGGACAAGCATGACAACACTGCAAGACTTGAGATCCTATATTATTTGGACAGAAAAGTTTAGAATCTGTCATTGCCAACTTAAATGTTAATAGCACAGACAAAAAGTGAACTGTAAGTTAGCTCAACCACTTAAATGTGTATTAGTGGTATTTATAAAGGTATAAAATTATACCATGTAATGCAGTGGGGCTACTACAATAATTAAAGTATAGCAACAAAACCTTTATATACTGAACTATAAAGGAGGATTATGTTGTTCAAAATGATAATTGGGGGAAGAAATATCCAAATCTCCATAGACAGAAAACCAAAGAAAAAAGTAGCTGATCAAAATTTAAATAGGTTATATGGTAACTACAACTGTTTTATTTCATTTGAAAAAATATAAAATATCAAATAACCTTCAAGCTATTATTTCCAGAGCCACCAAAGATTATTAGTCAGAGTAACATTCTAAAAAATGTTCTATTAAACCACAAAGATGACCATCCTCCAATGATTAGTTTGGATTTCATTATTTGTCTGCAAGTATCAAATATTTTATAAAGAATCTGTCTGCTTAAAAGTTCATTCTATAGTAGAGTTAGAAGACATTTGTACCATGAGCACCATGATAAAAGGGGGGAGGGGGAAGGAAAATTGCAGAAAGTTGCAGAAGAATGAAGTCAAATGACAACAATTAATATTAATACCAATTCCCCTGATCATATCTTCACATAAAAACTGCTGAGCATGTCTGCTGTTTTTTTTTTTAATAACAGCTTGAATTCTCAACAATTGAAGGGACCTCTTGTGTATTGCCATATATGCATAGAAGAAATTTCTAAGTTTGTGAATCAAGAAAGAAGGAAAAAATACATATTATTTTCTGTTTTCAATAAACCTATGTAGAGAACTAAGGTGAATGAATGTCTTCAGGGAAAAGGGAAACAAAAAAGAAACACACTATTTTGTTTGTATATAAGACATTGAAAGTTTCATTCACGGATATATAACCCATTATGTCTAAGTTTAGTTACAAACTTATCTGTCAAAGTAATTTAAAAAGAAAGTCTATAGCTGTTTACAATTACAAGAGTTGGGGCTTACAATCTTTTAATGATTTAATTAAAAGTTTATTATGTCACCATTAAAATAAAGAAATACACTTGTTGAGATATCCCAAATGTAGACTCACAGTCCACCTCTCAGAACAAGTCTGAGGAAAGAGATCTTCACCTACCTATTTCCCCATTATTTATTCATCAACAGAATTGCTTATCTTTGCAATATCGCTTTCCTTCTATCTTCTTGATGTGTCCAATCTTCTAAGATCATCTATTAACTAGAGGCCCGGTGCACGAAATTCATGCACGGGGGCGAGGGGGGGCGGGGGTTCCTCAGCCCAGCCCCCACCCTCTTTGATCTGGGACCCCTCGGGGGATGTCTGACTGCCAATTGTGGATTGGGCCTAAAAGGCAGTGGGACATCTCTCTCACAATCTGGGACCACTGGCTTCTATCTGCTCACCTGCCTGCCTGCCTGATCGCCCCTAACTGCCTCCCCTGCCAGCCTGATCACCTCTTACTGCCCCCCCTGCTGGCCTGGTTGCCCCCAACTGCCCCCTACTAGCTTGGTCACCCCTCTCTGCCCCCCTCTGCTAGCCTTGTTGCCCCTCACTGCCACCCCTGCTGGCCTGGTTGCCCCATGCAGCCTGCTGTTCGGTCGTTTGGTCACCCCTCACTGCCCCCTCTGCCAGCCTAGTCGACCCATGCAGCCTCCTGCTCAGTCATTTGGTCTGCCCCCCCTGCCGGCCAAGTTTCCCCACGCAGCCTGCTGCTCAGTTGTTTGGTCGGCCCTCACTAACTCCCCTGCTGGCCTGGTCGCCCCATGCAGCCTGTTTGGTCATCCGTTCGGTTGTTTCGGTTATGACGGTCGCTTAGACTTTTATATATATTGACTAGAGGCCCAGTGCACAAAAATTTGTGCACTCGGTGTGGGGGGGGGAGAGGGGGTCCCTCAGCCCATCCTGTGCCGTCTTGCAGTCTGGGACCCCTCGGGAGATAATGACCTGCTGGCTTAGGCCTGCTCCCGGGTGGCAGAGGGCAGGCCCAATCCCTAGGTGCAGCCCCTGGTCGGGCTCAGAGAAGGGCCAATTGGGGAGTTGGGGTGCTTCCCCCTGTCACGCACAGAGCAGGGCCAATCAGGGGGGTTGGGGCTCCATACCATGTCACGCACAGAGCAGGGCCGATCAGGGGATTGAGGAGCTCCCCCCTGTCACGCACAGAGCAGGACGGATCAGGGGGTTGGGGCACTGCCCCCTGTCATACACAGAGCAGGGCCCATCAGGGGGGTTGGGGCTCCGTACCCTGTCACACACAGAGCAGGACCCGTGGGGGGGGGTGGTTAGGGCGCCGCACCCTGTCACACACAGAGCAGGGCCGATCAGGGGGTTGAGCACTGCCACTGTCACACTCAGGGCAGGGCTGATGGGGAGGTTATGGCTCTACCCCCTCACACACAGAGCAGGGCGGGGGGGGGGGGGGTGGCGCTGCCCTCTATCACCCACAGAGCAGGGCCGATCAAGGGGTTGGGGCGCTGCACCCTGTCGCACACAGAGCCGCAGGGTGATCAGGGGGTTGGGGAGCTCCCCCCTATCAGGCACAGAGCAGGGCTGATTAGGGGGTTGGGGCGCCTTCCCCTGTCACGAACAGAGCAGGGCGGATAGGGAGGTTGTGGCCCCGCCCCCTGCCACACACAGAGCCACAGGGTGATCAGGGGGTTTGGGCGCTGCCCCCTGTCACCCTGATCCCAGTGCCGGGAGGCCTCGCGGCTCCACTGATCCCGGTGCTGGGAGGCATATTACCCTTTTACTATATAGAATAGAGGCCTGGTGCACAGGTGGGGGCCGGCTGGTTTACCCTGAAGGGTGTCCTGGATCAGGGTGGGGGTCCCCACTGGGGTGCCTGGCCAGTCTGGCTGAGGGGCTGAGGGCCGTTTTCAGGCTGGCAGGTGACTGAAGCTCCCAACCACTCCTTTTTTTCTTTTTTTTCTTTTTTAATTCTGGGCCAGCTTTAGCTCTGAGGCCTCGGCTGTTTACCTTCTGTATTTGATACAATGTTGCGGTCCGGCTGGCTGAAGCCCGGCCGACTGAAAGCTGGTTTCTAGGGTTTTGTTTAGCTTCTATATTTGCAACATAGTTGCTTAGAGTTGCAGCTGAGAGGCTGGCAAGTCAGGCGGGGAACATTGGAGTTCGCCATCACTGGAGCAAGCAAGCCTCCCTCTTTGCTTCAGTGCATGGCTGCCGGCCGCCATCTTGGCTGACCGTTAATTTGCTGATTAGCCAATGGGAAGGGTAGTGGTCGTATGCTAATTACCATCTTTCTCTTTTATTAGTGTAGAGTATATTGGTCATGTTTTATGTTGATTACTTCGTGCTTTCATCTAAGAAAGTATCTTGGTCTTAATAAATTATTCCCAAAACAAAATAATGGGGATTTTTTCTTGAGTCTTTTGGAAATCTAAGCTCTTATTCTTTTGTATTTTGTTTGCTTGAATCTGTCTTAAATTCTTGGCCTGTCAGTCCACAATAAACGCTAGTCATTTTTATCATTGAGGACAACAGAGGGAAAAGGTGAAGAAAGAAAAATAAATTAGAACACGATGTAAGAAATGGACTTGGAGGAGACACCACAGGCTTCCTAGATTCTTCGATATGTGTCACTCTCTGCATGGTCTTTTCCCTTGCCTGTGTGAGCCTGTGAGCATAACCCATCTGTCCCTATTCTTCTGTGATCTGGACCTTGGCTGAGGAAACAAAACCTTGCTTTACTTATCATTTCATAAGGCTGTTGTGAAGATTAGTAACAAAATGCTTGCAAAACACTTACCACAGTGCCTGGTGGATTAGTAAATACTCAACAAATAGAGGTGTTTATTACTTTGTTTCCTGATATTTGCTTTACTAGTATAATCTCTTATTCCCTGATTTTGGCTTGAGTTTAATAGGAGGACATTTGTTTTGCAACTTCACCCTAATCTCTTTCTTCTCAGACCCCACTTACTACTTTGTTACATCCATGAGTTTCGTTTACCACTTCAGCCCAGCAATATAGAGCTTTTTCCTGATTTTTCCATTGCTCGACAATTCAACTCAAGTCCCAAGTCACGCAGTGACTAAACAGGCTCTAAATTGAAAATGCCTTTAGAACTTCCTGGGAGAATCTAGAAGCCACACCGAAATAGCATTAAAATAGAAGGAGGAGAGGAGGTGATATTATTAAAGTAAAACCATTCAGGTTCATGTGGAATCCTAAAATGCAGTCAGCCTAACGTGTTTACCTTCACAAACACACAGAGAAGCCCATGATATGTGGGTCATGCACATTTGCCTACCCAATCAGCAGTGTGGTGGAAGTCGCTATTTATTATATAAGTTATTTTATGTTCTTTAATTATATATCTGTGAGTATTACTTACTGAAATCTATCTGAATAGAGCCCATATCCTGATTAAAATGTTTATATTTTATCCTAATAAATTTCCTGTAACACCAGCACACAAAAATCTCATTTCTTTAGCCATTTTTCAACTAATTATTCAAAAGAATAAACTGAAAAGATACCAGAAAGGAATTCATTTCTCTTTTCTTTTCTTTAAGATGTCCTCCTAAAAACTATACCGTAAGAGCTTTGAAAAACTGGAAAAAGAGGGAGCTCAAAATTCAGAAGACTGAAATTGTTTTTAAAAATCTAAATTCATAGTGTTAAATGATCCTCTTCTCTATCAAATTGTAAATTTTAATATGTGCTCGATAAAGGAGTTATGATTTTAAACGAATCTCTAGTTATTTTCAGAGGGGAGTGTGCCTCACCTCCTCTGGCTGCTGTTGTTGGTGGAGTACCTGAAATATCCTAAGATAAGGAATTTTCTGAGACTCGCACAGGAGGATGTGATAGAGTAATAAGCTTTTTTTCTGTAATAATTCCCTTTTTCCTTGCTCCAGTCATAGAAGGAGTGTAACCGGGATTCGGTAGAGCTAAAATTAGAGCCCATGTCCAGAGTTTCCTTTGCAAGTTGAAGCTGGGTACAGTCCAGCACAGGAGTGGGCAAACTTTTTGACTCAAGGGCCACAATGGGTTCTTAAACTGGACCGGAGGGCCGGAACAAAAGCATTGATGGAATGTTTGTGTGAACTAATATAAATTCAAAGTAAACATCATTACATAAAAGGGTACGGTCTTTTTTTTTTAGTTTTATTCATTTCAAATGGGCCGGATCCTGCCCGAGGGCCATAGTTTGCCCATGGCTGGTCCAGCACCAGACTAGCAGCAGTCCATTTTGTCCATTGGGTGTGGGATCCCCATGGCCATGCACCATTCGGCAAATGCAAGAGAACCAAGAAAGCACACCCCAAGCCGCAGGAGTTTCAAGAGCCCAAGGGTGTGAATTCCTTTATTTAGAGGATTATGTATCCCCAAATTTCTTCACACTTGCAGTGTCCACACCCATTCTGGCCAGTAACCTCTGTCCTCAGGTGTGACTGACAGGAAGCACCTTCCCTAGTCCTCTCAACTATACTGGGCATGCATCTATCTCCCCTTTGTTGGATCCCTGGGGAGTGTAAAACTGCAAGTTCCTGATGAAGCTGCCCAAATGCCATGCCCATAATGTTTGATTTTTCCCTTTGCCCCTTTCCTATTACAACCGTATCATAGTCATAGTTAGCAGGTTGCTGTATTTAAAGCATTTTGTAGCTTTGAAAACTTACTTTAGCCCTGGCTGGTGTGGCTCAGTAGGTTGGAGCATCATCCCAAATACTGAAAGGTTGTGGGTTCAACTCCTGCCCAGGGCACATAACCAGTTTTCGGGTTCAATCTGGTCAGGGTGTGTGCCTGAGGCAACTGAGCGATGTTTCTCTCTCCCTCTCCCTTTCTCTCTCTCTCTCTCTCTCTCTAATATATTTTATTGATTTTTTCCAGAGAGAAAGGGAGAGGGATAGAGAGTCAGAAACATCAATGAAAGAGAAACATCGATCACCTGCCTCCTGCATACCCCCTACTAGGGATGTGCCCACAACCAAGGTACATGCCCGTGCCCGGAATCGAACCTGGGACCCCTCAGTCCTCAGGCCAATGCTCTATCCACTGAGCCAAACCAGTCAGGGCCCTTTCTCTCTCTCTTTAAAAAAAAAAAAAAAATCAATGAAACCGTGTCCCTAGGGAAGGATTTAAAAAACATATTTTTATTTTAGACTAACTCCTGGCTCTCTTATCATGATTAAAGCTGATTGAATGTGTACTGATATTCTCTGACCTTGTGGAAATCACGACACACTTATGCATAAGGCCTAGTTTGAGAACCAGTCTCAGAAATTCAAGAGGTCATTAAACTTCACTTTGTGATCCATTTCACTTTTGATTCTTGTTGACAATTGTTATTTACCCTTTGAACTTTCATGCTCCTGGGATTGGTAAAATGGGTGCAATTTTCCTTTGAACAACTGATTGATTGATCTTGTGAAATATGGGGTTGATAATGGCACTAGAATTTATATAGTAGTTTTAAATAGTGGCTTAGGCCTGGCTATAATTATTTTAAGACATTAAAAGCTAATACATCACCACAGAGTGGCAGGCCTGACTCAACTGCCAGCGTGCTTCATGCTGTTTGATAAACGAGTAATCATCCAGCCATTTCCTCTTTGAGCGCCTTCCCCAGCCCTCATTTCATTGCCAGGTCTACGGTGACATCAGTAGGTAACAAGAAAAATGGCACAAAAAGAAAAAAGAATAAGTTTGAGGCCATCAGAAAATGGTATTTGGATATATTTAAAGAATTACAATATATTTTCTTTGTCCAATGTATGCAATTGTTGTTGTTGTTGTTGTTGTTTCTGATGAACAGAAAAGCAATTGATATATTGATATATTAAAAATAGAAACAAACGCCTAAAGTATTAATCAATTTATTAAATATCAGATATGATAGAGATGAGAAAAACAAAAGGATGACATATAAATTGACTTTAAAATTGCAGGCCATCCCCTGAACCAAACTACCTGAAAATTCTCTGAAGATTTTTAGGGCTTTGTTTGGATATCTTTTCCCTTTTGAAATTAAATTACTAAAATCTCAAGCATTTTAGCGTTGTCATATCAGATAGAAAGAATTCTGTATACTATACACTTAAATCTTTTACCAAAATCTTGAACTTATGCTCTTGAGTCTTACAAAACAAGCTATCTACTAGCATATAGATGCAAAGTCTTATTTTTACCAGTGAAATTTATGAGGGTTTTTTTAGTAAATACTGAGCAAGGAAACAGAAAAAGAGGTTAACAAATACATGCTTTATTGCCAATAAAAATAGCAGGAAATTCAAAGAAGATGTGTGGCACACTGACCAATTGTGATTGTGCTAAAGCTGCTCACATTAACCTTCCTATATAATAAAGAGCTAATATGCTAATTCGACTGAATAGCAGAATGACCGTCCTGATGATGACCTTACGAATAACCGTCTGGACAACCTTCCAGATGAAACTGGGGCTGCAAGGGCCGAGGCAGCCCAGGCTGGGAGGGCTGAGCCCCTTGCATGAATTTTGTGCATCAGGCCTCTAGTCCTATATAATAAAATGCTAATATGCAAATCGACTGAATGGCGGAATGACCTGTCGCTATGATGTGCACTGACCACCAGGGGGCAGACGCTCAACGCAGAAGCTGCCCCCTGGTGGTCAGTGTGCTCCCACAGAGGAAGTGCCACTCAGCCAGAAGCCAGGCTCACAGCTGGCGAGCACAGCCCGGCCTGAGGAATTCCCCCACCAAGTGCACAAATTTCGTGCAGTGGGCCTCTAGTTAATTACCATAAAATGCTGATCTATGAATTAGTGGAAATCTCAGCAAATAGCTATACACATTACTATGCCTTCCAATTAAAGTGGCCAATTTCAAACATTTAGAAGCTTCATTTTAAAAAAATAACTTTTAGAAAGTGGAAAAGAGCTGCTAATTTCAATGTCATTTTAGAATTTCTAAAAGAGTACATTTACCAATGCAAGATAGGTTAACTAGTTTTATAAAAAAGGACTTTTCTAATTAGTGTTCTAAAAGATTTATTTGTCTTCCCCAATAGAGTTCAGGTTTTTCAAGTTACTTTTAATAGATGTAGTGCAATTTATTCATGCTATGACCATGTTTCCAGTAGAACTGAATACAAAGCAATCAGTACAGAAATTAAAAATAGTCTTGATCAAATGAGACCCAGAGAAAGGATTTGCAGCAAGTGTGTCATGATACCACCACTGCCACTATCCTTGGAGACATAAAAATAAACCAGTTCACGGTGGGGACTAATAGTAAACACTAAATGTGTTGCTCATCCATATGTTCTTTATGTTTCACTTAAGGGAACTTCTGTTTCAATGCAGCTTACCCTCAAAATTCTTGACTAGTATTTGAAGTACGACAAGTGCAAACTATAACATAGCCCACCTTACAAACACAGAACCTGAAATCCCCTTCTTAAATGAATTACTAAAATCTCAAATATCTTAGTTTTGTAGTGTCATGTTAGAAAACTTGACTTTCAATTGGCTGTTTTTATTCCCCAGCTCATTAGAATGAGTATGAATTTCATAGGATCTGGAATAATGAAAACATTGTGAAAGTAAGAAGCTGCCAAGTATTACTTTTTGTACGTAATGTTTTCAATTAGTTTAAATATGAGCTATAGTAATTGACACTTAGAAGTAAGTTAAAATTAGCATAAAAGAACCAAAGAAATTATTTGCATATATGCATAACCCATGGACACAGACAATAATACAATGAAGGGCTGGGGAGGTTGTCAATGGAGTGGGGGAAGGGGAACATCTGTAATACTTTCAACAATAAAGACAAATTTAAATAAATAAATAAAATATCATGGTGAATATCTACTTGGAAAAATTCAGCATATAAGGTTTTATGTGGTAACCAGCAGCCATTTATTTGATTACTAGTGGCCTGGTGCACGAAATTCCTTCAAGTGTGGGGGGGGGGTAGTGTCCCTCAGCCCAGCCTGCACCCTCTCCAATCTGGGACCCCTCGGGGGATGTCCTAAACCGACAGTCAGACATCCCTCTTACAATCCAGGACTGCTGGCTCCTAACTGCTCACCTACCTGACTGCCTGATCACCCCTAACAACTCTGCCTGCCAGCTTGCTTGCCCCCAACTGCCCCCGCTTGCCAGCCTGATCACCCCCAACTGCCCCCCCACCAGCATGCTCGCCCACAACTGCCCCTCTCACCAGCCTGCTTGCTCCCAACTGCCCCCCACTGCCAGCCTGCTCTCCCCCAGCTGCCCCCTCTGCTGGCCTGCTCACCCCCAACTGCCCCCCCCCCCCCGCCAGCCTGCTCACCCACAACTGCCCTCCCCGCCTGGCCTGACCGCCCCTAACCACCTCTGCCTTGGCCCCACCACCATGGTTTTGTCCAGAAGGACATCCAGAAGGTCTCCTGCAAGGTCTCCTGGTCTAATTAGCATATTACCTTTTTATTAGTATAGATAGAGGCCTGGTGCATGGGTGGGGGCTGGCTGGTCTGCCCTGAAGGGGGTCCTGGATCAGGGTGGGGGTTCCCTTGGGGGGAGGTGGCTGATCTGGGAAAGGGGCTGAGGGCAGTTTTCAGGCTGGCCGCACACCTTCGGGGCATGGCTGGCCTGGGCAAGGGGCTGATGGACATTTGCAGGCTGGCCACGCCCCCATCAGGGTAAGGGTCCCTGCTGGGTGCGGGATGGGCCTGGGCGAGGGGCTGAGGGCTGTTTTCAGGCTGACCACACCTCCTTCAGGGTGGGGGGTCTCTACTGGGGGGCATGGCTAGCCTGGGTAAGGGGCTGAGGGCCGTTTGGGGGCAGTTTGCAGGCCAGCCAAGCACCCAGTTTTATCCAGAAGGACTTTGAAAGGTCTCTGAAAGGTCTCCTGGTCTAATTAGCATATTACTCTTTTATTAGTATAGATAATTAAATATTAATTTAACATTTTTCAATTCTATGCATCAGAAATATTCCATGGTACTGGATTCAGTAAAATAAAACTACTTATGTTAAACCTGAAGTGGCATGAATTATAAAGATTATTCTCTTCTGTTGGAAGTTCTGATGTTGAAATAGCATTCTTTTTTATTTGATCAGAAGAACATTCTTATTTCAGGTAAGTATGTGTATGTGGCATTTGTATATTTAAAAGAACTATACTAAGAAAAATTGAAGTACATGGATGGGCAAAAGTAGTTTTACAGTTGTGAGTATGTAAAACACATTTTATTCTTGTGCTATTATTTATTAAACTGTATGTCTTTTCCATAGTAACAACTCTAAACCTACATTTGCCTTCTCCTGTGTGTCACAATGTATTATTCTGATAGAGAACTCTATAATTTATAGAATTCTGAGTTTTATTAACTAATTAAGAACTCTTCAAAAACAGTTTAATGTTAAATAGTTGGAAAGGAGATACAGTTTATAAGTAACTTTACCTGTATTATAACTTCTATATAAATATAAATATAAATATTAAGTTAGACAAGTGTTCCTATTTACAGGAAACTGCTATTTGATTACAGGATCTAATGTCATCCAGCCTACTTTGGCTTATCTACAAATAAATTTATCAGCCAATCTGGAACAATATTTTGTCATTCAATTGAAATGTCAACACTTCAGAAAGATATATGTTAACAATGCAGTAGTGACATTACCTATTACTATTTGTTCAATAAATAATGTTATAACATGCATTTGAAAATTCTTAACACTCATATATGACATTAAAAAATCATTTCTTTCACCAAATAACTTTTCATCTTAGATTGCATCAAAAAAGTTGTTTATAGTAATGTGATATATGGTAACATAAAATCTCTAAATTTTCAAAACTAATAGGATACTTAAGTAAGCTATAGTACATCTGACGGGAAATTACTCAATCAGTGAAAATGTAATAAATAACATACAAAATGTGAAGTGTGGCATGACTATTAGTATTAAAAATTACTTAAGGAAAATGTGAAAAAGAACATATCAGAAAATACTACCCTAGCCTTTTCTTCAATGTTGGCTTTCTAGAGCCATATTTCCTACTCAGCAACTGAGGCTAGGATTCTACCCTTAGCTCTAGAATTGTTGTGTTCATAAATATCAAGAAGCTTATTAGAAGGCTGCCTATCGTATCTAATAAAGAGGGAATATGCTAATTGACCCTCACACCATCGCAAAGATGGTGGCACCCACAGCCAATAAGGAGGGAATATGCTAATTGACTGCCCCGCCCTCAAAGATGGTGGCGCCCACAGCCACAAGATGGCTGGCAGGGGAGGGCAGTTGTGGGCAATCAGGCCAGCAGGGGAGAGCAGTTGGGGGCAATCAGGACTGCAGGGGAGGGCAGTTAGGGGGGACCATACCTGCAGGGGAGAGCAGTTAGGGGCAACCAGGCTGTCAGGGGAGGGCAGTTGGGGGCGATCGGGCCAGCAGGGGAGTGGTCAGGGAGTGATTAGGCTGGCGGGCAAAAGCGGTTAGGCGCAAACAGGCAGGTAGGCAGGTGAGTGGTTGGGAGCAGGCATTCTTGGATTGTGAGAGGGATATCCCAGATTGGAGAGGGTGCAGGCTGGGCTGAGGGACAACCCCCCCCCCCCCCCCCGTGCATGAATTTTGTGCACCAGGCCTCTAGTCTATTTCATATTTAAGAAACCTGTAATTTCACCTTGTCTATATCAACCTGGGATACCACCTTCATTTTGATATCAAGATATCTAGTTGTATTGTGGCCTTCCCAATGTCATCTCAAGCCTACCAAGGACAAGCACACAGAACTCTTCAAAGATGCTTGTGCACCACCACCCTCATCATGCATGACTTTATTCTGCATAGAGAGTGTCTTTCTTGTGTACAGTCAGGGAGGTGAATAGGTTGTTCAGAACAGATCCTTTCCAATATTCCCATCTCTCCAAATCTCGACAGTATGCCAGAGAAGTTATGTATAGGCTACCTCCACAATCCATTATTTGTCCATCCTTCAATTAGCCATTCTAAAAAATTACTACCATCACCCCTAAGTATCAAGTCAACACATTAAATATCAAATCCCAGATCATAATTGCCCTAATCAATACTTGCATTCTATTTGCTATAAAACTTTATACTTCTCTGACTTAGGTAGAGATCTAACTTGTAACCTGAAGGCAGTGAGGGGTGAGTCTGAGAGAGAACTGTGATTCCCCAGATCCAGTCATTGAGGAGCATTCATGTAGAGGAAGGCTGATTCCCTCAGAAGGGGTGAGAGGCTACTTTCAATACCAAGCAGGTTCAGAGGCAATTGGAAGCTCAAATTTTTATCAGTGCCATTTCCTTTCTGCTAGAGACCTTATATGACAGAGACTTAATTGGTGATTGAATTGTGCTATCTTTACAGTTAGATCTTAATCTCACCCTCAGTCATGTCTGCCTTGAGACTATACAACTTAAGAGACTCCTTCAAAGCTGCCACTAAGGCTTTCAAATTTTACTTTATCTCTGGGTATTCAATGCTTTCAATTTCTCCTTTACCTTTTGTGTTATTCAGAGGCGTCAGAGCAGTTAGTTGAGACCACAATCCTTGAAGTCACTATTATCCCCACAGTCACTTGGTTTCCCACCTGCATTCCACCTGCACTTTGTCTAATGCTAACACTGGTGGTAACTTGAATAATCATAATGTAATCACAGGCTGTGGATTGTCAGTGTTCCATTTCCTACCAATATGCACTACACTACATATGTGAGAAATTCAGCTCCAGAATGCTATTTTGTGGTTTTGTTTCCTGGGACCAAACATACTACCAGGTAGGAAATGGATGGTGTGATCTGTCTGGGAAAACAAGGAAAATTTACTAAAGGACTCTACATCGATGTGGGTAGAGTTTTGAGAAAGTAACAAACGGTTGATAGAATACTCATTAGTCACAGAGGGAGCTATTATCACTCCGAGGTCAAAAGGGCAAGGGAAGGGAATAGCAACTGGAGCCGGAGAAGAGCACTCCCCAAAGCACTGTGGCCCTCAGTAGGGGAAGCAGGCAGTGTGTATTGAATCCATTTGATGTAGTTCTTTCTTCTGTATAGTTATGTCACTAATTTGATATACCCTCAAGTTTGTTTGTATCCTCTTGCTTTCAATTTGCTCTTTTTAAATTATGTAAAACAGTCACCTATTCCGAATTTAAAACTAACAAAGTACAGTCACAGAAGTCTTAATTTCATCCTTGTTCCTTTTCCTCTGTTCCCCCTGCCCCCCCCCCCCAAACTCCCTATATGTATTTTTTTTTTTTTTTGGTTTATTTTCTTACTAGAGGCCCGATGCATGAAATTCGTGCAAGAGTAGGCCTCCCTTCCCCTGGCTGCCGGCACCGGTTTCCCTCTGGCACCCGGGACCCAGGCTTCCCTCTGGCCACCAGCAGGCACCCGGGACCTGGGCTTCCTGTGCAGCCCTGGCTTTGTCTGGAAGGTCGTCTGGAAGGATGTGCAGTCTAATTAGCATTTTACACTTTTATTATTATAGATTGTTTCATTTTGAAAATATAAGCACATTTCCTCCTCCCCTTTTACCCTAAAGTACACACTGTAAACTTTTGGACCTTGCTTTTCTTTGGAAGTTTCTTGAAATTTCTGGAAGAAGACTTGACTTGGAAACACTATACAGAAACAATATACAGATGATATATTATAGAATTGTACACCTTAAACCTATATAAATTTATCAAACAATGTCACCTCAATAAATTCAATAAAAAAGAAAGAAATTTATACAAAAATAAGTAAGTAAGTAAATAAATAAGTGGGATTGATACCATGATTAACTTCTGAGAGTGAGGATGGGGTGGGGCAGAGTTTGGGTTATTAGAAGAAAGACAAGTGCTGAAATTAATGTCTAAGACAGTGGGGGAGAGGATTTTTAGGGAGATGTAATATAACGGCAAGTCTATATTAAAGGCTCATTTGAAGTTTCTGACCATGAATTTAAAATTACCTGCACATTTTTATGTTATTCCACAGATACATTCAGCCGCACAGTGTATACACAGAGCAGGGAAAGAGTTGGGTTTGACTTCATACGGGGCTCTGCTGAGAGGACTTCAAAGGAGTTCAATATAAATGCAATGAATTGATCTTAACAAGTCACTGAGTTTAAGCTGGGTAAGAGGGAAGTATATCTAAGTGGGTAGAAAGGAATAGTGAAAAGGTGGCAGGTTCAATAAATCTTAGGTAGATCTTGGTGGGACTGCAGATTTGATAGAGGGAGGAAGCCCAAAAGTAGAAGATGGCATAGGTGAGTGAAATGTTTGAAACTAAGATTCTTGAGAAGGTAAAAAGTGATTGTTAATAAAGATTGCATTCCTTAAGATAAATATAAAAGCCATGCTATTTGCATTAAATAGAAAATAACTATAACATCAGTGTGATATAAATGAAACAACATTATTAATTCTAATTAGTTTCTGTTGCCTGCCAAAAGGAGTGAGATTTGCCGTGCCTTTATAAAAATAGATTCATAATCTTAAAGAAATGTATCACCAAACTGAGGCTTTGTTCTTGCTATGATAAATTAATACTAAAAGATAATTTTAAATGGAACAACTTCCTCAATATAATACAATATGATTTGATTTTATTTCTCCCTACCACCTAAAGCCCTCTGTTGTACCAATGATAGACGTGCCACATTATAGAAACCTGGCCTACCTTTCAAATCTATTCGGATAATGGACCTACTAACCTGTGGCCAGTGGCAAACCATGTTCACTTATACCTCTGCACACTCCACCAAAGGAAAAAATAGTAAAGCATTTACAAATCTGATTACAGTCATTCTCTCAATTTGACTATTTATGAATGAGCTTCAAAAAATAGATTAGTATGTAAATGTGACTGACATACCTTAAGCATTTGGGAGATATTTACATTCTCTCCCATCCTTAAATATAGAGCACTGCCCTGGCAATGACTAATTTCCAACAATATCCTTGTGCATCTTTTCTATTTTGTAAGTGTGAAACATTCCAATATTTATTGACACTCCAAATGACCAGGTTAGTTGAACCTATTTAGTTGTCCCTAATTTTGGAAGTTTTGTACTTGCTATGTGTTTTTAGACATTTTTCTAAATAAGCCAATAAGGAGCCAACTCTTGAAAAAGGAATGTTTATAAGAAAAGGTAGCCATTTTTGTTCTTTTTTTAAAAAATCATGTTTCATAAAAGAGTTTCACAGTCCCAGATTATATAATAAACACTTTGTGAGTTTGTAAACCTATGAAAAGCTGATTTACCAGTCAAATTGTAAACAATTAATTATTCTTCATATTTTTAGGCTCACACAGAATAAGACAGTGATCAATTGTTGCCTGATTCAGATGAAATTATCAAGCTTCATAATCTTGCCTGAGGGCAAAACATTATTTTATTCCTTTAACAAATTGTATAAGCAAGATAATATATACAGTAGCAAGGTTGACATATTTTTTGATGTGGCAAATGAGTCACATCAAAATGCAAATCTGTGTCAAAAAGATTTTCCTTACAATAGAGGGGTCACTTTGGAAAATAGAAATTTCACACACGCTTCTGCAGAGTGATGTAGGAGGCTCACACTCCCCCAAGGGGTGGTGTTGGAAACAAAACACCCAACTCTAGAGTTAGACTTTTGCTCACCCTGATATGTGAGGAACTGCCTGTCTAATTTCTGCCATGCCTTAGCAAAGTGGGGTTGTGTTTTTAATTTAGCAGATAATATTTTTGTCTTTTACCTGATTGTCTCTTCTAGCATCCTGAACCTATGAAAATACCCTTTTTTCCTCCAAATGTGTACACAAAGAAAATAAAGAAAGGAAAAGAATGGTCTTTGTTAAACTCATGCTTTTCTCTCCTTTCTAATTTTATTTAGTTTTTTAAATTGAAAAATATTATTTACATACAGAAAAGTGAATAAAAGTTAAATGTGCTGCTCAATAAATTATCAGCAATAGAACACCTGTGCAATTACTACACAAAAAAAGATATAACATTACCAGTGACATGGCACCTATTGCCCTGGCTCAACCATTATTTTCTAACTCCAAAGTAACAACTCAAGGGCTTATCAGCACTACTATTCAAGTTGCTTGTTTCTATAAAACTATCATACAGTATGCATTCTTTTTTTTGTTTTGTTTTGTTTTGTTTTGTTTGTTAATCCTCACCCAAGGATATTTTCTCCATTGATTATTAGAGAGAGTGGAAGGGAGAGGGATAGAGAAGGGGGGCGGGGGGGGAAGAGAAAGATGTGAGAGAGAGACACATTGATTGGTTGCCTCCCACATGCACCCCATCCAGTGCCAGGGATTGAGCCTGCAACCAACATATGTGCCCTTGACCAGGAATCGAACCTGATACCCTTCAGCATGCCGGCCAACACTCTAACCACTGAGCCAAACTGGTTAGGCCTGGTATGCATTCTCTTACTCAAAATTTAGTTTGTGGACCAGTTGGCATGGCTCATTTCAAAGGAAGTTACAGTTCGATTCCCAGTCAGGGCACATGCCCGGGTTGCAGGCTAGATCCCCAGTGTGGGGCATGCAGGAGGCAGCCAATCAATGATTCTCTCTCATCACTGATGTTTCTACCTCTCTCTTCCTCTCCCTTCCTCTCTGAAATCAATAAAAATATACATTTTCTTTAAAAAATTTAGTCTGTGAAATCTATTTATGGTGTTATATATAAATGAGAGGCCCGGTGCACAAAAATTTGTGCACTCGGGGTGTTCCTCACCCCCCCCCCCCCCCATGCCCTCTTGCAGTTTGGGACCCCTTGGAGGACATCCACCTGCTGGCTTAGGCCCGCTCCCTGGGGGATTGGGCCCAAGCTGGCAGTCAGACATCCCTCTGGCAGCCCAGCAGCCCTCAGGGGTTGTCAACTTGCCAGCAGGGAGCAGACCTAAGCTGCAGTTGAATATCCTTAGTGCTGCTGAAGAGGCAGGAGAGGCTCCCGCCACCACCGCTGTGCTGGCAGCCATCAGCCTGGCTTGTGGCTGAGCACATCTCCCCCTGTGGGAGCGTACTGAACACCAGGGGGCAGCTCCTGCATTGAGCATCTGCCCCCCGGTGGTCAGTGTGTGTCATAGTGATCAGTCATTCCCAGTTGTTCTGCTGTTAGGGTCAATTTGCATATTACCCTTTTATAATATAGAATAGAGGCCTGTTGCATGGGTGGGAGCCGACTGGTTTGCCCTGAAGGGTGTCCTAGATCAGGGTGGGGGTCCCGCTTGGGGGCCTGGCCAGCCTGAGGAAGGGGTGATGGCTGTTTGCAGGTTGGTCAAGCCCCCCAGTGAGGACCCTCAGCCCATGGGGGTTTGGCCAGCCTGGGTGAGGGGCTGAGGGCCGTTTTCAGGCTGCCCACACCCCCTTCAGGGTGGAGGTCCCCACTGGGGTGCCTGGCCAGCCTGGGTGAGGGGCTGATGGCTGTTTTCAGACTGGCCACCACCCCGGCAACCAAAGCTCCCAGTCTTTCCTTTTTTTGTTTTTTTTTGTTTTTATTCGCTCCAGCTCCATGGCCATGGCAACTGGAAGCAGGTATTTGGGGTTTATTTACCTTCTATAATTGAAACTTTGTTGCCTTGAGAGGAGGCAGCAGCCGGCCAGGAAGCTTGGCTTCCTCCATCATTGGGGCAACCAAGCTTCCTGCTTGTTCCAGCTCCATGGCTGCCGGCCACCATCTTGGTTGGGTTAATTTGCATATAGGTGCTCTGATTGGCTGGTGGGTGTGGCTTAAGTATAGCGAAGGTATGGTCAATTTGCATGTTTGTTTACCATTAGGTAAGATGAAATCTGTTCATTTTCATTGCTATGTAATATTCCAGTATATAAATATACCATATTTTATTTATACATTACACTCTTCAAGGATGTTTAGGCTGTTTCCAGCTTGAGGCCATTGTGAATAACTAGAGGCCTGGCACATGAAATTCATGCACAGAGGGGGGTTCCCTCAGCCCAGCCTGCACCAATTGGGGACCCCTCAGGGGATGTCCACAGGGATCGGACCTAAACCAGCAGTCAGACACCCCTTTCACAATCTGGAACCGCTTGCTCCTAACCACTCACCTGCCTACCTGCCTGATTGCCCCAAACTCCTCTGCCTGCTTGCCTGATCTCCTCTAACTGCCTCTGCCTGCCTGCCTGATCACCCCTAACTGCCTCTGCCTGCTTGATCGCCCCTAACTGCCTCTGCCTACCTGCCTGATCACCCCTATCTGCCCTCCCCTGTTGGCCTGATCTCGCCTCCCATGGCCCTCCCCTGCCAGCCTGATCCTGCCCTTAACTGCTCTCCTCTGCCGGCCTAATCACCCCTAACTGCCTCTGCCTGCCTGATCACTCCTAACTGCCCTCCCCTGCTGGCCTGATCTCGCCCCCAACTACCCTCCTCTGCCAGCCAATTTGATTCTGATTGGTCAGTTTCTATGCCAGTCAGCATCAAAAGCTCCACCACCTAGGCAGCCATTGGCTCCTCACAGTTGACCCAGATTTGGTTCTGATTGGTCAGTTTCTATGCCAGTCAGCATCAAAAGCTCTGCCTCCTAGGCAGCCATTGGCTCCTTACATTCACCCAGATTTGGTTCTGATTGGTCAGTTTCTATGCCAGTCAGCATCTCTGGGCCTAGCGAATGGGCCTGATCAGAAAGGCGGGGCTGATCAGCAACCCCAGTGGAGGCCTGGAGAGAAATGGATGTGAGGCTGTTGGCCAGGCTAGGAGAGATAGAGAGGCAAGTTCTGATCAATGGCTTCCACAGAGGCTATGGATCAGACCCTGACTCTCTCTCTGCAGGCCTCTCTCCAGGCCTGATCTGCAGCCCCCTAGGCAGTCAGTGCTGGGTCGGGACACCTGCAGAGGCCCCAGTCAGTGCTGGGTCAATTCCATGTTTTAAAAGTTTGTTGCTGATATATACATATATGGTTGATTTTTTTAATGCTTTACCAAAGAAACTTAATAACTATCTTAATTTTAGTAATTTATCCTCTATTCTCTTAGATTTCCTACATATATAATCATATCATCTCCAATTCATAACTTTTATTCATTCCTTCCAATCCTTAGTATTTTTAGTTATTTTTGTCTTGTTGCACCATATTGTTTAGTACTTTCAATTGAATAGAAGTGATAACAGCTTGTAGCCTTTAGATAGTCTTTAAAAATACTTATTTATAAGTAATGATGTTTTCTATAGAGATTCTGAAAATACTTTGTGAGACTAAGAATAGTTCTTTTATTTCTACTTTGCTGAATTAATTCTAGGTTTCTTTTTTTATGACTGGATATTGACTTTTATCTGTGCCTTTTCTGCATCTACCAAGATGATTATAGGATTTTATTCCTTTGTATTGTTAATGAAGTAAATTCCAATGTTGATTTTTGAGTGCCAAACCAACACTTGCTTTTAGATAATTAACCCAATATGCTATTTATTTATTGCAATTTTCACTTTGCTAATTTATTTTAAGTCCTTTGTATCTATAGTCATAAAATATTGGCCTGTAATTTTCCTTTCTTGGAATGATCTTGTCCAATTTTGTTATCTAACTTGTGCCTTTTCTATAAAATGTGTGGAAACTTGTCTTGCTTTTTTTCTAATATCAAGAAGACTCATGTAAAATTAGTTAATTTTACTAGAGCCTGTTATATTTTTTTACGTAAGGCTACTGGCCTTGAGTTTTTTGGTGAGTAAGTTTTAATTATGGATTCAAAATCTTTAAGAGTTATAAAATCATTCAAATTTTCTATTTCTTTTTGTGGCAATATTTCTAGGAATTTGGCCATATAATCTCAATTTTCAAATTAATTAGCATAAAATGTTACTAAGAACTTCCTCTTTTTATCCTTCCAATGTCTATAAAACCTGCAAGAATGTACCCTTTTTTCTCCTATTATTTATGTTTTGTGCCATTACCTAATTTTGTGATCAATATTAATAGTTTTTAAAGGTCTTTTCAAGTGACCAAACTACTGTTAGATCAACCTTCTCTACTGTATTTTTTTGTCTATTTTATTGATATTTGCTCTTATATTTATTCTTTTCTTATTTACTCTTTTCTTGCTTCTATGCTCTTTAGGTTGACCTTGATTTTTTTAAACCTAAAATTGATGAGCTCATGATTTTTTTTTTAAAATATATTTTATTGATTTTTTACAGAGAGGAGGGGAGAGAGATAGAGAGTTAGAAACATCGATGAGAGAGAAACATCGATCAGCTGCCTCCTGCACATCTCCCACTGGGGATGTGCCCGCAACCCAGGTACATGCCCTTGACCGGAATCGAACCTGGGACCTTTCAGTCCGCAGGCCAAAGCTCCATCCACTGAGCCAAAGCGGTTTTGGCGAGCTCATGATTTTTAACCTTCTTTTCTTATACATTATAGGCAAGGAATTTCCCTCTAAACACAAAGTTAGTAGCATCCCATCAGCTATTTAAACACGGAGTTTTGGTATGGAGTATTTTTATCATTATCATATTCAAAATATTTTATTTCTCTTGTGATTTTCTTTGATCCGTGCCTTAATAGACTTGCAATTATTGATTTCTAAGCACATAAAGATTATCTAGTTTTCTTAGTCCTACCCTCATTTGGCAAGCTCTGGGCCTTAATTTTTATAGCCACTTAACCTTTGAAGACTTTCAAAAGCATTACTCAGTTTCTCAGTCTCTTGGCTTCCTTATGATAAATTGGCATTTATCCCTCTGGGAAAAGTAGTTCTAAATAAAAGGTCACATTTATGAGGGGTTTTTTTGTGTGTTTTTTTTTCCTTTGAGATCTTGGTCTTCTAATTTTTACTGCCTCTTCAGCTCTTAAAAGCATTATATGTTCAATTTTTCTAGTTGCTCTCAGTAGGATTATTCAGAATTACCAAAATTGGAAGTCAAGACACCCATTACTTTTAGCATTTAATTTGTAAGTGCAGATATCAAATAAAATATTTTATTTAGATTCTCCAAAAATATTTGAATTACCCAAAGTGCAGATTATATGCCATGGATGAAGAAATCTCAACAAATATTCTTTCATATAAGTGATATCAACTCTATTAAAGATTGAACTTTATGAAACTAACCTTCGATTAGCATTTTCAGTCATTAATTTTTTGTTCCATTTTTGGTATGCACATCTTTCCGTCTTTAGCTATCATTTTGTTCATATTTTATTATTTTTTCAATTAGTCATTTTGTCCAGGATGTTGCCATGTAGATTTAAAAATATTTTCTTATGCTTTATCTTTTAAAAGTCAAGTGAATGTTTTTCTTGAAGCAGAAAATATCTGAAATACATTATAATTGCTTTTGAAAAATCTGTATCAGATATCAGAGGTTAGCCTGTTCTGAGTATATTACATCAGGAAAATAGCTCAGGACATAGCCAAAGTGTATATTTGAACTACACTGAAAATTTAGATATTACACAGCGAAAAATAATGATTGGCATAAAAATCTGCCTGATAGTATAATTAATTGAATCCTGTTAAGTCATTCACATATTGATGGATCTACACAAATCCAGTATTATATCTCCTTGATTTATTTTTAATATTAGCATAAGCCTAATTTCTTTTTTTAAATAAATCTTTATTGTTCAGATTATTACAGTTGTTCCCCCCCCCACCCCCGCCCATAGCTTCCCTCCACCCAGGTCCCACCCCACCCTCTGCCCTTACCCACCCTACTGTCCTCATCCATCGGTGTATGATTTTTGTCCAGTCTCTTCCCACACCCCTCACACCCCTTTTCCCCCCGAGAATTGTCAGTCCACTCCCTTTCTATGCCCCTGATTCTATTATATTCACCAGTTTACTCTGTTCATCAGATTTTTTATTCACTTGATTTTTAGATTCACTTGTTGATAGATATGTATTTGTTCTTCATAATTTTTATCTTTACCTTTTCCTTCTTCCTCTTCTTAAAGAATAACCTAATTTCTTTTAAAAGTACTATTAATTTTATATAAAACATATATTAATTCAATAAATATTTACCTACCTGATAAGGGACAGAAACTGTTCCTATATCAGAAACTATATAATAAAGGGGAAAAATAAATAAAAAGATATAAAATATGGAAAGATATGATTTTTAAAAGATAAGGAGATTGCCAAGAAACCAGAAACACCAATCAGAAAGGATATATGCACCCCTATGTTCATAGCAGCACAATTTACAATAGCTAAGATTTGGAAACAGCCTAAGTGCCCATCAGCAGATGAGTGGATTAAAAAACTGTGGTACATTTACACAATGGAATACTACACTGTGGTAAAAAAGAAGGAATTCTTACCATTTTCAACAGCATGGATGGAACTGGGTAGCATTATGCTAAGCAAAATAAGCCAGTTGGAGAAAGATAAATATCACATGATCTCACTCAAATGTGGGATATAATGATCAACATAAACTGATGAACAAAATCAGATCCAGAGACAAATGGCAGGGGAGTTGGGGGGGTTGGATTAGAGAGCAACCAAAGGACTTGTATGCATGAATATTAGCATAACCAATGGACACAGACACTGGGGCAGTGGGGGCTTGCCTGGGGCAGGAATGGCTGGGGTTGGGGGGTCAATCAGGGAAAAGGAGACATACGTAAAACTTTATACAATAATAAAAAAATAAAAATAAATAAATGATAAGGAGATTGCAAGTATGGGGCTGTGGGGAGTTATTTTCAATGTATTGGTAATAAAGTGTTTGTGAGGAAGTATTATTTGAGCAGAAACTTCAATGAATTGAATGGAAAAGTCATTTTAAAATTAAAAAGATAATTCCTTGCATAAAACATTGCAAGTGCAAGGGTCCTATGACAGAATTCAACATAGAAGAATTGCAAGAAGGTTATCAAGATAGTGGAATAAGATATAAGGTCAGGAAGTTGACCTTACTAGTTAGTATATTAGGTCATGTAGGCACTGATATGCTTTGGTAGAGATTTTGGATTTTTTTTCTTTTCTAGAGTGATGGCAATCCACTGGGGAATTGATCAGGGAAATATTGTGATCACATTCTCATTTTTAAAGTATATGGAAGGAGACTTGACTTGGGGTAGTCAGCATACAATACCATGTACAGATGATGTGTTGTATAATTGTGCACCTGAAACCTGTATAATTTTGCTAACCAGTGTCACCCCAATAAGTTCAATTAAATATATATGTATATTTTTAAACATGCACCATGGTGATAGAATTGGAAGTGATAGTTCCCAGGATGTAAACGGTGGATCATTTAAATGGTTTAGCACAGTACAGTCAAAGAAAAGGTGATAGGGCTGAAATTGATGAGATGAGGTAGGATTTAGTATGTACTTTGAAGGTAAAGGTGACTGGACTTGCTACTGGATGGGATGTTGGAAAACTCCTAAGTATTTGGTCTAAGCAAGAGAGTGAAGGGTGGTGCTATTCCTTGAGACAGTATGGACTGGAGTGTGATTTTAGGAGTGAAAATAAAGTGTTTTGTTTTAAATGTAATGTCTAAAATATCCATTAGATTCCAAGTGGAAATCATCTAAACATTTGTCTATAGCTTTCTAGAGCAGCAGTTCTCAACCTGTGGGTCGCGACCCCTTTGGGGGTCGAACGACCCTTTCATAGGGGTCGCCTAAGACCATCGGAAAACACATATATAATTACATATTGTTTTTGTGATTAATCACTATGCTTTAGTTATGTTCAATTTGTAACAATGAAAATACATCCTGCATATCAGATATTTACGTTATGATTCATAACAGTAGCAAAATTACAGTTATGAAGTAGCAACGAAAATAATTTTATGGTTGGGGGTCACCACAACATGAGGAACTGTATTAAAGGGTTGCGGCATTAGGAAGGTTGAGAACCACTGTTCTAGAGAGAGTGGAGCTTGAGTGTTATCAAAGTATACTGTGATGATATTCAAAGTCAGGGGACTTGAGATTAGTTGAAGTGGAAATGTGGACAGAGAACAGATGAAATCTAGAGACAAAGCCCAAAGGCACTCCAACGTTTAGAAGATAGGAAGATTCTACAAGATCATAAAGAGTAACTAGTCAAGTAGGAGAACAAACCATACGCGATGCTGCTGAAGCCAATACTAATATATGTGATCCCAAGATCATTGGTAACCTATGATCCCAGAGAACTTAACAATAAAAAAATATTTGATATTACTTATTGAACTAGAAGTCTAAAAAAGTTGTATTAAACAGAAGCATAATAGTATTTATATCACCTAACTACTGAATAATTAAGTGTATATCTGGTTATAATAAGAGGATAATTAATTCTAGGGTTGAACAAAAAGATGGAAGCAATATCATTTAAACATATTATACTAAATGTTTATCATGCTTCTTTTTGACTGGATCACACATAGTCTCACAAAAGAGAATTAAATATGAAGTAATGAACATAAGCAAAATACTGAGATCTATGCTGATGTTATGTGCAAAGATTTCTCACTAATTAAGAATTAACATGATATTGAATGTGTATGACCTCATAATTCTCTATAAATACTTGCTGATGTTCTCTTATTCTCTTTGCTTCTTTCCACAGGTGGGGAGGTTCCATACACAACTCTGGCTACCCGAATGATGATGGGGGCTTGGTGGCTATTTGCTTTGATTGTCATCTCATCTTACACAGCAAACCTTGCTGCTTTCCTCACTATCACCCGCATTGAAAGCTCCATCCAGTAAGTAGACAAAGATTCCAGCAGCCACAAAGCATGATAAATGACAGGAGTGCCAAAGCATTTAATACATACATGGCTTCTGATAATAAATTTATGACTTCCTTTTGAGTAAAGGATTAATTTTGTGATATATAGATATCACAGGATAGTCCAACTCCTAAAAATATAGAATTAGTAGAGGTTTTTTACAAAATAAAATTATGGGAATAATTTGAACATTGTTTCCCACATTTTTCTGAAAGGATAACAGATCTTCAGAATTTTAAACTCCACAATATATGACTGTATCTGGGCAACATTGTAAAAGTGAAGTAACAAGAAGTAATACTAATATATATATACTTGATAGACATATCAAGTTTAACACTATCAATCTTTGCCTTGAGTCTGTCTCATTATTCACAGTCTGAGTAAATAGACAAACCTTAGATGACTAATTAATAAATTGATGATAAGTAGAGAGAGAGATGGAGTAAAGGGGAGGAGAGAGGAAGAGAGAGAAACTATCCAGATATAAAACAACTTTCTATTTATTTCTTCACTGCATTATACCTAACTAGAGGCCCGGTGCACAAAATTCATGCACTCAGAGGGGTCCCTCAGCCCAGCCTGTGCACTCTCGCAGTCCTGAAGCTCTCGGGGGATGTCCGACTGATGGCTTAGGCCTGCTCCCTGTGGGCCAGCTTAAGCCATCAGTCAGACATCCTTAGCACTGCCATGGAGGCGGGAGAGGCTCCTACCACCGCCACTGCACTCTCCAGCAGTGAGACTGGCTTCTGGCTGAGTGGTGCTCCCCCTATGGGAGTACACTGACCACCAGGGGGCAGCTACTGAATTGAGCGTCTGCCCCCTGAGGGTCAGTGCACATCATAGCAACCGATTGTTCTGCTATTAGTTTGATTTTCATATTAACCTTTTATTATATAGGATATGGCCATTAAAACTGTTCTTTTCCCAGCTATAATTGTGGTAAATTGTCATTAACTAGGATGCACTCACTTAAATCCTAAAAGTTACCTAAGTCAATGTTCTATATATTATTTTAACAAAATTTCCCTGAAAATGTTTTATCCATCCAAAGACAAGGTAGTTTGACTTTTCCTAAGTTGAAGAGCATTCATTTATCAACAAAACCAATAATTCAAAATTAGAATAATCAGATTGATCAAGGAATTCATGGGGATTTGTTATTTTTAAAATAAAACATATGAGTTCTTATCTTAAAAATATGTAAATGAAGTCTATTAGTCACAAACTATTATGTAATATAGACAATAATAAAAATAAACTAGAGAATTATTGATCTCTAAAGAACTAAGAAAGGTATTTTAATTGCTTGTGGTATACAAATTAAATCCCAAAGTCAACTAATAATGACAATAGACAGTAAATTTTTTCATCCATTTACAAAAATGGTATTTCCAACTTCTCTCATAAATTCATGCTCCTCAAGTTGTTTTCACAGTTATATCTTTGATGCAAAATCTCATACTCTAATTTTATTATCCTTATGGCCAGTTCTATATGTGACATCTATGTATACAAAAGCCTAAGTGACCATTGTGGGGGAATAACTGGGAAGACTGGTCGCTGTGATTCACACTGAGCAGGCAGGCAGGCAAGCAGTGAGGGGTGAGCAGGCAGGCAGGCGAGCAGTTACGGGCAAGCAGGCAGGCAGGTGAGCAGTTAGGGATGAGCAGGCAGGCAGGCAAGTGAGCAGTTAGGGACAAGTGGTCCCGGATTGCGAGAGGGATGTCCGACTGCCAGATGTCTGACTACAGGGACCGGGCCTAAACTGGCAGTCAAACATCCCCTGAGGGGTCCCGGATTGTGAGAGGGTGCAGGCCAGGCTGAGGGACAAAACACCCCATGTACAAATTTCATGCACTGGGCCTCTAGTAAGTTATAGAACTGATGATCCCATCAGAATCGTATTTTTTAAATATGTGTGTGTGTTTGTGTGTGTACACAAACTGATGATCCCATCAGAATCGTATTTTTTAAATATATATATATATATATATATATATATATATATATATATTAGAAGCCCGTTGCACAAAGATTTGCGCAATAGGCCTTCCTTCCCCTGGCTGCCAGAACTGGTTTTCCTCTGGCACCCGGGACCCAGGCCTTTGGTCCTGCCACAGCAGAGAAGCCAAGCCTCGAGGCTAGGCTTCTCCCCTCTGGCCTCAGCGAGGCTTGGATTCTCCGCTGAGGCTGCAGCGAGGCTTGGCTTCTTTGCTGAGGCCGCAGTGGAGAAGCCAAGCCTCTTCAGTCTTCAGTCTTCAGTCTTCACTTGGGCCGGAGCCTTCAGTCTTTGCTCCGTGCCTGCGTATGCAAATTAACCGCCATCTTTGTTGGGTTAATTTACATACTCATCTGATTGGCTGGTGGGTGTAGCAGAGTGACACCAATTTGCATGTTTCTCTTTTATTAGTGTAGATATATGTAAATTTTTATTTCAGAGAGGAAGGGAGAGGGAGAGAGAGATAGAAACATCAATGATGAGAAAGAATCATTGATTGGTTACCTTCTGCATGCCCCACACTAGAGATCGAGCCCGCAACCTAGGCATGTGTCCTGACTGGAAATCAAACCATGATTCTCCTGATTCATAGGTCAACGCTCAACCACTGAGCCATGCCAACCAGGCCAGAATCATTTTAAGCAATGATGAAAAGTATTACAACCACCCAGCCAATAAATCAATGAAATTAGTAAAATTATGAAAATAATAATTGCTATTTATTTAACATTCACAAGATGCCAGACTGTGCTAAATGTTTAACATGCATTGGCTCATTTAATATTTACAACCATCTTCTGAACTACATACTGTTAATAACCTATTTTACAACTGAAGTTGAAAAGATAAGTAACTTGAGCTAAATCAGGCAGCTAATAAATTATTAATTAAAGATCAAACCTGAAACCTTTCTGATTCTAAAGCTTATGTTTTAAATGTACCACACCAGTTCCCATCCCACACCTTAGCAGCGGTTCTCAACCTGTGGGCCGTGACCTCTTTGGCGGTCAAACGATCCTTTCACAGGGGTCGCCTAAGACCATCCTGCATATCAGATATTTACATTACGATTCATAACAGTAGCAACATTACAGTTATGAAGTAGCAACAAAAATAATTTCATGGTTGGGTCACAACATGAGGAACTGTATATAAGGGCCAGAAGGTTGAGAACCACTGCATTGGATGGGCCAGTTGTTTTTAAAGAATATCATTAAGCGTGTGCCATAGCCATATTTATTGCAAAGTATAGGGATATAAATGATTGTATTCTTAAATCCACAATTGGTCTGAGGAAATAGAGTACTGAAAGTTAGGAGATTTTTGTGTTGGGCCAATTTTATGGGCATACACCCCAACATGAGCAGATTATATTTATAATTGATATCTGCCATTCAAGGTAAGATTGCTTGGTAGATCCAATAATAGAAATCACACTAAGAATAGTAATTTTAAAACTTAAAATAGAGTATTTCATCTCACCAATATATTGCATATCAATTATGTTTAGTGTGTCATATTTTGAGTGTACTTAAAATTAAAAACCTATAGCTCAGATCTGATTTTGAAGCACTTTTAAATAAGTGAAGAAAATTTTAAATAAAATAATTGATTTTATACAGTAAATGACAATAATAATAAACAAAAGTTATAGTGAAGATTCACTGGTAATTTACCATGAATTTATTAAGCATATATTTTCCCATTTATTCCTTAAAATAACTAATAATACAGATACTATTTTTATTGCAAAAGAAACAAACATCAGAAGTTAAATGCTCAAGATCACATCGTCAATAGTGTCAGAGGTGGAAATCTAACCCATATCAATTCAGTACTTATCCATAGCCATATCTACTGAAGTTTTTCCTTATCTAGTTGTTCTGACAATTTGTTTGCTTGAGTCACTGTTTCACTGAGGTTGTAAACCTCATGGTGTGTGCACGTATATGAACTAGTTAGTCATTACTAACTTTGCCAGTGTTAGTTTGTATTTAGACTTTCATGCAATCGCAGTGGGAGCAAAAGTCTCTATCAGATTTTTGTACCCAAGTGGGTTTTTCTAAAAATAAACCTATTGGGGAAAAATCATAATTTCACATGATGTTTTCCTCAAGTGTAGTTTCATAGTTTAAGATAACTGATTATTCATTTTTTTAAAACATTTCTTTCTAATGCTACTCACACTATTAAAAGTCAACAGTGGGTATGATAAATCTTTCCTTCCTTCTACTCTAATCACTAGACTAATTTTAAAAGGGGAAAATCAAAGCCAAATAAGTTAAAGAAGCCTAATTCTCTTCCCCAACTTGAAGGCATCTTCTAATTTCATGCTTCAGCTGTTTTGGTAAACATAATTGCTTTCAATGTTTCTTGGAAACATTCAAAGTTCCATCTGCATCTAATGTCAAATTTTCTTGGAAAATTGTTAAGTGTGATTTTTCTTAGAAAAGACAAAAACTTTTTTTATGAAACCATTCAATGTCATGCTTCCTAATCATTTATAGTCATAATATTTGCCCATCACTAAATGAAGCAATACTTGCCTGTGTACCCTTTTCCAGCCCAATTTTGCTCTGCAATTAGCACACATACACAAACTACATTTTCATCCCCCAAATTCAAAGTCCTTTTTCCAGACTAGAAGAGATAGAGGTGATCACAGAGACGTGAGTGAGAGGAGGAGGAAAGCAGCTACTTTTGAACAGTTGGTTGACAGAAAGCCATAGTTTGCTGGGAGCAATTCAATTTATTTATTCTTGGGAAGCTTAATACATTTTATAAAATGTACCCCTTTTGCAAAATTAGATCTTTATTGGCATCTACCCTTCTGGTTGACATTTGTCATTAATAAAAGTTTTGAAGGTGTATTTTCCCTGAAAAAGAGAACTCAAGTTTAATGTTATATCCCTTTAATGATAGGGGCAGCTCAACATAACTATGACAGATTGTGACCTTTGGGGATGGGTAGTATTGGGTGCACAGTTCAGTTTCAAGGGGAAAATATGCAATTTCTACAAGACTCTATTGACACAAGCTTTTTCATTGTTATTGAACAGTAATAATGTATAGCAAAATTGTTTTCAAATACCTAGAAAATGGAATGCACTTTTTTTCTGTTGGTAACCAGGTTAAAGGCTGCAGTGGTGAAATGGAGCATGTGAAGCTTTGAAGGAAATTTCAGATTAAACACTGGGGAATAACAACAGCAGCTCCATTAGTTTTTGTTGTGATGCAATTTTCAAAAACCATATAAAAGTGAAAATCGCTACAGGGGAAATTATAGTTATAGTCATTAATAATTTTAGTCAGATTAGTCTTTGGTGGTAAAACTTGAAGTCTTTCCTTTCCTAAGGCTATGAGTGAGCTTGAGTCTGTTCCAAGGGATCTGAACATCCCACTGTACTTTTAAATTCAATGCTGTTATGTCCATAATGGTTGAGGTTGGACTAAACAAAATATTGAGTTGATGTAGTCACTAAATCAAACTAATTTGAAATACATTTCTTTCCAAGCATATGGAAAAAAGAGCTTCATAAATATTCTATCTACTGGAGGAGATGAGTTTTTTTTCCTAGTGTATCAATAGAGAGAGTGGTTGCAACTGGCAGGTGTTCTGTAATGAAAGGATTTCTACCTTTTCTTTGCCCTCAAGGAACTGTGTAACTATTGTTAGCAAATCAGTATCAAAAGAGATCATTATAATCATGCTTTCGGAAATGGAGAAATTCCTAACTATAAAAACTCCTAAATAAATATATTATCTTCGTACATTTAGTTCAATTATATATCTATATAAAATGTAAACACTGTACTAAGCATTTAGTCTATAAAGCTATTTAAGTAGTATTCCTGAATCACAATCTATTTGGAGAGAGAGCAATGTAGAATTCAATGACACAAGGACTTTGATAGACTTATTTATAAAATGCTGTGGGAACACAAGGGAAGGAGCCATTTCACTCTGTACATGGGAGAGGAGTGGGAGGAGGAAGGAAAGAAGCTGTCAGGCATCACAGAGCTTCTCTGAGGTACCACCTGAGAGCTTGATCTTAAGGGATGAATTTCATCAGACTGAAGGGGTGGCTTACTGGTGGTCATTTGCAAAAGCAACAGAGATATGAAACTCTTAGGATGCTGTCTAGCAAAGGGTAAATGATCAAAATATGTTAATTTTCTTCCCGGATGGGGATGAGCGATATGAGAGTGGTGGGAAATGAAATAGAAAAGGAGGGTGGGACCACATCCTGAAGGGCATGATAAGGCTTGTTAAGGAATTTGGAATTCTTGGAGGTAACAGGGAGTGACATCATTTCAGAAAGACAGCTTTACCTGTGGGAATAGGTGTAGGCGTGTTGGGAAACTCATTAGAAATGTCTAATGCACATATATTCATGGCATTTAACTAGTATGTCTCTACTTCATATAAGTCTGACCAACGTATCTTCTTGTTTCAAAGGCTATTTAATTAGAAAATTCCTAAGTATTAAAGGTAATTTATAATAAATTTGGCTTGAGAAACATTATTTCTCTAGGCTAGCATTTACATTTCTAGTGAATCCAAGAATATAGCCTCAGTTTATTTTTTATTTTAAAAAGATATATAAAGAGAATATGGCTTTCTACCTCTTTGTTAAACAGGTAAGGAAGAAGAGAATTACTATGTGAATAGATTCTAGAAATCACTCGGTTAGGCAACTTTTCAGATACAATTTTGTAGAAAAGCTGCATCTCAAGGCCTGTTATTCACAGACTCCATTCTGCCTGCTAATTACTTTTAGCCTTGAGCCATCAAAAAACAAGTTAGGCTTATTTTTATTCTCTTGTCATGCATTTTCTTTTTATTATACAAGTAATACAAGGCTATTTTGAGATAATAGGAAAGTACAGTAAAATTCTAAAGGACAAAGCATTAATAATCCATAATCTGTCATGTAGCAATAAACTCTATAAATATTTAAGCAAACTTTCTTCTAACTGTTTATTTTGAGATAATTATATATACACAGGAAATTGCAAAGATATAAGAACAAAGATGTACCTTTCTCCTAGGTTTCCCCAATGGCTACATCTTAAATAATTGTAGTACAATAACAAAATTAGGAAATTAATGAGTATAGTACATTCATATAGTTCTATGCCACTTTTATCACAAGTGTATAATGTATAACCACCACTGCAATACAGATATAGAGCTATACCATCGTTACAAAATTCTCATTCTACCCCTTTATAGTCACACTAACTCCTCCTTCCCCACCATCACCCCCAGTGCTTGGCAACCACTAATATGTTCTCCATTCTTATAATTTTTGTCATTTCTAGAGTATCATATAAGTTGAATCATAGAGTATGTGGCCTTTTGAAACTGACATTTTTTGTTTTTAATTCAGCATAATGCCCTTGAGATCCATCCAAGTTGTTGCACGTATCAATAGTTTGATTTTTATTGCTGAGTTGTAATCCATGGTGTGGATGTACAAGTTTATTTAGCAATTTACCTAATAAGTGGCATTTTTATTGTTTCCAGTTTTAGCTATTGCATATAAATCTGATAAGAACATTTATGTGCAGGTTTTTGTGTGCATATGTTTTCATTTTTCTGGCATAAGTACCCAGGAGTGCAGTTGTTAGATAGTGTGGTAAGTGAATGATTAGTTTTTAAGAAAGTGACAAAATATTTTTCAGTGTGGCGATACTATATTACATATTCACCAGCATTGTAGGGGATCCAGTGTCTCTGCATCCTTCCCAGCATTTGGTGTTGTCACTAGTTTTTTGTTTTTGTTTTTTTTACTTTAGCCATTCTGATAGGCATGAAGTGGCATCTTATTGTGGTCTTAATTTGCATTTCCCTAGTGCTAGTGATGCTGAACATCTCTTTATCCTTATATCTTCTTACACAAAAGATCTCTTCATGTCTTGTGTTCATTTCCTAGTTGAATTATTTGGGGTTTTTTACTGTTTAGGGTTCTATACATATTCTAGATACAAGTCTTTTAGACAGATATGTTTTTTGCAAATATTTCCTCCTGATTTGTTGCTTATCTTTTCATTTTCTTTACAGGTCACACAGATCAAAAGGTTTTTTGTTAATGAAGCCCAAGCCCAATTTATTTTATTTATTTTTATGGATTATGCCTTTGATGTCATGACTAAGTGCTAGATCCCCCCAAATTCAACTGTTTTCTTCTAAAAATTTTCTAGTTTTACATTTCACATTTAAATCTATAATCCATTTTGAGTTAAGTTTTGTATTACATGTAAGTTTAGGTTGAGGTTCATTTTTTGCCTATGGATATTTTCAGCAGCATTTGCTAAAGACAGCCACATTTCTTTCATTGAATTGCTTGTGTACTTTTGTATTGAAAACCTCAGATGGCCATACTATGTGAGTCTATGTCTGGGTACCCTTCCTGTTCCATTGATCTATGTAGCTATCCCTCTGCCAATAATACAAAGTTTTGATTACTGTAGCTTGAAATCAAGTAGAGGGATTTCTCCCACTTTTTTCCCCTCAAATTATTTTAGTTATTCTATTTCCTTTGCCTTTCTATATAAATTTCAGAATAATCTTGTCTACACTTACAAAAAATATTGTTATTATATATAGGAATTGCTTAAATCTGTATATCATTTGGGGGAGAATTCACATCTTTACTATACTGAGTCTTCCAATTTATAAACATAGTATATCTTTCTATTTATATACATCTTTAATTTTTTTCATCAGTATTTTGTAATTTATAGCACGTAAACCTTGCACATCTTAGATTTGTGCCTAAGTATTTCTTTTTTCGTATTGATTGTAAATGACATTGGATTTTTAATTTCTGTTTCCATGTATTCATTGCTAATATAAAAATATAATTGATTTTATATTCTGACTTTATGTGACCTTGCTGTGAACTCTAAGAGATTGGGGTAAATTATCTGGGGTTTTCTATGTAAACCTTCATGCTATTTACAAAACTGAGCAGTCGTGTTTCTTTCTTTCTCATCTATATGCCTTTTATTTCCTTTTGACTTTTCTGTGCTGGCTAGAACTTCTCTAGTCTTGTCTCAATTAAGAGTGGTGATGTAAACATCGCTATCTTGTTCCCCATCTTGGGGAAAGCATTCAGTCTTTCAGTATTAGGAGTGATGGTAGCTGCAGGTTTTAGTAGATATTTTCTGTCAAGTTGAGGAAATTCTTTTCTATTCTTAGTTATCTACTAGTGGCCCGGTGCATGGATTCGTGCACCCCTGGCCAAAGGTAGAATTTCATGGCCCCACGAGGAATCGGGCTCCCTCCTCTCTGGTTCCGGGGAGTGTCACCCAAGAACCACTGCTGCCAAGCCACTGCAGCTCGGCAATAAACCAGACTTGGGGCCGACAGTGCCCAGTAACAACATAACCCACAGCGAAAGGTGGAATCGCACAGCTCCGCGAGGAATTGGGCTTCCTCCTCTCTGGTTTCAGGGAGCATCACCTGAGAACTGTTGCTGCCAAGTCACCACAGCTCAGCAGTTCCTGCGTTGAGTGTCTACTCCCTGGTGGTCAGTGTGTGTCATATGTACTGGCCGGTCAGATGGTCAGATGGTTGGATGGTCACTTAGCCTTTTATATATATAGATGTGTGTTTGTTTTTAAATCAAGAATGGGTGTTGGATTTTGTCAAATACTTCCCCCCTCCCCAAATTAACTGATATTCTCATATTATTTTTCTTCTTTAGCATGTTTGGTGGGTTACATTGTTTGATTAACAAGCTATTTTCAAAATGAGGTAGAGGCTAACTATATTCCCCTCTCCTATTTCTTTTCTACCTTTTTTGTTTCTAAATCATGTGTGTGTGTGTGTGTGTGTGTGTGTGTGTGTGTTTCTTTCTTCTCTTGACATGAGGCAATGAAAGATCTTGGCTTTCCCTGTCTGCTACTTCACTTCTTATTCTCTTTTCTCAACTATTGCTTCCTTCTATCCATTCTCTTCTCATTCAAGTTTATATTTAAGTGTGGAATCCGCCCCACCAGCTTATCTCAGGGGTTGATCTTTGACCTATGAACCAGGAGGTCATGGTTTGATTCCAGTCAGGGCACATCCCCGGGTTGTAAACTCGATCCCCAGTGGGACATGCAGAAGGCAGCTGATCAATGATTCTATCTCATCAGTGATGTTTCTATCTCTCTCTCCCTCTTCCTTCCTCTCTGAAATCAATAAAACTATGTATTTTTTAAAAAGAGTGTGTAATCCATTCAGTTACTTTCTTCCATCCTTAAAATTGGCTTGAAAATTTCCATCATTACCTTCTCCCATCAAAATAAAGTCTAACTCCATCAGCAGAGAATACTGAACCCTTCAAAAGCTGATCAGCCTCCTTTTTGTCTACTAGCACCAATTAACCCATTTCATACTTTTTCATGCTCCAGTCAAGCAAACTCGTAGGATATTTCATGCTTCTGTGGTTTCCATGCTTTCCCCTTTCCCTGAAATGACCCAGAGCTCCCATCTTCTCTTCTGGCACCTTCCATTTTCCCAGGCACAGTTAGTTATTACGTGTATGTCTTCTCTTTGAGAATGTTCATTCTTCAAAGGCAAGGACTATGTCACATTTATATTTGTGCCCCTAATGTCTCTCCACGTACCTGGCACAGAGCATTAATAATAGGAGCAGCTAACAGTTCCCAAGTGCTTGCTACATGACAGACACTTTCCTAATGCTTTGTATAGGTGTTCTCATTTAATTCTTATAATAGCCCATTAGGGATAAGTTATTTTCATCTCCTATTGCAGATGATGAAACTAAAAGCTAGTATAGGAAATCCAGGCAGTCTGGACTGGAGCCTTTGTCTTCACCAGTGGATCAAATCACCTATAATTATTAAAAAATAGACTAAACCTTTACTGACTGAGATAAATAAACAAATGAATGAATGAAAAATATCAGGGTCTTTGTGTTTTGTGAAACACAGAGAGTTTTGCATAAAATAATTAATGGCTAAATAGTATTTAGCTAAGTTACTGCCAGATAATTCTAATTTACATGGTTTCCTAGAAACAGATTATTCGCCCAATGATTTTGTCATTTTCCATAATCATGTAACCCTTATTTTCCCTGAGGTTAAAAAGAGAATGGGTTCAACTTCAAAAGTTTATTACATAAAAAAAGAGAAAAGAAGTAGAGGACATCACATAATTCTGGATACAACCCATCTAACATTTGCTTTTATTACTCTATTTGTTCTCCAGACGCTCATGTGGATTCTTTGGACTGTTCTTCTCTCCACCCCCATTTTTGGTGGTGCTAATAACTTTTTTTTTTTTTTACCATTTTGCCTACAATTTCATACACTAAATGTATGCTTTCCCCTGGTTCACCTAGACCTCAAAGTTGCTGCTGCTACTATTGCTTCTGACACAGCAGCCACTGCCCAACTCCATGTTCTCCCTCACTGGTGTTGTCTGCTTGCCCTGACCCTTAATCCTTCAGGCCTCCAAAGCTGAACATCTGGCTGTCAGTAAGCCTAATCTGAAATTAGACATAAATAAGGACTTAGCAAAGTAATTCACTCTGTTGTCTCACCTTAGCTTGATTAACTGTCACTAAAATCCAGCTGCTACTAATAGTGACTAGCATTACACCTGGGTAAGCGTGTCTTTGTTAGGCAAGTTTTCTCTTTTAACTCATCTTGAATTACCCTCTCATAGCACACAGCTCATATACCACTTTCTGTGTGTAGCTTTCTTCATAACATCCATTACTATATTTAATATCTCTCTTTTTTGAACCACTTTGCATCTGCCTTACTTACACTCTGAATACATCTAGCTTTGTATTGGAGTATCATTCTATTTGTTTTACCTTCCTAATTAAAATGTGTGTTTTATCACCTTTGTATCAACACAGTTTCTTATGTAGTGCCTTATTGAGTACATAGTCGTTTACAAGTAAATATTCATTAAGTGGATGAGCCAGAAAGGGATTTCTTCGAATGTGTCCTGAGACTTTGTAAGTCCATGACTTGTTTATAATACCTCATAAAAAAGCAGAAAGATTTGGAGCATCATCTGGTACACCAAAAAAAAAAAAAAAAGGTTGTGAGTTAAATTCCCAGTCAGTTCCTAGGTTGTGAGTTCAATTCCTAGTCAATTCCTAGGTTGGGGAAATTCAGTTAGGTTGCATATGAAAGGAAATCTCTCCTCTTCTCTTCTCTTCTCTTCTCTTCTCTTCTCTTCTCTTCTCTTCTCTTCTCTCTCTCTCAAAAATAAACATATCATCCGGTGAGGATAAAAAAATCAGAAAGGTGTATGAAAGCCATTTCTTTGTCCTGTTGTTCCAGGATAAGAGAGGGAGACTAAAATGGTATGCTCTCTGGGTTCCCTTAGTCAGTCTTCTAGTAGGAAGCTGTTTTATAACTCTCAGCAGGGAATTGTATACTTTGTTAGGAGCAGCCAGAATCCAGGTGACTGCAGTAAGCGGGGCCTGAGTCATCTGCTTTTTAGTACAGAGTAGAATAGTCTCAGCTCCAGAGTGAGCAGGCACTGCAGACAGAGAAGCCATCCATCTGCTTCCTCTGTATTGTTCAGTGTAGAAACGACTTACTTGTCAAAACCCTTAAGTGCTACAGTGATGGATGTTTTATAAACATATAGCCATCTAGATGTTACAGACAAGATATTGTCTTTCTGTTTGGAAGCAACAACAACAACAAAAACACCCTCAGAAGTATGTTGGTCTTTCAAATCCACCTGTCAGTGAGCATTTAATAAAAAGTTGGCATATAAGCCTAACCAATGGACACAGACAACAGGGGGGTGAGGGCATGAGTTGGAGGCGGGGGTTGGGGGTAATGGGGGGATAAGAACACATATATAATACTTTAACCAATAAAGAAAAAATTTAAAAATCTAAAAAGAAGTGATGCAAAAATATAAAATATAAAAAGTTGCTACACACTTTATTTGTGACTCCCAAGAACTTATATTAGCATTGTTATCGACTCTGTTTATACTGAGCTCAATGAAATGAAAAGTTTGCAAACTAATAAGCTCCCACAACCCCTAAGATGATCTCCTTCTGATGGATAAGCCGAAGCATTCTCAACAAGTCAAATCCTCTTTTCTCTCTCCCCAACCTTAGTCATCTAAGCCTAGAAACGTATTAAGGACTCAAGAATATAAATTCCTGTCTCTTCTCTATTGCTTGTCATTTTCCATTTTTATCTGAAGTCATATGAATAAGTAAGTCCTCCCTACCGCAGTCCTGCACTTGGGAGTATCTGTGTAGTCCTGGAGGAGCTGGTCTGGGTGGGGGCATGCTTTGGGGAAGTTCCCGTAGGCAGAGTAAGGGAAGGAAATCAGTGACAGTGGGATCGGCAGTCGGGGTTGTTAGGTGGAAGAACACTGCTGAAGGAGACTGGGGGCCTAGGAACAAATGTTCAAGTTCTTTCCTGCTACTAAATAAGCCAAGTTCTTACCACTTTGTAACTTAGTTTTTTTCTGTCTTTAAAAATTATGATCCATTCCTTATTTCACTCCACAGATATTAGTTGTCACTGTTTTTTAAATATTTTTAATTTTCCTTCAACTATTAAATTCTATATCAACTACACAGATGAGGTATTTTGTTAAACAAGGTCTGAGATACAGTCAGAATTTTTCATTTATAACAAAAGAATTAGAGGCAAAACTATGGAGATAGCAAAGAGATCGGTGGTGGAGGGGATGAACAGGTGGAACACAGAGCATTTTAGGGCAGTGAAAATACTCTGTATGATACTATAATGATGGGTACATGGCATTCTGTATTTGTCCAAATCTGTAGAATGTGTAACACAGAGAATGAATCCTAATGTAATCCATGGATTTGGGGTGATCGTAGTATGTCAGTGCAGTTCATCAGTTGTAACTAATGTGCTATGATAGGGGAGGACTTGATAATGGGGGAACCTGTGTATGTGTGAGGACAGGGGATACATGGGAAACCTCTGAACCTTCCTCTCATTTTTGCTGTGAACCTAAAACTACTCTTTTTTTTTTTTAATTTTTATTTTTTTATTTTTCGCTAAAAGTATTACAAAGGGTATTACATAAGTGTCCTTTTTTCCCCCCACCCTTGACAAGCCCCTGCCCTCCCTTACCCCCCAGTGTCTTATGTCCATTAGTTATGGTTATATGGATGCATACAAGTCCTTCGGTTGATCTCTTACTCCCCTCCCTCCTGTCACCCAACCCTCCCTGGCCTTACCACTGAAGTCCGACAATCGGTTTGAGGCAGCTCTACCACTGTATTTATTATTGTTCAAAAGTTTGTAATGGTCTTAATTATCCATGAAAGAGTGAGATCATGTGGTATTTTTCCTTCATTGACTGGCTTGTTTCACTTAGCATAATGCTCTCCAGTTCCATCCATGCTGTTGCAAATGGTAAGAGTTCCTTCTTTTTAACAGCAGCATAGTATTCCATCGTGTAGATGTACCACCATTTTCTAATCCATTCATCTACTGATGGGCACTTAGGCTGTTTCCAGATCTTAGCTATGGTGAATTGTGCTGCTATGAACATCTGGGTGCATATATCCTTTCTGATTGGTGTTTCTGGTTTCTTGGGATATATTCCTAGAAGTGGGATCACAGGGTCAAATGGGAGTTCCATTTCCAATTTTTTGAGGAACCTCCATACTGCCTTCCATAGTGGCTGCACCAGTCTGCATTCCCACCAGCAGTGCACAAGTGTTCCTTTTTCTCCACATCCTCTCCAGCACTTGTCATTTGTTGATTTGTTGATGATGGCCATTCTGACAGGTGTGAGATGGTACCTCATTGTTTTTTGATTTGCATCTCTCGGATGATTAGTGACTTTGAGCATGTTTTCATATGTCTCTTGGCTTTCTGAATGTCCTCTTTTGAAAGGTGTCTATTTAGATCCTTTGCCCATTTTTTGATTGGATTGTTTATCTTCTTTTTGTTAAGTTGTATGAGTTCCCTATAAATTTTGGAGATTAAGCTCTTATCAGATATGACGTTGGCAAATATGTTTTCCCACGAGGTGGGTTTTCTTGTTGTTTTGTTGATGGTTTCTTTTGCTGTGCAGAAGCTTTTTATTTTGATGTAGTCCCATTTGTTCATTTTCTCTTTAGTTTCAACTGCCCTAGGAGCTGTATCAGTGAAGAAATTGTTTTGGCATAAGTCTGAGATTTTGTTGCCTTTGTATTCTTCTAGAATTTTTATGGTTTCCTGTCGTACATTTAAGTCCTTTATCCATTTTGAGTTTATTCTTGTGTATGGTGTAAGTTGGTGGTCTAGTTTCATTTTCTTGCATATGTCTGTCCAATTTTCCCAACACCATTTATTGAAGAGACTATCTTGGCTCCATTGTATGTTCATGCCTCCCTTGTCAAAAATTAATTGAGCATATTGGTTCGGGCTAATTTCTGGACTCTCTATTCTATTCCACTGATCTATATGTCTGTTCTTGTGCCAGTACCAGGCAGTTTTGAGAACAGTGGCTTTGTAATACAGCTTGATATCTGGCATTGAGATCCCACCTACTTTGTTCTTTCTCAGGATCGTTGCAGCTATTCGGGGTCTTTTTTTATTCCAGATGAATTTTTGGAGAGTTCGTTCTAGATCTTTGAAGAAGGCCATTGGTATTTTAATGGGAAGTGCGTTGAATTTATAGATTGCTTTGGGTAGTATGGACATTTTAATGATGTTGATTCTACCAATCCAAGAACATGGTATGTACTTCCATCTGTTTATGTCTTCCTCTATCTCTTTTTTCAACGTCCTGTAGTTTTCTGAGTAGAGGTCTTTAACCTCTTTAGTTAAGTTTATTCCTAGGTATCTTAATTTTTTTGGTGCGATGGTAAATGGGATTGTTTTTCTGATCTCCCTTTCTGAAAGTTCACTATTGGTGTATAGAAATGCCTCAGATTTCTTGGGGTTAATTTTGTATCCTGCTACATTGCCAAATTCATGTATTAAGTCTAGTAGTTTTTTGATGGAGTCTCTAGGGTTTTGTATGTATAATATCATGTCATCTGCAAATAAGGACAGTTTTACTTCCTCTTTTCCAATTTGGATGCCTTTTATTTCTTCTTCTTGCCTAATTGCAATGGCTAATACTTCCAGTACTATGTTGAACAGGAGTGGTGAGAGTGGGCATCCCTGTCTTGTTCCTGTTCTTAGGGGAAATGGTGTTAGTTTTTGTCCATTGAGTATGATGTTGGCTGTGGGCCTGTCATATATGGCTTTTATTATGTTGAGGTATGATCCTTCTATTCCCACCTTTCTGAGAGTTTTTATCAAAAATGGGTGTTGGATTTTGTCGAATGCTTTTTCTGCATCAATTGATATGACCATGTGGTTTTTTTCTTTCAATTTGTTTATGTGATGTATCACATTTATTGATTTACGGATGTTGTACCATCCTTGCATCTCTAGGATAAATCCTACTTGGTCATGGTGTATGATCCTTCTGATGTACTGCTGGATCCAATTTGCTAAGATTTTGTTGAGGATTTTGGCATCTATGTTCATGAGGGATATTGGCCTGTAATTCTCTTTCATTGTGATGTCTTTACCTGGTTTTGGTATTAGGGTGATGCTGGCTTCATAGAATGAGCTTGGAAGTGTTCCTTCCTCTTGAATTTTTTGTAGTAGTCTGAGGAGGGTAGGTTTTAGTTCTTCCTTGAATGTTTGGTAGAACTCCCCTGTGAAGCCGTCTGGCCCTGGGCTTTTGTTTGCTGGAAGCTTTCTGATGACTGCTTCAATTTCTTCCATAGTTATTGGCCTATTGAGGTTTTTAGATTCTTCCTGATTGAGTTTTGGAATGTTGTATTTTTCTAGGAATTTGTCCATTTCCTCCAGGTTGTCTAGTTTGTTGGAGTAGAGTTGCCCGTAGTATTGTTTAACAATCATTTGTATTTCTGTGGGGTCTGTTGTTATTTCGCCTCTATCATTTCTGATTTGGTTTATTTGGGACCTCTCTCTTTGCTTCTTGGTGAGCCTGGCTAGGGGTTTGTCAATCTTGTTTATCCTTTCAAAGAACCAGCTCTTGGTTTCATTGATTTTCTGTATTGTTTTTTTGGTCTCTATTTCATTGATTTCTGCTCTAATCTTTATTATCTCCTTCCTTCTGCTCACTCTGGGGTTTTCTTGTTGCTCTCTTTCTAATTCTTTGAGTTGTAGAGTTAGATGATTAACTACCATTTTTTCTTGTTTTTTGAGATAGGCCTGTAGAGCTATAAACTTCCCTCTCAGGACTGCTTTCATTGTGTCCCAGAGGTTTTGGATTGTTGTGTTTTCATTGTCATTATTGTCCAGGATGCTTTTAATTTCTTCTTTGATGTCATCGGTAACCCAATCAATATTTAATAACATGCTATTCAGCTTCCAAGTGTTTGAGTATTTGGGGTTGTTTTTATTGTAGTTTATTTCTAACATTATGCCATCGTGGTCTGCGAAGAAGCTTTTTATGATTTCAATCTTCTTGAATTTGTGGAGACTTTGCTTGTGACCCAATATGTGGTCTATTTTTGAATATGTCCCATGAGCACCTGAGAGGAATGTATATTCTGCAGCTGTGGGGTGAAGTGTTCTGAAGATGTCAATTAAGTCCATCTGATCTAGTGAGTCATTTAGGATTGCTGTTTCTTTGCTGAGTTTTTGTCTAGTGGATTTATCCAGTGATGTCAGTGGTGTATTAAAGTCCCCTACTATGATTGTGTTATTGTCGATATCTCCCCTGATATCTTCCAGAAGTTTTCTTATGTATGTGGGTGCTCCTGCATTGGGTGCATATATGTTTACCAGGGTTATATCTTCTTGTTGTATTGATCCCTTTAGTATTATGAAGGGGCCTTCCTTATCTCTGGTTATGGCCTTCACTTTGAGATGTATTTTGTCAGATATAAGTATTGCTACCCCAGCTTTCTTTTCCTTTCCATTTGCGTGAAACATATTTTTCCATCCCTTCACTTTCAGTCTGTGTGAGTCCCTTCTAATGAGGTGGGTCTCTTGTAGACAGCAGATGTATGGGTCATGTTTTTTTATCCATTCAGCCACTCGATGTCTTTTATTTGGAGCATTTAGTCCATTTACATTTAAAGTTATTATTGAAAGGTACTTGTTTGTAGCCATTTCTTTTTGTGTGTGTGTGTGTGGCTGTTTTCTTTCTGAGCTTGATATTTCTTCTTTTTTACACCAGTCCCTTTAGCATTTCTTGCATGGCTGGCTTGGTGGTGATAAACTCCCTTAGCCCTTTTTTGTCTGCGAAGCTTCTTATTTCCCCTTCAATTTTGAATGATAGCCTTGCTGGATAGAGTATTCTTGGATTCAGTCCTTTGCTTTGCATCACTTTGTAGATTTCCGTCCATTCTTTTCTGGCCTGATGTGTTTCTGTTGAGAAATCATTTGATAATCTAATGGGAGATCCCTTGTATGTTACTTTTCGTCTCTCTCTTGCAGCCTGTAAGATTCTCTCTTTATCCTGAACATTTGCCATGGTAATTATGATGTGTCTTGGTGTGGGTCTTTTCAGGTTCACCTTGTTTGGGACTCTCTGGGCTTGTGTGACTTTTTTCTTCCCCACCTCAGGGAAGTTTTCTGATATTATTTCTTCAAATAGATTTTCTAATCCATGTTCATCTTTCTGTTGTTCTGGCACCCCTATTATTCGTATGTTGTTTCGTTTCATGTTGTCCCAAAGCTCCCTTAGGCTCTCCTCCTGTCTTTTAATTTTTTTCTCCATTTGCCGTACAGTTTGAGTGTGTTTTGCTTCCTTGTCTTCTAATTCACTAATTCGGTCCTCCGCTTCTCCCAGTCTACTGTTGATACTTTCAATGGAGTTTTTTATTGAAGCTATGTCGCTCTTCATTTCTTCTTGGGACTTACTTAAGTTGTTGATTTTTTCATCTGTTTCTTCTAGCTTCTTGCATAAGTAGTTGAGTTTTTCATCTGTTTCTTCTTGCTTCTTGAACATCTGGTGCATGTACTCTAGGAACCTTATTCTGAATTCTTTTTCCGTCATGTTGCATATCTCTGTCTCACTTAGCTGCTTTTCTGGCGAGTCCTCCTTTTCTTTCCTTTGGGGGTTTCTTTGCCTACCCATGTTTGATCTCGCTGACATATGTAGATGTTGAGATGTTCAGTGGCTGCTCCCTGGGTGGCAGGGGCTCCTTGGGTTGTGGTTGCTGCTCAGACGGTTGCGGTAGCAGCTGCTTTCCAGTTGGCAGCAGCTCCTCTGGTGGGTGTTGTTCACAGCTGTGTTGGCTCTTCTGGCTGGTGGGGGGAGGCTTCACGTACAGCTGCTGTTCCACAGACAGAGGGTGTGGTGATCAGGAGGCTGTGGTGATCAGGAGGCTGCGGTGATCAGGGGGCTGCTGTTGCTTGGATCTGCTGCGTTGATTTAAAGGCACAAAATACAACAGAGCAAGGCACAATGTACCAGGCACTGAACACAAGTATATTCACAATATTAATAACCCCAAATGAAGGTGACCACCCGAATTAAGAGAATTAGGGGATAAGGGAGAAAGAAGAGAAGAAGATAAAAGAGAGAACAGAAAAGAAAAATAAGAAAAAAACAAACAAAAAAGGAGTGCAAAAATAGAATTGGGAAAAAAGAGGGGGGGAAAAAAGAGAGTGAAAAAAGAGAATGAAGTAGAAGCGGGGAAGAGACTATTTGTATGAGGAGCAAACTCCAATAGAACTGCCACTAATCTCAACAAATTCCAGCAACAGATCCCTGGAGATGAATGCAGACTACAAACCACCAATAATATCCAGAGGGGTAAGGGAAAACAGAAGCACAAAAATAACCGGGGTGGGGTGGGGGAGGGAAGGGAAAAACCAGCAGAAAAAAAAAATAAAAAGAAAAAGAAAAAGAAAAACAACCTCACAACCAGTCCTAAAAAAGAAGAAAAAACACAAAACAAAACAAAAAAATAAAAAAAAAAAGCCCAATATATTCAACAATCAAGAAAACAATAGAAAGATAAGAGAAAAAAAAATAAAAAAAAAAATGTTTGGAAAGTGAAGAAGGATAAAGAATAGGTGTATAAGGATTTAGAGCAGTAGATTGGAAATAGGATATATAATTAGGGTGGAATTAGACAGGGGGTAAAAAGAAGGAATTGGGAAAGTCTGGAGCAGGAATAGGGTAAGAGAAACAGGACACCAAAAGGGGAAAAGTAAGGAAGAGGGTTTTAGCAAAGAGGTGAAATTGAGATAGGGAAAATTAATGCTAAAGGAATGATGAAAATAGAATGGAGAACACTAATCCCAAAAGAAAATAAAGAGAAAATAAAATGGCACTTTAAAAAATGGTAAAATGGTAGCAGTAATAATACCGGTTAAAAATAAAAATGTGGTAATTGAAAGGGCAAAATCAGGTGATGGAAAAAGAAGAAAAAGAGAAAAAAAAATTGGTTTCTTAGTAAAAAGGTGAAAAAATTGAAAAAAGAAAAAATTTGCAGTAGTGATGGTCTTTCGGTTCTTCTACTCTTCAGCCTGGTTCGCCTTAGTCCTGCCAGGTATTTAGGAGAGTGTTGAATTTCCCTGCATTACACTGTTCCTCCGTGTTGTAAATCACAGTCCTGATTTTAAAGCAGGCCGTATTTGTGATCCAGTCTGCCTTAATTTGTATTCCCCTAAGAGTCAGTTTGTGGCTCAGCCTCTGGGTGGCAGTGTTTTTGGGTTGGCCTCTGAGGCTATACAGCTTCTCTATCCTTTTTTAATCCTTACCCTGCTCTGTGTTGTTGGTGGGACTGAAAATCCCTCTATAGGCCAGACCCTGGTAACTCCCAGGGACTAATCAGCTTGTTTTAATCCTTTATCTCATACAGGGTGGAATCTGGGTGTGGCTGTGCTCCTTGCCTGGGGGGGCTGGGGGGAGGAATTCCACCCTCTGGAGGAATGGCTGCCCCAGTCCTGGGCCCAGGGGTGTCTCAGCACTCAATTCGCTGCCACCTCCTCCGGCTCCCCCTCTTTCCTCAGCCTCTCCCCAGATTCCCCTCGTCTGCACCTTCACCCTCTCTTCAGCACAGGTGAGTGTCTGTATCCGAACTGTCCTATGAGCAGGGTTCAGTGAAAACAAAGAAACAGACAAACGCCGGCCGGCCGCAGAAACGCTCCTCTCTTACCGGTCTGGGAAACGCTCCTCTCTTACCAGCACTGCATGATCTGGGAAACGCTCCTCTCTTATGGGCGCTGCATGGTCTGGTCAGTTCCTCAGGATGCCCCCTTTAGTCTCAGTTCTCCGCAATCACAAAATCCAAATCTCAAATCTCCTGGCGCCAGCAAACCCGCGGAACTCCTTTCCCCGGTCAGGGTCTGTGTCTGTCCCAAGAGACGTGGCTGTCTGCCATGCGGTCTCCCTCTGACCCTCTGGGCTCAGGTCTGGCAAACTTTCCTGCCCAGATTCCTGGTTTTTAACCTTTCCAGGGGAGGTCTGCCCTTCCCGGCTGCAAACCGTCTCACCAGCTGAGTAAATTTGCCAATTCGGGGTGGGTGTTATTAGTTTCAGCTGCTTACTCCGTTTGCTCCGGGACAAGACCTGGGACGCGTCTGCCTATATCACCGCCATCTTGCTTCTCCTAAAACTACTCTTAAGAAAAAAACCACAACAGTAATCTAGATGATCTAAACTCAAGTCTCTTTCAACTGGGAGCCATATAACCATCCTGATTACTGTTAAAAAATCTGTTTAAACAGTCTGGAACTTTAAAATGCTTTTTTAAAATCTAGTAGTTATTTGCAGAGCACTATGGATACCATTATTTTATTCAATAGGCCTTGTTAATTACTTGCAATTTCTATAGACCTAAAAGATTTTTAATAAGCAAAGATATCAATTTAAAAACTATGAAAATAAAAAAAAACAAGATCTGAGATAATGGATAAAAATATATTTGCATAGATACCTTAATAAAAGAAATCCTACGTTGAAAGGCAGATCTAAAAGAAAACTCTTGTGTTGCTGTATCTTTTTATCTTTTTCCCCCCTTTATGTTTTTCTAGTCCCACCTTGCCTTCCTGCCCTCTCCTTCATGCCAGCAATCTTAAGGTGCTGACCTCGACCATCCCCTAAGTATCTGCTTGACCCCATCAGTTTTCTGATCCTCGTAGTTCCTCCACAAGCTCACCTAAAGATAGTCTATTTGTGTTTAATGGATTTCTCCTCTACTCCTATACATCTGCACTCTCTACACAACCCCCTACTATTTCCCAAGTCCTAATCTTTTCACCTAGGGCAGTGATGGAGAACCTATGACACGCGTGTCAGAGATGACACTCGAAACTCATGTTTTTGGTTGATTTTTCTTTGTTAAAGGGCATTTAAATATATAAAATAAATATCAAAAATAGAAGTCTTTGTTTTACTCTGGTTGCAAATATCAAAAAATTTCTATATGTGACACGGCACCAGAGTTAAGTTAGGGTTTTTCAAAATGCTGACACGCCGAGCTCAAAAGGTTCGCCATCACTGACCTAGGGCAAGGTTGGAAATCACCAGATGCCCCAGGTCACCTGAAGCCAGCTGGCTGGGCTGCTTTCTCACGTTAAGATTGTCATTTTCTGAGAGCGATGCTGCAGAACTCTCAAGACTTGCTGATGAAAGAGGGGCAGGGGCCACATTTGCAAAACAGTTTGGACATGTAGAATCTGAGTGGCAGTTCCTAAGACCTGACTCTGGGTTTCAGGACATGCAGTTTGAACTACTTTTAGTAGAAAGCCCTCAAAAAATGAGATATCCTACCTATTTAGGAATAGAGGATAATTTATCTGAACGATTACTTTAAAAATCCTTTTTTGAGAAATCTGCAGACCTACTGCACTGGGAAGAAGGAAACTGTCTTTGTATTTGGGAAACTAAGTTATCAACAGAACCTTGGTCCCCTGCTCTGTATTATGAAGAGCCGGGGTTTTTGTTTTTAGTTAAATTCATTAGGAGCTTCCCTGAAACAATGACCTGCCACCTTACTTTGAGAGTAATGTTTCACTGAGCCTTTGAATGGGCTACTGAATTAGTCCTACTGTTATTCCTGGTAACTTCTTTCTCTTTAGTCATTTCTTTCCACTAAAAATCATCTGGTAATATGATTAATGCTTTAATCTCCTTAAAAGATCATGCAGAGAAAATTTACAAATTACTATTGACTCCTCACTTGAATCCAACTGCATTTATTTGGGTCATTGTTTCATGTGGTAATTATTATGTATTATTGTATCACAGCTCGTTAGTGGGCCAAATGTGAGGTAACGATCAATGGTTCGATGTCAGCCTTCGAGGGCATATTGAATAAAGTGTTTTTTCCCATAAGTCTGTGCTTGCCCTGATTCTAATTAACATTTTCAGTGTTGATTAGAAGTATGGAATAGGGAGTGAGGTTATTAAATATGCAGATTACTTTATATTGAGTAGGGGCGATTATTGACTAGAACGACACTGTAAGAATTCATAAGGACGTTGACAAATAAAACAAGGTAATTAGAAGTGAGATGAAGTTTAATAGGGACAAATATGTGACATTTCACTCAGAGATGCAAAAAAACCCCAAACTATCTGTATGTGTATGTGTATGTATGAAAGGTCAAAAATTGAGGACGAAGGCAGTTTTAGAATGAGTCATCTGTCAGTTATAAACTTGGAATGTAGCATTGGTGTTTAAAAAGAACATGACCAAGTCACCTAGCAGTGTAAAATATATTCAGGTCTTTTATAAGACTACCATGACCTACTTATAAGGTCCATAAATTAAGCAAAAATTGATATAGAAGAGAAAAAATATGGCTTAGTTAATAACAATGTAATACAGTGAGCAATAGATCCCGTGAGTGAGCCCTGAAGGAATTTAGTGTTTAACTCAACAAGGAGAAGGCTAAAGGATGAAAGTGACAAAGACGTGTCTTATTACATAAAGAAATATTGTGCTAGAGGTGGTGAATAACTATCGTCCATTTTCACTGAGAACGAACTCAGAGTTAGAGTCCTGTTTATCCCATCATTACCCTTGATTCCCTTATATTTCATTAGACCTCCTTTACAAATTTTTATCTGCAGAGTTTAGGGAAACTTCACAGGAGATCAAGCTACTAAGATGAAGAATGAGGTTTTCCAAAGGACAAGGGCCATTGGCCTTGCTGTAAATGGGAAAATGGTACTTATTTTGTTGTTTTATAAGTAGAGCATACATATTCTCCTTCCTCCTCTTTATTTAAATACATCAACCCTTGAAAGAAAAAATCATAAAATTTGATTTTCTGTAATAATACTCAATATTATCAAAGGTGACTATTATTTCCTTGTTCTGGTGTTTATTTCTTCCTTAGCTACTAAAACCATGATTTCTTTTGTATTTTTTTAATCACTTCAGTTAGCAGAGTTAGATGAACAATTTTCTTCACCCTCTACCTTCTAATACTTCAGCCAGAAATCACTCATCAACCAGCCACTAGTCTGTAGTTTCCACACAGCTTAGATGAGTATTCCTTACAGGAATAGGCATTTCACTTTGTCTACTAGAATCACAGACTATAACTTCAGCTTTTCCAATATTCTGTTTTAGTCCTATTTGTTTGGTTGGTTGTTTTTGTCTTTCCTCTTAATTTATTTATTTTACATAAGAAGTGAAATGTTTTCACCGGAAGTCTGATAAAGCTATACAACTTATTTGTTACATAAAAAATTTCCAAAACTCCCTTTTAAAAAAAAATGTGTTTTTTTAAATTAACTGTGCAATAATCCTGGCCATGATTAGTCATCCACAAAATGTCTGATAATATACAGTAAAGTCCCATTTTTATGCAATACTAGCATAATGGGAACACAAGCTTTCCAAAATGACAGTATATTTCTAATAAAGGAGAGTAGCCAAAACAAATGAACCTCATTGGTCGTTGACTATTTTATCCAGATTCTGGGCTAAGATGAATAATAATTATGAGAATCAGCAACATATATCCCAGTTAGGTAGACAAGGAAGTAAAAGTTCAAACACAGTGCTGAAATGTGAACACATTCTAAGCATTAGAAGAACACTGAGGAGGCAGTGGAGTTTGACCTTGAAGGGGAAGAATTCACCAAGTAGTTAAGGAAACTTCTTATGCTGAGAAAACACCTACCAAGACATGTTGCTGCAAAAAAGCAAGGGATGATTAAATAGTCTGTTTGTCCTATAATGTGAATACGAATGAGGCAAAGGGTTGTTTCTGAGAAAGGAAAAAAAATATATTAGGCCAAAATTTTAGAGGATTTTGAATGCTAAGGAGTTTGAACTATTCTCTAAGGGCAGTGTGGTATAGAGGAAATATTTCAATACGTCAGGGACAGGATCAGATTTGCATATCAGAAAGAGCATTTTAGCTGTGGTTCAGGGAGGATGGATTAGGGGCGGGTGAGAATAGAGATGGAGAAAAGGCTTTGAAATAATTTTCTAGGTAGAAATTATGAAGGTATTGGCAATGGAAAAGTAAAGGTAGTGACAGATTTGCAACATGGTAGCATGTGCAGAACTTGATGAGAGATTAGATGGGGTGGGAGCATTAGAAAGTTCATCAGTGAGGAAGAGAGGTTCTCTGAGAATGAATCTAATTTGTGGGAAAATAAGGAGATGGCCATTCCAGAAACCATAGAGAACAAAGTAATAGTAATGATAGTAATAAAACAATAAGAATAAAGTAATAGCAATAATAATAAATTTAATAAATGCAGCTACCTGTCATTGAGCACTTACAGAGAGCTAAGTACTAAGCTAAGTGACTTACCTTTAATATCTACTTCAGACATCCAGATACCTTATTAAAAGATTATTTTTCCCTCTTTCACTTCAAGAAATTGCAGTTTGAAGACATTTAAATAATTTGTCCAGAGATTGAAACACAAATCTTTACATTTTCAAAACCCATGTTTTTAGAAAATAAGCAGTTGCCACTGGGCAGTCCCACTGGGCAGTCCCTCTCAGTGTCTGGCCTACCTTACCCGACCACCTCATTTTCCAACACTTTTGCATGCTTCTTGGGTCTCAGTAACACTAATTCTCATTCTGCCATCATATTAGCTGTTCTTTTAAGTTTTAAATTGTGGAGCACTCTTTTATGCTGTAAAACCTCCTTTGTACTGTACCTATGACAGCTCTTAGCTGCTGCAACTAATGAACAGCACTGGGCACCAGGCAGGCTTTTTATGTGGTTGTTAAAGGGCTCTGGAGCTACAACAATATCTGCCCTTTGGCAGATACTGAAATATGCATCCAGAGTAGGAAACTGGGGAGAGAGTGTGAGGGGAAAATTCTGAACCAAGTTGGAGGGAGAGAAGGTAGGAGGGAAGGAGAGAGGGAGGGAGGGAGGAAGAGGTTTATGAAAGTTATTTTAAAGTTTATATTGGTAAGATTTATTCTCTTGTTAAAGGAAACTAGGTAAAAGCATGAGTGAAAGTTCACTGAAGAGGGGATATGCATTGGATTTTTAACTAGCTGAAAATTTTAGAAATGTATTTTTATCAACTCATTAATTATAACATAAATTTCATTAACTCAAAGTCATATAAATGTCCCAAAGAGTGCTATGAAGAAAGTTATGGCCATTTAGTATCACGTATCTATACCATCTTGTGCTTGGAAAGGAAATGAGAAATTAAGTTTACTTCAATTCATGAATCACCTCTTCAACAATTTTTATAAGGGGTTATCCACAAACACACACATGAGAAATCATTACATAGGGCATTATAAGGAGAGGATTTGCTATAATAGTAATCTTCATATAAAAACAATAGGTAACCAATGGAAACTAAGGAGAAAATAAGTAAATGGGACCACATCATAAGAAAAAGCTTCTGCACAGCAAAAGAAACCATCATCAAAATAATAAGAGAGCCCACTACATGGGAGAACATATTTGCCAATAATACATCCGATAAGGGGTTAATCTCTAAATAAATATATATAGGGAACTCATACAACTTAACAAAAGGAAGACAAACAATCCAATTTAAAAAATGGACAAAGGACCTAAATAGATACTGCTCCAAAGGGGATATACAGAAGGCCAAGAGACATATGAAAAAAAAAATGTTCAAAATCACTAATCACCTGAAAGATGCAAGTAAAAATGACAATGAGATATCACCACACACCTGCCAGACTGGCTATCATCAACAAATCAATCAATGACAAATGTTGGCGAGGTTGTGGGGAAAAGCAAACCCTGGTGCACTGCTGGTGGGAATGCAGACTGGTGCAGCCACTGTGGAAAACAGAGTTTCCTCAAAAAAATGAAAAATGGAACTTCCATTTGACCCAGTCATCTCACTTCTAGGAATGCATCCTAAGAAACCTGAAACACTCATCAGAAAGAATATATTCACCCCTATTTACATAACAGCACAATTTACAATAGCTAAGACTTGGAAGCAGCCTAGTGCTCATCAGCAGATGAAAGGATGAAAAAACTATGGCACATTTACACAGTGGAATACTGCACAGCAATAAAAAAGAAAGAACTCATGCCAGCATGCAACTAATGAACAGCACTGGGCACCAGGCAAGATGGGATGGACCTGGAGAGCATTATGCTGAGTAAAATAAGCCAGTCAGAGAAAGACCAGTATCACATGATCTCACTCATATGTGGAATCTAATGAACCAAATACACTGATGATCAAAAATAGACCCAGAGTCATGAAAGCATGAACAGACTGTTGAACTTCAGAGGGAGGGCTGGAGAGGGTGGGAGGAAGAAATCAACCAGTGAATTGTATGCATATATGCATAAACTGTGAACACAGACAATGGGGTGGTGAGGGCCTGAGGGGGAGGGGAGGACCTATGTAATACTTTCAACAATAAAGGTTTTAAAAACACACACACACACACACACACACACACACAGGTAGGTAATTTCATCAAATACTGATGCGACAGGTCTTCTCATGATCACTCCCTGAGGAGGATACTGTTATTCTCTCCATTTATTGATGAGGAAAGGAAGGTTAACAGGGATACTTAAGATCACACAGCTCACAAATAATAGACCTTCTTAACTTTAAAATGTATTCAATGTCACTAAATTCCACACATGAGTGAAATCATATAGTATTTGTCTTTCTCTACAAACTGAACTAACAAGTTCAGTTTAAAAATGAAATGAAGAGAAAGAAAAAGAAAAAAAAATTGTAAATGCACCAGTGTCAAACCTGTAGATATCAGGTATATCTAATATCAGACTGTCATAATTTTCAATGCTTAACAGGTTTTAAGTAGAAAGAGTTTATTATGGAAAGAGTTTGTAACCAGCTTAGATCCACTCAAATTCCTAAAATTTACTTTCACAGAAGTGCCCTGACTTACACAGTGTCTCATTATATGTAGTGTTCACACAAATGTCACCTACCTATCAACTCTCAGTATTGCTTAGTACACAGGCTGCTAGTCATATAGGACACCACTAAGAGTAATAAAAGAAGAATTTCAGTAAAATGAGAAAATGAAACTGATTAGAGTGGCAAAGCATTTGCTTTCTTTTATCCTTCACCATGTATAGCCAGAAACACCCATTTTTTGCTCTATGTGCATGACTGGGAATGTAGGTTTCGGAGAGGGGTGTTCAGATTCAATAGATGCAAAGAATAATATAGTTCACTGAGTTTTATGTGACTGTATTTTGGATTTGTGTGGTTAGGTGGAGAAATGGAATTGTCTAGTGTGAGTATTTCCACAGTTAACTCTTTTCTAGAATGCTCTAGATTCCCCCATTTCTTCTATGGCTGGGTAAACATTGCCAGTTGTTTAAAAGGAAATGTCAGAATTTACTATGATAAATTAATTTATATGTTAGGTTCTTATTAATCATCTTAGAATTGTTTTGCATTTTAAAACAATGCCTTGGCATGTCTAAATGATATATACTCAGATGTTGACCTTCAGATATAATTTCTGAGGATCACAACCCCTAGAATAACCCACTAGATTTCTTTCAGGGTCATAAGGCCGTAACATTTCTGCTGATCTTGTTCTAAAATCTTATTAGCATGAAAATGCAAAATGACCACTTAAAATAGGCACTCTCGCGTTGGGCTCCTAAAACAGTCTTTTCTTTCTGTAATAAGCTATTTGAGCTCACTTCATTTTGCTTCATTTTATATTTGTCACCTTTGTTGCTATCTTGGTGAACTATAATGAAATGACACTGAATCAGACAACCTATAATTTTTATTGCAAGTATATCTCAAGGCAAATTTGCAAGCTGACTTGATATCAGAAATGAAGCTAGAGGGAACATGCCTTTGTTCTAAGTTACAAAATGCCCTGCTATTCCAAATTGGAAAATAAACTTCCTTCTTTGGAATCAAGCTCTTTGCATAGGCAACATATTAAGATATTCCTTTAAAAATTTATTGTGTACAAAGCAGTTTTACCAACTAAACTCTTTGTATTATAAGAGTATTATACACTGAAGTTGTAAAACTAGTATTTAAGGTGATGCTATGTTATTAAGAAACACTGATTGTATTAAAAATCCCAACATTTGATTTCAAGTTTTTTCATGGAAAGCTAATAGGAGTGTTAATTTATTGAACAACTAGTGCCCCAGTGCACTGATTCGTGCACATTGAAAGGTAATTAATTAGAAGGTGGCCAGAGGGGTGGGACTGGGCAAGATGGGCTGGACACACCCTGGAGCCAAACTCCCACTGTCCCTCCCGACAGGCCGGCCACACCTGGGGTGGCACCATGGCTCAAAGGGCATCTGGAGAGTGAGCAGGGTCCCTCCAGCACGTGGGGTCCCTCAGCCTAGCCTGTGGGGATCTGGCCAAAACCACCTCTCTGACATCCCCTGAGGGGTTCTGGATTGCAAGAGGGTGGTTCTCAGGTGATGCACCCTGGAATCGGGCTCCTTCCTCTCTAGTTCCAGGTGTGTCACCTGAGAAGCACTGCTGCCAAGTCACCACAGCTCGGCAGCTCCTGCGCTGAGCAACTTCCCCCCTGGTGGTCAGTGTGCATCATACCTACCAGCCGGTCAGATGGTTGGATGGTCACTTAGCCTTTTCTATATATAGATTATGACTACTTGGGCAAACCAGTTATATATTTAAACACCAGCATAAAAAATTTTCACCCCTAGACTAAGATCTCAGCATGATCAAATTGAAGCCTGAGAGTTATAATCAAGAGTGATTGCTGAAACCACTAAGCAGCTAGTGGCCAGTCATAGAGTGTGTGTGTGTGTGTGTGTGTGTGTGTGTGTGTGTTTAATTTTATTTATTGATTTTAGAGAGAGAAAGGATGGGGAGAGAGAGAGTTGTACACTAGCTACATGTAGCTCACTTATATTTCTGCTTTTGCCTTCAATTGTTCATTTATACTGTTATTTTATTTTTTATAAATTGGATAATAATATCAATAGTTATAGATTATTTTAGAAAATTAGTCCCTTCAAAAGCAGTTTTTACATGCACTGTTTTATGCAGCAACAGTGTGGAACCAAAAGGAATTATCATAGTAGTTTCATAGAGTAAAGGATATACAGCAACAACATAAAAAAACACACCACACAGTAAAATGCAAATTAAATTTTGCTAGATGTCCCTATTAGAAATTGGTATAAATACTCTAACAAACACAGCACATAATTGATTGCTTGCAATACAATTTTGCACATGATGGAAACTGGTGACCTGCAAGAGTATTCCCAATACCCTTGCCCAATGCTGGTTGTTGTTGGTTGCAAAGACCCCTAGGAAATCATTAGCAAACTCCATCTAGAAACAGACCCAAAGGTCAGAGGTATACATAACAAGAGATTCATGGCTCATGGTTGGAGAGCTGCGGGTATTTTTCCTTGTTCAAAATGTGGTATAGTGCTCCCATTGTCAGAAGTTAGTGAGCCTGAAACATGCCAGTATCTAATTTTGAGCAGTGTGCCAAAGACACATGTTCTTTCTTAAATGGCAGTCATTAGAGTTGGGCACCTAGGGCACCTATACACATTCAGTGAATTCCAGAAGCATGGTAATTGGTTCTCTAAGAAAGTATAGAGTGTGAAACTCAAATGTGAGGAAATTGATCATCAATTTAGAGATAACTCCGGAAAGTAGATACCATCTGATTTGAAAATCCTGGAGCATTGTGCATGTTCTGTAAAAAGGAAAGCTAAGAACATACTTAGCTTTTCAGAAGCATGGACTTTGTTCTATTTGAATATAAATAGAAGCCTCTGTTTGTATGTGTCTCTCTTTCTCTCTATCACACACACACTTAAAACCAATAATATAGCAAAATAAATATAGAAATAAGAATCAGAATCTTGAAGTAGAAATGCTATGGCCTTTGGCACCAGTCAAGTCTACATTTGAATCCTATCTCTATCTTTCACTGAAATATGCCACTTTGAGCAAGTCCTTTATTCTCACAACTTAAGTTTCCTCATCTGTAAAATGGGTAAAATAGTTCTGAACATAAGGCATTGGTGTGAGTATAATGTATGTCAATTGTTTGGGGATGTATACAGTAGCCATTTAGTAAGTAATGACTATCAAAGAAACTAATTTTTAAGTATACATTTGACCTTAAAACATGTTGTTTGTGCACAATGTAATCTATATATATAAAAAGCTAATATGCTAAGTGTCGGACCATCCCTCAGTCACTATGATGTGCACTGACCACCAGGGGGCAGATGCTCAACACAGGAGCTGCCTTGATACGCACTGGCCATTTACAGAGAAATGGCACCACAGACCTGGCACCCACAAAGCAACACTCAGCTTCTCCCAAGTGGGACACAGACCCTGCCACCACCCCAGAGCAACAGCCCACCAAATCGCAGCTTACACTGCCAAGACCTCATGGTGCAAAATTCGGCCCACAGTCCAGCCCAACCAAGCCTGGAAACGGTAACTGTGGGCACCCGGTAATGATGTCATGTAGCAATACCCAGCTTCCTCTTCCTAGCAACTAGCCTCCTTAGGATTTCTCAGCCCAGGAACACGACTTGCTTTATAGCCAGGTGGAAACATTTTACACTTTAAGCAAACATCTGTGAAGTGTTTTCCCATGCCTCATCTCATTTTATCCTCACAGAAGTCCTGGACTAAGTAGATAGGAGACTCAGTGAAATCCTTTTTTTTTTTTTTTTTCATTAGCCAGAAAACAGAGATTTAGAAAGCTTAGAAACTTGACCCTACTGAAAAGAAGTAAAAAATGGTGGACCTTGAAAATGATTTCAGGTGTACTCACTGCTCAGAATATAGTCAAACACTGCTACAGTTAAATATTTTACCCTTTGTTCTCCCTGCATGATCTACAATAATAATCTGCTTCATGTTGATATTTACTGCTGTGTTGCTGACAATTACCTGAAAGAGAAGTTGGGTTGCTTCACTGGGCTGGAAAAAGTTTATCTAAATCAGAAAGCAGGTCTAATTAAGCAAGTTTACCTATATATATAAAGTTCTCGCTGGCGCCAATTGCACATGTGTGTTTTGATCTGTTATTGTCAATCATGAATTTGGTTGACACTTCTATTATAAGAGAAAGGGCAAATGGCAATATTAAAATACTTCTTCTAATTACTTTCCTTTCAACGTGCACAAATTCATGCACCGAGCCACTAGTTATTTTATAAAAATTATTTAACCCTTGTCACCTAAAAGAACATAGGCTTAAGGCTTTAAAATATATTGATTTAAAAAAAAAACACTCAATGATTATATGCAATCTATATGCAATGATTATCTAGCAATCTAATTTCATATTTCTTTGCTTTGATAGGATTGCTAGATTTTATTATTTTGTTGTGCAGGTTCACACAAAAAAAAAACAACATTGCTTTACCACTAGAAATCTTCAACTTTCTTTCAGAAGTAATTTTGTCTTTTCATGATTTGTATAGTGCCTTACATTCTAACAGCAATTCTCCTTATATATTTTATTTTAATATTAAGAAACAACAAACTAAGAAGAGCAATTTAGCATCTGTATTCACATATATTGCTCTTTGCTTCCTTTAACTTTATTTCCACTTGAAAATATTCAGTACTCTTTCTTGTGTCTCTCTTCTCCCCTAATAATTAAGGTCTCTCCAGGACCTTTCCAAGCAGACAGACATTCCTTACGGCACGGTCCTGGACTCTGCAGTGTATGAGCACGTGCGTATGAAGGGAATGAATCCTTTTGAGAGGGACAGCATGTATTCCCAAATGTGGCGGATGATCAACCGAAGCAATGGATCAGAGAATAATGTTCTGGAGTCCCAAGCAGGCATTCAAAAGGTACTGGCTATAGTTCTTCATTCATAGTCTACCCTTTTGTCTCTCATATTAGAATTGGTAAGTTAGGATTGACTTCTTTTTTTAAGTTATTTTAACTTTGACATGAGTTTTCAGTTGCATTATAGCTTCTGTTGATTTAAAGAAGAGTTTGAAGTGACAGTGTACCAGTAGAGGGAATTCAAAACCTCTGTAGTATGTGTGTCTAAAGCAGCGATTTTCAACCAGTATGCTGCAAGATTTTTTTAAAACATGCAGTACCTGACTATTTAGTCAGGGACACTGACCTTATTTCCCTTAGATTGTTAAAAAAAAATAAAATAAATTAAAAAAAAATGGACAATAGCCAACACAACAATAGGTAACCAGGGTGAATGAATTAGAACCATACCTTATTTTTTGTTAGATGGGGGAAAATGTATTTTTTGGTGTGCCACAGAATTTTAGTAATTAGCTTCTGTGTGCCATGAGATGAAAAATGTTGAAAATCCCTGATCAATCGGATCTGTTTCCAGTGAATTCCAAAGCTAGAAAACAGGAGCTGGTATTTTGCTCAGAACAGGCTCAGAGACTTATACACATGGAGACTGAAGATGTTTTTACAAATCCTATTCCAAATATCATTCAGGTTATTCAATCCTTTCAAACACCTAAGAGTATTTTCTTTTCTGCACTTGTTTTTAGATGAAAACCTTATCTTTACTTATGATTATGTGAAGCTATCTGTGAGTAAAAGTTAATCTTGTCAACAAAATTCCTACCAATGACTGTTTCTTTTTCCAACAGTTAAACTATTTAGATCTTGTTTTTATATAGCTATCACTTAAGAAGTTATTTTACAAAAAAAAGGGGGGTTGCTTAGGAAGCAGTCTTTGTTGTTGAAAGCAGGAAGCTGATTTTTATTCTGGCCTGTGGTTTATAAACATGTACACAAAAGTAACACTTTCTTTCTCAGGCCTCATCAATCTCCTTGAGAGAACTGCATGGTTTTTGCTTAAGATTGTTCCAGTGGCTAGCCTAGTAGAAATCACAATGGTTGATAGTTAATAAAAATTATTGGATGAACAAATGAATGAATGAGCGAGTGAATGCATGAATGGATGTCACTAACAGCAGCAATGGTGATATACACTTTTTCTCTGTAACCTTCCACACAGAATAATTTGGATCCCATGTCTGAGTTCCTTGTCCAAAAGCAAACTCAATAATACTATGTTGGAGAATGTTTTGATGACTATAAATGTTATTCTGCCACAGATTTTAGCGTTATTCTGTGCCTTTTCAAATGATGTTATTTGTCTGCTACTGCTATTGCTGTGGTCCCCTAGAGTTAGCCTAGTAATTTTTGCAGTCACTATATTGACATCATTATTTAAAAAACTGATGATGCTGACATAAACCTTTTTCCAAACATTGCTTTTAAGGAAGTGAATGTCCTTGAAATATTAGCAATGGCCTCCAACTGTTTCACTCTTATTATATTAGTCCCCATTTCCCAGGGCCCGGGTATGGATCCCAAAGTGTTTCTAGTTTGGGAGAATGGATCTATATGTTGTCTGAAGGAGAAGGGAGAGTAGGCATTTCATGGTTTACTAGTTACTCATAGGATATGAATGAATTCAAGCCCACAATAAATATACTAAATAGATTTTTTTCAAATTGTCTACTATTAAAAATAAATTTGTTTTCTTGAGAATGAATATAAATTTTGCAACTACAAAACATTATTATTTAATAGTCTTACGGTTAACTTAAAATTGTAACATAATAAAAAAGATAATGCAATAAAAGAAGTAGAGAACGATTTCTGTTCCCTGATAGTCTGCTAATAAAGAGGACTTATGAGTTTAAAAAATGGCAAATCAAATCTCACATTATTTATTAGTATTTATTGCACCACATTTATTCAGTTTTCTAATTTATAGAGAGGTATTAAAGAATGTCCTTTGGAATTCATAATGGAAAACATCAAAGTGAAATTTGCTTTAATATATATTTCTTTCAACCAAAATCACAGACAAGTGATAATTGACTAGACAGAGAAGCGGTAGTAATAATAAAATGCATTTTGGTGTAGTTTGCAAGGTCTTGCCCAGCTTCTATTAAAATAAAACCAACCAACCAACAATAACTTTTTCACTGCTAAAGCTCACTGGGAGCTCATGAAATTAAGAACACATAAAACGAGGTTGTGGATTCTTCCTCAAGCAACTAGCATTGCACATCTCACACAGCAGTGTCCTGTCCTCTGTCATTGACTTCTAATTTGTGCAGGCTGAAGGGACCTCAGAGGTCAATATTCCACAGAAGACCAAACTTCTACAGTATCTTGGCCAGGAATTTATATACAGTATACAGTAACTGTCTTCCAGGAAAGCCTGCCTCATTGTGAAAAGCAATCCTCACAATCTGATTATAACTTTATATATCCAATTAATGTCTCAGGTTCTGTTTGTTCTTAATTGTGTTACTAGTCTCATTAAGTTTCTCTTATTTGAAGGTAGATCCAGATTCTTTCCAACATCTTTATTCCGCTCTTACTGAAAAAACCTATATAAGTGAGGATTAAGTAAATGAGTTCTGATCTGTTATTATTGGGAGACATGCACCTAAATCAAACTAGCCTAATTAAACTAAAACAAACTTGCTTTTGCTTTCTTCTTCCCAGGATGTTTTGCATAAGTAGAAAAAGTGGGGTTTGAAAAGTATTACTGAATTTTTAATGCATGTATTAAACAATTATTTATTGAGCACCCACTATGAGTCAGCCACTATTTTAGTCACTGGCGTGAATATAAATGAAAACAAAATGCCTTCATGGAGTTTAGTGAAGAAAACATACAATAAATAAGATAAATAAAATATGTTACATTTCAGTACTGATAAGTGTTAAGGAGAAAAATAGAGTAGGAGAAGGAGACAGGGACATGGAGAAGATGATCTGTTTTATTAAATCAGATGACAAGGGAAGTCTTCACTAAAAAAGTGACCCTGGAATAAAGACTTGAAGCAGGTGGGGAAGAGAGGGAGTGAGGGAGAGGGAGAGAAAGAGAGAGATCTTGGTGAAGTTGAAGTATTTCCAGACAGAGAGGTCAGCCAATGAAAAGGTCCTAGGTGGGGGCATGTCTGGATAGTCTAACTATGAGAGAGGCCAGTGTAGCTTCAGGAATAAGGGATAATATCAGAAGAGTAACAAAGTCAGAGAGGTAGAGGCCCAGGTGGTAGGGAGAAGGCAAATCATATAGAATTCTATTACAGCATAGTCCCGGGAGCTACCTGCATCAACATCACTTGTTGGAATGCGAACTCATAGGTCTCATCTCAGTTCTTCTGAATGTGAATTTCGTTCTAACAAGATTCGTAAGCATGCTAAACTAAAGTCTGAGAACATATACTGTGCAGAACATATTAAGCGGGCTTTTACTCTGTGTAATACATGAAACGTAGGAGGTTTTGAACAGAATAACATGATCTAATTAATATTTCGGTAAATTGTATTGAGAAAAACAGAAGGTGTCGATGTAGAAACTGGAAATCAGTTAGGAGGCCAATATAATGACTCAGCAATTCTGAAATTACACCATTGAAAATCAGTCTCTGTTAAAACCCAAATACATCTTAGAATATTATAACTTTAAACTATTAGCATTAGCACATTGATGGAGATTTGATCTATCAGATTATTTTAGGAGGAAGTGGGACATGAGGCAGGTAATTTCTGAGAATAGATAGAAAAATTCTAAGTCACAGGTAAGGATCTGACTAGGAATGATGTATCTGTGTATAGCACTGAAATAGAGAAGTCTCTGGTTATTAAGAAGGCACTATTTATTTCCTGATAAACTATTATAATTCAGATGATGAGGAACAAATTATTCCAGAACTTCAGCAATAAAGACTACGAGGGAAGAAAAGAAAAGCTGAATTGGTAGGATTATAACTTCTGCTCTAGCTAGAGAACCCCAATGTTAAGTAAATAATTCTTCAGACTATGTAGTTAAATGTGGGGAGGGGGAGGACTCTGAAGGATACTATGGCAACAGGAAAATAGGTGGTGGTGGCAGCAGCAGTATTCAACCAGAAAGATCAATTTTCAACATCGCTCATCTACTTAAGTCCCAGAACAGTATGTGGAAAAGGGAGCTGGCAAAGTTCAGATGTGCATCAAGGCTCCACCCAAGCCACTGGGCTTCAGGGCCAGCTCTAATCCTAGCTGGAAGACTGGAGGATTGAAATGAAAGCCAAGACTGGAAGCAGGGAGACCAGCGAGGAGGCCACTGCTATAATCCATGTGAGACACAATAGTGGGTGGACCAGAGCGGTTATATGGTGCAATTGGTGAGAAGTAATTGAATTTGAACCTCTTTTGAAGGTAGCTCTAACAAAATATTCTAATATTTTGCATATGGGGTATGAAAAAGAAAAGTTAAAGATGAATCTAGTGTCTTTGGCTTAAGTAGTTGGAAGAATGAAGCTGTCATTTTTTTAAGTTGTCATTTCTTTCATAAGAGACTAGAATAAGTAAACATACGGAGAGAAATGCTTAGTATTGGAAGCTCTAGAATGCAGACCCTCACTGAGGGAAGAAACTCCACAAACTAACCCACCATGGTCATAAAAATGCACATTTACATGAGATAGAGTTTATAATCAAATCATGCATAAATCTGGAAAATAGATCAATAAAAAATCAATTGCTTTTAAATAGTTATTAAAAATTCTTTTCAAAAAATAATTATGAAAAGCAAAGCCCCGTAAAGTCTAGTATGAGCACTAAAAGTTATTAACATCCAAAATATAAGTTTTTTAAAGCAAGTTATAGTAAGTTGCCTATTTATTTATTTATTTATTTATTTATTTATTTATTTTGAAAGATTGAAAAAACTATAGGAAAAGCAGATTTGAGAAGCCAAATGAAAATTTGCCTTTGGCATGATAGTAATATAAAATGCTTACTATTTATCCAGGCAGAGATGCCAAGAAAGCTGATGCATATATGATTTGAGTATTCAGGAAAGAGTTCTAGATGGAGATAAACATTCAGTAATTATTAGCATAGACTTTGTATTTAAAGTCATAAGACTCAATGATATCACCAAGGATGAGTGTGTATCTAGGGAAGAAATATAGCTAAAGACCCCTGGGACAATGAAACCTGAGCTGTATAAGAGGAAAGTGATGACCTAAGGAGATTGAGAGTGGCATGAACAATGAACTGTAGGTCTGGATGGAACTAAAGAATTGGAGTCATGAACCAGAAGGGCAGAACTGGATTGCAAATAATATGAAGTTGGTTCTGTAATGACACATTTGAAATTGAGATGGTATAGAGAGTGTTGGTATTGGGAATATGACATGGGAGTGGGTGGCTGAGGTAGGAGAAAAGACACAGTCTTTGGAAAAGAGAAAGCCAAGAGACTGAGAAACCCAGTACTGGAATGGAATGTCTATGTGAATAATCAAATCACCAAAAATAACCATAGAACTAGTATTTGAGACAGTGACAGAGGGCCAAATGATAAAATCTTCAAGCGATGTTGGAGGAGTGACAGAGTCAGCAGATGACGGCAGTAAGAATGAGTAGCAGGTTATAAATATAGTCTGATAGCCTGGCCTTCAAAGCTAGAAGACTTTATAGAGACAAGGGTCTAGAAGTAGTTCAAGGGTAAATGAGGACAACTACTCTTTATCCAGCCCCTGTGGTAAGAAAGTTGTAGAAGAGAAAAAAATAGCCAGCACTTAAGACAAGTAATTGGCATCCATAGAAGAGAAGCATATTATATGCAGAGTGACCATAAGCCTTGTTGGGAAGTCTCAATTTCCAGGTGCCCCACCATTATTAATAGAATCCCTGTGATATTGTGATTTATAAAAAATATTTATTTGGTCTTCCTCCTGTTTCTGGTACAGAGCTCCTAAAATCCTTGGAATTTTCTAAATGAGGAGAGTTATGAAGGTGTCTTTTATTATGTGAATGAGGTACTTTTGGACTGAATCTAAGAATAAAGCTGCTTGGCAGGGAAACCAACCATGTGATTGGAGGATTGGAACTTTTAGACTTACCCCCCAGCTCCTGGGAGGGGAAAGGCATGGAGAGTTCCATCATGGATGGCCAATGATTTAATCATTCATGCCTGTGTAATGGAGCCTCCATAAAACCCCAACCTGACAGCTTCCAAGTTGATATACACATGCAGGGGTGAGGAGAGCAGCACACTCTAAGAGAGCATGGAAGCTCCATGCCTTTCCCCATACTTTTACCTATACATCTCTTCCATTTTTCTGTTTCTGAGTCATATCCTTTTATAAGAATTTAGCAAGTAAACTGTTTCTCTGAGGTCTGTGAACCACTCTAGCAAATTAATTGAACCCAAGGAGAAGGTCATTGGAATCTCCAATCTATAGCCAGTCAGTAAGCAGCACAGGTAACAACCTGAACTTGCATTTATCTTCTGAACCCTTAACCTGTGAAATCTGACACTATCTCCTATAGATAATGTCAGAATTGAAGTGTAGGATACCTGGCTGGTGTCTGAGAATTATTGGTGTGGGACTGCCCCCAGTACCACATGTTAGAATTGGTCCTAGAATCTCTAATTCCCTTTCACTTTCAAAATCATTCTCATCACAGCAATAAATTTTAAGATCTCCCTAGATAATAGGGTTCATGGTGATGATAGTTCCACAGAGCAGAGTGGAAGAGTGTAGATAGTTGGAGAAGAATGGGAAACTTGTTCAAAACCAGGAGATCTGTAGTTCCAAATCAGTAAGAAATGAGGACTGACCTAGAAGTTTTGGATTTTTTATGATGACAGGCATTCAGGGATCTAGAGCCAATATGGGCTTTAGACTGTGGGCACACTGTGTTGGGAAGGTGGTGAGTGTAGGGTGACAGGGGGTGAACATCTCACAGGGGCATACTGACAGTGGCAGGTGAAGGCCTGGCTGAGAGCTGTCTTCCCAGCAGCTGAGAGATTGGAGGGCATTGCTTCTCACAGCTAAGGATGAGGTAAGGGAGAACCAAGTTACATTTTTAAAAAAAAAGATTGAGTAGAAAACAAATTTCGAGTATTACCAAGTTTTACGTATAGTTGTTCCTGGTCTTCTGTGCCCCAGACCCATAAACCACACTGGCCATATACTTTTCTGGTTGTTCCTTTCCTCTTCCTCCTAGAGCTCTCTAGCGTCATTTTACATTGAGTGAAAATGCCAAAGTGGATGAAAATTCACGAACTAGCAACAGAGAGAGGGTAAGAGCTCACTTGAGCTTCAGTGAGTGACTTGGTAATATGCTGATAGGTACAAAATCTTAAAATCAGCGTTAGGCCTTTATTACAGAAATGAATAATCAGACTGAACACAACTTGGGGGGGAAAACAAGACAAAATACTCCACAGCTTTGGGTCTATGAAAATGCCAAGAGGCCTGGGCTGTCATACCCCTGGGCTTAGAGGCAGCAATGCTTTATCTATTCTTTTTCCAAATAACTTCAAAAATATATGATTCACTTTAGCACTTTACCTGCATTTGGGAGCTCAGATACCACTGGCACATTTTTGGATCTTTAGGAAACAGAGCTTTTAGGTCTGTGAGTTATCAAACAGTGAATACCGCTATTCTTTCTGTACCAGTGGGGAAAAAAACAAAACACATAGACATCATTTCCAGCAGCCCTGCCAATGCATTTTTAATGCCTGGGGTTAAGTGTTTTTAAAAATAATTTCTAATAACTTATTTTTCCCAGTAACCTTCATAGATGTCTTAAAATTAGTCTTTATTAGATATTTCCCAAAGAGGAAAGGAGAACCCTAAAACCATACATTGCTTACGCAGTCATGAGCATTTTAAGTTGAGTTAGAATATGTCAGGTCTTATAGAACACAAAGCAAACTATAAACAGGATTTTTTTAGATGCCCAGGGGGTATATACATATATCTTTATAAACATAATGTGACACTACTTTATAATTTTCACTTTAATTTATAGAACATATATATGTATACATTTACATATTGCCTACTATTATAAAGATACCCACTATTGGCAGAGCATGTATTTTTAAATTGCTTTTTTTATATAGTGATTTAATCCATGATGAAAGCCAGACTTGCTCCAATTCTTCCTTTAATTAGTTACACTCAATTCCAATTCATCTATTCAGTCACTCATCCTTTAATCAACAAACTTTTTTTTTAATTCAAAGGCTGCTGAGTACCAGAAACTATGTTAGGCACAGAGGATGCTGAGACGGATTAGTCTAACTGGAAAGTAAAATGCAGAATAAAACTACCCAGAGAAAGATGTACAAGGTTAAAAGGTTATATGAGAAACCAGAAAGTCGACCAAGCATAACCTCAGGAATGAGGCTATTCAGATCACAAAGGCTTTCTAGAAGAAATAAGGATTTAATTAAATAAAAGAGAGATAGGAATAAGTAGGACAGGGAAGAGACAGCCTGGGAAAAAAAAGGAAAAAAGCACAAAAGTGAGCAGAACAGTACCATGCAGGAAACAAAAAGCAATTACAGTTTGATATTAGGTGGTTGTATGAGAGTTTTCTAGAGAAATAAGAACAATAGGAGATGTGTGTGTGTATTACATATATATTATAAATTATATGTCCTATATATAATGCAGTTTTATATATAATGATAAATATCTATAACCTATATATATGTAATACACACACACACACACACACACACACACACACAAAATGAGATTTATTATAAGGAATTGGCTCAAAAGCTTATGGAGGCTGAGAAGTCCCACAATCTGCAGTCTATAACCTGGAGACTTGGGAAAGCCAATGGTGTAAATTCTAGTCCGAGCCTGAAGGCCTGAGAACAGGAACACTGATGGTGTAAATTTCAGTTCAAGGGCAGGAGCAGACCAATGACCCAGCTCAATCAGTCAGGCAGAGAGAATTCAGCCTGCCTCCCCTTTGTTCTATTCCAACCCTCTGAGGCTTAGATAATGCCCACCCACATTGGGGAGGGCCATCTGCTTCACTCAATCCACCAATTCAAATCCTAATCTCTTTCAGAGATACACTAATAAACATACCTAGAAAAGGTGTTTAACCAAATATCTGGGCATCCCATGGCTCAGTCAAGTTGACACATAAAATTATAACCATCACAGTGCTATAATAAAGTAATGGGAGTGGGAGGTACAGTTTGTGCCTGTGGATCAAAACTCCTACTGGGCCATGAATCATCTAGTTAGGTCTTACTCTCAAATTTACTTTCCAAGGTTGAAAGTGCATATACATATTTAAAATTTTCTGTTAGAGCAGAAAAGTAAAAAATGTAATTCCACTATAATTTTAAAATTGGCTCACTCTACCCATTCAGTTTACCTTTAAAAGCAACCTCTGTGGTGTAGCTTCATGACTTTTTCCTATATTGAATAGGCATGCATGTCCATACAGTGTTTTTGTTTGGTTTCCATTTTGACTTTTTTTAATGAAATGTGTTTTTTTGCCTTTCTCTTTTCAATTTCTGTTATAAAAGCTTTGAGGTTTGCATACATGTTTATACATCATTTTGATACCTCCAAAATATTGCATGAATTACTATAATTTATCAAATTATTGCTGTTGATGAACACTTTGAATGTTTTATATATTTTCTTCTAAAAGCAGCTATGATAAACATATACATATATGTTATAATTATAGTCCTAAAAGTAGGATTGTCAGTTAAGGAGCATGTAAATTTTCAAATGTAATAGCCACTCACAGAATAGTCTCTAAAAATAGTGTACCTATTTCTACTTCTATCAATACAATAAGAGAGTTTTGTTTTCCCACTTTCTTTCCAGAAATTGCCAGAATTTAATGGTTTTACTCTTTTTTCGTTTGTTCCAAAATGAGAAATGAAAAGTATTTTATTTTTACTTTTCTGATTGTTAATAACGTTGAACATTTTTTTTTCAAATGCTTATTGGTTTTTGCATGTCATTTCTATTTTGCTAAATTATTCCTTTTGCTCCTTTTTCTATTAGCTTGTCATTACCACTCTTAATACCTCTTTTTTTAAAAATATCGATCATAATACTTTGTATTTTGTGTAACTCTACCTCTAACCCATCAGGCTTTTCTATTCCAATCCACGCACACATCTACATGTACACTGTCAGTTAAGTCGATGCACTGGCAAGCAAACACAATTTTATCAGGTCTTAATATAAATCTTGGTGAGGCCCAAGGGTACGCTTTATAAGACAACATTTCTCTTGCCAGCCTGTGATTTCAAGGAGCAGCATTTACTTTGCGAAAACTGGGAGAAGTTAAATGGTTTTGTAAATATGCCTGTAAGCTGTCCACTGTTTGCTGTCTTCCTTTTTATCCCTAGGACTATTAATGTAAATAAGAATTTTATAAAACTTAGTTCCCTAGTGAAAGATATATACTGAAAAGGCTCAGAGTTTTTGAAACATTCTTTTATGGACATTCTTAGTTAAGATATTGGACTTCATGCCTATGTATTTGTTCCCATTACATTAAGCTATGCACCTTAATAACAAACACGTTGAATTTTTAGTTTCTGATGAAACTCTCCTTCCCTCGGGAAGAGAATTAGGAGCCTGTGTAAGTTCCATTGGCATTCCTGTGAGTCCTGCCCCTGGTTGTCCTTTTATATTTCTCCAAAGGCCTTCCCTCTCCTCTTACTCTGATTTATATAGTCAGTGCTTTATTGTGATGTTCTCAACTTCTGAATCCAATTCCCCTTTAATTATTGTGAATAATGCTGCTACAAATATGTTTGAGTCTCTTCTTTCAATTCTGTGAGGTATATATCCAGAAGTGGAATTGCTGGATCATATGGCAGTTTTAGTTTCAATTTTTTGAGGAACTGTATACTGTTTTCTATAGTGGTTGCCCCATTTCACATACCCACCAACTTTCCGCATCCTCACCATCACTTCTTCGGTTTGATTTGTATAGTAGCCATTCTGATGGAACATATACATTTAAATTCTATTTTAATACTAATTTCAAGGGGCACTATGTGGCTAACAAACTTGAATCACTATAATTTCCCATCATTTACTCCAGTAGAAATTAGATTGTGTTGGGTAGTCAATCCACACCTCCAAAATGGCTCACCCAATAGTGATTCTCAAAGATAGAAGAGACCAATAAACTAACAACTTATATCCAGCAACAGAGGCAAATCAGAATGGGGAGAGAGGGCTGTATAATTTAACAAAACAAAAAGAAAACCCATGCCATTCTGACCCACACAATTGAAAAGTATTGGTTCTCCTAAACTCTCTGGGAATACTTGTTTCTGACCATTAGCAGATTCATCACAGTCATAGAGCTGAAAAGAAATGTGAAGATCTCCCAGTTTAATCATTTTATTTTATTGATGAGCAAATTATACCTAAAAAGATTAGGTCATTTATTTAAGGCCACACTGCAAATTAGTGTCAAGATTTATGACTACAACCTACATGTCTTTAACTCCTGGTCATTTGCTTTCTCTACCACAACTGTAGAATGTAAGTCTCTAGTGTCTTCCCAAAGCTACTTAAAATTCACATCACAATTTGACTCATCCTCAAACTGTAGAAGGTACTAAGAATTACTACAAAGGCTGCACAAGATGCTTATTTCCAAACTCTGACCCCAGATATTAAGATTCACTGAGTCTGGGATGATATCACAAGAATTAAATTTTTAATAAGCAATTCAGGTGTTCCTGATGAAGATTGTTCACAGATTATCTTCCGAGATTACCTCTTCTGCATGTTATTTGAAAACCCTTGTTCTAGATCAATTATCTCCCAAGTGTGGGCTCGGGACCAGCATTGAAACACTTGGGAACTTATGAGAAATGCACATTCTTAGATCCCACTCTAGAACTAGCTTATCAAAGACTCTTCTGGTGAGGATGGAAATTCTATATTAACAAGCTCTTCAGACAATTCTGATGCAGCTAAAGTTTAAGAACCAATGGCCCCAGCTATAGTTAAGTCCAAGCAAGCCACTCACATCATTCTGTTGTCGTTCAAGCAGAGGCTTTAGGTATCCAGAGCTCTGGGTACATCCTAATAATCTAAAATCTTTTTATCACTTTAACAGATGCTACCAGGCTTCTTAATATATGAACATAATTTTCTTGAATGCTTTAACACAAAGGAACAAAACCTTCGCTATCTTTGCTCTTTACATGCAATTAATCAGAAAGCAGAGGTGAAGTGAGGGCACATCAAGTGGCAAATGTTGCTTCTCTCTTGTGATGGCATTTTAATTTTTAGGAACTAGACAACACTTACCTACTTGCTGTACATCTCTACCTGGATGCCCTGCCAAGGCCCCTGCCAGCTTCATGTCTACAACTGAACTAATTATCTTCCTTTGCAAGTCGATGCTTATCTTTCTGTGTTCTTTATTTCTACTAAAAGCACCAATACCCTTCTGTCATCCAGGCTGGAAATTGAGGAGTCTTTTTCATTGCTTTCATCTTTCTTACCAGAGTCAATTCATTGCTTTAGCTATCAATCCTGCCTCTGCAGCATCTCTCCCATTCATTCTCTTCTTTTCTTTTCTACTTCCAATTTAGTAATTCATGTCACTATTACTACCCTCCTGGACTATAGAAATAACTTAACTGATTGGCCTTCTCCCACATATTAATCTTCCCTCAGAATAGTTCTCATAGTTATCCATCTTTGCTCAGAGATCTTTAAGTGCTCTACTTTATCTCAAGTGTAATTTGTTTATTCAGGCATTCAAAGGTCTCTACAGTTTGGCATTGTCCTTTCTTTTAATTTTCATTTATTTATTTGTTCATTATTTTCATTCAAAAATTTTTACTGAACTCCTATTCTGTGCTAGGCATTCACATAGGTGTCTTTTTCTTTTTACATTTCACATATCTTATTTTCCAAGCCAACTAAGTTTTACTGACTTTCTCTTATATTTTCAATATTCTTACATATCAGGTATTGTTCATTTCTTTTCTTCCATCATGAATCCACTCCTCCCACTGCATTTTTTTGTCCACTGGCTATTCATTTTCAAGGTCTATCTCAGTTGTTACTATGAAATCATTCCTGGTTCTCTTGCCTAAAATAATTTATGAATAATGTATTAATCATTATCATTTATCCATGTGCAGATATTGATTCTTCTTTTTATGAATATGTTTTATTGATTTTGGAGAGAGGAAGGGAGATGGGTAAAGAGATAGAAACATCAAGGAGAAAGAAACATCTGATCGGCTGCTTCCTGCACAACCCCTACTGGGGATCAAGCCCAAAACCTGGGCATGTACCCTGATGAGAAATCAAACCAGTGACCTCTTAGTTCATGGGTTGATGCTCAGCCACTGAGCTACACAGGCCAGGCTGTTTCTTCTTAATATCATAATTGTATCCAGCTATCCTGCTATATGGTATCCTACTTAGGTCAGGATCCATGCCTGATTTATCAGTTTATCCCTATGTCTCTACAGCATCTCAATCTCTAGTGAATGAAATTAAATAACAGTTTCTAGCTTGAATCAATCTTTCTTTCCAACTTGAATGACTACAATTTATTTGACAGCACTCAATCTCAGCTTACTCATGAATTCAGACCCCAAATTGGTCCTAGTAGAGAATTATTATCTTTTTGTATCCTATATAATAAAAGGGTAATATGCAAATTGACCCTAACAGCAGAACAACTAGGAATGACTGGTCTCTATGACACACACTGACCACCAGGGGGCAGATGCTCAATGCAGGAGCTGCCCCCTGGTGGTCAGTGCGCTCCCACAGGGGAAGCTCTGCTCAGCCACAAGCCAGGCTGATGGCTGCCAGGACAGCAGTGGTGGTGGGAGCCTCTCCCACCTCCTCAGCAGCGCTAAGGGTGTCTGACTGCAGCTTAGGCCTGCTCCCTGCTGGCAAGTGGACATCCCCCAAGGGCTCCCGGGCTGCCAGAGGGGTGTCTGACTGCCAGCTTAGGCCCAATCCCCAGGGAGCAGGCCTAAGCCAGAAGGTGGACATCCCCTGAGGGGTCCCAGACTGCAAGAGGGCACAGGCCTGGCTGAGGGACTCTCCCCCCACCCCGAGTGCACAAATTTTTGTGCACCAGCCCTCTAGTTTTATTATATTCTGAATGGTAAAACTTATTCAGTATCTCAAAAGTATGTCAGTAGCCCTAACTGGTTTGGCTCAGTGGATAGAGCGTCGGCCTGCGGACTGAAAGGTCCCAGGTTCGATTCCAGTCAAGGGCATGTACCTTGGTTGCAGGCACATCCCCAGTAGGAGGTGTGCAGGAGGCAGCTGATCGATGTTTCTCTCTCATCGATATTTCTAACTCTCTATCCCTCTCCCTTCCTCTCTATAAAAAATCAATAAAATATATTTTTTTTAAGAAAGTATGTCAGTAAAATACTTTGTATTAGGTCTCAACACACTTCAAACTAATGACCTCAGTCTCATTTTGTGTGTTTATTTAACAGAGACCTGTTACCTTGATTAGAGGAAGTTGACATGCAATTGTGTGTATTTACATTGGTAAAATGATCAATTGTATGTTGTTGCTCTATACTTTTGTCTAGAAGGCTGGGAAGCAAGGAAGGAGGGACATAGCAGGTCCAGGCTCTGGTCAAGCAAGTGGACACTCACCTCAGGTGCATAATAGAAGGGGGAGCCACAAACAATAGAAGGGGATGCCACAAACATCAGTAACCATTATATGTTCATATGGCTCCATATGGCATTGGAAGAATCAGTCTTTATTTAAAATTTTATTAATCACGGACTTTTTATTTCAATTCTTTTAAATACTGCATTAAAATATTATTTACCTTGATTACTGAATTTTTTAAATTCCCTTCAATTTTTTGGCCAAATGCTTTATTCACCTCAATGTAGTTTAGGCCCTGGAAAGGAAACAGAAAACAGGATAGGAAAGAAAGAAGAAAGAAAAATAAGAGAGATGAAAGGCATGAAGCCAAATAGACACAGAGTCTTTGTTGAATATTCCTAACCTTTAAGTTTGAAAGATTATATTAGGTTAAAAATATATTAAGATAAGCAGATGAACAAATCTGCCAATATTGATGTTAATCAATGATATATGCTGTGTATACCATGTGTCTATTTTATATACAAATGTGATTATTGCCAGATTGTATAATTTGTGCTGAATATTACAACATAATGTGGTTAATGGAAGGTTGATTCTGAATTCTTTTTAGTTTTCAATAGTTAAACTTATTTCTTCCTGGTTAGAATTAGTTACAAATTTTATTCAATGTTATTATATTCTGAATGGTACAATTTACCTGTTAATCTCTGACAATATCCAATCAGCGTTTTATTAGATATTTCTTTTTCTTTAAGAGTCCAAAATAGCACATTAGCTATAAGTTTAGAGAGTTATGAAATAAAGTTTGAAGCTAAGATTCCCCATTAATCAGCCCTGAGGGCTAGTCATGATCCTGAGAAATTACTAGGTAAATGTCCCTAAATATAGCACGTAAGTTGTACTCACCTTAAAGGGGAAGAATATAAGATAAATATATAGAAAAAATAAAGAGAATTCAGGATTAGTATTCTTCAATGAATATATATATATATACTGAGTGTCCAGATTATTATGACTACCTGACATTTGTAGGCAAAGTAGCTATAATTTCGTGCTGAAGTTGCTAGAGGGCCAGACCATTATAAATAAGGAAGCAAGTTGTTTACCACGACAGTAGAAGTGATTTTTTTCTGAAGATATGGGTAAACAATGTGATTTAACAACCTTTGGACATGGGCTTAATTTTTTTAAATTCTGTCAAAGATAATGGTTTTGTAGTGTGAAATACAAAATTTATTTTTAAAGAACATAGGACGCTGCCTGGGAAAGAGAAGATACTCCCTAATATTGCTTCCCCCTTCCCTGAAAATACTAGTAAGGCCCACCAGATGCATTTGTTTGCTGATTCTCACCTAGAATGTTAAGCTTGAATGCCCCATCTGCTCAGAAGCAGAGAAATGTGATGGAGTTTCTGCCACAAAGTATATCACTGTCAGAAATGTATTGCATTTAATACTTTTGTGTATTTAACTCTGTGTATAAAACATCTAGCCTACAGGAAACTTATGAATTACAGTCAAGTGAAATACTACACTTGAGCTGTGAAGCAGAAGAAGTTTTTATTACCTTTTCAGCTCAAAATATCAACATCCTCCTTCACCATGTTAACACCATGGAGGATACACACATTTATGTGATTCTAGAAACAGAATGTCTTACTTATCATTTCTCCATCTGGGACTTTGCATTAAAAAATTATAAGCGCCCTAACTGGTTTGGTTCAGGGGATAGAGCATCAGCCTGCGGACTGAAGGGTCCCAGGTTCGATTCCGGGCAAGGGCTTGTACCTGGGTTGCGGGCACATCCCCAATAGGGGGCGTGCAAGAGGCAGCTGAATTGATGTTTCTCTCTCATCGATGTTTCTAACTCTGTATCGCTCTCCCTCTCCCTTCCTCTCTGTAAAAAATCAATAAAATATATTTTTAAAAAGTTATAAGCAATTTTAGACAAATTCCTTTCTATATCAGGGGATCTAAATAAATTTGTGAATCTAGCTGCTTTTGGAAATTAGTCCACATGTTGTACATAATAATATATGACCTGCAGGTCTTGTTTTTCAACCATGCACTCCTTGGAATGATCGATAATATTTTGTATATATTTGGTAGCATATAATTTGAAAATCAGGAGCTGTGTCTTAGAATTGCTTTTTGTTTTGTTTTTGTCTATACCAACAAGCACTTTTAGGTAGGATTTGCTGTGAGAGTCACTGAATGAGCTAGTTAGCCAAAAATATTTACCACTGATATTCCTCTACTCATCATCTAGCTGTTTAATAAATATTTTTCAAGCTTATTATAACTAACACTCAACAGTAACTCTACCTTTTATCTTTTCTTTCTCAAGTAGTAGCAAATCTATTTCTTAAATTTCTTAGTCCAAAAGCCTTGAAATCTTTCTTAACTTCTCTCTTTCTCTCACAATCCCATGTCTGAGCAATTTGCAAATGCTATTGGTCTTTTTTATTTAAGAACACATACATGTTCTCACCACCTCCGCTGCTCTTACCCTAGTCCAAGCCACTAACATCCCTCCCCTGCACTCTTAGGATAGCCTCCTACCTGGTCTCCCTCCTTCTCCACTATCTGCTATTGTCTCATGCCACAGATCATCTGGGTCTTCCCATCTCATTATCTTTTTTACTTGGTTCATCTGGTCTCTGTGCTGTTTCTTGAACAAGCCAAGCACACCCCCCCTTCAAAGCCTTTACATTGACTCTATCCTCTTCCTGGAGTGTTCCGCCCCCAGAGGCTTCCATGGCTGGTTCCTCCAACTTCTTTTAATATTGGCTCAATGTTACCTGCCCACTGAGACCTTCCTTGACCACTCTATTGTTAAGTACAGTTCCCTCACACCTTAGCATTTCATATACTCCTCCCTGCTTTACTTTTTCCCCATGACTTATATAACTTTCTAACATATAATTGACTTGCATATTTTATGTATTCACTCTTTTCCTGTACTAAATGTAAGCTTTATCAGGGTATGAATTTTTGTCTTTTTTCCTCACTGATTTACTTCAAGAACCTAGAATAGTATTAGAATCATAGAAATGTCTTCATTTATTTTTTAAATAAATATTTTTGGCCAAAAAAACAAAACAAAGCAAAAAACCCTGAAATATTAAACAAAATTGGATTAGTTAAAAGCAAACAGCCTCTATGATTTTCTTTTATAAAATAAGTTATTTAGGTAAAACTTTCTAAGTATATAAAATTATTAATTATTAAATTTTAGAATTCAAATTATACAGTCCTGGAAAAGTGACATTTATAATATATTTTTTTCCAGCCACTCTTCATTACTCAGTGAATTAGTTATACAGTTACTTTAAAAAATTACTTGAGACATTTGCTTGGGAATTTTATATAAAATTAACATTTTTATTTATTTTCTTAACCTATCATTCTTTGACGAATACATTTGCTAATTAAATGAGACTCTCCAAAAATATGAATAACTTTAATATGTTTGATGGGAATTTTGCCTACCAACTTCTGTGTATCAAGAATATTGTGGTATAATTTATCAGGCTATCTTGTTTACTTCCAAATAGCTGAGGCAGTGGGATATAATTTCAGTCTATAAGCCCAGATGGTTGTGGGCAACAAAAAGTTTCAACCAAGAAAGAGAGGACAAAGAATCCAGGAATAGATACTAAAAAATATGTTATGGTGAATGAAAATGGGATTATGTCTGGAGATCAGAATCAAGAGGAAATTTTTAGTATATCACAGTACTTTAGGACACTTGGTTCTATGATTAGGCCTGCCTTCCATTTAAGATTTACAGGAAGGTAACTATCAAATGTGACTATAGGAAGCTTTTAAAAACATTTATTTACTAAATATAGAATCAAAAACATTAAAACTAAAAAGGCCCTTAGGAGTAATTGATTATAACCTCCCATGATATGTAGAAACCTTTTCTCCAAGTCTCACAAGCCCAGTCATTTCACTTTTGAATAATCCAGTTTTTAAGAGCCTTCCTTACACTATATCAAAATCTGTCTCCCCATATCACCCATCTACTGCTTGGTTGCCCTCTAAATAAGAATAAACCGTTTGAATACTCAACATTAAAATTCTTACTCTCTAAGTGAAACATCTCTTTGTTTCTCAGATGCAATGCTTTTCTGAAAATTTAATTTCTTCTGAATTAACTGTTTTGTCAATGTCTTTCCTAAGTTAGCTCCCAAAGCTGAACACAACACTTTCAGGACATTGGTCTGATTGATTCAGACATGCATTGCTGTACCTTGAAAGCCACACTACAAATGTGACATCTATTGAGGTTGAATATACTCAAGTGCTTAGATCTTCTTTAACAGGATTGCTTATTCAGCCAGTTGCTCCTAAGCAAAAAATATATACATTTATACCTTTCAAATTGTTCCTTCATTTTTCATTCTCTCCACTTTTAAGTCAACTGAAAATTTATGAAGTATAGTTACCACGTATGTATTAAAGCCATTAACAGAAAATTGAATTTGGGTTAAATACAGAAACCTATAAGAAATTAAGGTTAACATGAATGCAACAGATAACACATTTTCATACAATGCTTAATTTGTTTTAAAACCTCTTCTATCTTATTATCTAGCAAATATTATTTTCTTACTGACAAAAATAATTGAGAGCACTATGTTGAATTTATATATATTTATATTATATGTTACTATTCACATTGAAATGCTACTATATTCTTCATCACTTCCAATCTTGTAACCCTAGCACCAAGGAAATGATGTTAATTTGTCATGACTTGTTCTTAATGAACACATGATGTTTCTTGTTTCTTATAATTACTCTTATCAAAGAATCTAGAAGTGACATATTTTTTCAAGGATGGACACTAAATATTTCCCAGGAGTAATATTTCCCCTTTGGGGGAAACAAACAAACACATTTACCCAATTTTCTGCAAAAATTATTGTTCAGTCTTTTGGTTCTACCACATTCTTGATTTCTCAAAGTTTTCCAACATGACTTTCTGGATCACATTTGCAATTTGTTCGATGTTTAGAGATCTCCAGATTTTGCTGATTGATTATATACCACTAACAATAAAAAGTATTGAATATATTCCCCTAATATATTTATCTTCCCTTATTTATAACTAGAGGCCCAGTGCACTGATTCATGCAGAGGGGACAGGGAGGGAGTGTGGGAGTGTGGTTGCCAGCCCCAAGGAGGGAGCTGGCCCTTGGCCCCCCTGAGAAAGAGGCTGCATCTGCCACCACCCACCCCTGGTTCCCCATCCCAGCCCGGGGCCCAAAGGCCCCAGCGGGGTTAGAAGAGGAGGCAATGGTCACTGGGCTGGGTGTGGAAGCAATGGACGCCACCATCGGTGCCCCGCTACCGCGCAGTTTCCCACCTACCCCCCTTCTCCTTCCCTTGCCACCACACCGCCACTGCAGAGGGTAGGAAGCCCCTGGGGAAGGGAAAGGATGGGAGCGAGAAAAACCCTTGTGTCAAGGTCTGACTTTCAATAGATCACAGCGAGGGAGCTGCTCTGCTACCTACAAAACCCCAGCCCAGAAGCAGGTCTCTACAAATGGTTTAGCACCAAGGGCCGATGGGGGCCGGCTAGCTGAAGGTAGGGGTTGTGGGTGGTTGGCTATGGGATCAACTGACCACCAAGGAGCAGCTTCTCCATTGAGCATCTGCCCCCTGGTGGTCAGTGCGCATCATAGCAACTGGTCAACCAGTCGTTCCGGTTGATCCGGTCATTCCAGTCGTTCGGTCGTAACAGTCACTTAGGCTTTTATATATATAGATTATATACCTAGTCTAAAGGTAACAGAAGCAACATTTTTAAAGAATCTTATATTTTACTATATCCATTGTAAAATTTTTTCTCACTCATTAAAAATAAGTTAATACTTTTAAGTGAAAGCAAAGTAATTTTACATGTTTCATTATTTTTTAAATTTTTCTTTCTTTTATTTTAAAGACTGGCCAGTGCCTGAGGGATATGAGTGTAGGTATAACTGTATAAAGAAGGTGAAAAGATTAGCTGAAGGACATATATCACACCCCATGGACATGAACAATAGTGGAGTGAAGACCAAGGGAGGAAGAGGTAGGGGTGAGTGGGCAAAGGGGAGAGAAATGGGAGACACCTGCAATAATGTCAACATTAAAACTTTCAATAAATAATATTTTTTTTTATTTTTCAACTACAATTCACATATAATATGATGTTAGTTTCAGGTGTATAACCCAGTTATTGGATATTATATAACTTACTACATTATACCCCAATAAATCTAGTACCCATCTGACAGTATACATAGTAGCTACAATATTATTGACTATATTTTTTTGACAGCTCTCTCTGATACATGACCATGGGATTATGTTTAAATATTCTCTGATTTTTTAAATTGCTTTCCTGAAAGCTAAAAGTGTATAAATGATTCATCCTAACATATATTTTCATAGTTATTAAGAATTTACAAATATCAACAATTATTTCTGCAAGGTTTCTGTGAATTCTATTTGACAGAGTAGTACTTTTTTATTTAATTTATATCTTTATTTGGTGCTTATTTATTTCTATTATGTACCTTGAAATAGCAGGTGTTTGAAGAATATCAAGATGTGTAAGATAGATTCTACTTTCAAGGAATATTACCTTCTAATAAGGCAAATCATGTAAAGAAATACCTATGCTGCATTTGGGCAAGTGATAATTACTATCAAAGAAAGGCACAGAGTAAATTCTCTGAATTGACAAAAGAAAATATAATTTGCTTTAATTTTAATATTTCCTGAATTAAAACTAGTATAACATCTTTCTTCATTATTCACTTGATTCCTATGAAATAAAACTGGCTAACAGGCAAGTCAAGATCTCATTCACACATTATATTTGAATGGAAATAGAGAAAGATATCTGGAGAGGGGATGCCTCCTTTTATTATTCCATCTTGTTTCTGCATTAATCTTGTAGTCTATTTTAAAAAATTGATCTTTATCTTTTATTGACTAAGCACAATGTTGCATACACCCATAAAAATTAACTCTTAATACTAAATATTTCCTCCAGTGTGGCTCAGAGGTTGAACATGGACCTATGAAACAGGGAGGAGGTCACAGTCTGATTCCTAATCAGGGAACATACCCACATTTCGGGCTCGATCAGTAGGTGCATGCAGGAGGCAGCCAATCAGTGATTCTCTCTCATCATGTTGTTTCAATCTCTCTCCCTCTCCCTTCTTTGAAATCAATAAAAATATATTATTTTTAAAAAACTAAGTATTACCCCCTGATTGTAACCACTGGTTTATAAAAATTACATATTCATTTTCTCCTTTTATTACATACTAGAGGCCTGGTGCATAAAAATTCATGCACTGGATGGGGGGTCCCTCAGCCAGGCCTGCCCCCTCTCACAGTCCAGGAGCCCTCAAGGGTGGGAGGCAACCCGGCAATCAGGAGAAGGTGACGTCCCCATCACAACTCTGCTGCTGCCACTGCTGGCAGCGCAATCCTTGGCCAGCCCTGCTTGCCTGAGCCTCACAGTCAGTGGGGGTTTCAGGAGGACCCAAGACCCCTGGCGAGGCTGAGGGGACCTGCACGGAGCAGCTGGCTCCGCCCCCACTGTGGGTGCCACCATCTTTGTGAGGGTGTGATGGTCAATTTGCATATTACCGCATTATTATGTAGGATATTTATTTTATCTCATTTTTATCTCCATAACATAGTTAATAAATAAATTTTCATATATCAGTAATTTCTAGATAAGATTATTGAAGGTTTTCTATTTTAAAACATTTCTGTAACATGAAACTGATTAAGTATTTTTAATAAAAATTCAAGTTCATTACCTAGACTCTATTTTTCAAAGTTTTTATTCATTATTGTTAAATTACATCCAGATTCTGGTTTCTAAATACTTTTATCCAATAAAGGAGTCAGGGACCCTTGGAGAAATGACTGTTTTTAAGGCTGAAGCAGGGAACAGCTTTGTCATGCTTTTTCCTGGGGATTTTCTCTACTTCCCAAATCTCTCTTTTCATTTCTGCTATCAAATTTTTTTTAATTTTCACAGCTTTTGGTGTTTTGTTGTTGCTGTTGTTGTTCTCTGAATGTTGCATTTTCTACAGACTCCAATATTTCATTACTGCAATGTCTCTTAACTCTAAATCTAGAAGAATAATTCTGTTGTCACTGTATTTTTGACTTGCCTTTAACATATTTCTCTCCTTGCATATATTGTTTCTTTCAGTTGATTTTTATTTTTATTGTTTCAGTCACTTTCAACCTTAGAGACTTTCTTTTGATATCTGGTCAAGTTTGAATAGTGGCTCATCATTAAAAGCTAAGAACTAGGAAGCTCATTAGAAGCTCTGAGAAACAGCCAGGCATAAGGAGAGAGAGAAAAGGCAGAAAGAAAACCAGGTGTGAAAGACCTACTAGTAAAGCAGTATTTAACATGACCCATTGGAAAAATAGGGTGAAAATGGGTTAGAAGGGAAGAGACACAATATATTCATTTTACCTTCCTGAAATAAAGCCTTTGGCTTAAATGGGAAGCTCAAGCCAGAGGAAACCATAATTTACACCTAGAAAATGGAAGGTATCCTCTTAGTCCAGGCAGAAATCTGGCTGAAGCTGTCTCCTGCAAACAGTGTGGGTCAGTGGCTGAACGTTGACCTATGAACCAGGAGGTCACGGTTTTATTCCCAGTCAGGACACATGCTTGGGTTGCAGGCACAATCCCCAGTGTGGGGCATGCAGGAGGCAGTCAGTCAATGATTCTCTCTCATCATCATAATTCTGTCTCTCCCACTCCCTTCCTTCCTGAAATCAATAAAAATATATTTTAAAAAAAGAATACAGCAATAGCCATCCTCTCTCTTCAGCATCTTTTATGAATGCTATTTTTACTAGTCACTTATAGCTTTGTCTTTCACTGAACCACAGAATTTTCAGTTTGTTAAATACCAATTTCTGAATTTCATTGGTAAGGAAAGTAAGGCCCTGAGCCATAAACTTATTAGCATTTTTATCACTAAAAATTTTATTGGCATTTAAAATTACATTAGAAGAGTATAAACATGCTGTTCCTGACATCATTTAAAGTTCCCCAAACCCCAGTGAAAAGGATCACAACAGCTCGACAGAGAAAAGGGATGTGTTTACCTAACTCGAGGAAATGTCATTGAGAGGCACCACGGAGGAAAGTTAGCAAAATGAAAGCATATTAGATTTTAAAAGGCAGAAGGAAGACAATGAAATCCCAGCAACACTTCCCCAAAAGGCATTTGGTCATGGAGACAGTAAATCCCCCGGTGTCAGTGTGCCTTTTGTTCAAAGCATCCAGACAATTGTCTTGAGAGCTATGGAATTATAAAAGTTAACAATATGCCTGTAATGGTTCCCAGAAACTCCATAAAGCAGCTCTTAAATTGTAAGGACCTGGTGCTTTTAGGATATGAGTGTATTCCTCTGTTTATGGAGAGAGTGACAGTTCAGTGACTCCTGGGTTTTTTATCTCTTCAGATACAAGCTATGGCTCCATTTCTCAGGGCGAGAAGAAAAAATAAAACCCAAGTGGGGGAATAAGCATTATCTCTGGGTGACAGTCCCACTGTCTTCTAAAAACCTTTCCAAAGCATATCTGATATTTTCTCAGACATTTTGTAATCATGTACAGACTTCATGGCATTTACACCAGGTCTTGCTGGAGCAACCTTATGAGTTATGTCTCTCATTTTTCTAAAGCCACTGTCAGGAGAATTTCCATGTCGTGCTGTTTGGGAGTTGTTATAACAGTATGACACTTGGTCTTAAAAACCAAAAGATAAGGCTTTTAAATGTTAACTAGTTGTTCATTTCATGATACCAATAATGCTGAATCATAAAATAACATGACTCAACGTTGTCCTTAACTTCTCATTGCAAAAGCATTATGTCCAATTCGGATGTGAGACTTTAAAGCAGCGGTTCTCAACCTGTGGGTCGCGACCCCTTTGGCGGTCGAGCGACCCTTTCACAGGGGTCGCCTAAGACCATCCTGCATATCAGATATTTACATTATGATTCATAACAGTAACAACATTACAGTTATGAAGTAGCAACGAAAATAGTTTTATGGTTGGGTCACAGCATGAGGAACTGTATTTAAGGGGGCCAGAAGGTTGAGAACCACTGCTTTGAAGGATCATTTCATGTGAACTTCCTGGGAATGTTATGTTTTCCTAAAGTGAGCCAGTGGAAAACCTCTGATTGTACTCCAGCTTTCTGTTCAGGCTCAGATGTTTCCTCCACCCTCTCCAATCTGAGTCACTACTTCCCACTTTCACCTTCTTTACTTTTCCTCAATCCATTTACTACTATGAAAGTTATGTTTATGTTATGTCTCTGCTCACTAGACTGGGTGGGGGCTTCAGGCTCCCTGTGTGTCTCCTCTGTTGTATTCATTGCTGTGTCTCTGGCAGCTAGGATAATGTCTAGCAGTGCTCCATAAATATTCGAGTAAAATATTGTACCATCCTGGATTCAGACTTTGATGACTCACCAGTACTGAGCCCCAGCAAAGAGCCTTTTCTCCTGTTCCAGTAATTCTTCTCTTGGATTCTGCTGGGAGACAGAACAAATGTGGACGAAATTACTGGAGCCAGCAATAACTCCAACAAACAGTCACCCGTGCTGATGGTGTTGATAAAATATATAGGCTTTGTTGCCAGGATTAAGCCACAAATTTGCAATGTAGCCATAGAGGAGAATAAGAAAGATCGCTCCCATTGTTTCCACCTTTTCCCACTGGAAAATAAAAGAAAAAAAAAAAGGAGCCAGGAATGGGTGAAATTATGAAGTCAATAAGATAAGGGGAGCCATGCTGAAAGAAGTGTGAAGGTTGAAAGCATTGCCCACCGGTAGGAAGTGAAGGAGCTCAGGACATCCTAAGCCTCTACCTTCTTTTTTTCTTTCTTTTTTTTTTTATTGATTTCAGAGAGGAAGAGAGAGCTAGAAGCATCAATGATGAGAGAGAATCACTGATTGGCTGCCTCTTGCAGGATTGCCCCCTACTGGAAATCTAGCCCCACCCTACTGGGGATTTAGCCTGCAACCCGGGTATGTGCCCTTAACTGGAATCAAACCCAGGACCCTTCAGTCCACAGGCCCAGGCTCTATCCACTGAGCCAAACCAGCTAGGGCAGGCCTCTACCTTCTTATCCAAAGTAGTAGAAAAGCAGAAAGATCTACCCTCCTCCACTACTGTTCTGTCCTGACCAGTCTCCCCAAAACCCTTTTCCGCTCCCCATCTTTTCCTTTCCTACTCCCAGGAGTTTTAGCCGCTTGTTTCCTGATGCCACACTTCATGGCTACAGATTCTTAGAGGTCCTCGCCGCCACCACTCAGGTTCCAAACCAAGCCTTCGGAGGTGTCACACGCTCCTTCCCACAACTTACGTCAAGCCTTGATATTGGGCATTTGCCAAAACTCAAGCGGTTCCTTCATAATAGGTCCCTGACTCTCCCTGCATCCCTTCCCCATGATCCTTTCTGGAAACTGAACAGAAGAAATACGATTATAATGAAATGAAAAACGCACTACTTTTGCTACCAACGTTTCCTAAAGCTCCATTTGTATTTGGATGGTATAATCTGTGATTGTAAGCTTTTTAGCTCTCAGGTATTTGGGAGGCAAAGTAATATCTGAAGCCTTTGGTTATAAGAAGAGAGGAAGGAGAGAAGGAAAGATAATCTTAAGACTCTATTGCTAAGCTTAATAAAGGCATTTTTTTAAAACTGGCATTTATTTAAAATACATTTTTTTCTGAGATGCCAACAAAGGCAAAGCTATAGAAAGTTGGTAAACACTGGGGGTATTTTTCAGTTATTTCTGACTGATTATTATGCATTAACACATTATACACAAAGCCCTGAAGAAACAAGAAGAAAAATATATATTATCCTAGGTACTGGTATAATCTAAGTTGTCAGCATGAGTGAGTGAAAATAAAATTGCTGAAAATATTTGTTCAGTTTCAGCTAGTTGGCAATAAAATATAATGTATTAAAGTCTCAGTAAACAGTAACTTCAGCTTGTGAGTATATCACATGGACTGGGAATAAGAGGGAGAGAGAGTGATGTAGCAGTCCCTAGATCACAGGGAGCCTAGAAACTAGCAGTTGGACTGACTTGGCTATTGGGTGACCCTGAAACAGACATGGTTTTAGCACTAGGAGGACATGTTATGTAGATTCTATAACAAATGCCAAACCACAGAAACACAGCCAATGTAAGAACTATAAGCTTGCCTCTTAAATTCTTTAGCAATTATCAGTAGTACTTTTATCTACTGAATTCTACATGTCTAGACTCTGGCTTATTTTTATACAACCTCTGTATTACACCAAATACTGTTATGATGTTTTCTTGCCAGTCACATTTCAGGCAAAAGTACACCAAATTAAATATAGATTGACTGAGTTCTAAGACCATTCTCCTTTGTGATTTGCTTTGTAACCATTGGAAATATAGTATTTGTGATTTTATTTTCTCATCAGTCCAATCACACTAATTATATTTGTTCTCAAATATTGTGTGATGAATGGAAGAGATGAGCTCTTTCAGCAATCATTTGTGAAAACTTGAGATATTATTAGCTTTTAAAATAAACATGAATAAAACCAAGTATGGGAATTGGTCTATATTTTTTATGTATTATAGTTCACCATAAATTATACATCTTGGTGATACCAATGACCTATTATTTAGCAGGTATGCTATGCCTTGCATATCACATATATTCTCAAATTTAGTCCTGAACCTTAACTTCATTTTACAAATTAAGAAAGACAGGCCCGCCCTAACCAGTTTGGCTCAGTGGATAGAGCGTCGGCCTGTGGACTGAAGGGTCCCAGGTTCGATTCCGGTCAAGGGCATGTACCTCTGTTGCGGGCACATCCCCAGTGGGGGGTGTGCAGGAGGCAGCTGATCGATGTTTCTCTCTCATTGATGTTTCTAACTCTCTATCCATTTCCCTTCCTCTCTGTTAAAAAATCAATAAAATATTTAAAAAAAAAAAAAAAAAAAAAAAAAAAAAAAAAAAAAAGAAAGACAGGCCCAGGAGGTTAAGAGAGTGGCAGACCTGACAAACTCATGGCTGAATGACCCCCCAAACATCTATTCTAATAATATCCCTTGGAGGGTCAGACTGCCAGATTTTTAAAACTGCTCAATTTTACATCTAAGTTGGTGAACTTCAATCTTAGGATGCTACTCATGAAACTACACTCCCTAGGAGACTTAGTTACTTCTTGATACCTATAACACCCTTCCATCCATTCATTCACTCTGCATATTCAGGCTGAGTCAGGCACTGAGATAGACTAGGTCTCTGTTTCTATGAAACCTAAGTTCTAGTGCAGAGGCAGACAAAAATAAAGAACTACATAAATGAAAATGGCCAACTGCAATTTATGCTCTGAAAGAAGGCAATAGGAATTTTAAACTTACTATGGGAACAGTCCACTTAGATTTATGACCAGGGAGAGGGTTGCTGAGTATGTGACATTTTACAGCTGAATTGCAAAGGTCAGGAATGAGCAGCCACAGGAAGAACTGTGAGAGACTAGCACATTCAAGGCCAAGAGATTCAGAAGAATTTGTTTTACGTGAGAAATAGGAGGGAGGTCAATGTCACTGTCATGTAAGCGATGGCCGAATGGTATACAATGAAGTTGGAGAGGTAAGCAGGGGGCAGGTCACGGTAAGGAGGGCGTTTGAATCCAATTCAAAGAAAATGAGAGGGTTTCCTAGTGGTGAGCTGGAACAGGTTCCTCGCAGTTCGTGGAAACCAATTCTGCCCATTGCTTCCCAGCTCCTGGTTCAATGTTGTCATGTTACATGGGGATTATCAATTAAAACACATTTTCATATAATCCTTAGTATTTGAGGTTGTGTGTTTGAAGCATGGTCAATGTGTTTCGTATGTCACACTTCATGTGCTAAAGAAGAGAAATGTTCAAAATTCAAATTCAAGCTACCAGAGTTTTGAAAATCAGTGTCCAGTGCCCATTGGTCAGACTTGAGGATGAGTACAACCAGAGATAGGGATTTTTATGCGTGCTCCACATAATTTTTATTTTTTTAAAGAAGTGTTTTATCACACCGGGTTGTATAAGTTGTTGTATAGGCGAGAGAGGTTTTCTGCCAAACTAACTTGGGAAACCAAAATGTCTTAGCTTGTCATTGGACCTCTGAGTAATTTTATTTTGTTATTTCTTCTGGAAGAAAATTAATGGTATTCAATGTGGTAGAATGGTCAGAGGTTTTCAATCACGCTGACCTGTGGTCAAATTACATGTTTGCCTTTACTTGGCCTGCAATCCACCTGAAGAAATTATTCTAATTTCCTTGAACTTTATGCATGAAATCAGAAAACACCTACCTCTCATCGACTGTTGTGAGGATGCAATTAGAAACTGTCTCACCTGTTAATTCCCTTTCTTCACTCATCCTTTATCTCCCTGGCTCTTTCTATGGTTTTTAAACCTAAAAATATTTCTGTACATTTTAGGAAAACAAGATACAAATACACCTGTGATGACAGTACTTTCGAAAACTGGTTAGATTGAAGGTTAAGACTCTGAAAATAGATGTTCTTAGAGTGGAATGTCAAAGACCTCCTGCTAATACTAAACTGATGCTTGGATTTTAGATATCACTATTTAAAAGACTGCCCAGGACCCTTTGATCAGCAATATTTATGGGAAAGTTCATCTTTATAAGGTGTTGAAAAATATGCTTCCTTATAAATTGTCTTTTTTTCCTGCCCTTTGGGGCATTCAGGCATTTGAAGATTACTAGATACCCACATTAAGACTTTTTACCAACAAAATCCTTGTAAAATGAAATAATTCTAGAACTTTCTTTATTTGGGGCACTCTTTAATAGATACGCTCCAATATGTCAAATAAATATTTTATTATTATGAGCATTTAATGAATACTAATTATAAGCCATGCACTGACTTAGATATTTGAGGTACATATACTTTGCACTATTTTATATAAATTGTATATTTAGTCATCTAAAAAAAATGTCAGCTAGCACCTACTTAACCACAACTCCAGTGCCAGAGCCAGACTTCCTGGATTTGAATACAGGCTCTGCTTTTTACTAGTTCTGTGACTTGAGGGAAAATAACTTAGCTTCTCAATATCCCAGTTTCTCCAATTGCAAATGGGACTTTAACATTTGCCTTGAATATCAAGCTATTTATGTGAAACACTCAGTAGTTCCTGGTGCACAGGAATTATCACAGGAGTGTTAGTAGTTACTATTATTAGTACTATGGATGCCAGGTACCCTCATGGAGGAAATGGACAACTGAGCAAGAAATAAAATAATTTAACATTGAGATAAGTGCTATCAAAAATTACTGTACAAGGGTACATGGAGTGCTGGTTGTAGAAGTTTTCGGGAGATGGAGGTTAGATATGCAGGTACAACAAGGTTCCTTTGGAGAGGTGACATTTAAATAAACCTGAATGAAATAAGGGAGTGAGCCAAGTGAGTACCTAGTGCAGTGGTTCTCAATCTGTGGGTCGCAACTTTTTTGGGGGGTTGAACGATCCTTTCACAGGGGTTGCCTAAGACCATCGGAAAACACATATATAATTACATATTGTTTTTGTGATTAATAACTATGCTTTAATTATGTTTAATTTGTAACAATGAAATTGGGAGTCACCACAACATGAGGAACTGTATTAAAGGGTCATGGCATTAGGAAGGTTGAGAATCACTGACCTAGTGAGACAATGAGCCAGGAAGAGGGATGGCGAGCAGAAAAGGCCCTGCAGTGGTATGAGCTTGGAAGATTTAGGAAGATTTGGGGAGAACAATCTGTCCAGTGCAGCTGGAAAAGGCTGAGGAAGGTTGATAGAGGAGTCAGAGTTAGGCAGGCTTGACATAGGGCTTTGTAGACAATGGTAAAGAGGTAAAGCGCCTTGCATCAGGTGACAGAGCTAATTGCAGTGTTCTCTGACTCTAGACCCCATAACTCTTCATTACTATGCTGCCCTTGTTATGAACACCACATCTTACTCATTTAAAATTCCATCCACTATTTTGGAAGTCACAACACACTGATGTTTATATTGAGCTCCTCGTCAACTGAAACATTTAGGAGTGTTTATTATGGAAATTCTTGTTAATTTGGTTCTAGGCACTCCTGTGGTTTTTTTATAGCTGATATTTTAAGAGGTTTACATTTATTCTTATGATTTTTTAAGAGAAAATTCAGAGAGCTTTACTTGATGTGAATATTTTATTGAATGGGAAACAAGCTGTTTGCAAAGAGAGATACTTCAAACCCAAAACTGGTGGGAAACCAGAGCATAACCTTCCAGGATAGTTTATAAAATGGAAATGAAGATGATGTTTAATCTTTACAAGGATTAGTTATTACAATGGGGGTGACCAGACAGCAGGGTTACCAGAAATTTAAGATGACTTAAATTTCATTTGTGATTATCAGAGGCATCTGCAAGAAGTATCTAAGTTAACTTATAGGTATAATAAGTTTTGCTTATGTGATTTAACTGATTTTGTCTCCTAGGGGGGTTTTCAAGCCTGGTCTCCATTTCATTTTATTTTAACACTAGAGGCCCGGTGCACAAAAATTTGTGCACTTGTGGGGGGGAGGGCGTGCCTCAGCCCGGCCTGTGCCCTCTCGCAGTCTGGGACCCCTCAGGGGTTGTCCACCTGCTGGCTTAGGCCCGCTCCCCAGGAGATCGGGCCTAAGCTGGCAGTCAGACATCCCTCTGGCAGCCCAGGAGCCCTTGGGGAATGTCCACTTGCCAGAGGGGAGCAGGCCTAAGCTGCAGTCGGACATCCTTAGCGCTGCTGAGGAGGCAGGAGAGGCTCCCGCCACCACCGCTTTGCTGGCAGCCATCAGCCTTGCTTGTGGCTGAGCAGAGCTCCCCCTGTGGGAGCGCACTGAACACCAGGGGGAAGCTCCTGCATTGAGCGTCTGCCCCCTGGTGGTCAGTATGTGTCATAGTGACCAGTCATTCCCAGTCGTTCTGCTGTTAGGGTCAATTTGCATATTACCCTTTTATTATTTAGGATAGAGGCCTGGTACATGGGTGGGGGCCAGCTGGTTTGCGCTGAAGGGTGTCCCAGATCAGTATGGGGGTCCCCACTGGGGTGCCTGGCCAGCCCGTGTGAGAGGCTGATGGTCATTTTCAGGCTGGCCACGCCCCCTGGCAACCCAAGCTCCCAGCCTCTCCTTTTTGTCTTTTTCTTTTTTTTCTGGGATTTATTTATCTTCTCTAATTGAAACTTTGTAGCCTTGAGTGGAGCCCAGGTCCAGCTCCCAGCCCCTCCTTGAGCAGAGGCCACAGCCAGCTAGATGCAGGTATCTGGGATTTATTTATCTTCTATAATTGAAACTTTGTAGCCTTGAGCAGAGCCAAGGGCTAGCCAGAGCAGGCAGGAAGCTTGGCTTCCTCCATCACCGGGGGCAACCCAAGCCTCCTGTTCGCTCCAGCTCCGTGGCCACCACCATCTTAGTTGGGTTAATTTGCATACTTGCTCCTGATTTGGCTTGTGGGCATAGCTTGAGCATAGCGGAGAGATGGTTAATTTGCATGTTTCTCTTTTATTATATAGGATATTTCATAATGTTTTTTTTCAGTCTTCTAATTTAACTATTCCTATCAGCTGTGTGTGTTCTAATAAATTTGCCTTCTACATCTTCATGCAAAATTCTAACAAAAATGGTGGTCTAAAAATGAGATCATAAAGTACAGCATAGGGAATATATTCAATAATATTGCAATAACTATATATGGGGTATTAGATTTATAAGGGGATCATTTCATAAATTATGTAAATGTCTAACCACTGGGCTGGCTATACAGCTGAAACCAATATAATATTAAATGGCAACTGTAATTAAATTTTTCAAATTTTTAAAAAAAGAATAAGGCTTTATTTTCCATTGCTCCCTCTATATTAAGATCTGTTTAAGAGCTTAGTACCACCTAAGTCTATTGAGACCCATGTTAAATAAACAAAACTAAATTTTTAAATATATACATTTTTTTGCCTGGCCAGTATGGCTCAATGGTTGACCATCAACCTATGAACCAGGAGTTCGATTCCCAACAGGGCACATGCAGGGCTTGGTCCCCAGGAGGAGGAATGCAGGAGGCAGCTGATCATTGATGTTTCTCTCTCTCTCTCCCTCTCCCTTCCTCTTTGAAATCAATAAAATATATATTTTAAAAAGTAAATAAATATATTAAAATGTTAAAAGATTTTTTATTGATTTTTAGAGAGAAAGAGGGAGAGAGAGGACATTGATGTGAGTGAAACAGCGATCAGCACATGACCGAAATCTAACTGACAACCTTTTGGTGCATAGGATGACCCCCAAACCACTGAGCCACAATGGCCAGGGCTAAATATATACATTTTTTTGACTGGAGACTTACTGATGCAATATCAATACACATAACCTGATAACAAAATCATCAGAGTATATAAAAAAATAAAAACAGAAAAGAGGAAAGAGTAGTTTGTACTGACTGATTCAAATACTTGCAGGCTGTCATGAGTCCATTAAATTATCTTTGAAGTAGACTGGCCCAAGTTATTATAATCCTTTCATTAAAAATCTCATTCACAAGTGTTTTAAGGAAGATGTGTCTAAGGATCAACAACATTCTCATAAACTCCTAGCTTAGTACATTTATTTTTCTTAAAAGGAAATTATTTTACATGACATGTTTATCAAACACAGGACATTTACTAGTACTTACTACATAATTTCTAAGATGTTAAAATTCTTAATCATCTGTCCTACATTTTTACTCAACTATACGCTGTAGTCATTACCTGTTTAAAAATGAGCCAGCATTTGTCTTTCTAACATTTTATGGAACCAATACTAATCTATGTAAATTCCTGAAAAATTAGTGGCAATGATTTTATGACTTTATCTATTGGATATAATGTGTTTGGATCTAAGACATGAACTCTATTACAATAGTAAGGTTTAGTCTTACAGTCTTTCAATCTGTTTTGAACTAAAAAATTGTCTTTTACTCATTTTGTTCTCTCATTTCTATGTTGAATTATTTCTATTAATGAAGAATGTAAAAGCAAAAAAGAAAGAAACTGGAAATCTACTTAGTTCCTTTTTTTATTCATCATGACATCATCTGCCAAATACTGAGCCTAGTCTTTCTTTGTTCTCTTTGCTGAAAATTTGATTATCAAAGTCTTTTTTTCCCCTCCATTTATCCCAATCTCATTCCATTTGGCTTTTAGCCCACTTGACACTATTCTTACAAGTTCAAATCTTTCTGTTCTCTCTTCCCTTGATTAAATGTCCTTATTTTTTTTCTATACATATATTTTAAATATAGACTTATCATAGATTATTCTATAGTTATATTGTTTTCTTTGGGTATTTTCCCATTTTTTTACTTTAATGAGAATTTTTCTGTTTATTGTAAGAATAAATGTTCAGAATTTATTATTCCTCTTGAGCAACCTTCTTTTATATAGTTATTGGCCTTATATTAATGTTTAAGTTATCTCTGAGCATTTGAAAATGTGCTGAAATTTTCAGTGCTTATGGAGTAAATTATATGATGTTTGGGATTTACTTCAAAATACTCTGGGACCCGGGGAAGAGGTTCAGATGGTAGAATAAAATAAGATTGGACACTTGTTCATAATTGTTGAAGGTGAGTAATGAGTAAATACTGGCTCATTACACTATTTTCTCTAGTTACACCATGTTTTAAAATTGTCATAATGAAAAATTAAAAACAAACCAAAGAGTTTAAATTAATACCAGCTTTCTAGAGAGCACCAGCAGAAGCCCTAATAATGCATACATTTAAACCACAAATTTTGCCCAGCTGGTGTGGCTCAGTTAGTTGATAGTTGTCCCATGCAGCAGGAAGTCAGAGCATATGCCCAGATTGTGGGTTCAATCCCCAGTAGGGGGGAGGGTGCAAGAGACAGCTGACTGATGTTTCTCCCTCTCCCTCTCCCTTCCTCTCTCTGAAATCAATGAAAATATATTTTTTAAAAACACACAAATTTCTTGTCTAGAAATCATTGACACAAGTCAAATTTTATATGGTGTTTATCTATTGTTTTTATAGTATTGAAAAAATGCAAATAATTTAAATGTCTAATTTTAAGAGACTAATTAAATAAAACTTGGTGTCCATGCTGAAATATATTGAATCATTATGAACGTCATTAAGAAAGTCATCAAAATTGATGCACTTAGGTTAAATGTGTGCAAATTTTAAAATCAATATTAGATTTTATATGTAATTCATATATGTATTCTGTACCATAGACTCACCTGTTTCTTAGCTTTCTAAATGCGGTATTGTATATCTTATTGACATACACTGTTAGTCCCCTTCTTTTAAACCTCTTTCATTCTTTTGAACATATTGCATCATTCCATTTTCTCATTTTGGCCCTGAATGACTAATCACTTTTATAAAAATAAACATTCAGTAATAAAGACAAAGTGAACAAGCTTATCTTTCTAAATACCATGTAGACATGTCCGCAAAATAAAGCTGGCCAAACAGTCCTAGTGTTGAAAATATTAATCTTGTAGTTTTATTTCTTAGAAACTGTGTTTGAGTTCCACACACACACACACACAAAAACACCCATAACTTATTATAAGTTGAATGCAATATAGCAATAGTATGTTAAAAAAACATAGTCTTATTTCCTCAAAGCAAAGCCATATCTTGAAGAAATGTGGCCATAAAGTTCTCTGTGGACTTGTTTCATTGTATCCTTAACATGACTGGGTGCATAGACAAGCTTAACCATTTGAAGGAAAGTATACCATGAAAAACAACTTTGGTTATTTTGTATAATACCAATTTATTTTTATCTATAAGATCCAGTTTGATCAAATTTGCCATCCTATATATTAAAAGCCTACTATTCTAAGTTTCCAGTTGTCCAGTCATCCGCTCAACCAATCAAAGCGTAATATGCTAATGATATGCTAAGGCCGCTCAACCGCTTCTTATGACATGCACTGACCATCAGGGGGCAGACACTCACTGCAGGAGCATCCCAAAGGCCCCAAGCCAGCCAAGGCGGGAGCCAATGGAAGCCCCCTGATTTCCCCACCGGTCACCCTGTAGAGCAGCGCTTCTCAACCTGTGGGTTGCGACCCCTTTGGCGGTCGAATGACCCTTTCACAGGGGTCGCCTAAGACCATCCTGCATATCAGATATTTACATTACGATTCATAACAGTAGCAGCATTACAGTTATGAAGTAGCAATGAAAATAATATTATGGTTAGGTCACAACATGAGGAACTGTATTTAAAGGGCCAGAAGGTTGAGAACCACTGCTGTAGAGGGAGGCAACTGGTGGAGGCGGGGGACAGGGCCGGAGAGCGGGCAGTGCCAGGCCAGCCAAGGCAGGTACCAGAGGGGGCCCTCCAATTGCCCCACCGGTCACTCCACATATTGTCCCTGATCGCCAGCCAGGTCTAGGGACCCTACCCATGCACGAATTTCATGCACTGGGCCTCTAGTTTATTATAAGTTTCTTATAGTATTAATAAATACGTTTAAGAAATGTTACATTTTAATATTGAGACAGATTTCAAGTCTATGAAATAAACAGTGAGAAAATAAATATGTTAAGTTCACATTAATGGAGAAAAAAGTTTTATGGCCTGCTACTACCAAGAAAATAAGTCATATGATATTCACATAAAATATTATAAGTGGTAACTAAATAAGGCCTACTCAACTACTTTCCTTTCAGAAGTTAATATAAAAATAAAAAATATTATTAAGCCAGTTAGTCGAATCCTGGAAACAAAAGGTTTTTTAAAAAACTGCATGAATTTGAAACAGTTCCATAAATTTTTTCAAAGTATACACCTTCCTGACTTGACATTACGACTGACATTCTTTAAGAGAAAAGCAGCACTCCATTGCAATCGGTGTAATGGATGTTCTTTTACTTATTTTCATTGTTTCACTTTTCTTTCCTATCTCTTAAAAGCTCGGGACCTGAAGGGTTTATTCTATTCTGTAAGTTGGGTGGTCTTTAGACAAGAAAGACCTAGGGAAGAAATCAAGTTAGGGTTGCACTGAGTGAAGTTGCCAGTCACTTTTGACATTTGTCAAAAGTAGTACTAGTATATGTTTGGCAAGGAAATTGACAATAGCACAGGCTTGATTATCTTAACATGTCAACAGCGCACAAAAGCTCAAAATCTCTGTTTTAATAAGTACATGGTACCCCGAGGGCATAGGCTAAAAAATAGTGAGTGTATTCTCTTTAGGCATCTTCTCTTTGCTTTACCTGCCACTCTCACTGCATGTATTAGAAGTAGACACCACAGTTGTCTGGTTTGAAATATGTCCCTTGTAAATCATGGTCTGTCTGCATAACAGAGTTGGAGTAGCTTTTGCAGAATGTAAACAGGGCATAGATAAGGATTTCAGAAACCGAAACTGTGGAATTTCAGGAAGAGACAACACCAAATTACGCACACATGCTACTGTTTCTTTAATGTACATCTGAATCAGTTTGTAACTGCTCACTGGATTATCTAGATATTAGCATCCCATAAAAGTATTTGTCAAATAAATATTCTTTATCTATTAAAATGATAAGGTATATAATTCAATGTGTTTTATAAATGGAAATATTATATGACTTTGCAGTAAAGGTACATAAGTATAAGAGGAGACACTAATGAATATAAAAGTGTATCTAGGCGCAGACTGTGCATAAGTGCAGAATGCCTGTCCTTCTATAGATGCAGACCAAATCTTAGGCATACATATATCTATGTCTATCTGAGATTTAAAATATATCATTTTTATATTTTTGTTTTATTTTTAAAGTATTGTAGTGACTAATTCTTGAATTTAAATGAATAAAAAGAAGCAAATGAAACTAAGGGAACTGTACACATTTATCTAAATGTTCCTTATCAAGAAATGTTGTTTCATAAAATAAAACAACAATAAAGATTGTGAAAATCCTTAAGAAATGAGTCGTTATACTTTAAAAAACCACCACAAGTAATAACAAGTGTATAGAAGTTAACACAAACACACATATACACACATACAAAAGAATGTAGGTAAAACTGGAAAATCTGAATACAATTGGTGGATTTCATCAATACTATCAATGTACTGAAATAATATGATAGTATAGTTTTACAAAATGTCACCATTGAGGGAAACTGGGCAAAGTGTTAATTCCTTGAAATTATACAAGGAATCTATCTGTATAATTTCTTATAACTGCATGTAAATTTACAATTATCTATTAAAATTTATTTTAAAAATATAATTTTTAGTGGACATAAGTTTAAATTTTTAAGTAGCAAAGTATGACCAATCATTTCTCACCTCTGATGTATAAACAAACAAAGCTATTTTGTTAAAATTAAAAGGACAAAGGTGTTAGGTGCAAACCAAATTTGAGGGTCAATCTCTAGTAAAATCATGAGGGAAATGCTGATGAGTAAGAACATTTTTCTCTAAAAATTATAGCTCACTTAAAAGATAAAACTTTTTAAACAAATAAGTATTAGTACTGTGAATCCTAGTATACATCTATCCTCTTTCTTTGTTGTTAATACTTACAGAATTGAGTCTATGCTTTTTTCACAAGATTCTTAGTAGGGATCAATTTACCTATGAGCAGTTATGTATAGCCTCAGGTTAACATGCTACTTCACACAATCATGCCTAAGATCCTGCCCTTTAGGATTGATAGTATAGTTTTAAAACACTATATTAGTTAGAGTTATCAAATCTTGGTGGCAAAACCCAGTAAGGTTTCTTTCTGGTTCATCTCAGAGCTCCAACACAGTGGTAAGGGGCTTTGTTCCACAGTCACTCAGAGAAACAGGCCTTTTCCTTCAGTTAATTTATCTTTTTCCTAGGGCATCAGTGTCCTCTACCACATTCCCACATCTGGCTGGAAGGGAAGGGGGACGTAAGGAATAGTGGGAGGGAGAGGGGAAGATTTAGGAGGTACACTAGCATTAGGACACAGACCTAAAGTTTGTGTGCATTGCTTCCCACTGCATTAAAATGGCAAGAACTCAGTATCATGGACTCACCAATGAAGGTGAGACAATATATTTTAACTCTCTGTTCAGAGGAAAAGGAACCAGACTGGAGGGAAAGGAAATATCAGCCCCACCTGCATTTCTTGTTGGTTAAACATGTATTCTCAACCGGTCCTTCATTGAACTATACATCTCTGCAAATTAAACAATTGCTCTAGAAATTCAGACAGAGGATTTTGATTAATAGATATATGTTACTAAAATGACACTGCTTTATGTCTTGTGAATAAATCATACCAATCTGTACTAGCATTGATGATCCTATGCCTTATTACTATGGGCATTCAAATTGCCTTTCTTTATGTTGCCAGACATTGGGTGGTAATTTGCTTTGCTCTCATAACCAAACAACCAGTTTATATGTGCCATAATAATAGCAAAAACACACATTTATCTATATAGGTATCTGTTGCTACCTTCAATAATTTATTTTGAATTTCTCTAGTTCATCAATGTGGTTTAACAGAACTAGGCACTCTTTTCACACCAAGTTTTAAAATAAGATAGACTAATTGACTAGCTATGTGTTAGCAACAACATGATGAAAATAGCATCCATTGCCCAGGCCCCTCATTGCCCCACTGTCCTCACACCTGGCAGTTCTCATTGATCCAGGCATGTTGCCTCTCAGGATGGCTGTGGCTAACAATTGATGTAATACTGATGACTCCTTCAGGGCCATAGCTCATCTGATTTGTTCTTTATTGTTCCTGACAGAGAGTGTCAAAGGACTGAGCTTAGATCTCAGCAATGGGATAGATTTAAAACCACCTGTTGCAACCCAGCTCTATGACAACCTCTTACATAGAGCACCTCCCTTCATTTTAGATTTTTAGAGCAGAGCCAGCTTCTGTACATTGCATTTTCTCCAATGTGTGAGTACCAGACTTGTAGGTGGCCACATAAAAGAACAGTTAAACGCATGATTATAGAGCCAGGCTGCCTGGGTTCACACCTTGACTTTACCACTTACCTGTTTATGTTCCTTAGTTTGCTCATGTGAAATAAATGTGGAAATAAATTAATACTTAATTCATAGAGGTATGAGGTTTAGTTACTTTGGTGTATATGTTAAATATGTATGTTTTTTCTTCATTGATTTACTCCATTTTAAAACCGAAGTAGATGATACATAATATAACTAATAGTCACTCAACTACTCGTTCTACTTTATGAGAGTATAGTTAGTTGCCTTTTAATTCATAATGCAGTTGAAATAATACATATTCACCACCTAATTCAGAATATTTTGTAATGGGACAAAAACATTTTTAGGAGATTTCTATTCAAAATTTAATATCACACAGAGACCTGTATTAAGATAGTCATAGCAATTTTAATCATAATGTCCAAAAACTGGAAACAATCCAAACACCCATTATAGAGAATGAAAAGCAAATAAATAATAGAATACTACTCATCAATGAAAAGAAACAAATTGTATCTATAGCACATAGATATAAATGCAATGCAATATTATGGATGAATCTCAAAAGCATTAAACAAAGCAGAAGAATCCCAGACTCCAAGGTTATATATGCTCTATTACCATTTATAATATATGCTCAGAAAAAAAAGTAAAACCTCAAGGACAAATCAGCAGTTGCCAAAGACTAGGGGTGGGAGGAGAGGATTAACTGCCAAGAGGGTGAGGGAATTTTTGAAAGTAATGAAGATTTTTGTAGCTTGATTGTAGTCATGATTGCATGATTATGTACACTTTTCAAAACACATCAAACTGTACAATTAAAAAGAACAAGTTTTATTTTATATAAATTATGCATTAATAAACCTGACTTTGAAAAATGTAATACTTGCTTCTCACTTTGTATCTCACCTTTCAAGGTTAGATCATCAGAAGCATATTTTAAAACTACGGGCAAAAGTACCCTCCCTTCTCAGGCAGCGCAGTGTGGCCTGCGGGGCAGCAGCAGCAGCATAGCCGGGGGATTTGAGAAGCACTCCCTGCCCCTAGCTCCCCTCCCCCGTAAACCTTCTGAGTCAGAATATCTAGGGTGGCGTCTAGGAATCTGTCTGCTAATAGGCTCTTTAGTTCATGCCAACATTTTAAAAGCAATGATGGTTTATAAGAAAGTTAAAGAATGTTAATTATTCAGCAATAAATAGACACATAGTATATTTGAATCAGACATTTATTTTCCCACAGTCTTACACACACACTAACTTTTTTGGTTATCACTCTGTTGCGTTATACTGTCATGTTATTAACTACCTCTTAAAAAACTTAAATTGAAATTTTAGCCTTTCAGTATATGTTATCAGATATTTAATAACACTGCTGGAAGGCAATAAGTAAATTTACAACTTCTCTGATAAAGGGTCGGGAAAGATGTCTTCTTCTAACCTCAGATGAAAGCTGTGTCCACATTTCATAAATATTAAGATGTAAAAAATAACATTTTAATTGGTCTTAGAAGTATATCTCTCTCTTAAAATCCCCTTATCTAGAATAAGAGAAAATAGTTATCAAGTCTGAAGAAAAGGCAAAAGTAAGACAAGTAGATAATGCACCATGTTGGGAAATAAAAGGCACAAGCCTAACAAATACCCTTTCATTCTTTTGGAGCCAGACTTCCTGTGAACACTGATGGAACCTTTGCCTGTGGCGGCTGAGTGGTACATTCTTCTCCTCTGACGGAGAATTCAGCAGCAGCCTTCTGGCCAAGGTCATTGCCCTGTTCCCAGCATTGCTGGTGGATTTTGGAGGCAGTCCAAACTAACTCTAGGAATAGTTAAAATGTGTTTGGAATTTTAATGTATAGGCTCTCTGTGAATTGTCTTCTGGAAATTAGCCTTCACTTTGCTTCATTATACCAACTGACAACAGACCGGCATTCACAGAAATGAACTCATTCACTTATGAAATCCTTTATTTATTCAGGTACCTTGATATGAGCCTGAGAATCAGACTAAAATAGATTTAAACTCGTTCTCTCTGGTTTGGGAAAGCAAGCTTATCCTCCTCAAGGTTCCGTTTCCTCACCTATGGAACAGGAATTATAATGACCTTGCAACCATGATCCTTGTGAACTAAACTGAGATCATGGAATATCTCAGATGGTGTTGATTTTTTAAATAAACACATGTTGAGTCTCATCTGTGTCAGGCACTATATTCTCTGGGACAGTGGTTCTCAACCTTGGCTGCACATTAGAATCACCTGGGAATCTTGTTAAAATCCTGATTTCTGGGCCTCATCATTAGTAACAAAGAAACAGAATTTCCGAAGGATGAGGCCCAGAAATCAGGATTTTAAAAAGATTCCCAGGTGATTCTAATGTGCAGCGAAGGTTGAGAACCACTGCTCTAGGAAGAGGGGGACACAATGACATGAAACATGATCTTCCCCCTGAGGAGTTCCACAGTCCTGATGAGGGAATGGCATTGTCCCTCCAGGAATTTAAAAAACTGTGTGGGGTATTATTAACTCTATTAAGGACTGGGAGTGCTCCTGGCACTGCATGCCCAGGGATTCTCAGGCTTCCAAGTTAAACTAAATCACTGAAAATCCAAATCATTTCCAAATAAGATAAACATTCCCCAAAATGCTCCTGATTATTTTCATGAAGTCCTTCAGCCTCTCCTGTGTTTTTCTTCTTAATGAACTATTCCTCTTTCAGCCTAACGCACATAGAGGTATGTCCCATTTTACTGCGCTTCACTTTATTGCACTTCACAAATGCTGTGGTTTTTGGGGTTTTTTTACAAATTGGAGGCAAGACCCTCCACCAGCAAAAGGTGACATGCTTTATTGCACTGTTCTGAAACCGCATCTGTAATATCTCCAAAGTACACCTCTATCTTATTAGTGAAGACCTGCCAAACTCTGCCAATTGGATGTTAGTTCTTGGTGTAAAAAACAAACAAACAAAAACAGTCGTGTCTTTATCTCCCTTGCCACCCCACTGCCACTAGCCTGTGAGCTCCTGAGGATGTGGGATGCCAGGGACTGTGTCTTATTTTGGTTGCCTATACCCACCTATGTCATAAGACCTGTCGCCTATTATTATTGTCTCTAACATTCATTAAGCTTAATGTACCCCCAAAAAACATAAAGAAGACAAAATAAAATACATAAGACGGACTGAACAACAACAAAAGAATTTCTCACCTAAAACCTCAATATCACTCCTATAGAGAAACAGTCTAGTATAGAAGGCTGACTAATAAATCCACTATTTTAATATAAAGAAAATAAATGCTATAGTAGATGGACACAGTAAAAACATCATCATCATCATCACCATCATTATTGTAATAAAGTGACAACTATTTACAAAATACCTTACAACATTATTTCATTTAATCCTTGAAACAGGCCCTGGCCAGGTAGCTTAGTTAGTTAGAGCATCCTTCCGATACCCCAAGATGGTGGGTTCAATCCCTGGTCAGGGCACATATAAAAATCAACCAATGAATGCATAAATAAGTGGAACAACAAATTGATGTTTCTCTCTCTTTCATCCCCCAATTTTTTTTTTTTTTTAAAAAGACTGTTTAATCCTTGAAATAAACCATCAGGGAGGATATTCTATATCAGTGCCTCTCAAAATTTAATGCGTATGAAAATCAAATGGGGATCTTGTTAAAGTGAAGATTCTGATTCAGTAAGTTTGGAATGGACCCTTTGGAACAACTCATCAGCAAACCACACGTAATAGCATGTTAACTGTAATTGTAACAGACACTCCTAGTGCTCTGCCCAAAGCCCTGAGACACCTATTTCATTGTTATGGTCCCACACACACACACACACCCAATCCCACCACTACATGAGACTTACTTACAACACGTGTGCCTGCTGCTGCCCTGGGGAGACACTCTAAGGAACTGCTTTGCCCAAGCCCATACTACACTGGAAGTGCCTGGCAGTTTAGACCTCCCTGAAGTGGACTTCAGTGAACGACCTATTGGTATAAGAGGATGAAAGCCCAATTTCTTCATCAAATCAGGACAAACTCTGAGGCATCCCATCTAAGTCAGAGTCCTGCAGGATGAGCAAAAGCTTTCCTCTTCCAAACTTGGCCTGAAGTCACCCCCCTACTTGACTTTCCCCGTCCCTGTCCTGCTTCCACTGCCGCCCTTGCAGTGTCTCCTGCAAATCCTTCCTTAATACATCACTTTCCCATGAAGCTTTGTCTCAGCTACTGCTTCTGGTGAAACCAACCCTAAGAGATCCTCAATTCCTCTACTCACACATCCTTTGGGCTCCCTCTCCAAATCAGACTCCAAATTCACCTTCATTTGAGTAGTCTGGCTTTACATGAAACTGAACTTGGACATATATTTCAGGAATACAATAGAAAGAATAGTTCCCTTCTTAGGTTCAACCTGAAAGTTTAAAGCCTGACATTGAAAAATGCATGGGGCATATATGTAATACCTTAATCTATCTATCTATATATCTATATATCTATATATCTATATCTATCTATCTATCTATCTATCTATCTATATATATATATATTCTAAGACACTAAATCCAGAATCCAAAACAGCTTCTGATATCTAGTAAATCTCAATAAATATTGGCTGAAAAAATAAATGAAAAAAAAAATTCATGGGGGTTTCAGACTAGCAATGTTCAGTAGCATCACATCATCCCTAATAAAATTTTGCTTTTCATATACTTATTATGAAAGAAAAGTTTAAGTTGAAAATAAGCTTATTTTCTAAACTAGTTTTGTTTTTTTTTTTACAGGAAAAGCTATAGGTTATAATGCATAGCTCAAAATGTAAAAGTATCAATTGAAAAATAACAGAAAATTTTAAGGAGAGACCCAATATGTTACAAAAAAAGGGGGGAATAGGGGAATTTGTGAAATTATATAAGGAGGAGGCAAGCAAATTTTCAGGAACATAGTTCAAGAATTGAGCTCCCCACAACTGTTAGCCTTCTAGATCACTGTTGAAAGGACAATGGGGAAGTGGATAGATCAGGCTTAACGGCAGAAAAGATTTCATGATATTTGGATATAGAAGTATTTTAAGCTAATTTTAAATGAATTAAACATCTGAAAGCAAATGAGGAACCAGTGGTTACTGGTTGGCCTTCTCTGGTAAAAGGTCAAGTTATGGGGTCAAGTTATGGTGCTAGAAATATCATCTGACATGGATTATGATATGGGATGTTTTTAATTTATTCAGAACTTATTCATGTGTTAAATTTTGTAAAAATGATATGTCACCTCAATAAATTCAATAAAAAAAAGACGTTGGCAAAAATTGTAAAACACTTCACATATATATCTCATGCTAAAAATGCAAAATCCAGTGAAAGTCACTTTCTGAAAGAGTTGTAATCATTTAGAAGGCAAGATGTGAAACCTTTCATCTAAGTTATCAAGATGCTCTAAGACAGTTTGTCTAGGTGTGTGAGCATTTGCTCTAACATTTTCCATGATAAGCTCTGAGTTCCATAGTGAGCATAGAAATTCATTTTCAATTGCTTTCTTCTCTCTTTAAACACAATATAATTTAATAAAATTTTAGATACCTACTTAGATTATCATTTTATGCTCATTTATTTATTTTTTATCTTTATTGTTGAAAGTAATACAGATGTACCCTTTTCCCCCATTACCCTTTTTAGCCTTCCCCCTCCCCCTGCACCAGGCCTTCACTACACTATTATCTGTGTCCATGGATTATGCATATATGCATGTAATTCTTTGGTTAATCTCTTTCCACCCACACCCACCTGCTCTCTGATATTCATCAGTCTGTTCCAGGCTTCTATGTCTCTGCATCTATTTTGTTTGTCAGTTTATTTTGTTCATTAGATTCCACATATGAGTGAGATCATGTGATACTTTGTCTTTCTCTGACTGGCTTATTTTGTTTTATGCTCCACTTTTTAAATGTTATATATTTCCTGTTTGAATACAGAATCTACACTAATAAAAGAGAAACATGGTAATTAGCATACGACTGCTACCCTTTTCATTGGCTAATCAGTGAGTATATGCAAATCAACTGTCAGCCAAGATGGCAGCAGGCAGCCAGGCACTGAAGCAAGCATGAGGCTTGCTTGCTGCAGACTCCAACGTTCCCCCGCCTCACTTGCCGGCCTCTCAGCTGCAACTCTAAGAAACTATGTACTATGTTGCAAATAAGAAGCTAAACAAAACCCCAGAAAACAGCCAGACTGAAAGCAAGCGGACCGAAACATTGTATCGATGTTTTCAGCAACAAGACCTCAGAGCTAAAGCTGGCCCAGAATAAAAAAAAAAAAAGAAAAGAAAAAAAGGAGCGGTTGGAAGCTTTAGTCACTCGCCAGCAGGAAAACAGCCCTCAGCCCCTCACCCAGACTGGCCAGGCACCCCAGTGGGGACCCCCACCCTGATCCAGGACATCCTTCAGGGCAAACCAGCCAGCCCCCACCCGTGCACCAGCCTCTATTCTATATAGTAAAAGGGTAATATGCCTCCCGGCACCGGGATCAGCGTGACAGGGGGCAGTGCCCAAACCCCCTGATCGCCCTACGGCTCTGTGTGACAGGGGGTGGGGCCACAACCTCCCTATCCGCCCTGCTCTGTTCGTGTCAGGGGAAGGGACCCCAACCCCCAATCGCCTGCTCTGTGCCTGATAGGGGGGAGCTCCCCAATCCCCTGATTGCCCTGCTGCTCTGTGTTTGACAGGGGGGACCTCCCCAACCCCCTGATCGGCCCTGCTCTGTGTGTGAAAGGGTGCGGTGCCCCAATACCCCCCCCCCCCCACACAGGCCCTGCTCTGTGCCTGATATGGGGGAGCTCCCCAATCCCCTGATTGCCCTGCTGCTCTGTTTTTGACAGGGTGCAGCACACCAACCCTCTGATCGGCCCTGCTCTGTGTGTGACAGGGTAGAGCCATAACCTCTCCATCGGCCCTGCCCTGAGTGTGACAGTGGTGGCGCCCCAACACCCTGATCGGCCCTGCTCTGTGGATGATAGAAGGTGGCACCCCAACCCCCCTCCACGGGCCTTGCTCTGTGTGTGACAGGGTAGAGCCATAACCTCCCCATTGGCCCTGCCCTGAGTGTGACAGGGTGCAGCGCCCCAACTCCCCTATCGACCCTACTCTGTGAGTGACAGGGGGGAGCTCCTCAACCCCCTGATCGGCCCTGCTCTGTGCGTGACAGGGGGTTGCTCCCCTACCCCGATTGACCCTGCTCTGTGTGTGACAGGGTACGGAGCCCCAACCCCCGTGATGGGCCCTGCTCTGTGAGTGACAGGGGGCAGCACCCCAACCCCCTGATCAGCCCTGCTCTGTGCGTGACAGGGGGTGGCGCCGCAACCTCCCCATCGACTCTGCCTTGAATGTGACAGGGGGTGGTGCCCCAACCCCCCAATCAGCCCTACCCTGAGCGTGACTGAGGGTGGCATCACAACCTCCCGATCCGTCCTGCTCTGTGCATGACGGGGCGGTGCCCCAACTTCCCAATCGGCCCTGCTCTGAGCCTGACCAGGAGCTGCACTTAGGGATTGACCCAGGAGCAGGCCTAAGCCAGCAGGTCGTTATCTCCCAAGGGGTCCCAGACTGCGACAGGGCACAGGCCGGGCTGGGGGACCCCCTCCCCCTGCCCCCTGAGTGCACAAATTTTTGTGCACCGGGCCTCTAGTATTGTAATAATTGTAAGCTCGTGAGCCTCCTGATTGACAAATATTCAACATCTGATTTAACTCAATCTGAAAAAAATGGAACCATTCTGATAAAGTATGTAAGGTAAATAGTAGGCACCTTACTCAAATGGAATTCACTTACTCATCACCGGTTTCCGTGGCTATATCTCAGACACCTCACCACTCCTACATCAGCATTTATTCCCACTGATGTATTCCATTTCCAGATCAGCACATAATTTTACTAAATTGCAGCTTTTTACTTATTTTTCTCAGGACTGTATCCCTGTCCAAATTTTAAAGACTTGAGAGTCCTAATGCTTAATAAAATGGCAGTATGCATTGGGTACTTCATGACTCCCTTCGAGAATATAAGCTCCAGCAGGGCTGGGATATTCATTGGCTTTGTTCATGTACCTGTTACATGTACCTAGAATAGTCTTTAGCACCTCATAGGACAGAGAGAGAGAGAGAGAGAGAGAGAGAGAGAGCAAATAAATCACATAACTGGCAGCAGATCTACTATTCTATGGTGGGAATGTGTTTAATTAACTTTGTGCATGCATGTATTTGTTTGTTTATTTATTTATTTATTTATTTATTTATTTATTTATTTATACCTATGTGACTTTGCTCATATCTCCAAATCTTTTATTTACTAAGCACCTATTTTACAATTCTTTTAAAAGTACTTTGATTAAGATTAGAATTTTGAGGGACCTTTTTTATATCCCTTCTATGTAAAACAAGAGAAAGAAAACTAGTGCCAACTGGGTGTCCATTATGCGCTGGGCACTGTGTTAAACGTGTTAACATACATGATCACATTAAACAGGGCAGACTGGAGTTGGTCTACTGTATTCTCCCTTTATCTTCATAACAAAGGTATCAGCAATTGGGACACCTGCAAATAAAATTGCTACAGGGTAGCCATGAATCTATTTAGGGACCAAGCCTAACTTCAAAGATGAGCAGGACCATCTATGAGATTCCTTCACCCGGAGCCTGCATAGGAAAATAGAGGCTCTCTTTTAGTATCGCTGCTGCTGGACCCCTTCTTCTGAAACAGATCCATTTCCCTTTATGTGATTTCTAAGAAGAGAGATGCTAAGTGTTTAGTGCACCTCTAGTATGCTACATAGGAAATCACAGCTCTCCTTGTGAACAAAATGTGTTCCTTTGGGAGCTTTGCAACATTCATGTAGCTCTGAACCCCTGCAGAAGGTTTGAATTCTATGTGTAGAGAAATAAATCAGGGTTTGGAGCCAAACACAGACAGATATGAATTCCAACTCTACAACTTACTGGCTAAACATAGATAGCTGAGCCTTGGTTTATAATGGAGGGGAATATTTTCAGGACTATTGTAAGAATTAAAGAAATCACGAGCAGTTCCTTTGAATATAGTAGATACTCAATGAAGGATACTATAATGATTGGAAGACAGTGGGGGTAGGAAATGGTAATGTTTTAACTTTCAATTGATATTGCCCGCTTCACTATATGTACAAAATGAGGAGTTTTGAAGAGTGTTTCAAATTCATAACTCCCATTTAATGCCTGCCTTTCCTCCAAGGCTCAAATCAAATTGTACTTCCTCTGACTATGCCATTCCACACTGATCTCTTGAATATCATTTATCCTTCTTGCAGTGGAAATTGCAGGCAACCACATGTGAGAAAGCCTGTATTAAATATGAATTTTGCCCTTTATTCACTATATGACCTTGGGCAAGTGGGTTCAAGTTTCAGAGCTTTAGGTTCCTTCTTATTAAAATGATTGTGGAGTTCTATTAAGGATTAAAAGAAATAAAAAATGATAGATGTTTCAACCTTTAAAATGCTTTACCAGTTATGTCAAACATTTATGGCTGTGTAACAAATTGCTACAAAAACTCAATGAATTTAAACAATAATGATTTATTATTTCTCACAATTCTAAAGACTTGTCTGGGATCAACTAGGCAGCTCTTCTGCTTGAAGTGGTGTCTGAGACAGGCTCCTTCACTCACCTATCTGATGTCTTCGCTGATATGGCTAGGTATCTGAGGCCTAACTGAATATCTCATTCCATTACCACATGTCTTCTCTGACAGTGTAGGCTTGGTGGCTCAGGGACCTAAGAGAGCATGTTCCAAGAGAACAAGCCCTAAGTTTCTGCTTTCATCATGTTTATGAATTTTCTATTAGTCAAAGCAGGTCACAGGGCAGGTCCCACAGTCAGTGTGTGAGATGAATACATGAGGACATGAATAATGGGAGGCATAGTTAATTGGGAGGCATCAATGTGACAGTCTACTACACCAATGTAACAATGTAAACACTAGTTGACAGTCTCACTTTATGCCTATTATTTTTCTACTAGAGGCCTGGTGCATGAAATTAGTGCACAGGTAGGGTCCCTAGGCCTGGTTGGAGATTAGGACTGACCTGTGGGGCAACCAGTGGGGTAATTGGAGTCCCTGCTCATACCCATCTTGGCCTGGCACCAGCCCCACCTTAGCCTGGCACCGCCACTCGCCAGCCCTGCCCCCACCCCTGCCACTGCTCACCTCCCTCTGCAGGGTGACTGGTGGGGCAATCAGGGGCCCTGCTTGCACCCGCCTTGGGTGGCCTGGCGCCACCTGCTCACCGGCTCCGCCACCACTGCCACCACCAGTCAGGGCCTGTGGGCTGGGGGCAGCTCCTGCATTGAGTGTCTGCCCCCTGGTGGTCAGTGCGCATCATTGTGACTGGTTGTTCTGCCGGTTGTTCCACCATTCGGTCAATTTGCATATTTGAGTTTTATATAGATAGATATCACACATTTCGGCATGGACTTTACTTTTGGTGTTGCTTTTTATTTTTTTATTTTTAGGTAAGTGTGTATAGCTTTTCTTCATTTTCCAAGGAGATTATAAATTTGTTGGTGACAAAGACTATGGTCTTGTATTATTTTATATTCTCACAAAGCTGTTTTCTGTGGTTTATTGGAGTATATAGGCTTTGGAGGCTTTGCAGACTAGGTCCAAATCCTTCCCAAGTCTGCCATCTTTCAGGAATGTAATCTCAGGCAGGTTTCTTAATCTGACTGGATCTCAGTTTCCTCATCTGCAAAATGGGGATAATAATAGTTTCTTTCCTCACATGATTATTAGAAGAGTCAAATGAGTTAATGTTTGTAAAAAAAAAGAATAGTTCTTAGTTAAAAATAAACTTTAAACGTTAGTGCTATAATATTTTATTAATATAAAAGTAGCCAGGGCACTTGTTTAATTTGTGTCTGATTTCTTATCCCTGACTCCCCACTCTAACAACTCATGAAAGGATGGATTTTTTGAGTGATTGATACTCAAAATTTTTCAGAAGCATTTACAGATAAAATAAAATCAATTCTGCTTGTTGACATTACAGTCTGAAAACTTAATTAAGGCCTTTATATTTCTGTTTTCTCATTTTAAAAAGAAGAAATTGCCAGGCTAACATGGCTTAGTGGTTGAGTGTCAACCTATGAACCAGGAGGTCACATTTCAATTCCTGGTCAGGGCACAAGCCCAGGTTGCAGTCTCAATCCCCAGTGTGGGGTGTGCAGGAGGCAGCTGACCAGTGATTCTCTCTCATCATTGATGTTTCTATCTGTCTCTCCCTCTCCCATCCTGTCTGAAATCAATAAAAATATATATATTTAAAAATAAAATAAAGAAAAAGGAGGAAACTATGTAGATTATATTCCTAACCTTTCAACTCTTAGCAGTCTTATTTGGTAATTTGAGTTAAATATGTTTTAAAATAGTTATGCTAACATATATAGTTGAGAAGTTAATGGCATTCGTTAAAACTTCTCTGTAGACTTCCCTTGCCTATTTTAACATTGTTCACATGTATATTGGGACCTAAAGCCACTCTCTGAATTGTATTCAAGTTATTCCTGCCACTGTGCTACCTTCTCCAGAATTTAACGGAATTACTTTTCAGCAGGGATGTGGCTGGCGGCATCAAGCCATCGATTTTCTACTCACATTCCCTCTTCCCACCCAATGAATTTACTGCCTCTGGGCAGCAACAGTTGTGCCCTCTAATTCACTCCTCTACTCTCCTGCTCACACCCACAAACAAAAGTCTGCTGACAGAAGAAAATAGCTCCTCTTTGGGGAGAAAAATAGGAGAGGTTAGAGCACAAAATGTCATTGCACTGCTGGTCAGGACAATTAAGAAATTTAAATAGTAAATAAATTTATTTTGCAAACAACATCTTAACTGTTGGTCTTTTGTTAAATAACATCATACATATTTGAAAACCTTAAAAGCATTACTTTCTTTTATGCATTAAGAGCTATTAAATTTCCCATTTATTTTTAAAATGTAGAGAATATTGCCCATGTGAAGTACAAATATATGTCGTTAGCAAACACATTTGCCTTCCTTGAGTTTTTAATGGGCCTATATTGCTAGTCATTTGATATATGTGCATTTTCTTTTGTTTTATTCTCTTTGTCCAAGCATTTTCTTTAAGATATATATTTTCCAAAGGAAAAAGAACATGTATGTAGTTTAGTGTTCAATTTATATTTAGGTGATTCGTGCATTGGTTAGGGCACAGGGGACTAGGTGGAAAAGTGTCACAAAAAGAAGAAAGAATCAATTTTCCTTTAATGGGAACATGAAAGAGAAGAAAAGTGATGAAATGGGAACATCAAAGAGAAAAAAAAAGTTATTTCTTTTACTGATCTGGTAAAAATAGTTTGAAGTATATTCAAATGGCCTAGGCCAGTGGTCGGCAAACTCATTAGTCAACAGAGCCAAATATCAACAGTACAACAATTGAAATTTCTTTTGAGAGCCAAATTTTTTAACCTTAAACTATATAGATAGGTACATTCAACTTGAAATTCAACTTTAAATTCACGGTTTTCATCTTCCGGTTTTTTTTGTGTGTGTTTTGTGTGTGTGTGTGTGGGCGGGGGGGTTGTGTGATAACAGATCAGTTTTAATTCCAGCACCTGACGCTATACAAGGGTACGCTTTATAAATCGTCTTCCGTTTTTCTTTGCTTCTTCTTTGTAGCCATCTCAAACAGGGCACCTAAAAAAATGTTTCATTTTATAATAATAAAGCCACCAACACAAAAGAATTCTTAAATTGATGACAAAAATACCTGTAGGATTTGCAGCTGGTTGGAAAAATACAGGTAACTTTATTCTTCCAGTAGGTACTTTTGTCACCCGCACGTGATTTGTGGACGCGACTAGCACTAACCACTGCACAATGAGACTGCTGACTGACTGGCTCACTCAACTCATGCATGAATCTCGCGCACCTCCCCGCCCCCCCCCCCCCCCCCCCCCCCCCCCCGCGCTGCGTATCCCGCGGCCCGCCTGCGCTGTGTCTCCCATCACCCCGACCGACCGACTGACACCCCCCACTTCTTCTAACGCCACTTCTTCAAAATAGACTTGCCTAGGCCGAAAACCAACTTCTGCGCATGGGCCATGAAGTTTCAATCGCACTGTACCTGCACTCCGGCACGTGGTATTTTGTGGAAGAGCCACACTCAAGGGGTCAAAGAGCCGCATGTGGCTCGCGAGCCACTGTTTGCCGACCACTGGCCTAGGCCTATGCTGTTAATACTGCAAGAAAAATTTAAAAATCAGAAAATGATCTTTCCCCAAAAATATATTTCTTGAGCATTATTTGGCTTAATATATAGAATGAGCCTATGCTATTTCTGGGCTATTTCAAGCATTTATTGAGTGTGTACTATGTGCTGGTAATACAAACCTTCAACTATCTTAAAGCCTACTGCAGCATACATAAATACAAATGATAAGTACAAAACAGAAGTGGATTTCCTGATAAATGTCTGTGCTTTGTAAAGGGAAATGGACATCAGAGGATTGTCATGAAAACATTTATACAGGAGAAAGCACTTGTAAATTCAAAGGTAACCGCTAGAAAACCATTGTGATTAAGGGATCCTTTAGTTCAAAAAAATAAAAAATACAAACAAAAAAGAAGCATGGATACATGGAACAGATTAGCAGGTGCCAGAAGGGAGGGGAGGGTGGAGGTGACTGCATGAGGTGAAGGGAATACCTAAAGAACATATATGCATGCGTACCCCATGGACAGGAACAATAGTGTGGTGAAGGCCAAAGGAGGAGGAAATGGGGTGGGAGGAGGTGGGCAAAGGGAGGACAATGGGGGACATCTGCAATAGTGTCAACATTAAAATGTTTCAGTAAGAAATAAATAAGTATATTTTGTCTGATATAAAAAATTAAATGAAAAATAAAGAATAAAAGGGAGAAGTGTGAGTTAACCAAAGAAAAACAAGATGATAATTTCTCCCAAATTAAGATTTACAGTATTAAGAACGAGAACTGAAAATTTATTTTCATGCATTAATCACAGCCTATTTAAAATTTTATCAGAAAACATTTTCCAATTTTGTGGTAAAAAATAAATTACAAAATGCCTAATTTGGTGCATATTTATTCATTCGACAAATACTCCTGTAGCTTCTGCTATGTGCCAGCTACTACAGGAGTGGTTGGGAATGAAATGGTGAGCAAAACCCCCGAGTTGCTGTCCTCACAGAACATAAAGTGAGCATGAACCACATGTTAACCTCAAGTCTTCCACAGTCCTTTTACGAATCAATGGCACAGGCCATAATAGCGTCCATACTTTATAGACTGTGTAAGCAGTTTTGTCAGCTTTCTGGAGAAGTCCTAATATCGTTAGGAAGCAAATTTGCATTTAATATCTACTTAACTCAGGTCATATTGTTTTCTGTTTTGGCTTTAAGAAGAAAATGTGATTGGTAATAACAATAAAATGGGCACAATTATTTAGAAGGGAGTGTTTATGCCAAGAAAATTACAAAGGCACATTATGATTTGCAAAGAGATGGCATTTTCCCCATAATTGCTCTCTATGTGTCTGTGCAGCAGTTTTGATTCAGGGCCGGCTGCTGTGTGTGAGCTTCTTGCCTTGCAAAGAGGTCTGCTGCTACACCTAATGATGTTTTATCAGCTCTTCTGTGGTTTCATCATAACTACCATAGCAACACTAACACTGCCATCCCACACTGCCATCAACATTCAGGAGAAGGCTTCTCTCGCCTTCACAAGGCTGCTCTTCCATCTGCTGCAGAGCATTTCCAATTCATCGGATGTATATATTTTTTAAAATGCTTTCCTGGGGAAAGAAAAATCAATATATTGAGAGACTGTTATGATATTTTTTGGCCCGCTGTGCAGATTGGGATTGCCTTATCGTAGGAGCTTTTCCAGGTTCTGTGGGGCCTAAAAATTACTACTTTAAAAAAAAATACAAAATTATGAATTCAGAATTACATATAAAAGTAAATATTTATTTATAATCAAAAAGAGAACACATCACATTACAAATATAAGAGCACTGATCAACAACATAGGTTTCACAAAATCCAGAACAATAACATTGCATTGTTTTAATTCACTGTCAGGCAGCCTTCTGTAATAGTTTTTCGCCATGATTTCCTATCTGTATGCTCACTGAGTTCCTGTTTATGAAGGTCTTTGTAAGATTATTTTATGTAGGGAGATTAGAAAGGTAAGTTTTTCCACTAGCATGGTGACAAAACCAATTTTTTTTATTATCAACAGTCTAAAATCATTTCCTCCTGATTCACAGCTTGATATTGGTTATGACATGTAAATTTTTAGAATTGTTGCAAATTGGGGAAAACCTCTATCCAGTTTATTTTTTATATGAACTGTCAGATCTGGAAGAACATTTCACAGACTAGCTTTTGGCTCTGAATATATCAAACTGTTTTTCTCCTCAACTGCTCACATTGTTCTGGTGTCGAACACCAGAGGACAGGATCATATCACAGTACAGCACCCGGCCCTGCACCTTTATGTCAGGAAACTCAATAAATCAGCCTAGGAGCGGGTCGGAATATTCCAGACCTGACAGCTGTAACTTAACCACTTATGGAAATGACTGAAAATCAACTAAAGCAGTGGTTCTCAACCTTCCTAATGCCACAACCCTTTAATACAGTTCCTCATGCTGTGGTGACCCCCCAATTTCATTGTTACAAATTGAACATAATTAGAGCATAGTGATTAATCACAAAAACAATAGGTAATTATATATGCGTTTTCCGATGGTCTTAGGCGACCCCTGTGAAAGGGTCATTCGACCCCCAAAGGGGTCGCGACCCACAGGTTGAGAACCGCTGAACTAAATTTTTCTTGCTAGGTTTACTTAAAATATACTCAACTTCATCTCAGCCTGATGCAAAAAAAGAAAAGAAAAATACTGAAGGCTATTCTGTTGCCACTTGACCAAAGGGAGTGTGATAGAGGGGAAAGTCAGTGTGAAAAAGAAAGACAGTGGTCTTAACCGATGGTAATGAAAATATTTTAATTTTGTCAAACAAGTGAGGGATTCTAACACTGGGGCTTTGTTAGCTTCACAGTGAATCTGCTTTTGCTTATGATCCATTCCCTTGATCTTTGCACACCATTCTGCCTTAGACTCTCTCTGGTGTGAAAGAGAGTCAACATCTTATAAGGTTTTGTTTAATATTCCTTTCAGGCATCTCAACTCCATCACACTTTCACGTCCTTTAGCCCTGTCATTTCTTTATCAGACCAGAGACTCCCGGATCATAAGGCAAACAAGCCTGTGTACAGTAGCTGAAAAGATGCACTTGCTTCATTTGGACCCTTTCCAATGCTCTGATCTATGTTCTTGGTATTCGGGGCTTTCCAAAAACACTTATTTTGGAGAACGGGCTGAGCTTACATCTCTGAGATTTTAGCTGTCGTCCTTCCTTTTTATTTTATGTGTGTAGAAGACACGTTACAGAGCTGAGATGTACAGCGAATATGCAAGAGAGTGAGTGCCAGAGGCTTCAGCGAATATTGATCCAAACATTCCTTTTCTGGTGTGTGTAGTGGTGAGATTTCTCAGTGACATGCTGCCCACATTTGCTGGGCACAGTCTCTGGAACATTAAATGAAACATAATACAGCCTGTGACTAAGTCGATTGAACATGCAGAGGGTGGTGGGAAGCTTTTATTAAACTTTACCAAATGAACATTATTTTATTCTCGTCCCCAGTTTCCCACTGTAAGAAGGGGAGGGAGGTAATACTAATGTGATGATGCAGAAGCCTCCACTGATAGCACAGTGATGGTTTTCTGTGAGCATTTTGAGAAAGAACATTATTTTTCGGCCTTGTACTTTAGCCACATATCTTCAATTGCCTGATGTTTGGAGTAAAACTTACTAGGTAGCCGTGAAACAGTTAAGTGTTTTGTTGTACCAGGTACGGATGCTTTAGGCAGCTTTACTTACACATGTAGTAATGCCATATTGTAAGTGAACATCACAACTGTCCTTGGCGCCTTTTATAAAAACACTCTGGGAAGTATTGAGTGGTTAATTACTAGAAAGCCAGCAGTGAGAAAGACGGAAAGTGGATTATTTGTATAATAAACTCGAACTCAACATATAACCAGGCCTCTGTTCCAGTCGACCCATTGATCCCTAAACTAGGCAGGTTTTATAACCACAAGTATGTTAGAGTAAATCTGGAAATGAGAAATATTTTAAATTGGCAATATCATAAAAGGCTGGGGTTATGGAATAACAGAACCAACCATCTTGACTCTGATTTTGTTTGTGGTGCCATTAGTTTACATTGGCGAGGACCAAAAGTCCATCCTGCTCGTGTACAGGAGGAAAAAGTGACATCCAAGGCAGTGAAATGACCTGTCTTGAGCCTACAACCCGCTAGTGATAGGGCTAAATCCTAGGTCTGCTTATTAGTCCAGGGCTCACTTCTCTGGAAAACCTTTATTAATCCTGCGTTGATGACTGATGTTATGTGATGCGACACTCAGCTTATGAATCAGAATGAGCACTGCTTATGATTTTCTCAGGATTTCTTGTTTTAAAGGTAGTTTGCCGGGGTTCTTGTCCAGCATTAAGAAGGCTTCAGCAGTCTGGAAAAGGGGCTGTGTGTAACCTAAGTAAGAGTCCAGAGACGAAATATAATTTTGAAAGACATTTGGGGGTCAGAGGAGCCTAGTTAAAGAAACTAAGATCCCCTCCTCTCAGGACCCCATGCTTTTTATTAACACAAATTGTCCTGAGGCAAGGTGGAGATATACACTTCAAAGGGTAGGGTTTCCGTATACACAATCCATTGTCAGATTGGACGAATTAGCCTATGACTGTTCAGGTGTTTGGCCAGTAGGAGGCAATAACATGTATATTACGATGCCCTGAGCTGTCTGGCAGCAAACAATCATCCCTTTTCAGGTTTGGGGAAATGCCCTCAGCCATTCCCAACAGGTGACAACATATGTGACTCAGCCCTTGTTGAGTCTCCAAGTTCCATCAGCCTTTTGATGACACTCTTGCAATTATGACATGCTGGAATTGGCTTCTGGCAGCAATTGATTCTCATTTTCTCAGAGTTGATTAATATAGAAATGTCAACTCATGAAAAAAAATAAGATTCTATGGTTGCAATTTTTCATAAAATCCCATATGAATTCCCTGCATATCTTTTTTTTTAATATTTATTGTTCAGATTATTACAGATGTCCCTCTTCCCCCCCCCCCCCATAGCTCCCCTCCACCTGGTTTCAACCCCACCCCAGGCCCTCCCCACCCCACTGTCTGCTTCCATAGGTAGTGCATACATGCATATAAGATCTTTGTCCAATCTCTTCCCACATCCCCTTTCCCCGCCAAGAATTGTCAGTCTGCTCCATTACCATGCCCCTGATTCTATTACATTCACCAATTTATTCTGTACATCAGATTTTTTATTCATTTGATTTTTAGATTCACTTGTTGATAGATATATATTTGTGTCACTTTGTTGTTCATAATTTTTTATCTTTACCTTTTTCTTCTTCTTTCTCTTCTTAAAGAATATCTTTCAGCATTTCATATAATACTGGTTTGGTGGTGATGAACTCCTTTAGATTTTTTTTTTTTTCTGTGAAGCTATTTATCTGACCTTCAATTATAAATGATAGTTTTTCTGGGTAGAGTAATCTTGGTTGTAGGTTCTTGCTATTTATCACTTTGAATATTTCTTGCCACTCCTTTCTGGCCTGCATAGTTTCTGTTGAGAAATCAGCTGACAGTTGTATGAGTACTCCCTTGTAGGTAACTAACTGTTTTTCTCTTGCTGCTTTTAAGATTCTCTCTTTGTCTTTTGCCCTTGGCATTTTAATTATGATGTGTCTTGGTGTGATCTTCTTTGGGGTCCTCTTGTTTGGGGTTCTCTGCACTTCCTGGACTTGTAAGTCTATTTCTTTCACTAGGTAGGGGAAGTTTTCTATCATTATTTCTTCAAATATTTCTTGCACCCTTTCACAGTCCGTGACCTCTCAGGGGATGTCCACCTGCCAGCTTAGGCCTGCTCCCCATGGGGATCAGGCCTACGCTGGCATTTGGACACCCCTCTCTCAGGCCGTGACCCCTCGCTCCTTACCACTCATCTTGCTGCTCCTTAGCACTGCTGCTGCGCTCATCAGCTGCAATCCCGGCTTCTGACTGAGCAGCGCTCCCCCTGTGAGAGTGCACTGACCATCAGGGGGCAGCTCCTGCGTTGAGTGTCTGCACCTGGTGGTTAGTGACCAGTCATTCTGGTCATTCTGCCGTAATGGTTGCTTAGGCTTTTATTATATAGATTGTCTAAATTCTTAGGGATTTTCTAAATGCTAATTAATAATTTGAGTAAAAAGGTAATGATTCCCATTACATTTTTTATTATGTATTGTTGTAGTCCTTGATAATTTATAAACATTCCACCCCACAACAATCAGGTGGTTTTACTATTTCTCTTACACATGAAAAAGCCAAGGTTCAAAAAGGTTCAGTAATTTGGTCAACATTACATATATAGGAAATGACAGTGGTAAGAAACAGACATAAATAACAAAACATACCCCTCTCTTCCAATTTTCCAGAGTCCTAATTGCAGGGTCCATTCTGTCCCAATCAGTTTACAAGCACATCCTTTCTCCTTCAATTCTCACTTTTGAATTTACCTCCAGGCTTATGCATTAGCAAGCTAAAACCTAGCCTTCAAACTTTTGGAAAAGTACAACAATAGCAACAACTAGAAATTCAAAAGTTTGTAGAATAGTGATAAAAAGGGGAAGCAAGCCAACCAAGAAACATCTGTAAACAGTGTTATTGAATTTGGGAATCACAAAAGCAGATGGAAAATGCCAAAACATTTCCAGAGCCCTTGAAAAACAACCCTCTATTAAATTGAAAAGAGTTTTAGGATTCTGGTCTTAGATCACAAATGAAACAAAAACAGGTTCAGGAAAAAACAACTGTTTGTAAGTAAAAATATATCCAGAAATCCCTTAACTTACTAAATGACCTTATAAGATACTTTGCAAGTAAACAGACAAACAAAAGTAAAAAATAGTACTGTTACCATGTTTGTTGATTACAAAAAAACAAAATAAGGAAAAAATAAAATTAATTTCTTGAATAATGGGCCTTAATTGGGAAGGTATTTGTGATACTGACAGAAACACCTAGTAGACTGGCAGTTTTATCTTTTGGTAAGCATTTAATTTAAGGAGAGTTTTCTTAAAAAAAAAAATTTCTCTTTGCTTATTCTTTTTTTAAATTTTATTTTATTATTTATTTATTTTTTTAAAGTATATTTTATTGATTTTTTACAGAGAGGAAGGGAGAGAGATAGAGAGTTAGAAACATCGATGAGAGAGAAACATCGATCAGCTGCCTCCTGCACATCTCCTACTGGGGATGTGCCCGCAACCAAGGCACATGCCCTTGACCGGAATCGAACCCGGGACCTTTCAGTCCGCAGGCCGACGCTCTATCCACTGAGCCAAACCGGTTTAGGCTATTTTATTATTTAAAGTATTATAAATAGTAGTACATATGTCTCCTTTTTTTCCCCATTGACCTACCCCAAGCCTTCCCTACCCCCCTGTACACTTCCTCCCCCCCTCCCCAGTGTCTTGCATCCATTGGTTATGCTTATATGCATGCATACAAGTCCTTCGGTTGATCTCTTACCTACCTGCCCCAACCCTCCCCAGCCTTCCCGCTGTAGTTTGACAGAGGCTTCTTTGCCTCTGTATTTATTTTTGTTCATCAGTTTATAATGTTCTTTATATCCCACAAAAGAGTGAGATCATGTGGTATTTTTCTTTCACTGCTTGGCTTATTTCACTTAGCATAATGCTCTCTAATTCCATCCATGCTGTTGCAAATGGTGAGAATTCCTTCTTTTTTATAGCAGCATAGTATTCCATTGTGTAGATGTACCACAGTTTTCTAATTCACTCATCTGCTGATGGACATTTAGGCTGTTTCCAAATCTTAGCTATTGTAAATTGTGCTGCTATGAACATAGGGGTGCATATATCCTTTCTGATTGGTATTTCTCTTTTCTTGGAATATATTCCTAGAATTAGGATTACTGGGTCAAATGGCAGTTTCATTTTTTTTTTCTCTGAAATAGCCTTTTATTAAACAGCAAAGCAAAACTGCAACACAATTTTAAACATTTGTAAATTGGGTAACAAAAAGGATGCAAAATGTTTTGCATTATGATTATACCAGTATATTCATATAGCTAAAGTCATTCATTGAATCATACACCAATACAAACATAAGATTATTCCATGATTAAAAGTAGCCCAAATCTAGTAACTATAATTTATATTAATGAATCTCTTTTCCTATATTTTTATATTAATTCTGATATTAATTTCCTTAGCAAATGGAATCTACAAACTAAATTTTTAAAAAATTGTTAAAGAATGATTAAAACTCTGCATACCAAGTAGCTGGGCTTACAGAAAACTCTGGGAGAAGTAGTGAGATAAAATACTGAACATTATCGCTTAGTTTACATGAAAACTCTCCCATTTTATTCATGATTCTGATACCAATACACTCACAACATTTTGCAAAAATTGATCTGCTAGAGCTAGCTACTATAAATATTGTTCTTTGTTCTCAAGATTTCTGCAGCTATTCGGGGTCTTTTTTTATTCCAGATGAATATTTGTAGAGTTTGTTCTAGGTCTTTGAAGTATGCCTTTGGTATTTTAATGGGGATTGCATTGAATTTATAGATTACTTTGGGTAGTATGGACATTTTAATGGTGTTGATTCTACCAATCCATGAACATGGTATATTCTTCCATTTGTTCATGTCTTCTCCTATCTCTTTTTTCAGCGTCCTGAAATTTTCTGAGTACAGGTCCTTTATCTCCTTGGTTAAATTTGTTCCTAGGTATCTTAATTTTTTTGTTGCAATGGTAAATGGGATTGCTTTTTTAGTTTCTCTTTTGTGAGTTCATTATAGGTATATAGAAAAGCCATAGACTTTGGGGTGTTAATACTGTATCTTGCTACGTTGCCGAATTCATTTATTAAGTCTAGTAATTTTTGATGCAGTCTTTGAGGTTTTCTATGTACAATATCATGTCATCTGTGAATAAGGACAGTTTTACTTCTTCTTTTCCAATTTGGATGCACTTTATTTCTTCTTCTTGTCTGATCGCAATGGCTAGTACTTCCAGTACTATGTTGAACAGGAGTGGTGAGAGTGGGCATCCCTGTCTTGTTCCTGTTCTTAGGGGAAATGGTTTTAGTTTTTGCCCATTGAGTATGATGTTGGCTGTGGGTTTGTCGTATAAGGGTTTTATTATGTTGAGGTATGATCCCTCTATTCCCACCTTACTGAGAGTTTTTATCAAGAAAGGGTGTTGGATTTTGCCAAATGCTTTTTCTGCATCAATGGATATGATTATATGGTTTTTGTCTCTCCGTTTGTTTATGTGGTGTATTATGTTTATTGATTTGCAGATATTGTACCATCCTTGCATCCCTGGAATAAATATCACTTGGTCATGGTGTATGATCTTTCTAATGTAATGCTGGATTTGATTTGCTAGAATTTTGTTGAGGATTTTAGCATCTATGTTCATCAAAGATATTGGCCTATAATTCTCTTTCTTTGTATTGTCTTTATCTGATTTTGGGATTAGGGTACTGCTGGCTTCGTAGAAAGTGCTTAGAAGTGTTCCTTCCTCTTGAATTTTTTGGAATAGTCTGAGGAAAATAGGTCTTATTTCTTCTTTGAATATTTGATAAAACTCCACTGTGAAGCCATCTGGTCCAGAGCTTTTGTTTGTTGGAAGAGTTTTTATTACTGCTTCAATTTCCTCCCTATATATCAGCTTATTCAGATTTTTTGATTCCTCCTGGTTGAGTTTTAGAAGGTCATATTTTTCTAGCAATATGTGCATTTCTTCTAGGTTGACCAGTTTGTTGGAATAGAATTGTTCATAGTACTTTTTTTTTTACAATTCTTCTTATTTCTGTGGGGTCTGTTGTTATTTCACCTCTTTTGTTTCTGATTTTATTCATTTGGGTCCTCTCTCATCAAATGGGGAGAAAATCTGTCTCCTGAACATTTCTCAAGCCCTTCTCTTTATCTCCATTTCTTCTACTCATCTACATTGTGATTGTGCCATGTCTAAACTCTGGATTCCATTCAGATCTTTATTCCTCTGACATTAATTAAGTGGTTTCAACAGAAATCCTTCAATGGCTTGCTTTAGCTTTCAACATAAGATTAATGATAATGATGACTGCCATGTATGTGTTTACTAAGTGTCAAATACTATTCTGGATATTTGACATTCATGCCTTTGCATTTGTTCTCATCTTATATCAATACTGTAAGATAAATATTACTCTAATTTCATAAATGGAGAAACTGAGGTTAAGAAGACTTAACTAACTTGCCAAAGACTAGTGAGTGTTGAGCTGGGGCTCAATCCTAGGGCAGCCTTGCTGCAAAGCCTTCTGTTTCACTGGACCTGTTGCTAAATTCAAATTCCTGAAATCAGCACATGTGGCTCTTGAGGATCTGTAACACTCAACTGCTGAGCCTCCCTAGCATGTGCAATGGCTTCAGCAATACGAAGATCTTTGGTATAACCTTTCTTCCCTTTCCTCTCTCTCTCTTTCTCTCTCTCTCTCTCTCTCTCTCTCCTTTTTTAACCTCATACATATATACTTTTTAAAAAGTATTCTAGAATACATTCAAGTTGTTAAAAAATTCAAATAAAAAGAAGTAATTATAGTAAATTATTCCTCCTCTAGACAGTCCCACTCTCCTCCCAAGAGAGCTAATCATTTTTCACACTTTGATCTTAACTGTGAATTCATTTAATCTAAAGACTTGGATTTCTTCTGCTCTAGGAAGTTTCCATGTGTTACTTCAGTTCATTCACTCTGCTCTCCACCTTTGGAACTCCTATAGAGCAAACCTTTGTGGCACAGACTGCTCTTGAAATCTGGTAAAGCTTATGGAACTCCACTAAAAATTTTATTAAATTGCATACATAGGATTATAAAAGGGACCAATTATATTGAAATTCAGTTATCAAAATACTAAAAAGTATGATGCAGTAATATAATTCTTTATGAATCATTCAATAAAATCATCTAGCAGCACATTTAATAAGTATTAAATTCTGAAGTCATGATTAGCACAAATTATATTTTGAGATACCTGAAGCAATATATACTGTCATGTAAAAATAAGTGTAATTCCTTTGGTGGTAAAGTCACAGTTACTGCCAGTACTACTGTGATTGTTTTGCCTATATTCATAGTTGAAGGAATTTTCCTATATTCATAAGTTTCAGGTAGAATTTATTGAATAATGTGTAATTTCCTTTTCTATCCAACAACTTCTTGAAATCTATCAAAGGCCTTATGTTAGTATTACTGGAATTTTAGAATTTCTACTATCCTCAATATTTCTTACATTTTCTCTCATACTTTCCAACTCTTTTTGTTCTAGGATTAACTTCCTATTTAGATATTTTATTCCATTGCTATAAAGAACTTATCATATTACATTATGTTAATTTTTCTACCTGTCACATCTTGCTAAAATTTCATGTCTAAAATAATGAGGAAATTACAGATAGATGCATTTGATCACTCAAGTGAAGTTAAAAAAAAAATTCAGTGAGATTGATGTTGGTTCCTTAAGAGGAATGTTATTAGGGAACATTTTATAAATAGATCACTAAAACTGGTTATCAGATAATCATTCTTTATGAAAGACTAGATAAACCCAGAGATGATCCAAAATCTAGAAATGATCATCCTAATTTAATCCTTTACTATTACTTTATGTTTAATCTAGAAAAAAATTTAATAGGCAATTTGGTAATAAAATATTCATAGGAAATTACCTTCATGAAAACTAATCTAATAAAAGAGAAACATGCAAATTGACCGCACCTCTGCTACGCCCCAAGCCACGCCCACCAGCCAATCAGAGTGACTATATGCAAATTAACCCAACCAAGATGGCGGCCAGCAGCCACGGAGCTGAAGCAAGCAGGAGGCTTGGTTGCCCTGGCAATGGAGGAAGCTAAGCTTCCCGCCTGCCCTGGCCAGCTGTGGCCTCCACTCAAGGCAACAAAGTTTCAATTATAGAAGAGAAATAAATCCCAGATACCTACTTCCAGCCAGCCTCCACTGGGAGCTTGGGTGGCTGGGGGCCATGGCCAACCTGCAAACAGCCATCAGCCCCTCACCCAGGATGGCCACACCCTCATGGGGTGAGGGTCCCCGCAGGGGGGCTTGGCCAGCCTGCAAGCAGCCATCAGCCACTCACCCACACTGGCCAGGCACCCCAGCAGGACCCCCCCCACACACACCCTGAAGGGGGTGTGGCCAGCCTGAAAATGGCCCTCAGCCCCTCACCCAGGCTGTCCAGTGGGGACCCCCACCCTAAAGGGGCTGTGGCCAGCCTGCAAACAGCCATCAGCCCCTCATCCAGGCTGGCCAGGCACCCCAGCGGGACCAGCACCCTGATCCAGGACACCCTTCAGGGCAAACCAGCCGGCCCCCATCCATGCACCAGGCCTCTATCCTATATAATAAAAGGGTAATATGCAAATTGACCCTAACAGCAGAACGACTGGGAATGACTGGTCACTATGACACATACTGACCACCAGGGGGCAGACACTCAATGCAGGAGCTTCCCCCTGGTGGTAAGTGCGCTCCCACAGGGGGAGCTCTGCTCAGCCATAAGCCAGGCTGACAGCTGCCAGTACAGCGATGGTGGTGGGAGCCTCTCCTGCCTCATCAGCAGTTAAGGATGTCCGACTGCAGCTTAGGCCTGCTCCCTGCTGGAGGGCTCCAGGGCTGCCAGAGGGATGTCTGACTGCTGGCTTAGGCCCAATCCCCCAGGGAGCGAGCCTAAGCCAGCAGGTGGACATCCCCTGAGGGGTCCCAGACTGTGAGAGGGCACAGGCCGGGCTGAGGGACCCGCCCCCCCCCCCAAGTGCACAAATTTTTGTGCACCGGGCCTCTAGTAAACAAATAAAAAGAATGATCAAGGACTCTACAATAAGGTTATACTTATAAGGTATATGGCGAATGATCAGAGGTGATTTCTCCAACTAAAAATTACTGCCTAATAGAGGGAAAAAGAAGATGGGGGAGGGGGTGGGAGAAGAAGATTAGCAAGAAAGAGACACTAGTTTTAAATGAATGAACTAAAGAACATTCACAAAACAAAACAAAACCCACAAAGGCAAATTGGATTTCTTTTGCCATTAGAATGACAGATTCTTTGTACATGTTCATTATATTTTAAATGTTTGCCTCTCCTTTAATTCTCATTGATAACATACAAGACTACAAAAGATTGGGCTGCAAAGCTGTGAATAACCTGCCAGCCAATACTAACACACATAGCTGATCACCAGTGTTGCTCTCAAAATAACAAGTGTCTAGTCTTCACATCTTTGTGTTTTACAAGAACTATGCAAGAGAGAGGGCAACCAGAAAATGCATCAGACCCCAGAGTAATCGTCCATATTTTTCTGTTGTCAGCTAATGCTCTCATTCTGATACACACCCACCCAGCAGCTCCACTGAAATCAGTGAGCAACTTCTTTTTAAAGATTGCAGTCACACTCACAACTGCCTAGTGCAGACGGCAAGCAGAAGCCTGGGGTCTCCCAGTGCTGCTATCATGAAGCCCAAAGCCTGAGCAGTGTTTAAAAATATTTACATTCCCTGACATTAAAAACCAGGATATTTCCCCTTAAAAATGTTGATTTGGGGCTTTTCTAAACCAATCAGGAAATTTGACAACACTGGGCTTTGCCTGACTGAGATGGGCCTGAACTCTCTAACAGGTTCATCAGGCACATTATACCCAGAATGAAATACCAATTTTCAGCCTCAGCTTCTGGGACTCATAATCCTGCTCTCAGTGCCCACTCTTCTCTCAGGATGATGACCGAGTGTCCCTATCCTTCAGGATCCCACTTGACTTTCATCTCTTTAGGAAGCCTTCCAGGAGCACCCAGCCTACCGTTCCCCCTCCAATGTCAATGGCCATGCAGTTCTGCAGTGGTGGGTTGTGATCTCTCTGTGATACATTGTTGTGTGCTTGGAGAATTCATTAAATCTGTAATGTTGCACATATATATATATATATATATATATATATATATATATATATATACTAGAGGCCCGGTGCATGAATTCATACATGGGCGGGCCAAGGGGAGGGTATGCAGGAGGTTGGCCAGCCAGCCCCACCCCCTAGTCAAATCCTGGTCAAACTCCCAGTTGAGGGGACAATTTGCATATTAAGCTTTTGTTATATAGGATTGCCTTCTTTTTACCTATCACAAAATTTTTCACAACTGGGACAAGTATGGTGTCTATGATGAAAGAGCTAAGCCCAGTATGCTATTTACTTGCTGCATACATTTGAGCAAAATATTGATCCTCTCTAATCTTTACTCAGTCCCAATATTTGTAAAATGAGGGGGAGTGGGAAATAATACTCACTTGTAGAGTTGTTGTAGAAATTAATGAGGCTGTGCATGGTAAGCATTTTACACAGTGTCCCAAGTGCCTGGGATACACTAAGAACTTAATTAAAATGTTTGTGTTATTATTATTCCTCTATCAATATCACTCTCTTGAGAGCTATTAAAGTGACTTAGCTCTGATTTCTTTTTACATGTTAGGCCTTTTGCTGCTCTAGAAGTTTGCATAGCTAACTTTCCTCTATTCTACCTGGTAATTAATATCATCAAAAAATATTCTTCCACTATTCTAAGATTCTCTTATTATTATGTCACTTACATTTCCATGTTAAAATCATATAGAGTGCAAATAAATTGTTCAAGTCATAATTTGCTATTCAGATAGCAATGTTAATAACAAATACTTCTACCTACCACTTTATTGATCAACTAAGCTGTGTCAGACACTGTGTTAGAATTTTTTGTTGTTGTTTTATCTCTAATGTTCAAAACTCTACAAGGAGGGTATTATGACACTCATTTATTAAATGAGAAATCACAAGTAGTTCCATAAACTACTTGTATTTACTCAATATCTAGGTGGCAAACTGAGTTTAAAATGCAATCTAGCTCCAAAATCTATGTCTGTCCCATTAATTACCTTTTGCCTTGTTTTTATTATTTAGTTCAGTATTAAGCCACTCAGAGACCCCTGATAAATCTTTATAATTTCTAAAAATATTGTAATGGCACCTGGGAAAATAACTAACTAAATAAATAAAGATATTATAATAAAATATGTTTCATGAATAATCATTTATTCTTAGGGTACTACTATTAATATTATTAACTAGAGACTCGATGCACAAAATTCATGCAAGAGTAGGCCTTCCATCGCCCGGCTGCCAGCACTGGCTTTCCTCTGGCACCTGGGACCTGGGCTTCCCTCCAGCTGCTGGCAGGCATTCAGGACCCGGGCTTCCCTTGCAGCCCCGGCTTTGTCCGGAAGGACATCTGGAAGGACACTTGGTCTAATTAGCATATTATGCTTTTATTATTATTATAGATAATACTCAATTTGGGTCCCCCTAAAAAATAAAGGCTAAATTAAGAAGGCCCTGGTTATCATTTTAAGACATTTTTTCCAGATGCAAGTAGAAACTGCGCTACATTGTTTTGTTTTGTACTGTTTTACAGTATTCAGTGAAACTCAATATTTTGTTTAATAAGTATCCAATTTGCCATTTCAATTAGATATTACTGATGAAAAGGTAATGTCTCATTCTTGGATATTAGTTTCAAATGAGATTTCATATATCACATGGACATTTATGAAGCTGTTCTATACATAACATAATTGATTGCCTATTGATCTATTTTATAGCTGGTATATTTAATTTAAAAATATGTCTGTCTCAGTATTTAATGTGTTTGCTTTGACATTTGGCATTTTGGTTCTGTGTTTAGGTGTATAATTTGATAAGAAATATATTGCTCATGGGCATGCAGAAAGTTATAAAAGAAAATTATCAGTGGAGTTTGAACAGATGTATTATTATTATTATACAGAAATAATCACATTCTTACAGCTGTAATCTCAAGTGAAAATATGTTTCAAAGCAATATCTTAGTTTTGTTTAGGTAAACATGGGATTCTCAGCTTCATTTAATTAAACAAACAACAAAAAAGAATAGACACATAACATCTCCCTAAGTCAACTATTTTTTAAACAAATGGAATATTAATACACTTTAATGAAACTTTTCTCTTGTAATAGGAACTAGTTTATGTATCTTTGACTAGCTGTTTGTTAAAAATATTCCTGTTCATGGTTGTTTTCTGTGTGTTTCCACTTTGAAAATCTACAGCTCCAAAACATGATAAATGTTTTCCGATCTTCTTGTTGATCGGGAAACGGTAATGCAAAAGACTCACTAGCTTCTCCAAGGATGCATTCGGAGTGAATATATTTTAAGCTTATGTATAAGATCGCTTTGCCTGACTCACCCGTAGAATGAATTTTAATACTCACTTGCTCACTTATAATTTCTCTTTTCTAGGAGGGAACTTCCTGTAATTCCCTCACAGCCGGCTCCATTGTTCATCACCCTTATCTGAGCAGTCACTCCAGCAAATCTCCCTATCATACAACCCAGAAATCCCAAGACATTCTTCGTTGCCTATCCTCTTTTGCCTCCCAAATTTGTTAGCTTGCAGGTTCAGCTGCTTCTTTCTACTTTCTGAATTCAAATATGACTTTCTGCCTCAATGAAAATCCTTGCACAGCTACTCATTTTACAGGCTTACTGTAGTCACTTATTTTTGTTATATTCTACTCTCCAGCTGTGTTTTTCACCTAAATTTTTACCTGCTGTACTTCAATATTTTTTGCTACTTCCCCTACAACCAGAGACACCTCTGGGTCAAATATAAAGTATTGTATGGAAAGCTTTCTGTTAGTTATCCCTGACTTAGTGGACTGAAACCTTATTCTTTAATAACACCAAGAGGAAATACCAAAAAATATTGACAGTTTACTATTAACAGACAATGGGCTATTACATGCAATATATATTCTCTGTATAACCTGACAACTGAGTTAGTGGTCATTGATTCTACAGAAACTAAAACTCATGGAAGTTACCATTGTTTACTGATAAGGATGTCCAGTTTCACATCATGCCCAAACAGTCTGACTCTAGACTTCTTGTTTTTAGATACCAAACAATATTACTTATTGTATAGCATTCTGCAACTTTATGAAATTATTCAGTCTCTACCAGCTGCCATTTCTCCTCCCATCACTCTCTCTTTCACTCGATTCTCTCTCTCTCTTTCCCTCACATACTCATTCATTTTCATCCTTCCTCCCTAACTTATTCTTCTTAATGTTTATTTTGCTCTGCTAAGCACAGAGGAGTATTTTTCTTAAATCACAGTCTCACTAAGAGGTGGATAAGTGGTCTCTTGCTGACAAAACAATAAATAATAACCTTTCTTTCTTTATGCTTTTTTTTTTTGCTTCTTTTCCAACAAATTTCTCCTGCTCAATCTTATTTCAAAGGCCAAACTTCATCCTAAGCAATTTTTTTCTCTATGGACATAGTTATAATTACTGTTTATATTTGCATTCTAAAATATACTTTATACACTTTGCTGCTTCTACTAAAATGCATTCTCCTTGAGGGCAGGGTAATATAAAGGATTTCAAGACACAAACATAAATATATCTCTGCCTCTTTATCTTGTTTACTAGCTCTATCTCTACTTCTGTGTCTTATTCAAACCAAATAATGCAGATTTGTGTGTGTGTGTGTGTGTGTGTGCGTGTGTAAATGTATTTGAGTGTGTATGTTTAAAGAAGAGATGCAGCAACAACTGGATAAAATGTAGCTTGCAAAATGAGTATACTATATTTTTGTTATGTTTTTTTTTATTTACGTCTCCAAGACTCACTTTAATCTGTCATTAAATAACTCCAACCCTTTATGTTAATTTTCATTTCTCAATGACTACATATATAATCTCAACTACAAAATTGTATAGTGGGTTAAACATGCTATAATATTTTATTCCCAACTCAATTCCAGGATTGTAGAGTGCTGCTACACAGGCTCTATCCCGCCAATATCATCGAGTTGGGCTGAATGTGAACCTCTGCAGCACTCTGTTTGATGCATCTACTCCACAAGAGGCTGCAGAAGCAATCTGGAGAAGAGAAAAATTTTAAAGCACTGTCATTAATGGGCACTTGTAAGCATAAGGAGACTTAAAGTGTTTCACCTCAAATGTAGAGTTAGGCCAGTCACTTCACATGTACTTCAGGTAAATAGATTACAAGTAAATTGCAGGCATTTCTTTAAGTGAAAAAAGCTTTTAGATGATTAAATAAGTCTCACTATGACACTATTTTTATCATCATTGAAACTCCATGCAATTTTCTCCTAAGTAAATTTCACTCCCAAATGTATCGCTTAAGTGTGTGGTAAAACAATTCTGAAACTATGGCTTCCATTTGCTTCCATTGATCTGCTGGAGAGCAATGTGATTATATACATACAAAATAATTATGCTCCAGCTCCAGTGTTGGCTGAGTATCTTGTATCGCACTAACTCTTTCACAAAAGCAGGCAGAACTAGAGGGGTGATGACCCTTGAAAGAAGGAACGTGCAGGAGGAGAGAGTCACATTTATAAGGCTTCCCCCGTGAGAACACTCCCAAGTCCATGTACAGCTCAAGACAGCTAGAACTGAAGAAGAAAGTTTCAGTTTTATTAGCTTTAGTGTCACAGGATGGGGTTCAGGGCTGCCAATCATCTGCAAATGAAGAGGAAACTTCAGAAAGAAGAGAGCCATAGTAGAAAGAACCTCCAAATCAACATACAAACGGTTATCAAATTCTTCTCTGAGCCTGAACCGTGTATGCGCAGGGGAAAACCCAGGACAGTGGGAAATAGCAGGAGTCCAACCAAGCTTAGCAGACTTAGTCGCCATGCACCACAGAATAGACAAAGTTTAGACTTTGAGTCCTGCATGATTTAGAAGGGCTGGGAAAACACAGTGGGTATTTTATTAAAATTCTAGTAGGATTAAAATTGAAGACAAACACAATTTCTTTACAAAGAACTGTAAAACCTTGGATTTTTTCAAAATACAAAATTTTTTTCTACTTATCAAAGACACTATTAAGAAAGTAAAAAGCCACACAATGGGAGAAAATGCTTGCTATACATACATATATGTGACTTTGTAGCTCAATATATGAAAAACTCATAAAAACAATAACAAAAAGACAAACAACACAATGAAAGCTAGTAAAAGACTTTAACAGTCACTTCAAGACAAATTTCCAATATACACATGAAAATATGCTTAACTAATAGCATTAGTCATCAAGAAAATGCTAATGAAAACCACAATGATTTGTATTTCACATCCACTGGAATAGCTACAATTTAGACTGACAATACCAAATGCTGGCAAGAATGTGGAGCAACTAGAACTCACAGATATTGATGAAGTAAAGTATGCAGAAACCAGTTTGGAAATCTGTGTGATAGTTTGTTAATAAACTAAACATCTCTAGCCTATGACCCAGAATTTTCAATCCTACATATTTACCCAGGGGAGATACAATTGTGTTTATAGCAGATTTATTTGTAATAGCTCCAAACTGGAAGCAATCCAAATATCCTACATCTGGGGAATGGAAAAACAAAATGGTCTATTCAGACCACAATACTAGAATATATAATAAAGAAGGAATGCTGATAATCAAACCAATATGATTGTATCTCAAAAGTATTGTGTTCAAAAGAAGTCAGAGACAGAAGAGTACTATACATACTATCCAGTTTCATTTATATGACGCTCAAGAACTGGCAAAAACTAATCTACCCTGGTGATAGAAATTAGAACAGTGGTGTCTAGGGAGATGAAGTTTGACTAGAAGAGGGCAAGAACAATTTCTAGAGTGATGGAAATGTTCTGTATCTTAATAAGGGTAGTGGATTGATGGGTGCATTGTTTTAAATCAAAACTCATTGAGTTAGACATTTAAGATTTGTGTTTTTCATAGTATATAATGTTAATGTCAATAAAAATACTACAGATGGTTGTACTGTGGTATTTGGATTGGATTTGGATTAAGTATAACATGATTATGGTTTGAATGGTTTAAATGATTGTTTTAAATGATTTTTATTAAATTCAGCATAGGAAGTTCCTAACTTAGCCCTTCTCTACCCATCATACTCTGTCTATCCTACCATAAATACCTGGCCATCCTGGAACATGTCCGATTTTCTTTTTATGCCTTTTTCCTCATTCCTATTCCCTAGACTTATATCCTTTCCTCACTCCGTATTCTCTGATAAATTGGGAACCACCCCTATAACTGAGGACCATATTTAGCTATGTTGTCCTTATAGCTCAGATTCCAAGTGCTGAGGTATTTTTGCATGCTGGTAGTTCCAAAAGTTCATCTATAAAAAAGACCAGTAATTGAATCTACGCAAGATTAAACCAACCAAGAAAGATATGGCTACTTGCTAAATTTTTAAGGCTTCAGTGAAACCTCTAAAGTATTTCTTGTAAAATGCTTACTGCGATTTGCTCTGTTTAATTTCTGACCAGTGAATAAGTCTTCACATCTTTATTTTCTCACTGCTGGGCCAAGCAGTTGGCGTGATGCTGAATTGTGACAACTGATCACCATATAAATTCCTTTTTAATGCTCTTCTGTAAAGTGTAATAGACTGTGAACTACCATCATCTTGAAATGTCATCATGTTTCCACAACATGACAAAGTAATAATATGAAAATGCTGAATTTAATAATTTAAAATCTGCCATGAGCAGTGAGTGATATCACCAATACCAAGTCATAATCTAAGAGTTAGTTTACTCATTTTTCCACTTCATTTTATAAGAAAATAATTCCATTTTATTTTTCAGGGAGAATTGTGACATTGCATAGGCATTTGCTTAACAGTCAAATGCTGAGTTTTTCCCTCAAATCTCATATGCATTTGTTCTTTATCAAAGCAATTAATTCAGTTAAGTACTATTTTTACAGTGAGCCTAGAAGAAATTCTCTGCCTTCAAAGTGCTTTGAATATAATTGGAAATCCTAATGCATAGTATGAAAGAGTTCATAAGAAAATCAAGGCCTATTGAAATCCAAAACAGTAGGTTATGTGTGTGTTCTCCAGTGATTCTAGAAGGGTGAAAAGTCATCCTCTTCCATAGCAGCAAATACCTTCTAATTGTAGTCACTAGCCTCATGTAGTCACTACTTAACTTTTAAAATATTAAAATTAAATAAAATATAAAATTCAGTCCCTCGGTCACATTAGTCACATTTTGTGTGCTCATTAGCCATATGTGGCTAGCGGTTGCCATCATTGACAGTACAAATAGAGAATATTGCCTTTTCAAAACATTCTATTGAGCAGTGTTGTTTGGGTCACACTTATACTTGATGTGTCTCTGGAACTATGCTGCTTCACATAAGATGGTTTAACTTAATAATAGCACGTTATGCATCTTTGTCCTGACAAAACACTATGATCTGTTTATATATTGCCAGGATTCTTGTCCCAGCATCTAGAAGGGTTCAGGAAATCTGGAGAAGGCTGTGCATAGATTAAATAGGAGTCCAAAGACGAAGCATAATTTTGAAAGGCATTTGGGGGTCAGAGGAGCTTAGCTTAAAGGAACCTAAGATCTAAGTTCTAAGTTCTCCTCATCTCAGGACCCATGCTTTTTATTAACACAATTTGTCCTGAGGCAAGGCAGAGATATACACTTCAAAGGGTATACACAAGCATTGTCAGAATGGGGGAATTAGCCTACAACTGTTTGGCCAGTAGGAGGCAATAACATGTAGATTAAGATGCCCTGAGCTGTCTGGCAGCCAACAGTCATCCCTTTTCAGGTTTGGGGAAATGCCCTCAGCCATTCCCAACATGTGTGACTCAACCCTGTTGAGTCCCCAAGTTCCATCAACCTTTTGATGAAATTCTTGAAATGATGACATGCTAGAATTGGCTTCTGGCAATATATGGCAGAAATATTGAGCTATCACAAACTTTTGTTATTACTTGATTCTTCTTATCAATGTTTAGAATTAGAGTATGATTGTTGAATGAATAGAGAGATCAAAATATGGTGGTCTTAGTGACAAAAATAATAGCTCTTCATAAATAAGAAGTATGCATTATGTCTTGCTCCTAATAAGATTAGACCCTCTGTTAGGCATAGGCGAAGCAATGGTACTGGAATAAAAAGGCTGCAGTCCTGGCCTACCAGGAGTTTACAGTTACATGGGGTTGAGCAAAATGAAAAGAGGCAAATATAACACAGTGTTCCAAAGTGTTATTATAGGAGTACATACAAGGTTCAATGGATCATATACAAGGGCCACTAACCCCAGCCTGGAGGTCAAGGAGAACTCCCTGGAGTAAGTGATAGAAAGAGGATAAAAGAGAGTAAGCCTGAGAGAACAAAGTGGACAGAAAACTATTCCAAGCAAAAGAAAATGAATGTATAAGAACTAAGGGCAAAAAAGAATATAAACCATTTAAGAAATTGTAAGTATGAGAAATAAGAATAAATGTTGTTAATGCAAAAAGTGAACCCCGTTGAAGATAAAATTGACTTCTTATGAAAGTTGAGGTATCTTACTTATTTTAAGATTTGCTTTATTTTACAATATAATTTCAAAACTAAAATTTCTACCTAGTATATTTCAGAATATGCACACACATACAGACACAAAGAGTGGTTGGGGAAGGGAGGTGTAAATGGATAGTTTGCAAATCCTAGCAATTTTAGCATATATTTGTATGCATCTTGGTTTTTTCCCAAGCCTCTGCCATTTTAATTTTTTATTAACATATCATTCTGATTTTTTATTAACAGTAAATATATATCAGTGGTTCTCACAGACTGAATACAAATAAATCAGTTTTTAGAGCAAAGTAATTATGAGAGAGTAATTATGAGTATGTAATTATGAATACCCTAGTACTTATAGATTTATGAATCAACATAATACTTAGAAATTTATAAATCAACATAGGACTTAAACGGTAACTATTATTTTATTATATATTTTAATGATGCCATTAAAAAATTCTAATTATAAGTAAAAATATTCCAGTTTTTGATTTAGTATGTTTTTACTCTACATCCCCAAAATGGTAAATTTGACTTTATGTAATTGACAAAATATAAATTAGATATCAATAAACTTAACTTTTAAAATAACTTATTTAATTACATATTTTATTTACATGTGTGTAATTTTTATAAATGTAAAAATGTAATTACACATTCCATTTTTAGAGCATTGCTTTACTTTTGCTTTTTAGCTTGCCTTTCCCCTATTTTTCTCTCCTCCTCTACCTCTACCCATATTTTTCTAGCTTCAAAAGGTAACCAATGGACCCTAGCTGGTTTGGCTCAGTGGACAGAGCATCAGCCTGCGGACTGAAGAGTCCCTGGTTCGATTCCAGTCAAGGGCACATGCCAGGGTTGCGGGCTCGATCCCCAGTGGGGGGCATGCAAGAGGCAGCCAATCAATGATCCTCTCTCATCCTTGATGTTTCTATCTCTCTCTACCTCTCCCTTTCTCTCTGAGATCAATAAAAACATATTTTTTTAAAAAAGATAACCAATGGAATCCATTGCAATGGATATTAATATTGTCAGAGAGCAATAAATATAATGTAGTAACCTACTGTTATCTTATTTTGCACTCACCTAGCCACTAAATGAGTTTGATATTTTCATATGCTTGTTGGACATGTATATTTGTTCCATTTTGATTTTCCTCTTCAGGTGATTTATTTATTTTTCTTTTGCATCCTCAATTTTTTGCTTACTAGTTAGAGAAACAATGTATATTTATAAATATCAACACTTGGTCCTCTGTGTTCCTTTTTTTTTTCTAACCTATTGGTCTTTTGCTCAGTTTGTGTGTGTATGTATCTTTTGTTATACAAAGGTGTTTGAAAATCATTTATGTAAAAATGTCTGTTATATATTTTTTCTGAATTTCATATATTGGTCAAAATGTTTTTATATCACAAATGCTACCCTAGTTTTTCTTGCATGGCTCTTAGTATTTTACTTTGAACTATTTAGTCCTACTGAAAATTATTTTTATTTGGGATAAGAAAAAAATTTTATTTTCTCCCACATAGCCAGTTCTGCCAACATTCATTAATATGTTCACCAAATTTTTAGAGAGACAACCCAGAAAACAACTATACCAGACAAAATACACACATAATAATATAATGTATACTAAATAATTATATATATGCTATTACTTTAACATAAAAATATGAAAATGAACATTTATTTGAAATTACATATTATTCTGTTTTATTCATTTCTTATTACAAAATGCTATTATTTAAATAAAAATAGGATTATTTAACTGTCAAATAGTTGTGACTGATAGCAGTACTAATTAAACAACTAATATTTGATTAAAATATAACAATATTTTAATAAGGTTTTCTTCTGTTAAAGCAGTTATTTCTATTCTTTTTTAACCCTTTTAGATATTTAAATATTGTGGGCTATATTTAAGACATCAATGTAAGATGTTTTGAAAAGGGAACATAGTGCTATTAACTATATTTAGTAACAATGATACATTTCTGTCTCATAATATGGTAGGATAATTTGACTCCTTCCCTTTCCATTTCCAATAACACTTCTCTGAGTGGCCTGCAACCGTTAGAGCATCCTCTTTTTCTTTTCTGTAGTGATAACATTGAGTAGATTCAAACATAAATTTCACTTTGGCTTGCACTCTGCTCTTATCGAACCCACCACACACTGACTCTGGTGTCATTCCAATGTGATGACACCAAGTGAAGCTAAATATGCTCTTAACAACAGTGACTGAACATGAACTACTTAGGAGTTTACTTATTAGCAATAGCAGGTATTATAACTTGTAGGAATTAGTTTCAAGATGTAAAAAAAATGTTCATATACTTTGCCTCTACAAGCTTGCTTTTCTAGACCAGTTTTTTGTTCATCTCAATTTTTGCATCGATAAATTCATCATATAGACTAAATATGGCTAAGATATCCATTATTTTCAGGCATTCTGAAGCACACTGGATGTCTTCATAAGTTAAAGTTCTCTTGCTTAGGAAAATGATTTTAAAGTTTACAGCGGTGATTCAAATTTGTGAAATTAGTGCTAGACTCCAAAGAAGTTACAGGTTTAGTAAAGAAATTGAGAAAGTCCTGCATGGAGAGGAAAATGGCGGAGGCTTAGACGGGCGTGTTGGTGCTTTGTCCCGGACCAGATAGGGGCGAGCAGCTGAAACGGGTAACAATCAGCCCGATCAAGCTGGGGAGGTTCAGCTGAGAGACAGGCTGCAGCCAGGAAAGACAGAAAACTCCTAAAAAATGCGGATGGTTAGAGATTGAGGCTGAAACCTCCCTCTGGGCACCAGCGCAGCGGCGAGACTGCGCCATCTCAGGCAGCGTTTACCGGCATCCAGAGATCGGCTACTAACCCGGAGGCAACGATTCGCAAACAGCGCGACTGCAAGAGCCAAGGGGAGACCTGCACCCCTCCACGGAAAGGTTAGACTTACCTCAAAGGTGCGGTTCGCAGTTCAGGTTGGAGCGAGGAACGCGCGCGCGGGCGCAGGAGGAAATCTGCGTCCGCCAAAATCCGCGCTCTCCAAAATCCGTGCCCATAGAGGCCAGCGTGTCTCGCAAGTGGGGAGGGCTCCCTCAGGGCTGCTGCCAGAAGGTAACACTATAAATGAGCCCATAGTTGGACTGGATGCAAAAGGGCTGCCTCAGAGTTTCCCTGATAGCCGGCTACTTGTTGTTGCCAGGGGCTTGAGCGCGCACAGACACTCCGTGCGATTCTGGAGGGTGGAACCCTGCGAGTTTGAACAGCTTCCCAGGCTCTTGTTTGCACACTTCCTCTTACTTCTGTGAGTTTGATTGTTGAGCCCAGTGCATGTGAGTGCCCAGTTGGGGTCACTAGCAGAGCTTGTAGGGGAAGATTGTTTTTGGGGAGCCTGGGAAACAGAGCTGGGAGTGGCGCCGGGGGAACCACCTCTGGGCGGAGCTGGTTCAGGTACAATAGGCAGCTCCTAGTCGGAGAGAACTTATAGCCTCGGAGGTCAACCCAGACACACTGCCACCCAGAGGCAGAGCCACGAACTGACTCCTCTGTAAATACAGATAAGGCAATAAGGACTGTGGCTTACAACAAGGAGGAACAGTGTATCAGAGGGAAAGTCAACATTCTCCTGAATTCCGGGCGTGCCAATAAGAAGAGTAGAAGATCTGAAGCACCTGCATTACTGCACATTTTTATTTTTATTTTTTTAAATTACTTTTTCTCCTTTTAACTAAGAAAACATTTTTCTTTTTTTTTTTTTTCATTTTTCTTTTTCTCCATCACCCGATTTTGCCCTTTCAGCTACTACATTTTTATTTTTAACTAGTATTATTACCGCTACCATTTTACCAGTTTTTAAAGTGTCATCTTATCTTGTCTTTATTTTATTTTGGGACTAATGTTCTCCATTCTATTTTCATCGTTCCTTTAGCAACATTTTTCTCTTCCTCAATTTGCCTCTGTGCTAAACTATCTTCCCCACTTTTTCCCTTTTGCTGTCCTGTTTCTCTTACCCTACTCCAGCTTTAGATCTTCCCTATTCTTTTTACCCTCTGTCAAAATTTAACCCTGCTTAAATATCCTATGTCCAATCCCCTGTTCTAAATCCTTATACACCTTTCCCTTATCTTCCTTCACTATCCATTTTTTTTCTCTCTCTTCTTCTTCTTTTCTCTCTCTATTGTTTTATCATTGTTTGCCTGATTGACGAGTATATTGTTTTTTTGTTTTTTTTTTTGATTCTTTGAGAGGTTAGACTGCTTATTCTTTTTATTTTCCTGCCCGTCCCTCTCCCCCCCCACCGCCCCCCCCGGTTATTTCTGCGCTTCTCTGTCCCCTTGCGTCGCTTGATATTATTGGTTGTTTGTAGTTTGTATTCATCTCCAGGAATCTGTTGCTGCAATTTGTTGGTATTAGTGGCGGACCTATAGGAGTTTTCTCCTCACATAAATAGTCTCTCCCCCTTTTACACTTCACTCTCTTTTCTCTCTTACTTTTTTTCTTTTTTCTTTTTTTTTTTCCCTCCACTTTTTCCCCTCCCTTTTCCAATCTCATTTTTGCACTCCTTTTTTTCTTTCTTTCTTTTTTCTCTTCTACCTTTTTCTCTTCTTTCCCCCTTATCTCCCAACTCTCTTAGCTCGGGTGGCCACCTTTATTTGGGGTTAGTAATATCGTAAATACAATAGTGTTCAGTGCCTGGTACGTTGTGCCTTGTTGTGTTGTATTTTGTGCCTCTAAATCAACGCAACAGATTCAAGCAACAGCGGCCTCCTGATCACCACACGCTCTGCCTGGGGAACAGTTGCTGCGTCTGAAGCCTCCCTCCACCAGCCAGAAGAGCCACCACAACTGTGAACAGCACCCATCAGAGGCCCTGCTATCAACAGAGGAGCCGCTGCTACCACAACCGCCCAAGGAGCAACCACAGACCGAGGAGCCACTGCCACCCAGGGAGCAGCCACTGCCACCCAGGGTCCAGCCACTGAATGATTCAACAACTAGTAATGTCAGTGAGATCAAACATGGGTAGACAAAGAAACCCCCAAAGGAAAGAAAAGGAGGACTCGCCAGAAAAGCAGCTAAGTGAGACAGAGATATGCAAGATGACGGAAAAAGAATTCAGAATAAGGTTCCTAGAGTACATGCACCGGATGTTCAAGAAGCAAGAAGAAACAGATGAAAAACTCAACTACGTATGCAAGAAGCTAGAAGAAACAGATGAAAAAATCAACAATTTAAGTAAGTCCCAAGAAGAAATGAAGAGCGACTTAGCTGCAATAAAAAACACCATTGAAAGTATCAACAGTAGACTGGGAGAAGCGGAGGACCGAATCAGTGAATTAGAAGACAAGGAAGCAAAACACACTCAAACTGTACTGCAAATGGAGAAAAAAATTAAAAGACAGGAGGAGAGCCTAAGGGAACTTTGGGACAACATGAAACGAAGCAACATACGAATAATAGGGGTGCCAGAACAACAGAAAGATGAACATGGATTAGAAAACCTATTCGAAGAAATAATATCAGAAAACTTCCCTGAGGTGGGGAAGAAAAAAGTCACACAAGCCCAGAGAGTCCCAAACAAGGTGAACCCGAAAAGACCCACACCAAGACACATCATAATTACCATGGCAAATGTTCAGGATAAAGAGAGAATCTTACAGGCTGCAAGAGAGAGACGGAAAGTAACATACAAGGGATCTCCCATTAGATTATCAAATGATTTCTCAACAGAAACACATCAGGCCAGAAAAGAATGGACGGAAATCTACAAAGTGATGCAAAGCAAAGGACTGAATCCAAGAATACTCTATCCAGCAAGGCTATCATTCAAAATTGAAGGGGAAATAAGAAGCTTCGCAGACAAAAAAGGGCTAAGGGAGTTTATCACCACCAAGCCAGCCATGCAAGAAATGCTAAAGGGACTGGTGTAAAAGAAGAAATATCAAGCTCAGAAAGAAAACAGCCACACACACACACACACAAAAGAAATGGCTACAAACAAGTACCTTTCAATAATAACTTTAAATGTAAATGGACTAAATGCTCCAAATAAAAGACATCGAGTGGCTGAATGGATAAAAAAACATGACCCATACATCTGCTGTCTACAAGAGACCCACCTCATTGGAAAGGACTCACACAGACTGAAAGTGAAGGGATGGAAAAATATCTTTCACGCAAATGGAAAGGAAAAGAAAGCTGGGGTAGCAATACTTATATCCGACAAAATACATCTCAAAGTGAAGGCCATAACCAGAGATAAGGAAGGCCACTTCATAATACTAAAGGGATCAATACAACAAGAAGATATAACCCTGGTAAACATATATGCACCCAATGCAGGAGCACCCACATACATAAGAAAACTTCTGGAAGATATCAGGGGAGATATCGACAATAACACAATCATAGTAGGGGACTTTAATACACCACTGACATCACTGGATAAATCCGCTAGACAAACAATCAGCAAAGAAACAGCAATCCTAAATGACTCACTAGATCAGATGGACTTAATTGACATCTTCAGAACACTGCACCCCACAGCTGCGGAATATACATTCCTCTCAGGTGCTCATGGGACATATTCAAAAATAGACCACATATTGGGTCACAAGCAAAGTCTCCACAAATTCAAGAAGATTGAGATCATAAAAAGCATCTTCTCAGACCACGATGGCATAATGTTAGAAATAAACTACAATAAAAACAACCCCAAATACTCAAACACTTGGAAGCTGAATAGCATGTTATTAAATATTGATTGGGTTACCGATGACATCAAAGAAGAAATTAAAAACATCCTGGACACTAATGACAATGAAAACACAACAATCCAAAACCTCTGGGACACAATGAAAGCAGTCCTGAGAGGGAAGTTTATAGCTCTACAGGCCTATCTCAAAAAACAAGAAAAAATGGTAGTTAGCCATCTAACTCTACAACTCAAAGAATTAGAAAGAGAGCAACAAGAAAACCCCAGAGTGAGCAGAAGGAAGGAGATAATAAAGATTAGAGCAGAAATCAATGAAATAGAGACCAAAAAAACAATACAGAAAATCAATGAAACCAAGAGCTGGTTCTTTGAAAGGATAAACAAGATTGACAACCCCCTAGCCAGGCTCACCAAGAAGCAAAGAGAGAGGTCCCAAATAAACCAAATCAGAAATGATAGAGGCGAAATAACAACAGACCCCACAGAAATACAAATGATTGTTAAACAATACTACGGGCAACTCTACTCCAACAAACTAGACAACCTGGAGGAAATGGACAAATTCCTAGAAAAATACAACATTCCAAAACTCAATCAGGAAGAATCTAAAAACCTCAATAGGCCAATAACTATGGAAGAAATTGAAGCAGTCATCAGAAAGCTTCCCGCAAACAAAAGCCCAGGGCCAGACAGCTTCACAGGGGAGTTCTACCAAACATTCAAGGAAGAACTAAAACCTACCCTCCTCAGACTACTACAAAAAATTCAAGAGGAAGGAACACTTCCAAGCTCATTCTATGAAGCCAGCATCACCCTAATACCAAAACCAGGTAAAGACATCACAATGAAAGAGAATTACAGGCCAATTTCCCTCATGAACATAGATGCCAAAATCCTCAACAAAATCTTAGCAAATCGGATCCAGCAGTACATCAGAAGGATCATACACCATGACCAAGTAGGATTTATCCCAGAGATGCAAGGATGGTACAACATCCGTAAATCAATAAATGTGATACATCACATAAACAAATTGAAAGAAAAAAACCACATGGTCATATCAATTGATGCAGAAAAAGCATTCGACAAAATCCAACACCCATTTTTGATAAAAACTCTCAGAAAGGTGGGAATAGAAGGATCATACCTCAACATAATAAAAGCCATATATGACAAGCCCACAGCCAACATCATACTCAATGGTCAAAAACTAACAACATTTCCCCTAAGAACAGGAACAAGACAGGGATGCCCACTCTCACCACTCCTGTTCAACATAGTACTGGAAGTATTAGCCATTGCAATTAGGCAAGAAGAAGAAATAAAAGGCATCCAAATTGGAAAAGAGGAAGTAAAACTGTCCTTATTTGCAGATGACATGATATTATACATACAAAACCCTAGAGACTCCATCAAAAAGCTACTAGACTTAATACATGAATTTGGCAATGTAGCAGGATACAAAATTAACCCCAAGAAATCTGAGGCATTTCTATACACCAATAGTGAACTTTCAGAAAGAGAGATTAGAAAAACAATCCCATTTACCATCGCACCAAAAAAATTAAGATACCTAGGAATAAACTTAACTAAAGAGGTTAAAGACCTCTACTCAGAAAACTACAGGACATTGAAAAAAGAGATAGAGGAAGACATAAACAGATGGAAGAACATACCATGTTCTTGGATTGGTAGAATCAACATCATTAAAATGTCCATACTACCCAAAGCAATCTATAAATTCAACGCACTTCCCATTAAAATACCAATGGCCTTCTTCAAAGATCTAGAACGAACTCTCCAAAAATTCATCTGGAATAAAAAAAGATCCCGAATAGCTGCAGTGATCCTGAGAAAGAACAAAGTAGGTGGGATCTCAATGCCAGATATCAAACTGTATTACAAAGCCACTGTTCTCAAAACTGCCTGGTACTGGCACAAGAACAGACATATAGACCAGTGGAATAGAATAGAGAGTCCAGAAATTAGTCCGAACCAATATGCTCAATTAATTTTTGACAAAGGAGGCATGAACATACAATGGAGCCAAGATAGTCTCTTCAATAAATGGTGTTGGGAAAATTGGACAGATATATGCAAGAAAATGAAACTAGACCACCAACTTACACCATACACAAGAATAAACTCAAAATGGATAAAGGACTTAAATTTACGACAGGAAACCATAAAAATTCTAGAAGAATATAAAGGCAACAAAATCTCAGACTTATGCCAAAACAATTTCTTCACTGATACAGCTCCTAGGGCAGTTGAAACTAAAGAGAAACTGAACAAATGGGACTACATCAAAATAAAAAGCTTCTGCACAGCAAAAGAAACCATCAACAAAACAACAAGAAAACCCACCTCTTGGGAAAACATATTTGCCAACATTATCTGATAAGGGCTTAATCTCCAAAATTTATAGGGAACTCATACAACTTAACAAAAAGAAGATAAACAATCCAATCAAAAAATGGGCAAAGGATCTAAATAGACACCTTTCAAAAGAGGACATTCAGAAAGCCAAGAGGCATATGAAAACATGCTCAAAGTCACTAATCATCCGAGAGATGCAAATCAAAACAACAATGAGGTACCATCTCACACCTGTCAGAATGGCCATCATCAACAAATCAACAAACGACAAGTGCTGGAGAGGATGTGGAGAAAAAGGAACACTTGTGCACTCCTGGTGGGAATGCAGACTGGTGCAGCCACTATGGAAGGCAGTATGGAGGTTCCTCAAAAAATTGGAAATGGAACTCCCATTTGACCCTGTGATCCCACTACTAGGAATATATCCCAAGAAACCAGAAACACCTATCAGAAAGGATATATGTAACCAGATGTTCATAGCAGCACAATTCACCATAGCTAAGATCTGGAAACAGCCTAAGTGCCCATCAGTAGATGAATGGATTAGAAAATGGTGGTACATCTACACGATGGAATACTATGCTGCTGTTAAAAAGGAGGAACTCCTACCATTTGCAACATCATGGATGGAACTGGAGAGCATTATGCTAAGTGAAACAAGCCAGTCAATGAAGGAAAAATACCACATGATCTCACTCATTCATGGATAATAAAGACCATTACAAACTTTTGAACAATAATAGATACAGAGGCAGAGCTGCCTCAAACTGATTGTCAAACTGCAGTGGGAAGGCCAGAGAGAGTTGGGGGGCAGGAGGGAGGGGAGTAAGAGATCAACCGAAGGACTTGTATGCATGCATATAAGCATAACTAATGGACATAAGACACTGGGGGGTAAGGGAGGGTAGGGGTTTGTCAAGGGCGGGGGGGGGGGGGGAAAAGGACACTTATGTAATACCCTTTGTAATACTTTAAGCGAAAAATAAAAATAAAAAAAAAATAAAAAGTGAAAGTCCTGCATAACTTGGCTGCTCTTTTCTATTGGCCATTTGTTGTTGTTCTGATGTAGTCTCATCTCAAAAAATATGTCAATTTTTTACTATACATTTTTATCATAAAATTAAACAACTCAGGCATAGTCAATTCATCTTTTTCCAGACACCCAAAGGTTTCTGCAAAAATCACCAAACGAGTTTAGAAGAATAGTATGTATTTTCTGTTTTACTGTAATCTTTTTTTTGTCATCCTGAATATATTTCCAAATTAGAGGACACTCTTCTTGTCCCATGTTGGAAAATGTAACTTCATGGCAATCTAACATTTTAAATATTAATAGCCATCTGTAAGCATATGTCTGAAAAAGGCCATCTTCTTCATTTCTATTCAATAAAAATTTGGGCCCTAGCCAGTTTGGCTTAGTGGATAAGGTATCGGTCTGGGGACTGAAGGGTCCTGGGTTTGATTCTGGTCAAGGGCACATGCAGGGGTTGTGGACTCCATCCCCAGTGGGGGGCATGCAGGAGGCAGCCGATTGATGATTCTCTCTCATCATTGATGTTTCTATCTCTCTCTCCCTCTCCCTTCCTCTCTGAAATCAATAAAAAAATATATTTCAAAAAAATAAATAAAAACTTGATAAGTTCTTCTGCACATTGTGAGTAAACTAAAAAGTAAACAAAATTTTAAATTATGAAAACTTCACTATCATAGGTAAGCAACTCATGACCTTTTTTTGCCATGTTGTATAAAAGGTGTGCAGAACATATTGCAGATAAGATCTTTTCATTTTCTTTGATAAGAAGTTCACCCACTGAATGGAATTTGCCAAAGTTTATGTTGCCATATCTGCAGACTATTCAGAGAGAAGACCAAAGCCTTGTATTTGGATAAGATATCAGGAGCCATTTGTTTTATGTTTTATTGTGCAATTTTATTAAAATCTTCATAGAAATCAAGAAGATAGTTTGACACTACATTTTTAAAATTAAAATACCTAAGAGTCAGCGGGATCATTATGTTTGTGTGAATGTTGTCGCTGTGACACATAACTTTATTGTGGAAAACATGAAATCTGAAAGAATCAGCTCTACACTGTAAAGGTTCTACTCATCTGATATCAAAATTTCCTCCTTTAGTTTTTCCACAGCACAGTTTATTTAAAACCTCAAAATCAGGGAAAATAGCTTTACTCAGTTTCATAGAGCTATCAGGGGAGCAATACAATAATGTATGTTTGTTCATGTGATATGCCGAAACCAGTTCCACGGCTGCTATTTTCTACTGAGCGTTGGAGTCTTTTGGGAGACACAAAAACTTCTGATTGACTTAGAATCTTCTGAGTGCTTTCACATTCCCTTTGTTATCACACCTAATTCCAAATTCTTCTCGGCATGTTATGCAGCTAGCTGCTTTGGTTATTTGTATCCTTCTACTATAAGATAGCAGTCAGTTAGCCTTCTTTTTGGTTGATATCTGGGTCATGCTGGTATTAGTATTATAATCATTCTCATTTTTATCACCCGAACTCTTAGGGAAACATGGTCACTGTATTCACAATGTTAAAAATTAAATTAGCATCAGCTTGATACCAAGAACAAACAGTCAATCTACAGGCAAAGGACTGTAAACAGTCATGATTACAATGGAATTAGGTTGCACACTTGAGTCTCAGAATGATGGATGATTCATTATTGTCAACAGCAAGTTACAATTGCCAACATAAGCATTCAGGGGGAAAAATAGTGACAGCCACTGCAGAAGGCAGATAACTTGTGTCATATCTATCTGCTACAAGAATAGTCAATGCCAGCCCCTATCTTTTTCTTAATATGTTTTTATTGATTTCAGAGAGGAAGGGAGAAGGAGAGACAGAAACATCAATGATGAGAGAGAATCTGATTGGCTGCCTCCTGCATGCTCACCACCAGGAATTGAGCCCACAACGTGGGCATGTGCCCTGACCTAGAATCAAACCATGGCCTCCTGGTTCATAGGTGGACATTCAACCACTGAGCCACACTGGCTGGGCCAGCCCCTATCTTTTAAGATGCTGTACGGATTTTTTACTTCCCCTGATTTTCTGTACCCATTGCCAAAACCTGGTTTCCCTTGACATCCGGCTTTCAGTGCTACATCCCAGGGAAACTGGGACAGTTGTCACCCTAGTTCAGTGATGGCGAACCTTTTGAGCTCAGCGTGTCAGCATTTTGAAAAACCCTAACTTAACTCTGGTGCCGTGTCACATATAGAAATTTTTTGATATTTGCAACCATAGTAAAACAAAGATTTATATTTTTGATATTTATTTTACATATTTAAATGCCATTTAACAAAGAAAAATCAACCAAAAAAAATGAGTTCGCGTGTCACCTCTGACACGCGTGTCATAAGTTCGCCATCACTGCCTTAGTTCTTCCATCTGATCCTGCAGGGCATTTATGAGCATTCTGCTTCAATTCATCTGTTCAATTTTTTGTTCAAGAAATTGAGGTTTGATCGTTAGTTTGTAGCCAGATAGACTTGTTTAGACTCACAGCTGAATCTGGTTAGGTGCTCTGTTTATTTTTTATTTTAAAATCGGAATCTTACTATCACCACAGTGCTATTCCCCAAAAATGTGTTCTGCTTGTTTTGGCTCATCTTTCCCTCTCTGACTATGCCATTCACTGTGTGGGTTGTTATTTTTCACTGTCAGCTCGTGGAGACTCAAGCTCTATTGTTGGATTATCTCGGGATTGACAGTCTTGCTAACTGCAGAAGATGAAATGTCCTTGTGGTAGTACACAAGAAAGTGATTCACAAATACCCCTTCTGAGGCACCTACAAGAAGCTGTGGTTCTCTAGTCTTCTGGTCTGTCCCAAATTCCAGAACTGGGAGATCTTTGCCTACCTATTCAACTCCTTCCTGGCCAACTTAAAGGCAACAGAACAGACGTATTCATGGGAACAAATGTAAGGAAGAAGGGCAGGAGGACTTGAGGTCCACAGATTCCTATGAACCACACATTCCTCCAAATTTAGTTTCTCCATTGCCTTCCTTTAAAGCAGCGGTTCTCAACCTGTGGGTCGCGACCCCTTTGGCGGTCGAATGACCCTTTCACAGGGGTCACCTAAGACCATCCTGCATATCAGATATTTACATTACAATTCATAACAGTAGCAACATTACAGTTATGAAGTGGCAACAAAAATACTTTTATGGTTGGGTCACAACATGAAGAACTGTATTTAAATGACCAGAAGGTTGAGAACCACTGCTTTAAAGGTTCCACTGGTTTTCTCAGACACTCATCCAGATCTTTCCCATACAGAATGGTCCAGATCTTTCCTATACAGAATGGTCCAGAACTTCAGGCCTTCTAACCTCTGTCTTCTAGACCCTAACAGCCATTTGTTTGAAGATAATGTTTAATAGTGCTTTCTAAAACTTTAAAAATAATTTGTATTCCAATAGTCTCTAAAAAAGAGAGGGAAAGGATAAGAATTAGAGGTAGACAAACTACTTTTTTCTAAGTTAAAAGATATTTTTTAAATAAGCTGATATTTATTTTAAACACATTCATATCTTTCTTGTGAAAATTTGTGCATATGATGCCTATTTTAGGGCACAAATTCAAATTTAATAATAATAGCAGATAAAATATGGCAGGCCAGCAATTAAGGCAGCAATAAACAAAAACAAATATATTTTAAAAGTCAGTCTTAAGCACTAAAGTTTGGACTTAGGCATAATTTATTGTGCTGGATAAATTCAGAAGAATTGATGAATGAAGTTAAATTATTAATTTGCCCAAAGTGGGAGAGGCCACCATCTAGAACTACGTGTCATAAATATTAAAGCCATTCCCATCTTAAGGACTTATATGGGCAATAAATTATGAGGGCCAGTATAGATCTAGGCTGGGTTAATAATAATTCTTCGTACCCATAATTCACAATCACCTAATCCCCCACTGACCATTAGTTTAAATAGTAAAGAAGTTAGCAGCTTAGTGTGCAAGGTTAGAACTGGTTTCTTCCCTGTCATCCTCTTAATATTTGTTTGGTGAGCAAAAATAATAAAATTCCATCCTGCAGCCTTTATTTTAACTTGAAAAATCTTTGCTTTTGTTTTCATGCCGAAAATGAGAAATGCTTAGGTAGCAATGATCACAAAATCAACAAGCTTCTGAGGTCCAGAATTATGTAAACCTGATATTCATTCATTCCAATGATTTTGAGCAAACTTTTTTTCAACTCTTATTTATCATAAAAATGTGATCACGTGACATTAAAGAGGTGCATTCCTTTCATGGTTCTTGCCACATATTATATTGCATTATTTTTATTTACATAAATATTTCTCAAACTAGATAGCCTATGCCTTTGATATAAAATTTTTGGATTGGAACCCGGATTCTTTGTCCCACCAGAATCGAAGAATGAATCCACGGACAGAAAGTGGTATAGCAAAGGTGGAGATTTATTGAAGAACAAGTACAGCTCCCACATGGGGAGAGGGAAAGAACCCCACAGAATGGACTCCCATGTGAGGAGGGGGAAAGGGTCCCACTGAGTTCCTTTTCCCTATGGCTGATAAAGGCTGCAGATCTGGTGCCTTGATATCCCCTCTGATTGGTCACTATTCCCTTATGCTGGTTACTATAGTGACTCCTGGGCTCAAAGGTTGAACCTCAGATGGGACAGGTAAGGTTCTCCCCCGACCCCACCCCCTTCCTTATTGTTTTTCTATTCCCTTCGGGCTTCCCTCCTCTCTTTCTGGATGGAGGGCTTCCTTCTCTTTATTTTGTAAATATAGACCTTTTGCTGTTTCCAGCTCCCTCATTCTATGGAAATGTACCTGTTGCAGCTTTTCAGCTTCCCTAATCTATGGAAATATACCTTCTGCTGCTCTGCAGCCCCGTGCTGATTCCTCCATGGTCCCCTTAATTTCCAAAATTTCTATAATTTCCTAAACCTATCCTATCTTACCCCTAATATTCCTGTTTCACCTTGAAGGCAAAAACTACTCTATCTCAAATGTTCTTGCATTCCCATGGCAAATATCTCACAGAAATGTATCTTTAATGTAGTGGGGGGAAAGCATAAAAGATGACCTTGAGCTCAAATTCCAAATCTACCACTAATAATTTGTATGATTTTTTATCAAGTTCCATTGCTGCACCTAAGAGTTAGATATCATAAAATTAGCTTCACAGGGTTGTAAAGAACAAATACATTTATGTGTAAAATGCATTTTTAAAGAGTGAAAAATGTTTTATAAATGTTAGTTGCTATCATGAGGAAGAAATGGAGGACAGAGTGAGGATATTCCTTCTTCGGTAAGAGAAATCTTTTCTTACCCTTTTGTTTAAATGTCATTTTTTCAAAATTGCTCCCAATGAATTTTTTTAATAAAAAAGAATAATCATTGATGTCTTTTTGTAGCTAAAGATTTTGAAGTGAGTTTTTAAGGAATTTGCTAAATTAAAGATTCGTATGCAAAATAATGCGGTTTCCTAATTAAAACCAACGTCATTGGGATAACAGGTAGTGATGCAAGTAGTGAAAGTCTATTTGCTTATTGCCTTCGCTTTTGCAGTTAAACAGGAGACCATGGCTTAATGAATTGTAAAGAAAAGTACCTTCAGCAATAAGTCACTCTAGAGATGTTGGAACAGGGGCACACAGGACAAGAAGATCCTATAGCGGACGAGAAATATGCCACAATCCATAACATGATGAGGAGCACAGGTGTAGATTTTGAAAATACATTTTCCCACCCTACAGTTTACTTGGCAAGAAAGGCAAATATTTGAAAAAATAACATGGAATGTTTACAGTTCTTCACCTAACAGATGGGAAATTGCAGAAAACTAAGAGGTGAAAAGAGTGTTCGTGAACAAGAAATGGTCTCCAAAGGGTATCTATGTTTAATCAGGCACTAAAGATAAGGAACTTGAATGGTTGGGGTTTTCTTGTAAAACTGTTTCAGTTGCCAGAATATTGGAGCAGGCTGTCCTGATTCCCCTCAATGAAAATTAAGTTTCCTTTTCTTTTAACCACATTAACACTTCAAGCTTCTTTTATGGCACTTACTATAATATGTTTTGTGTTACAGAAATTACTGCTTGACCTATCTCCACCTACTACTGAGTTGTAAACAGCTTGAGGGGAGGGGCCCACATTTACTCACATTCAGGATAATAAATGGTAGCGAGGGGGGATTTAAGAAATGATTATGGGAAAAATGGAACAAAACCTAGTTCCTAGCATTATGTCAGCAGTGAGAAATGTATCATAAGCTATTGGCATCTCAGCACTGTGATGAGGATACAGGTGTTGAGCATCAGTAGCTACTGAGGTCCATCCATCACCACAGCATTCTAGTATCTCTCCTTTGCGAACCAGAGATTGATAATCTTGAGGTAGATGTCACTTTGGATTCTTTTCCTCACAAATGGGTCTGGAATATATTGACATGGAGCTCCCAAGTTCACTCTTGCCCTCTGGTTAGCCTGGTCTGAAGCACTCTGCTGGCACGGAAGCCCCTGATAAATAAATTAATGGCCCACAATTCAGCTACTTATCCAAACATGAGCTCCAGAACTAAGACTAGTTGATAATGTTGAAGTAATATCCACTTAGGATTGAAATTTTTCTGCACCAAATCTTCAATTATGTATTCTGTTGAAAAGTGACTTTAGGTTTTGTTGATGAGTTATTTTCTAGATAGTTTTAATTTAATGTTAAAAAACATCCAAAGGATAGTGGTTGCATGTTTTAGCAGATGAAAAGGCCAGGAATATTTTAAAAAGCTAAAATAGTTGAGGTTACTATGCCGTATTTTATTGAGATTGCTACAGGCTATAATCATACTACTTTAATGGTTCTCTTTGTAAAAATGCATTCACAATGCTTCTTTAGCATTAGAATTACTAGAAAGGTGTATATAATAGCAATGATCATGTTATCATACATTTAAGTAGAGCTCTACAGTTCACAAAGTAGTTGCAACGGTGTTAGAACAATTTGCTTACAGAAAAAGCAATATGTCCCAAACAGGAGAGGTCCCTTGAGGGTTATAAAGAAGCTGCAAGGGGACCCAGGATGTCTGAGTGGCTGTTCCAAACAGAAGAAAATAACAGCGAAGTAGGTTGTTAGAGGGCGCTTCAAGGTCACTGCTATCTCTCTGTTACTGTAGGATTAGACCCAGCTAGCTAAAAACTGATATGAAAGTTGGTGATCAAGGGTTGCAGAATATGCCACCACAAAATTTGCCCCTCAGGCATATTGATTATTTTGAGCTGTAAAGCCCTTGAAAAATAACAAAAGCAGCCCTAGCTGGTTTGGCTCAGTGGATAGAGTGTCAGCCTGCAGACTGAATGGGCCCAGGTTCCATTCCGATCAAGGCTTGTGGGCTCGGTCAATCCCCAGTTGGGGACGTGCAGGAGGCAGCCGATCAATGATTCTCTCTCATCATTGATGTTTCTATGTCTTTCTCCCTCTCCCTTCCTCTCTGAAATCAATAAAAAATATATTTTTTTAAAAAAAAGAAAGAAAAATAACAAAAGCAGGAAGAAGCTTTCTTCGACTCCCCTTATTTGTCTAAAGATAAAAGAAACCCAGTTGTCATACATTTCCTCCCTAAGAATTTCATCAACCAGGATAATGACTCTCATCAAAGAAGAAACCAGAAGTCGACACCACACTCAGACAAACTTTGGCACAAACTCTCACACTTCCCACCCATTTTTCTAACGGCCATTCTTTCCTGAAATCATTCACTCTCCCTTAGGAGGCCTGCTTCCCCACGCCCCCCAGTGTAGATGGTCTTTAATACTGAATTCTAAACACCCTCTTTGAGTTACTCATTTTTATCTGACTTATCTCCACATGAGATATATATGTTGATAAGTTTCTGTTTGTTTTCCTTTTAGTATAAAGGTCTCTGAAGGTTAGAGGGAAATTCTTTTTTTCTCTCCTACAATGATTAGCGCAAAAGATCAAAAAAGGATGAAAGGATTGAGAGATAATCCTGTGGATATAAGTAATCAATCAATGTAGAAGAAACCTGCAAGTATTTTTCCCTATCTCACACCAACACTCCAAAAACCTGCTAGTTTTTATAATTATAACAAACCTCATGTATATCAAATTATTCCTTATTGTATTACTCATTTTTATTACAATGCATTTTTATTCACAAATTGGTGTATATCAGCTATCAAGGTTTTCAACTTTCAAAATTGTCAAAAAGCTTATTCCCAGGACTTGAACGTCAACCATTCCACTGTAATAAGTTGGGGTAATATCTGGAATTTACATTTATAACATAAGACTCCCCTGGGAACTCGAATGGTATTAAATTTAACATCACATTTTGAGAAGCACTGAACCCTAGTACCTAACATAGTCCCTAGTGTGCAGTTAGCTCTGTGTGAGTTGTTGCATAGAATGATTTCTTCAGGGAAAATTATTTTATCTGTGTCAATATTTCTTGGTTTGGTTAGGGTTAGCCCCCAAGAAGAGATATGTTAAGTATCCACTGAGCACAGTCAACTGATCAAAAAGATTTAGAACATATTTCTTGCAAAACTTTTTATTGAGTATCTAATGTTGGCCTGGTCTAAGAAAATATATTTAAAAGGCAGTAAACATATCAAATATTTATTTACATTTTATTCCTTTACTTTTATGTTTAGATATATTCTGCTTTTTTCCCAGTATCAGAAAAATACAGTTTTACATGTTTTTCTAGTTTTGTGGATTTTTTCAAACCTGGATTATTTTTTATTATAATGAATTTATTACACTAAAGGAATTTATTTTGCATATGATGCACTGCAGTGCTTTAATATTGGTTCTTTTAAAATAATCACCTGTCTCACTCTAATTTTTAAAATATTTTATATTTGCCATACTGATTTGAATTGTGGTCTTTGTAATTATATATGTAGTAATCATATATACAGTCTATATACAACAATTATATACCTTTAACAGGTTTGTAGATTTTTTGGTCTACACAGATTTTCTATTTGCTGACAATTTCCATGCTATTTTACTTTTCACTCTCTATCTATAACTTTTAGCTTTATTGAGGTGTAAATTGCCAAAAAACTTGAATATACTAGTATATTTAGGTGTACAACTTGATGTTTTGATTTACATATATATTATGAAATGGTCACCACAATGAAACTACTTATCACCTCACACAATTACCTTTTTTTGTCATTATACCACTTAATATCTACCCTCTTGGCAAATTTAAAGTATACAATTCAGTATTGTTAACTATACTCACTATACTCTACATTGACTCTACAAAATTTATTCATCTTGCCTAATTGAAACTTTGAATCTTTTGACTAATATCTCTCCATTTCCCCCCACCCCCCTAATCTCTGGCAACCACCATTCTAACTCTGTACTTCTATGAGTTCAACTATTTTAGATTTCACATATAACTGAGATCATGTAGTATTTGTCTTTCTTTGTCTAGCTTATTTCACTTAGCATAATGCCTTCTAAGTTCATCCGTGTTATTGCAAATAGCAGAATTTTCTTCTTTTCTAAAGATGAAATACACTACAATGGAGTCAAGACAGTCTCTTCAATAAATGGTGTTGGGAAAATTGGACAGATACATGCAAAAAGATGATATTAGACCACCAACTTACACCATACAAAAATATAAACTCAAAATGGATAAAGGACTTAAGTGTAAGACGGGAAACCATAAAAATACGAGAGGAATCCAAAGGCAGCGAAATCGCAAACATATGCCGGAGGAATTTCTTCTCTGAAACTGCTCCTAGGGAAATGGAAACTAAAGAGAAAATAAACAAATGCGACTACATCAAAATACAAAGCTTTTGTACAGCAAAGGAAACCATCAACAAAACAAGAAAGCTCACTGCATGGGAGAACATATTTGCCAATGATATCACCGATAAGGGTTTAATCTCCAACATTTACAGGGAACTCATGCAACTTAACAAAAGGAAGATAAAAATCCAATCAAAAAATGGGCAATGGACCTAAATAGACACTTTTGAAAGAGGACATACAGAAGGCCGAAAGACATTTGAAAACATGCTCAAAGTCACTAATTATACGAGAGATGCAAATCAAAACAACAATGCGGTATCATCTCACACCTGTCAGAATGGCTATCATCAACAAATCAAGAAACAACAAGTGCTGTAGAGGATGTGGAGAAAAAGGAACCCTTCTGCACTGCTGGTGGGAATGCAGACTGGTGCAGCCACTGTGGAGAACAGTATGGAGTTTCCTCAAAAAACTAAAAATGGAACTCCCATTTGACCCAGTGATCCCACTTCTAGGAATATATCCAAGAAGCCAGAAACACCAATCAGAAAGGATATATGCACCCCTATGTTCATAGCAGCACAATTCACCATAGCTAAGATCTGGAAACAGCCTAAGTGCCCATCAGCAGATGAGTGGATTAGAAACAGTGGTACATCTACACAATGGAATACTATGCTGCAGTAAAAAAGAAGGAATTCTTGCCTTTTGCAACAGCATGGATGGAACTGGAGAGCATTATGCTAAGTGAAATAAGCCAGTCAGAGAAAGATAAATACCACATGATCTCACTCATTTGTGGATTATAGAGAACAACATAGACTGATAAACAGGGACAGATCCAAAGACAGAGAAACAGCGATCAGACTATCACTCCCCAGAGGGAAAGTAGGGGAGGGAGGGGGTACAGGGAAGAGATCAACCAAAGAACTTGTATGCATGTATATAAGCCAAACCAATGGACACAGACAACAGGGGGATGAGAACATGAGTGGGAGGGAGTGGGGATTAATGGAGGGGATAAGGACACATTTGTAATACCTTAACCAATAAAGAAATTTAAAATAAAATAAAATAAAATAAAATAAAATAAAATAAAATAAAATAAAACCACAATATAGTTTCAAAAAAAAAAGAAAGATGAAATACACTGAGTTGCCAGATTATTATGACCGGCCAGATTATTATGACCACCCCATCAGTACTTCATTGACACTTCCAAAAATACTGAACATTGAAAACTTCCTAAGCAAATACTCTCAAGGTTTTATTATTGTTATTATTTGCATAACTAATTCACTGTATTGTACTGATGGGGTGGTCATAATAATCTGGCCGGTCATAATAATCTGACCACTCAGTATATATCCTATTATTTATTTCCTTTATCCATCCACCCATTAGTAGACATTTAGGTTGTTTTCATATCTTGGCTCTTGTGAATAGTGTTGTGATGAATATGGGAGTGCAGATATCTCTTTGAGATACTGAATTCATTTTCTTTAGATATATTCCCAGCACTGGGATTGTTGGATCATTTGGTAGTTCTATTTTTAATTTTTTGAGTAATCTCCATAACAATCGCACAATTTACATTCCCTCCAAAATGTGCAAAAGTTCCCTTTTCTCCACATTTTCACCAATAATGATGTTTTTTAATAATATCCACTCTGACAGATGTAAAATGATATCTCATTGTAATTTCATTGGCATTTATTTCCCTAATGTTGAGTATTTTTTTGTATATCTATGACCTTTTGCATGTCTTCTTTAACTAATGTATTTTTTTCCTTTTTAAATACAGTTATTTAGCTTTTTTGCTATTCAGTTTTAGGTGTTCCTTCTATATTTTGGATATTAAATCCTTTTCAGATTTAGGGTTTGCAATTTTTCCCCATTCCATAGCTTTTTTACTCTGTTTAGTATTTCATTTGCTGTGCAGAAGGTTTTTAACTTGATGTAATCTCATTGGTTTATTTTTGCTTTTGTTGCCTGTGATTTTGGTTGTGTCATATTCAAAAATCATTGTTCAGACCAATGTCAAGACAATTTTCCTATGTTTCCTATGTATTCTTCTAGGGGTTTTATGGTTTCAAGTCTTCCATTTAAGTTTTTAATCAATTTTGAGTTGATTTCTGTATATGATGTGAAATATGGGTTCAGTTTAATTCTTCTGCATGTGGAATATCCAGTTTTCCCAACACCATTTATTGAAGAAGCATTTCTTTTCCCATTGTATGTCCTTGGCAAATTTGTAGAAGATCAGTTGAACATTAAAGTGTTAATCTATCTCTGGGATCTCTATTTTGGTCTGTTAATCTCTATGTCTGTTTTATGCCAAAACTACTAGTATAGTGTTTTGATTTCTGTAGTTTTGTAACATATTTTGAAATCAGGTATCATTATGCCTCCAGCTTTGTTCTTCTTGTTCAGATTGCTTTGGCTATTTTGGACCTTTTGTCGTTACACATGAATTTTAGAATTTTCTTTTTCTACTTCTGTAAGAAATGCCATTGAATTCTGATAGGGATGGCATTGAATTTGTAGATCACTATGCACTGGGTGAACATTTTAACAATATTAATTGTTTCAAGCCATGAATACAAAATGTCTTTCCATTTACATGTCTTCTTTAGTTTCCTTCATCACTGTTTTGTAATTTTTGGGTTAAAAATCTTTTACCTCTTCATTAGGTGTCTTCCTAAATACTTTATTCTTTTTAATGCTCTCATAAATGGGATTTTTTTCAAATTTCCTTTTTGTATAGTTCATTGCTTACATATATAAATGCTATTGATTTTTGTATGTTGCAACTTTAATGGATTTATTAGTTTTAACTTTTTTTGTTTAGTCCTTAGAATTTTCTACATGTATGATCATGTCACCTGCAAATAGAGATAATTCCACTTCCTCCTTTCTTATTTGGATCCTCCTCTTTCTTACCTAATTGTCCTGGCTAGCACTTGCATGACCATTTTGAATAGCAGTAGTGGCAGGGACATCCTTGCCTTGTACCTTTACAGATCTGGAGCCAAGTCCACAGTGGGACAGGGCTGCTTATGGGACTGCCTCCAGGACCACAGTTGTCAGCCAACCATGGGCCTGCCTTCTCAAAGTATTCTTCCTCAGTCCTGGACTCCACCAGGGTTTCACAACTTGGACCCCAAGGCTCATAAGGGCACTTTTATTCATGGATTGCCGTCATATTGTTGTTTCTGTGCGGGACTGAATCTGGGGATCTCCTAATCCCCTGTCTTGCTGACATCACTTCAACTATCTGTATTTATATTTATTTTGATTTTTTCCTAATCAGATATGCCAGGAAATTACTTTCCTTTCAAGAAACAAATGGATTTATTTATATAATGATTCTGTTTATTTAATGAGTTTATTAATTTTTATATATATATAATAATTTTCTAAATAAACTTTAAGATTAGTGAAGGGGAAGGGACAGGAAGAGATTAACTAAAGAATTTATATGCATGGACATAGACAATAGTGTGGTGAAGGCCTGTGGGTGGCGGGAGGGTGGTGGTAGTGGTATAGGGTGGAGGGGATCAATGGGGAGAACAGGGTGACATCTGCAATACTTCCAATAATAAAGGTAGTGTTTTTTTTAAAAAAAAAAAAAAAGAGAGAGAGAGAGAGATTTTTTTACATTTTATAAATTTACAACCCAGGCAATGAGTGATTACTGAGAGAAAAATATATAAGCACTAAAAGGTATTATAAACAAACCAGAATAAAGTTGTGCTTCCTAAATGATGATAGAGAAGGTTGTATCATTATTTTTTTCTCATTGCAATGCCCACCTAGGGGGTTTCTTCTAAATCCAGCTGCAAGACTGTTATAAACCATTCTCTGCAAAGGATTAATTCAGGACATAGGAAAAGCAATATATCTTGCCAGCAGGGCAGTGCTGATGATTTCTCTTTAGTGTAAGTTGTACATGCAGCATTCATTTAGAATATAGGTCACTTGCAAGGAGATGATCCCCATATTTGGTGTGAGCAAAGCCTACTTGGCTTAGAAACCTAATAACCAAAAGAAGCCAAGATCTCTTGTAACAGCTCTAAAAGCATAACTTCCAGGGTCACCAGAGAAACAAGCCCAATTACAAGAATTGCTGCATTCCAAGAAGCTCAAAGACATGGCTTCCTTTCATGCGTTTATTGTTCTCCCTGTCCAGGTGACATTTACTACAGGGGGGTCATTTTACTAGAAGCTGTGTTGCCTGGGAAACATAGTTAACATTCTAATTGTATCAAGCTTCCAGGAGAACAGAGCTTTAAATTAACTAAAAGCCAAATTCTCATTCCGAATAGGTGCTAAGAAATATGGGACCTATTATTTTTTGCACAATTAAATAGATACTAATGCAATTTTTTGTTCTGTCTTTATAACTTAGTATTCCTACCTTAAATCCTATTTTCTTCTTTTGTTCTCCATGTTTTTACAGGTAAAATATGGAAACTATGCTTTTGTGTGGGATGCAGCTGTATTGGAGTATGTGGCTATCAATGACCCGGATTGCTCCTTTTATACCATTGGGAACACTGTTGCTGATCGGGGATATGGAATTGCATTGCAGCATGGCAGTCCTTACCGGGATGTTTTCTCACAAAGGTAAGGTTTGTGTGTGTTCTAAATAAAAAGAGAGGAAATATAGAAAAAAAATTTACTTGGTTATCCTATTTAGTTTATTGTATTTTGTTTCCTTTGTTTGAAAAAGCATAATAAATAGCAACAAAAAAGGTAGTTATATGACATTCATTTCCTAAAACATATACTGACGTATTGTTTTTCTCATAAAAAGGGGAAATATAACTGCACATAACTGGTTTTACTCTCAAAAAAATCTATATATAAAAAAGTCTAAGCGACCATTACAACCAGATGATCGGCCAGTAGCTATGATGCACACTGACCACCAGGGGGCAGATGATCAATATAGGAGCTGCCCCCTGGTGGTCAGTGCACACCCACAGCCAACCTCCCGCAGCAGGACAACCAACTGTGGTCCCCCCCCCCCCCCCCCCCCCGCCCCCAAGCCATCCAGCCCCCATCAGGACTGGGCAAGACGGCCTTATTGGCCCTGATCGCTGGCCTAGCCAAGGAACCCCACCCATGCATGAATTTGTGCACTGGGCCTCTGGTTGTTATATAAAAGAAAGTACCATTTTAATAATTTTTTAGAATTTAATTGAGCAATTTAGTGTGTGTGAATTTTTACAGACTAAGTGTCATAGTTAGCAAAATTGATTTATTTCTAAGAACACCATATAATAACAAAAATTTCAGGACCAAGTTAAAGTTCTGATATACTAAAGCACATAATGACAGGGATATTTCCATCTGAATTTATAAAAAAAAATTACAATCCATCACTTCGTGTCAAAAAGTATGAGACTTCTTCATGCAATTAAGGAAACAAGTTAATAAAAAATTACACCCACCCCTTGGAACTGGAGAGCATTATGCTAAGTGAAATAAGCCAGTCGGAGAAAGATAAATATCACATGATCTCACTCATATGTGGGATATAATGATCAACATAAACTGATGAACAAAAATAGATCTAGAGACAAATGGCAGGGGAAGTGGGGGGGTTAGAGAGCAACCAAAGGACTTGTATGCATGCATATTAGCATAACCAATGGACACAGACACTGGGGAGGGGGGGCTTGCCCGGGGTGGGAATGGCTGGGGGGGAGGGTCAATCCGGGAAAAGGGAGACATATGTAAAACTTTAGGCAATAAATTAAAAAAAAACTATTGTGGAAGGTAAATATGCAAAAATTAAAAATGAATTATAATGCATTGCAAAATTTTAAGTGAGTTTCTTTGTATATCATCAAATAAGGGCATTCTTTTATTTTGGGAAGCTACATTCTTCTGGAGCTTTATAAAGAGTGCTCCCTTAAAAAAATTATACCCATCCTTAAATCAGAATTTTCTATTATATGTTGTTTAGTAAAGAAGATTTTGAATGTATATGTAATATTAACAATACAGTGGGGCCTTGACTTACGAGTGTCCCGACTAAGGAGTTTGTTGAGATACCAGCTGTCTCTTGGCCGATTTTTTGCATTGAGTTGACAGAGTAATTTGAGTTAACGAGCTCCTTAACGAGCTCGGTCTCAGAACGAATTAAACTGGTAAGTCAAGGCCCCACTGTATATATGAGGGACTTGGGCCTGAAAGATCACTGCATTCCATTCTACCAGCTACAAACAAGCTTGGACCTAAGAGAGAATAGTACTATCTTTCAGGTAGAGGTATATTCCATTGACACTGATAGTGCACTTTGTTTATTTTCTAGTATCCTTCTACATATTTTCTAAAAGCAAATGCCAGACCAAGAGGGCAGTTCCAGGTAGTATTAATGCCTCAAATTTCAAACTATTTGAGTTGTATTCCTCCAAATTTTAGGATAACAAAGAGCTAGGTGTTTTATGTTATAAAAAATTTAAAAGTAAGTCTGAATTATGTTATATCGCTTCCATTTTCTAACTGAAAATCTAGGCCTCTCTCCTTTTCTGCAAAATAGGAAGTTAGATGAACTTTAAGGTCCTGTGTTAATCAGCTTTTCTGTGTAGTAAATCACCCCAAGTATCAGTGAACTGAAAGATGTTATTTCTCAGCTATGAAACATAAGGGCTGTAACTTGGTAAGTTGTGCTGTAAGTTGTGGGTCTCCTCTCTGCAGCTTCTTCCAGGGCCCAGGCTGGAGAAGCAGCCCTAGCTGGGGCACGCTGCTTCATTGCAAGAGCAATTGAAAGGAGGCTGACAGAAACCTGTGGTGCCCCTTGTGCTTCTTGCATGGATGTGGCATATGTCACATCTGCCAACAGACCACTAACTGAAAAGTCTCAAGGCCAAGCCCAAAAATCACTGGGATGGATACATGTACTCCACATAAAGGGAAGATGGGAATAAATAACTATGAACAATAATATACTCTACCAGTGGTCCATTCTGGTTCTTAAAAATTCTAAGTATAAGACAAAAATGAAATCATATATATATATATATATATATATATATAAATTGTAAAGTAAAATGTTAAGATATAGATAATAATTAATCTAAGTACATTTATTGATTAGTAGATTCTAAGAGGAAATGAATTGGAAAATCAGTTATATCTTAGGGAATTTATCTGCAAGATATTTGCAGTCTAGTTGGAGATGAGACCCATGCATATAAAACAATGACATTTATATACAGTATTGGAATTGCTTATTATGTTGTGTTAAATTGTGTAGTTTGAGATATTAAAAGATGTGACTATCATAGAGAATAAAGAGTTAATCAAAGGAAGTTCTTCAGAGGAGGCAAGCCTTGAACTTGACCTTGAAGGGTTAGTAGAGAATACTTAGGCTGAAAGAAAAAATAGATAATACTTAGAGAAACAATGAAAAAAATAGAAGTGGGAGACAACAGAATGTGTTGGGGAACAATAAGGACATCAAGTTAATTTGAAAGGAAATTTGAAGTTTAGAAATCATATTGTAGGTCACAAGTAGCTACAAGAACGTATGTCTAATTCTGGAACCCAGAAGTAAGCTGAGGAAAATGGCATTTAAGGGAAGTTTGATAAGAAGGATGTATTCAAATAGGCATATATAAGAACAAACCCAAATACGAGATAACAAAGGCCTGTTCTACACTGTAAATGAGGAGGAAGAGCAAATACAAGAGAAGCTTCTAAGCAACGAAGCACACATTGTTTTCATGTATTTAGAACTGAGGATGGAAAGCATAATAGAATGAAAGGCGATACCAACGTTTTACAGTAAGACCACAGAAAGGTTTGCAGCGGTTCTCAACCTGTGGGTCGCGACCCCTTTGGGGGTCGAACGACCCTTTCACAGGGGTCTCCTAAGACCATCGGAAAACACATATATAATTGCATATTGTTTTTGTGATTAATCACTATGCTTTAATTATGTTCAATTTGTAACAATGAAATTGGGGGTCACCACAATATGAGGAACTGTATTAAAGGGTCGCGGCATTAGGAAGGTTGAGAACCACTGGTTTAGTGGATCCTAACATGAACCAGGTGGTAGCGAAAAAGGAAAAATCCCTTAATAGTGGTTAATGGCTTTTTATTCACTACAAATATGTGGGGTTTTTTTTCCAGACCCAATTATTTGATCTTTTATACAAAAAAATAAAAAAGTGAAACCAATAAAATCAATACACAAACATAATAGCAATTAAAGAACTGTTCAATAAATTACATCAAGTGTTCCATCTATTATTATCCCTGTGGTGGTTGACCTAACAGAGATTTTAATTCTGAGCAAATGTACTCTAGGGAAATACTGAAAAATAATATGAATTGTTAGGCATTAGTTTTCCTTTGTTTGATTTGCATTTATGGATGTTGGCAATTTAAATTGTCCCTTTCTGGGGCGTTCCTTGCTAATGACACTCTATGTCTTGGTTCCCTGTACATCTGGAAAAAGAGAGAGCCAGGAAAGAAATATCTGGCAATCATGGATGTGCCAACTCTTCTCTTCCACACATGTGCCACCTTAATCTATCACCCAAACTCTTCCTGAGTTCAGAAAATATCTACCTTCATTCCCTTTTGCTATAACCATTAAAGAAAGAGATATTTTTTAATAACTGATTTAAAAAATTACAAAGACCATCAAATTTAACCATTGCAGTAACAATCTAGAAATTATTATAAACAGCTACGATTCACCAGCTTATTCTGGGCCATTAATTAAATTAGATTACTGGTTGCTGTTGTGATTATTTTCTGTGAAAATAACAGTATTCAGGGTGATTTTCAATGTTTTTATTGATTTTTAATTAGAAAGGAAGGGAGAGACACAGAGAGAGAAACATCAATGAGAGAAACACATGGATCAGCTGCCTTTGGCATGCCCCCTACTTGGGATTGAACTCACAACCCGGGCATGTGCCCTGACTGGGAATTGAATCCAGGATCTCTTGAGCCATTGGACAATGCTCAGTTCACTGAGCCACACTGGCTGTCTTCAGGATGATTTTTAAAAACTTTTTTTAAATTCTCACCTGAGGACATATAGTTATGGGTTTATTTCTGGTCTCTCTATTCTGTTCCCTTGATCTATATGTCTGTTTTTATACCAGTATGTACTGTTTTGATTACCATAGCCTTATATAGTTTGGTACCTCCAACATTGTTCTTCTTTCTCAAGATTGCTGTGGCTGTGTAGGGTGTTTTGTGGTTTCATAGAATTATTTTTTTCTAGTTCCCTGAAAAATGCCATTGGTATTTTGATAGGGTTTGTATGGAATCCGCAGATTGCTTTGGGTAGTGTGGACATTTTAACAATGCTCTCATTCTTCCTATTCACGAGCACAGTATATCTCTCCATTGATTTCTCTTTTCTTCAGTTTCTTTCTTCAACATCTTAAAGTTTTCCGAGTGCAGGTCTTTTACCTCAATTCATCAAATGTTTTATGTAGCCCTTATCTTATGATAGTTCTTAGTATAAAAATGCTATTTCATCAAAAGTTTCATTAAATACATTTAAGAATAGAAGATAACTAAACTATTCAGAGTAAAATTATTATTCTGTTGATAACATTGACTTCACTGATGATCTTGTAATCTTAGCTATTCATAAGGCTAAAGAGGTGACAAAAAATATTTCTTGAGCTTTTAGTGTGAGCTCACCTCTGTTCTCAGATTTTAGTGGGTGTCAAGGAATAATTAATGCATGGGTCTAATTTTATACTTCATCTATAAGAGTTCCTTTTTGCCTATTGGTTTTTATTCCTAAACTTTGGGAATAGAACCACCTAGTGGCACAGAAACAAGGACATTTTTCAAACCTCACAGAGAATGATTTTGTTGGATTCATGATAGTGACACAGATGCATAAACAATATATCAATCTAATCACTGAGTTACAAAATTTGTTAATAGATTTTAATTCCCTTTTTATTGAAGATGAAACTAGCCCAAAGGAGTAAATGACTTGCTCAGAACCACACAAAAAACGGGAAAAATGTCAAGATTTCTAATTTTATGTTCGGTTTTCTAGTCATCATGTACTCTGTCTCCCTTTGTCTTCCTCTTAAAAGCATATACGAATACTATCAAACATACTACATCATGCTTTCTGTGTGTCAGATTCTGTGGTTTTTTTTATTTTTAATTTTATTTTTCCCATCACCATTTATCCCCTCTGTGCCCTCTGCCCCTGCCACCCATCACCCTCCATCCCAACAATCACCATACTTTTGTCCATGTCCATGTCCATGAGTTCTCTCTCTCTCTCTCTCTCTCTCTCTCTCTCTCTCTTTAGTTTTTTTCTCAATCCCTCCATCCTCTGCACCCCCACACCCTCGAGCTGTCTGCCTGCACTCTATCTATGAGTCTATCTCTATTTTTCTTGGTAGTTTAGTTTGTTCATTAAATTCCACATATGAGTGAAATCATATGGTACTTGTCTTTGACTAGCTAATTCACTTAGCATAACGTTCTCTAGGTCCATCCATGCTGTTGCAAAGAGTAAAATTTTCTTCCTTTTTACCACAGAGTAGTATTCTATTGTGTAAATGTACCACAGCGTTTTTATCCACTCAGCTACTGATGGACACTTCAGCTCCTTTCACATCTTGGCCATTATAAGTAATGCTGCATATACTCTTTTGAATTAGTGTTTTGGGCTTGTTCAGATAAATTCCCAGAAGAGGAATCACTGCGTTATAAGGCAGTTCCATTTTTAATTTTTTGAGGTAACTCCATACTGATTTCCACAGTGGCTGTACCAGCCTGTACTCCAAGCTGCAGTGCATGAGGGTTCCCTTTTCTCCACATCCTCTCCAACACTTGTTTGTTGATTTATTGATAATAGCCATTCTGACAAGTGTGAGGTGCTTCTCTGAAGAGGACATACCAATGGCTAATAGACATTTGAAAGGATGCTCAACATCACTAATCATCAGAGAATTGCAGACTCTGAGTTCTTGAATGTGGCAAACTATAATATAAGTACTGTTATTATCCACATTTTCTAGATGCAGAAATTAAAACATAATGAGATCAAGTAATTTGTCCAATTTCACAAAGCTATTGAGCAGTAGCACTAAGATTCAAATCCTGTCTGGCTCCAAAAATTGATAAGCAGTGTTTCAAAGAGTCTCTCTCTCTCTCTCTCCCTCTCTCTCTCAAAAAAAGAATTAATAACAATTCTTGATTTATTATCTATTTTCACTATTCAAAAAGTAGCCATAAGGCCATAAGTGGCTATTTTTATTTGCTTAATTAGTTTTAAATTACTTGGAAATAGTCTATTTTTCCTCGTGCCCTGTTAACTCTTAGAATATCTAATGTTTACTTTGTATTTTTACTTGGATTCAAAACAGAACATTAGATCTCTTTACCTCCCCCATTTGAATTCTTCTTACAATTTACCTCTTGGGTCCTGCCTCATGTTGACAACTCCCTGAGTAAAGGCATATATTTGTTTATCCTCAGTGCTACCTTCATGCTCGCATAGAGTGAGTATTCAGTAAATATTTGATGAGTGAATTAAAAAATCTACCTAACTCTTTAGTCAAAGATTATTATATTTACTTATACTCAAATAAATTAAATACCAAACTTTGTGCCCGCTTAATATTTTAAAAGTCTTCTATTTTCTCTTATCATAACTTTTTTTATTTCTTGCTTTCTTCAATTTTTCATACAGTCAGTAATAAAAACTGACAAGAAAAGAAAACAAATGTATCACACATCTACCTTTCTTCCCAGCTCCCTGCTGTAATAAGTTTTATACTTTTATTCTCACAAGGAAGGTGGAAAATAATTTTTTAACTTGAAAGCATAGAACCATAATCTTTTTATCCCCCAAACCAGAATGAGATACTTTCCAAGTGCTTCTTTCCCTTTTCAGTAAGAGAAAAAATCAGCCTCCACTAATGGCCCAGTTAACAGCTCCAAAATCAATTAACATGAGAAAATCAAAGAAAACAGTCATAGTGTATTTGAAAGGACAATAAGAAGGAACAACTTGACAGGAGAGAATATTGACAGGGGATGTAGGTAGAGGCACTAAAATTGAATGTGTTATACCAGGGTCTTGATAGCTACTATTTATTAATCACCTACTACACTAAACACTTTATATATTTCATATAACGTTTGCCATTATATGGCAAACTGATGCTCAGAGTTAACTATATTACCAGGGTCACAACTAATGAAAAAGGGAGCTAGTACTCAAACCCCGGTTGGGGCTCATGGCCTCACTCTGGACCCCACACTAGCTCTGTGGGGCTCTGAGAAGATTATCTGGACAGAGTTGCATTTCAGGAGTCCAAGGTTTTGGGTTAGACACAGAGAGAGCTTAACTGAGGTAAGCCATTTGCACGGCTGTTGTAATACTCCAGCTGTGAAGCAGTGAGAATACTCTCAATGAAAATGAGAGAAAAGATTGGGAAAAAACATACATTTGAAGAGGACTAGGCAGGACTTGGTAGAAACCAGGGGAGTGCATACAGTCCAGGAACCTGCAAGGGCAAGGATGTCAAATTCAAATGGCCACAAATAGTTCCCTCTTTTCTTTCAACTCTATTATTTTTCATTCTGGGTCATCTACTACAACCTTTGCATCAGCTCAATTTTATCTCCAGGGAAAACCAACTGGAAAGAAATTTCTAGGAAAACAATGATTATTTTAAAATAGCAATGTGATCATTCCCTACCCAGTAGATATTTATTTCAAACAATCTTCCAATTTTTGCTTCATTGCTGCTCAAATTACGTTCACATATCCCTAGTAGTATTGTTCTTCTCTCTCACACGTCAAATAGTATTATTTTAAAATTATATGTGCATATATGTATATATGTATATATATATGTTTTGTGTGTACACATATGTAGTATATATACTAGTGCTATATATACTACTAAAACGATTTGGTTTTATCTCATCCACATTTTTTGTTCTAGATCACAAAAACAAGATAGTTTAGATGGGCATCTATAATAATAAAAGCATAATATGCTAATTAGACCGGATGTCCTTCCTTCTGGATAAAGCTGCAGGAGGTGGGGGCCCAGGCAGAGGTGGCAGAGGTTCCCGGCCACGGTGGTGGCGGGTGGGGGCCAGGGCCAAGGCCCTTGCATGAATTTCATGCATCAGGCCTCTAGTGTTTATATAAAGCAAGAAAGGAAAACGTTTCAGGAATCACAAAACAAAAGAAAGAGGACATTGAAAGTTCACTTTCAAAGAGAAATAGGAGTAGAATAAAGTAATAATATATATTTATGTACATCTTTTTATTTAAAATAGTAATATATATTTTAACCTATAAAGTATTAAAGGCAATTAATTTCTTATCTATATATATAAAAGGCTAATATGCAAAGTATCCCCTCGGGGGTTCGACCAGCAGACCAGGAGTTTGATTGCTCGCTATGATGTCCACTGACCACCAGGGCTTGGCACGGAATGAAGGAAGGCCCAAGCCAGCAGCCTGCAGCCAGGGAAGGAAGGCCTGGCTGGCAGCCAGAAGGTCCCGATCAGCCCTGATCACTGGCCAGGTCTGGGGACCCTACCCATGCACAAATTTTGTGCACCGGGACCCTAGTATATAATATATAGGTTGAGGAAAAACTAGGCTTATAGTTGTGAGTATGCAAAAAACAGTTTTTTTAATTATTATTTATTATTGTATTATTTTCACTAGAGGCCCAGTGCATGAAATTCATGCACAGGGGGTGATCCCCCTCAGCCCAGCCTGCACCCTCTCCAATCCAGGACCTCTCAAGGGATGTCCGGTTGCTGGGATCGGGCCTAACTCAGCAATCGAACATTCCTCTCACAATCCTCTCAGGGACCACTGGCTCCTAACTGCTCACCTGCCTGCTTGCCTGATCGCCCCTAACTGCCCCCTCTGCTGGCCTGGTCACTCCCAACTGCCCCCCCTGTCAGCCTAGTTGCCCCCATCCCTCCTCCCCGCTGGCCTGGTTGCTCCTTACTGGCCCCCCTGCCAGCCTGATTGCCCCCCAAGTGCCCTACCTAGCCAGCCTAGTCACCCTAACTGCCCCACTGCCAGCCTGGTCACCCCTACTGCCCCTACTGCTGGACTGGTCACCCCCAACTGCTCCCCCTGCTGGCCTGGTCACCCCTCATTGCCCCCCCCCCCCCCTGCCAGCCTAGTCGCCCCCAACTCCCCCACTGCAAGCCTGGTCACCCCACGCAGCCTGCTGCTCAGTCATTTGGTCGCCCCTCACTAAGCCCCCTGCCAGCCTGGTCACCCCACACAGCCTGTTCAGTAATCCATTCCGTTGCAATGGTCACTTAGGGCTTTTATATAGAGAGATATGAATAATTATAAACCTACTTTTGCCCCACCCTGTATGTATCTATATATATAAAAGCCTAAGCAAATATCTGGTTGATCAATCACTATGATGTGCACTGACAACCAGGGGGCAGATGCTCAAGGCAGGAGCTGCCCCCTGGTGGTCAGTGCACTCCCACAGCCAACTTCCTGAGGCCCCTCCCCCCGGCCGGCTGGCCCCGATTGTCCAGGATCGCCAGCCAGGTCCACAAACCCCACCCGTGCACTAATTTGTGCATTGGGCCTCTAGTATTAAATAAGGATTAGGCTCTAGAAAACTTTGAAAGGAATGTACTATTCCTATTTCAGATCAATCCCCTTTTAAAACACCTGTTTTAAACAGAATGTTGAATTCGGGAACTTCAACAAAAGAGGAAAATGAGGTAGCTCATTTGTTACTCTTTTTTCCTCTGTTTCATGAATCCTCATGGACATATTTTTATGACTAAGATCCTGTGAGCTTTACCCACCACCCTGACTTCTTATTCTAGTGGAGACACCAAGAAATTTACATTTGGTTCAGTGTTTGGTCTAAATAAATGGGAGTATAAGTACAGTTGATGATATGCCCAGTGTGTAAATATTTCAGAAATACTTATCATAATGTCTCTGTATAATTTGAGATTGGTTTTATGAATCTTGCAAAGCAGTAGCCAAATTTTAAGAAAATTACAAGCCTTAACTCTCAAGAAGCATGCAGCATTCTCACTCTGAATACAAGCCCAGCCATCAGACAGTGCAATCCCACTGAGTAGATTTTGAAGTGTTACAAGATTCTGTTTTCTTTATACTTACATTGTATAGTACTTTAGGAACACTTCATCCAAGATATAAGAATACCCTTTATAAACAAGCATCTTTATTAGACTGTTCTGAGGAAAGTGCTGAGGTACTGGGAAGATAAATGACGAGTTGAGGGGCAAAGCAGTATTTCAGCTGGATAATGAGCCCATGACATTGGACCAAGCTGCTTTGCAAGAAGTCAGTCTGATCAGCCTTTCTTAAAAATAAAATTTGTGTTGTTGCTAGACCGCAGTAAGTATTGTGGCATTCAAAGAGCAGTTGTTTTACAAAAGGCAAAGGTATTATAATGGCATATATTAGGTGTGGCTAAGGGTGTTTTTAACACACATTTCAGAATTTAAAACTATATTTTTGCACTTAAAAGTACATATGCACTCACATGTGTGTGAACACACACACACACACACACACACACATGCACACACATACTCCAGAGTCTAAGCCTCTCTCAAAACACTTATATTTCCTCATATTTACATCACATTTTTCTACTCAAAGCATCCATTTTACTCCCCAGACTTAGCCCCAAGACATTTTTTACTATTTTAAAAATTCAATCTCTTTTCAAAGGGAAAATTTGATGCCACTGAGGATAATTAAAGAATGTGCTACTCTTTCATAGGCCCTTTAAATATTGCAAGCATGGTAACATGCAAATAAGCACATGTGCTTCCATGATAATTATGTTGATAGAAGAAATAAATGGACCATAAGACATGAATGAGACTTTGGCATGCATCTAGATGACTCTAATATACATGTGCGAAGCCCAGATGGGAAGTTGGGTGACCTGCCCAGAGTCTAACCCTTGGTCAGAAAATGCCCTGGGGAGTCCAGGCGCCCAGTCCAGTGTTCTACTGCTATCCTTTCCTGCAAGTATTTTTTGTTAAAGAATCAGTGTTTTGCCCCTAAAATTTACTAGTAAAATAAATGTTTTCAGAAACCCATTTATATCTTACATAAAAGAGCATAAAAGAGTCAGGCGTATCAATTAATAAATATGTTTGTTTTTTTTTTAAATATATTTTATTGATTTTTTACAGAGACGAAGGGAGAGAGATAGAGAGTTAGAAACATCGATGGGAGAGAAACATCAATCAGCTGCCTCCTGCACATCTCCTACTGGGGATGTGCCCGCAACCTAGGTACATGCCCTTGACCGGAATCGAACCTGGGACCTTTCAGTCTGCAGGCCGACGCTCTATCCACTGAGCCAAACCGGTTTCGGCTAATAAATATGTTTAACAGAGTCACAAACATGACCAGAATACTCCTGTTTTAAAACTGTCATTACTTCATAGACATACAGAAAAAGTTGCACAAATGATAGCGTGGGATGGATTGCATTCTCCCTAACTTATAGAGAAACTATACCATAGCCACTGAAGACTTACCATGTGCCAGATGCTATGATAAGTATTTTAAGTCATTTAATCCTCACAATAATCTTGCAAGGTAAATACTATGATTAGCCTCATTCTCAGATGAGAAACTGAGTCACAGAAAAGATTAGCAGTTTTCAAAGGTCAGAATGCTAATAAATGGCAAAGCCAGGTTTGAACCCATCTGTCAAATTCTGTATTTCCCTAGTCCCTACTCCCATAAGTCTAAGCACACGCACCAGTGTGTACCAGAATAGCAAGCATCCAAATTGGCTTCATGCCTGCTCAGGTAGCTGCCTTTTCTCATATTCATATGCTGATGGGAATTTTAGTTCATGTGAAATTCCGGTGACTTTCAGAAACTTAAAACAGCATGATAATAGTGAGAGCCCTCCTGTACAATGAGAGAGCAGAACCAATCAAAACTGAAGCCGCTGTGGATCTGCCAATCAGAAGTAAATATTGAAAATTGAAAGCTGTGGAAGTCACTGCAATTATATTCCCTCTGTCTTTTCTTTTGCTACAAATAGCTTAAGACTGTATTTGCCCAAAACATAATCCTTCCTTCATGAAAGTTTTCATTCAACATGACTTTTCAATTGGTGGAATGCATAACTGCCTCTTCTCTATCTCATTGCATAGTTCCTTGAGCAGCTCAAAAATACTAACATCATAACTGTCTACTGACATGTAAATGCTTACTGATATGAAACAGAACCTACTATTTCTAGAAGTAAACTACAGCTAAGATAAAAATAGAGCATTTCCATATAGAGTAACATGTATGAGTCCATACAGCCCAGAATGATTAAGAGTAACAGAGGCACAATGATTTTTTGTCTTGGTGAGCATAATTCCCTGCGTTAGCACCTGCTTCAAAAAGAGAAAGATATACCTACAAGTGTGCATTCACTCTTTTCTTAATAATCTATTCTATGGAGCTATTTATGTTTGAAATACTATTAGTAACTATTAAAGATGATTGGAATTCAATATGCTTTTATATTACATATTATTGGTCTCTAAAATGTATATAAAAATTTACCTTCAGTGATATTCTTACCAATGTACCATGTTGCCTGATCGCCCCTAACTGGAGGCATGATGGAAGGAGCCAGGAACCTAAAAAAACTTATGGTGGGCTTTTTGTTCTAATCAGGTTATCAATCTTTTTCCATAATTATGTTTTTGGCAGTGACATTTTTATTCTCATGATTTTTATCAATTTTGAGGGGGGTTCTATTAATTAACCAAGATCTTTCTATTACTCCCTATCAAAGCCAGCATGGCTCTTCTAGGCAGTCTCTCATGTTCTTTGAGCTAATCAACATGAAATTTACTATTGTGAATTTCTTTCTTCCCCTGTTTCTTAGCAACTGCAGAAATTTCCCAAACAAATTACCTCTTAACCACAATATATTCAGTGAAGTAACACTGAATACTTCATTAGGTTGATGAGATAGAATAGACCAGACAAAAGCCCTGAGTGAATTTAGGACATGGGAGTCATTGAAGAATTTAGTAAAAACTAGCTATAAGCAGAAGATTGCGCTTTGGTCGGTTTATATGCAATGAAAGAAACTATCAGGATGGTACTAATTAGGAAGCCAGCCATTGCTGTATTTATAATGTAAACTCCCAGAAGTCAGGAATTTTTGTTGCTTTGTTCAGAGATGTATTCCAAGTATTGAGAAGAAAGCCTACCACATAGTAGATCTTTGATGACTATTAATTGGATAATAGATGCAGAATCACTTAAGAAAAGTGAAAGACCTAAACTAAAGAAAAGGAAAGATGCTGTAAAGGTAATAATATTGACCATCAACTGGAGACAGAGATGGAGGAAAGGGGAGCCAAATATCCTTAGCCTTGCTGTTTGGGAGACAAAGAAGTCATTCACAGAAAAGAAACCAAGAGAGGAAAGAGGTTTGAAAGTGCTAATTTTCATCAAGTCATGTCCAGTTTGAGACACTGAGTTTGCATTTATATGGGGAAATGTAGAGCCTAGGCCAGACAATGCAGGGTGGAAATTTCAGAGAGAGGCTGGAACAATGGAAAAGGACTTAGGCAAACTCTCCATAAAGATAATGCAAGCCAGAGACATAGCTCATTTAAAAGGCATAGAGCCCAGCAGTGTGGCTGAGTGGTTGAGCACTGACCTATGAACCAGGAGGTCATGGTTCAATACCCTGGTTGAGGGCTGGATCCCCAGTGGGGGGCATACAGGAAGCAGCAGCTGATCAAGGATTCTCTCTCATCATTGATGTTCCTATCTCTCTCTCCCTCTTCCTTCCTCTCTGAAATCAATAAAAATATATTTAACCTATAAAAGGCATAGAGACACCCTGGTTAGGTGGCTCAGTTGGTTGGAGCATTGTCCCATACACCAAAACCAAAAAAAGGTTTGCAGGTTCAATTCTCATTCAGGATACATTCCTAGGTTATGAGTTCGATATCCGGTCAGGGTGTGTATGGGAGGCAACTGATTGATGTTTCTCTCTCTCTCTTTCTTCCTATCTCTCTAAAATCAATAAGGACATATTCTCAGGTAAGGATTCAAATGGGGGGGGGGGGGTGCGGCACAGAGATAAAGAGAAAAAGGTTGAGGAAAAACTTTTTCAAATGTCCCTTTTTATTTCCTCTCCTTTCCATTCCATAGTCACTAACCTAATTGAATCTCTTAGCCCACTGTGTCTGGGAACACAATTATCTTTTTCTCTCCAAACCTATTCAAATCTTATGCATTTTGTGGGTTCCAGCTCATGACCCTCACTCAGTGTGTCTTCCCTAGCACATTCAGCTCTTATTTAATCCTTTATTGTGTTTCTGTACCACTTTTTTTGTTAATTAATCATTTCTTGTGTTCGTAACTTGATATTTTAATCTTCATATTCAGTCCTGTATAGATTACTCCCACTCTATATTATCTCATTTAATTCTGGCAAAATGTCTTTGAGGGAAGGATTATTGTACCTATTTTATAGATTAAGAAAATGATATTTAGAGATCATAAAGGAAAATACTTTGGTATTGAATATATAAACCTAAATTATACAAACCTAAGTTATAATGTCCTTTCGCATTTCCCTCAATTCCACTTGTTTAATTTCTTCCTCCTCATTAACCATGAGCTCTTCTTCAACAACCAATGTCACTTTTTCTAACTGCTCTATTGACCATATCACACTTTTTTTTTTTAATCCTCACCCCAGGATATGTTTTCCATTGATTTTCAGACAGAGTGGAAGAGAGGGAGATGGGGAGAGAAAAAACAAACAAACATAGAAGTGAGAGAAACATCGATCGATTGCCTCCTGAACACTCCCCAACTGGGTTTGGGGATTGAACCTGAAACTGAGGTACGTGTGCCCTTGACCGGGAATTGAACCTGAGACACTTTTGTCAGTAGGCCGACACTCTAACCACTGAGCAAAACCGGCCTGGGCATATTACACTATTTTTCAAATCCTTTTGTTGTGGTCGTTGTTCATTTTGTCTCTATACAATCCTTGTTAGTAATCAGCTGATTTTCTAACTTGATCTAGTGTCTCGAACAGTTCTTTGCCTACAGGGGACTTCACAAAATGGTATTAACTAGTATATTGGATAAAAATTTCAGATTTTCACCTAAGCCTACCACCTACTTGCCCATTATCTTTATTCCAATAAAATATCACATTTGTTTTCTTTTACTAGCAAAATGATTCTTTGAAAGTAGAAACTTTGTCTCTTATAGTCACTAAATCTTATTTGGTTTCCATGGAGGGTGATGAAAAATTTAATGTTATTTAAAATAAGATTTTTTTTTTTTTTTTTTTTTTTTGCTTAAAGAAACAAGTTTCCTACTCTGTCTCCAGACTACCTTCCTAGTGTTTTCCCCTGCATCACATCATAAAGCTGTAGGTCCCTTGTTGACTTAAAGTCACAGAACCATAGACTCTTGAAACTAAAAGAGTGGTAAGTTGTCATCTGTTTCCAGCCCTCTTTAGTCATGTTACTGTGAGGAAGCAAAGTCCCTGAGAGGAGCGCTAAATGGGCCATAGTTATATAGATTATCTGCCCGAGTTTGGATTACAGGAAACTCCAGATTTCCCTACAGTCTGTCATGTGTACTTACTTTTACCCCATGAACTAATAACTAAAATCCTAGTCCAGCTCCAACACTTTAAAATGATGTGTAACTTTTGAATCAGGCACAATGAGGACAAAAACAAAAAGCAGAAGAGACAAAAAGGATCCCACAAGGTTCTGCTTACCCAGCCTCTCCCACCTCCCCCAGCTCCTCGTGTGCACTCTCTTCTCCACTCCCTGAGGGCACTCCAAGGCACTGGCCTACTCCGGTGTCTGCTTCCCTCTTGGGACCTTCACTCCTCATTCCTATTGACTCTGGCTAACTCAGCTTCCAGCCTCCCATAATTAGCCTGGCCATAAGGTGAAATCCAGTCACTTTTATTGGCAACTTCCAATGCCTTTCCATAGATAGTACCAACTCTAAGGAGATGTTCACCACCCCATTGTGAAGTGAAATAAATAAATAAACAAACAAACAAACAATGTAGTCAGGTGTTAACTAATGGAATTCAGTTTAAAGAGCTGTTTTTTATTCTGAGATTATATCCATCTTACATTCGTGGAAGTAAATGTTCTTTCATTTAGGAAATGAGCACAGATTTTTGTAATGTCCTTACATAATAAAATAAAAATTGAGCAACCTCTGTCAAATCTCCTATATATTTTTTTCCTGAAATGTAAAAGACTTGGAATCATATATTTCTTACTCAAATTTACCATGGAGAGGTGGAGGCAGGGAGAAGGGACACAAAACGTAATACATGTGTAAGCAACTTGCTGTACCAGATTCTGTCTATTTCCTTTTTTAAGCAACTCAGTGCGTGATGAAGTGTGTGAGACAGTGGCATTTCTAAGCTGATGCTGCTGACTCTGCTTTCACATTCCTTACATTAAAAATAAATAAATAAATAAAGTCCTCTGGGATGGCTTATGCAGAACTCTATGTCCTACTTTAAGGCAAAGAACTTTTTTGACCTTCAGTGCATGTAAAAAAAAAAGTAAAAAATAAATGAGAAATGCATCCTGTTCAAAGAGAAGCTTTAAAAAAAATCTTCAAGCAAAGCTTTTCTGTGGCATCATCGATTAAAATAAAGAGGCTAACAAACGGAAAGCTTTAAAAGGAGTTGTCCCTTGAAACCTTTTATATACATAATGCAAAAATAAAAAAAGTCCCATCTGAGACAAAGCCTTGTGGAGCCAGCTTACTGAATACAAAACGATTGGACTCTGTCTTATTCAGATGTGAAGGTGACCATTTGAGGTCTCAAATAGCCATTATGACCACCATCTGTAAAATAATTGCTCGGAAAACTGGCTACCTCTAGAATACACATTCTGCATAATCAAACAAAAGATGATAGGGAAGTCCCTTTAGGAAAGATTGAAATAATGGACCATTGGATATCACCTTGGGAGTTTCTCTCATCCTTTGCCAACACTGAAAATCCATCCTAACCCTGACAGTAGACAACCAGTTGATGTGTTCCCACAGGTTAGAATGTTCCTTTTCTTCTCCACCAAAAATGGCCTGTGTGCACCGCAAGTGTTGCAGGCAGCACATAAGAATGGCAAGAGTCATTCCTTTGATACCGCAGGATTTAAAATTCAGACCTGTGGAATTGCACAGGCAGAGTTCCAGAAGGATTAGGTCACCTGGTGGAGCTGATACTGTGCACGGCAGATAGCTCCACAATGAAACACCTGGTGAAGAGCATTTTTTAATTCTTAAGCTTCCCTTTCTTCTGTATTTTTACTCTTGGAAATCCATGCAGCTGCTGTTAGGCAGGGCACAAGATGTGGGACTTTGCATTACCTCACTATTCCCATTTGTATGCCTATTTGATGCAGTCACACTACAGGGCTAATATGAAAAATAAGTTTAAAATGCAATAAAAAGTTTATAGTCAAACTATAAAAGAAAAATTTATATGGAAACCAATGGAATCAGCCATACATAGTATGCATAACATGTTTCAAGTTAATATAAGTTGACATGCAAAGGAAAGGGGGGAAAAAGAACCACACAAGCTAGCAACGCTTCATCCCACTCAACAAGTATTTAGTAACCCCCTACGATGTGCCAGACACTAAGCCAGGCAGAGGATTTACAGCTGTGAACTACACATAGTCCCAGACCCAAAGCTGCTTACTCTCGAGGAGGAAAGGCAAACAAGTGAATGGGCTATTTTCTGGTCAGTGTGATATGTGTTCTAAGAACAGGGAATCGACAGAGAACTCAGGGGGAACATATCAGGAAGGCTTCCTAGTGGAATTGAACTGAACAGACAGACAATTTAAAGAAAATTGAACTTGTTTGATGCTGTGGGCTGAATTATGTCTCTCAAAATCCATATGTTGAAGTCCCAACCCATAGTACCTCAGAATGTGACTGTATTTGGAAGTAGGATCTTTAAGAGGTAAATAAACTAAAATGAAGTTCTCAGGGTGGGCCATACTCAAATATGACCGGTACCTGTATAAGAAGGTTTAGTTAGGACACTGACACGTTCAGAAGGAAAAACCAGGTAAAACCACGGGGAGAAGATGGCCTTCGACAAGCCAAGGAGAGAGGGGTCAGAAGAAACCAACCATTCTGACACCTTGATCTAGGACTTGTAGCCTCCAGAACTGTGAGACAGTAAGTGTCTGCTGTTTGAGTACCCAGTCTGTTGTTCTTTGTTACTGCAGCCCCAGCAAACTAATATAGTTGATGAAATGAAGTGCATTCTAAATAGAAGGGACAGGAGACTGAGTATGAATCAGGGACCAACAGCAAATGACCCAGGTCTGTGTACCGGTGTGCGCAGGGGGACCCGGCCTCTTTCACCATGACCAGAAAGGCCTGATCCAAGAGTTCAAACTTGACCCTGAGGGTAAGAGGACAGCATCAGAGGTTTTTAACTGACATCTATACTATTAATAGCCTAGGGGCGTCACAACTGGACAGACGACCGTAAGAGCAGGGGGTCCGCAGCTGGGGCAGGGCCGAGTTGGACGTCTCTCTACACGCCTGTGTCAGGGGTCTGGTTCAAGTCCCAGATTGTGAGAGGGTGAGTGAGAATGACATAGGCTAAGGGGCCAGCAGGGGGTTAGTGTGTGTGTGGGGTGGGGGGAGTCCATCTTGGATGAGCAGCGAGGTGAAGCTGAGCAGAGGGCAGAGCCCTGGCCAGGAGGCCTGTGGCCTGGGTAAGGCAGCCATAGGAGGGATTAGTCCTGGGGATGACATAGGACTTTGACGTTGTAGAAAGAATAGGGTGGAGGACAGCTTGGCTGGGACTTGCCCAGAGGTGGAAGACCAGGCAGGAGGCTCTGCCAATAACAGTGACAGCGGTCTGAGTTCCGGTCCCGATGCTGCTCCCCAGAGAACATTGGAGCTGGAAGGCACCTTCACAGCCACTCAATTCCCATTCCCTTTACAAGTAAGAAATCAAGGCCAAGGAGGCCCGGTTCAAGTGCAGGGGGTCCGCAGCAGGGGCGGGGTGCGGCGGATACCTCTCCGCATGCTTGCGCTGGGGGTCTGGTTCAAGTCCTGGATTGTGAGAATAACAGGCTAAGAGACCAGCAGAGGGGTTAGTGAGGATGGAGTCGATCTTGGATGAGCAGGGAGGTGAGGCTGAGCAGGGAGCAGAGCCCTGCCCAGGAGGCCCATGGTCTGGGTAAGGCAGCCATAGGAGGGATTAGTTCTGGGGAGGACACAGGACTTTAGCGTTGTAGAAAGAATAACTTCAGCCATTGAAGATCAAATGGTACACCCCAAATGCTTTTTCTTGGGATGGTCCAGGTGGTAGTGGAAAAGTATATCTTTATAAAGTTTTAATACATTATATTAGAGGTCGTGGTGGTACTGTTTTACCCACAGCATCTACAGGAATTGCTGCAAATTTACTTCTCAGTGGAAGAACCTTTCATGCCCAATATAAATTACCAATTCCATTAAATGAAACTTCAATTTCTAGGCTCTATATAAAGAGTGAAGCTGCTTAAACCATTAAAAAGGCCAAACTCTCATTATTGATGAATGCACCATGGCATCCAGTCATGCTATAACCGCCATAAACAGATTACTAAGAGAAATTATAAATTTGAATGTTGCATTTGGTGGAAAAGTTCTCCTTCTCAGGGGGGATTTTCGACAATGTCTCAGTATTGTGACACATGCTATGCAATCGGCCATAGTATAAATGAGTTTAAAGTACTGTAGTGTTTGGGGATGTTTCAGAAAGTTGTCTCTTAAAACAAATATAAGATCAGAGGATTATGCTTATAGTGAATGGTTAGTAAAACTTGGAGATGGCAAACTTGATAGCAGTTTTCATTTAGGAATAGATATTATTGAAATCTCCCATGAAATGATTTGTAACAGATCTATTATTGAAGCTACCTTTGGAAATACCATATATATAGATAATATTAAAAATATATCTAAACGTGCAATTCTTTGTCCAAAAAATGAGCACGTTCAAAAATTAAATGAAGAAGTTTTGGATATACCCGATGGAGATTTTCACACATACTTGAGTGATGATTCCATTGATTCAACAAATAATACTGAAAAGGAAAATTTTCCCATCAAATTTCTTAATAGTATTACTCCTTCGGGAATGCCGTGTCATAAATTATAATTGAAAGTGGGTGCAATCATCATGCTACTGAGAAATCTTAATAGTATATGGGGTCTTTGTAATGGTACTAGATTTATTATCAAAAGATTGCAACCTAACATTATCAAAGCTGAAGTATTAATAGGATCTGCAGAAGGAGTGGTTGTTCTGATTCCAAGAATTGATTTGTCCCACTCTGACACTGGCCTCCCATTTAAATTAATTCGAAGACAGTTTCCCATGATGCCAGCATTTGCGATGACTATTAATAAATCACAAGGACAAACTCTAGACAGAGTAGGAATATTCCTACCTAAACCCGTTTTTTGCACATGGTCAGTTATATGTTGCTTTCTCTCAAGTTCGAAGAGCGTGTGATGTTAAAGTTAAAGTTGTAAATACTTCATCCCAAGGGAAATTAGTCAAGCACTCCGAAAGTGTTTTCACTCTTAATGTGGTGCACAGGGAGATATTAGAATAAGTTTAAACACTTTATCAGTCATTGTTTGTATCAGTGTTGTTTTTACATCATGTTTTTGTTTTTATGTCATGTCTTTGTTGTTGTTATATCATGTTGTGATTCTTTATTTATTAATAAATGTATATATTATTTTCATATACATTTTACTAATTTTATTTCATCTCTGATACTTCTATTATAGAGAAAGGGCAAATAGTAATATTAAAATATTTCCCCTAATTAATTCCCTTTTAATGTGCATGAATTTCATGCACCAGGCCACTAGTTAGATATAAAAGGCTTATTTTTATAATATTCACTCTGCCTGCAGTTTTGATTATTGATTATCTAGGAGCAAAACTTTAGCAGCTGAGAGGCCAGACAGAAATATAGTACAATAATTCAGATGAGAGATGATAGCTGTCCAAAATCCAGTAAAAATGGGGAGGGGGGCAGTAAATTTGAGACATGAAGGAACAACATGAAACAAGAAAAACAAACAAACAAAAAGCTATAGGACAAAGGAGGAAAGCAATGCTGTTAAAAAAATCTCTGAGCCTTCGCCACACTGTCACATTTCCACCCCAGTGGTTAGTCTTCTCGAAGTAGTCGCATTTATAATGGCTGAGAAAGCAATTTTCATTTTTAATAGTTAATATATTTGGCAACATCTCCTAAGGCACCTGCCAACACCAGTGTATCTCAGGCTTGCACTCTTGAACTCTGAGACCAGAGAACTAAATTCATTCACACTTCTAAAAAGTACATGGATTGAGGCATGTTCTGTAATACCTATATTTATAACACCGCCCAGAAGTGTTCTGTTTTATATGCGTGAAAATCGCCAACAGAATACTCACAAACCGGTTTAACTTGTACCTCTAACCTTGACATCCTGGTGGAAGAATAAACTGCCTTCTAAATATAGCTACCTAAGAGAAAGAAGTGGGGAGGAAGAAAGAGATGGAGGGAAAGAAGGCAAGAGATTGTCCCCCACCCACCCCACTAGTTTGATTGCTTCCTTCGATCTCTTTCTCTAAACAACCTACTTTTAGTGCAAAAGGATATGGTTCCTCTCATGGATGAAAGTCGAATTCCTGCTGAAATCCAATGTGTCTGATTTTATTAAGTCCTCTACCCACAGGCAAGCAGGCGTTAGCTAGAAATATGTAAAATCAGTGTGTTTCACACATGTGAAAGCTTTATTTGCATCTAAGCAATGTCCAAATATTAGCAGGAGTTATTTTTATTATTCCTTTCTCCAAAGCAATCCATTTTAAATGTCAGTAAGCTTTTCCAAAATAAGGACAGGTTTTAGCAAATTGCCAGTGAAGGGTTCTTTTTTTTTTCCTTGGGTGTTTCTTAATAAGTGGACATATTATAGCCCAGATCTGTCTGGTAGCCAACCTTCCCATGTTCTACGTCTAGTGATCATGTTCTCTCTTTTATCATATTTCCCAACTTCCTTTAGTGCCTTTATCGTCTTAAAACACCGTGTGACTTCCAAAACCAGAAAGTTTTTAAGGGAACATCATTTCATTGTGTTTCCTGCAGAAACAAAAGCACAAAGAAAAATGATAAAGCTCTGGCCCCTGCTTTACTCAGAAAACACTTTGCAAAGTGCATTTAGCAGTTCGCCATTGTGACACTGGCACCCAGAGCTCTCAGGGCCCCGTTCTGACACTGTATTTAGTTCACCCTTGGACTGCTCAGTTAAAGCTTCCATTTGAATGCATTTATTCTACTTTACACATTATGTTATCAGTCACTTTCAATATTTCAAAGTCACAGCAGGCTTTTTCTGACACATTTGTCAGAAGGATCCGCCTTGATTGCTATTATTACAGACTACAGTGCCTGAGGAAGGGGGAAAAGCGTGTGTAGTCCCAGAATATTGAAACTGCCTGATAAAACAATAGATATGACAGAATTAGAATAAAATAAATGCTCATAATGGATACTTTAAAAGATCACCAAAATGTAGGATCACAGTATATAGAATTTTAAAAACTATGAAGAAAAATGTAATAAAAGTTTTTTTGAGGAAGTTAAGGAGCCCATTAAAAATTTCACTACCCTCATGTCAGCAAAGAAAAAGGTGGTTATATATTACATACTTCCTTTCCAGTAATCAGGGATTTATATGAGCTCTACTAATGGATGCTGTCATTGAATTTTAGCATGAACTCTACTACTGAACAACAAAGAACATAATGACCAAAAATAAACTTAATGAAAAATATAGGGAAACACTCAGAACTCCAGACCCGTTACTCTTTCATCGTCCTTGACAGACGACTGAGCGTGTGACCCAGCAGAGCACCCGTGTCCCGTTTGCCTGCTCTTTACCGTAACCATACTTGAGAACTACACATTAGAGAAGAACCAGAGAAACCGATCTTATAATCAGAGAATACCAGTGTCTGTAAGGATGGACCTCCTTTAGACTTGCTTCAAATTTCAAGTCTTGCATAAAAAATAAGAAAATTAAAGTACATAATCATGAGTATGCCAAATCTCTTCTCAAAAGTAAATTAATAAAATACAAAAACCTGAAGTGTTTGTATTAAAGTCACAGATGAGAATAACAGAAAAAGCTAAATTGTATTGTTCTTTGATGGGGGGGGCATTTATATGAATTTTTGAATTTACTTCAGTTTATAAATTCCTCAACATATTATTTTCTAAAGTAATATTCAAGAAATTATGGTAGACAGAAAACCTCCATCTAACAGACCAACAGTTTAGAAACCCAAAAGTAAAAGAGATTATGCAGTCTTTTTCACCCTCCCCCCCCAAAAGCCAAAAGATCCAAGTCCTATACTTCATTGATCTATTTCCAGAAATAAGATTTAATTCCTTCTACAAAATTATGTTTAATCTGAATGTTATTTAAAGCCCTGGAGTTAAGGATTGTTATTTTAATTGTGCTTGAATCTTTATATTGAAATGTTACAATCACATATGGAAACTTTAGGCAAATTAAATTATAATAAATGCCTCATGATCTCACCTAGTCATCATCATGAACCTCTTACAAATATTCATCATTTTTGGTGTTTATTGATTCTTCATGGACCATCTGACTTTTAGCATAACTCTAGATTTGCAAACTGAAAAAATATGATGAAATATATACTGATAGAGTTCAGAAAATATTTAGAAAATTTTGAGCAATATTTCATTGGCATAATTTTAATAGTCATAAACAAATTTTCTATTAAAAGAACATATCCTATAGAATATTAAATAAATCTTGAGAATTTTAAATTAAAAGATCATGATGACTTCTAAGATGTAGGTTATATTATAAAATATTTTAAATATATATGTTATCTTCACTGCATCCAAGCAAGTTTAAAACTAACAATTTTATTAAAATCTCAATTTTATTTTATAATAATAAAAATAATTTCATCTAGGAGTCAATATTTTTTTCTGAGAAAAAAATGTTTACTGGAGTCAGTAGTCATTCTAGTGAATTATTTTTTGCCAAATTAATGTGTTAGAAGCAATAAATATAACCTTAATAATAGCCTACAGTCTATGGTCATATTAAAAACAAAAAGTACTTTAAAATGTGAAGATTGGGGAACAAGACAAAATGCTAAAATGTATTAATTTGTTCATATTAATCAACCCAGTTACTATTTTTGAAAAAGTATATCAGCTTAGAACTACTACAGATGATTATGTCCAAATTGTTAAATAAAATAGAGTCTCTTCATCAACATGCAAGTACCTTTATCAAATAAAAAAGTACATGCAGTGTGGGATTGCACATTGGAAATTTTAAGGTAAATCACCAATAGACAGAGAATTGAGATATTGGGCAGATTTTCTTATTACAAAATTAAATCACTCATCTTCACTCATCTGCATACACACATCACAGTTTACAAAAACTCATATACTCACACTCGTACAGACACACACACTCACTCACTACATCTTATACTCCCAGACATGCACTCCCCTTCCCATATTTGATTCACAATTACTATATGAAAGAGGACTACTATGACAAGGAGAGACAATTAATTCTAGCTGTCTTCAATCAATCAAATCAAATATTCCATAAGAACTTCAATTTTTCTTGGACCTGTTCACACTATCCACTGTTTCAGAAAAGCTCATATGATCAGTTCTTTGTTCAGGTAGCTTTGAAGGTTGATTTTTTTTCATAGATGTTGTATTGCCCCAGAGGCAGAAAGGTATCAGCATATTATCAGTTGCTATGCTTTGGGCCTGTGGTATGTATAGGAGTCTGGCATCTGAGTAACTACCTGGGAGAGTATATGTTGATAATGCCTACTTAAGGATAAGAAGTTCTTCTTCAGCTAGCCTTATCTTCAGGTAATACCTCATTCATATTCTTATGCCTTTCCATATAATATTTTCTTGTAATTCTATGTTTCTACTTCTTTCTTGTTTACATCTGAGTAGGAACTCATTTTAGCTTATATTTATAGTAATTATAATAATACTTTAATGTGTTTAAAATATTGTATATTATATATAACTAGAGGCCCGGTGCACAAAACTCCTGCATGGGTAGGGTCCCTAGGCCTGGCCAGCCACTTCTTCCCTCGCAGTCGCCCCCCTCCTCCTTCTCTCGCTCCTCAGCATCCCACCACTGCTGCTGGTCACCCACCATGGTCTGTGCCGCCCCCTGGCGGTCAGCGCACATCATAGTGAGCAATTGAATTCCTGTTCTCCTGGTCAAACTCCTGATGGGACACTTTGCTTATTAGCCATATAAATAGATAAATAGATAATTAGATAGATAGATAGATAGATAGATAGATAGATAGATAGATAGATAGATGATAGATAGATACTACTTAGGGCACTGTACATGTTTTAACAAACAGCAAGTGAATGCTGATGTTAAACTGTAGATCAAAGGACTTTGAACTTCTGTTATGTATGAAGAGTTCCCACCAGCCATAAAAAAAAAAATGTATCTACTATAAATATTCCATTATGGCAGTATTTGGTTTGGTAGGACATAAATGCCTCTTCCATTGTATGTTTCCTGATTTATAAAAACAAAACAAACAATCAAAAAAACAAAAAACTCTCATTCAGGCATACAATCAAAGGCCCAAGCACAGATTCGGGAAAAAAATCTGATCCCTCTACTTCTAATCACCTCTGCCCCAACTTCAAAGAACTCATATTCAGAGCATCAGTCCTTATTTGTTTGTTTGTTTTCTGTGGTTGGGTTCTTATTCAAAATGTTCTACTTGAGTCTGTCCTTGGGGGACTATCTGGAAGCTATATTGAGGCCGGAAATCTATAGTTAGATTGCCTAAGGTACAAATTTCTTGTAGAACCTAATACAGCTGCCTGTTTACTTTTGAGGGCAATCAGGATGTTCATTAGTAATTGAGTTGAAGCAAAGAGTAACTTTATTTGTACCCAATCAGTGACCTGGATCGTTTTCAGAATGACTATTGAACTGAAATGGACCATTCATTTCTACTTGCACTGCGATCCTGTATGAAAAGGTTGTTGCTCTTACCTTTTTCTACAAACAGGGAGAGGGATTTTCAGAAGCAAAACAATCTTTATGGTTGTCACTTGTATCTTAGGAAAATATTTTGTGTGATTTTTATTGCTCTTAGAGCATGAAATAAACCCTCTATTTTGGGCTAACCTGTTGGGCTGATTCCAACACCTTCAGTTGGTAGGTGATTAAAATATGATAACAGTACACTGGTGAGTTTCAGAAGTGGAGGAAATAGATAAAAATTAAACTGACATATCTGCAACATGGTCAATAGAAGTTAATACACTGAGTGGCCATATTATTATGACCAGCAAGATTATTATGACCACCCCATCAGTACTTCATTGACACTTCCAAAAATACTGAATATTGAAAACTTCCTAAGCAAATACTCTTAAGGTTTTATTATTATTATTATTTGCATAACTAATTCACTTCATTGTATTGTTGGGGTGGTCATAATAATCTGGCCGGTCATAATAATCTGGCCACTCAGTGTATAAATTACAGGAACTTTAGTAGTTATTAAAGTGGTGTTATTATGTAGTATTGAAATAATGCAAATTTAGTAATTTTAATAGCAAAAACCTAACTAGGCATACTAGAGCCAGGCACTATTCTTTACATATATTGTCATTTTTATCCTCACAGCTACCCTATTTGCAGAGGAAAAAGTTGAAGATCACAAAAGGTTAAGTGACTTTTCCAAGATCATAGCAGTAGCAGGTGATAGATCTGATATTCAAACTTCGACAGCCTGGTTCCAGATTCCATGTTCTTAATCACTGGCTGTTGAAATGGGCCACCACGATGTAGTGCCTTCAGATTCGGAGTTGCCTCCGGGGAAAGAGTTAGTCATAGGGATGGGGATGCTCAGCTGAATAGCAATGTCCTCATTATCAGGCTACAAGAGCAATTTTAGCATTACATCATGCTCCATCTCTAGTGAATTTTTTTAAAAATAGAAAAATTGAACAAAGCATCTGGAGTAATTATTTTTACCTAAAATGTGTGCAAAAACTTGAGAGTACATGTTAACAAAGCTTTACAACCAGTTAGCAAGGAACAGCCTAATGGATAAGAAATAATTCCCCACTCTTCTATGGAGACCCCGGGCACTGAAGCAGACGGATACAGTGGGGCCTGGACTTACGAGTGTCCCGACTAACGAGTTTTTCGAGATACGAGCCGTCTCTTGGCCGATTTTTTGCTTTGAGTTGCAAGCTAAAATTCGGGTTACGAGCCAGCTTCAGATACCCCACCGCTAGTTGGCGCAGAGAACGTCACAGTGAATGCCACAACATCAGCCCAGCATCACGTGTCTCACTTTGACATACGAGTAATTTGAGTTATGAGCTCCATCACAGAATGAATTAAACTCGTAAGTCAAGGCCCCACTGTATATGCCAGAGCCAGCCCAGGGTCAGTAGAGCCTTAGCAGGGACAGCAGCATTTGGATGAAGGTGGCACCTGTATCAGACTTCCAAGATCTTAAGCCCTTGGGATCAGGTAAAAAATACCACAAACTAGAGAAAAAGGCCCACATGGCTGCCCAAAGTCCAGGAGGTCGTGTAACACTTTCACAGGTGATTACCAAAACTAATTGAAAGGAAAGTGAAAGGGGCTGGAGGTCCCACACTTATGGGTGGAGATGAAACAGATGAATACTGCTTGTATCTAAAATTGCCATCACACCTTCTTCGTGGGTACGGGCTAGGAAAAAAGCAGATTATGTACTCATCCAAAAATCTCTAGTAATCTTTTCTGCATATTTTGGGATATAGTTCTCATATCATATTTTATTTAAAAATATAATACAAAGTGAAACTCCATTTGTCAACTAGAAAGTTCTGAAATTAAAAGAGAAAACTTAATTTGATATGTGTCATGCCTTAAAAAGGGGTTATGAATGGAAGGTTACATTCCATTTTTTAGAGTTTTTAGATTTCACATTTACCATAAATTTTTCTGCATTAGATGATTGCAGACTAGAATCAGTCATCAGGAAGAGAAGATATAATGACAATTTAGTAGGCAGAGTGCAGACTCAAACATAGCTGAGTCATCACTGGAAATTTCAATTCCTTTCTCAATTTCCTTTAAATTTTAAATTAGATTTCATTGTTAAGAGGGCTCAGTATTGAGGATGTGAGAGCTATTCTCAATATGAAAATTCTTCCAAGATATGAGATTTGACCTTTTTGTCCTATGATTTAAAATTAAGACTTTATTGCCTCTTTTCATAATAAAATCTCTGATTTACTAAAAAATAGCTTTAATATAGGAATCATTATCTTACATTTACAATACCAGCATTGTTATCATAATAGTGTCAAAAATAAAGTACTATTATTAATTCTTTTTCTGATGCAGAGTTGGAGGTTTTTCTTAAAAAAAAGAGAGAGAAATCTGGAATACAGTTGAATTTTGGAACATTATCCATATAAATTATTTCTAACAAAGGGTATTCTCATGTGAAAAACAGAAGGGAATCCTGTATTTCTAACTACATTTATTCAGTGTTTTGTGTCAGTTAGAGTGCTATCTCAGTCAAAATAGCTCCTATAAGGGTAAAATTATGGTTATTTCTCATATTATACATTTTTTTCTTCAAGTGAAACCATATTTAAATGGTGTTATTTTGACTTGCCATTAGACACATAGTCACCTTAAAGTTTTATATTACAAGGTAGTGCTTGCAGTTAGCAAAAAGAACATTTTCTGTAAGTTTGTAGTGAGGGGGGAAAAAGTAAGAGAGACACTTTTGAGTTCAAGTGGATATTTGTGCATTAGAGGTGATGGTGGACTAAATAGCTTATTTTACTATTTTGGTTGAAGCTACTATCAAGAAATATGAGAAATACCCATTATTAAATGGACTGGTAGATATGCACTTGCCACCCCACCCCCCCCAAAAAAAAAACAACTTGTAAACAAAGTTTTAAAAAAAATATTTTAAGAATCAAAAGTTTTAAATTAGCCTTAACCAGTTTGGCTCAGTGGATAGAGCATCGACCTGCGGACTGAAGGGTCTCAGGTTCGATTCTGGTCAAGGGCATGTACCTTGGTTGTGGGCACATCCCCAGTAAGGGGTGTGCAGGAGGCAGCTGATCAATGTTTCTCTCTTATTGATGTTTCTAACTCTATCCCTCTCCCTTCCTCTCTGTAAAAAATCAATAAAATATATATTTTTTAAAAATGTTTAAATTATGATTTCATCAACAATTGTGAGTGGTCTGAGATGTTATACAAGTCAGCTTGCTACAGCTTCATTGCGGCTGGCAGAAGACTCGAGACTCCTGGATCAGAAGTGAAGGCCTTTATCACTCACGGCAGAGCAGGCAGCAGGCGCTTCACGTTTTCACTGGTTCTCCTGGCCCCCAAGTGCAGTAGAGCTAACGCCGAGGCAGGCCCAGATGCGTCCTGCTCACACAGTGGGTTTGGGAAACCCCAGTCTTAGACAGGGACTGCTAGAACACCTGCCCAACATTTGCCCACGAGGGAGACATTATCTCTATTACCCCGTCAGAAAAAAAAAAAAAATGGGCCATCTGGACAGGAGGAAAGTACTGCCTCTGTCTCCCAAGGCTGTTTCCTAGACAAACATCCTTGAAAAGAGTTCAGGACAAAAGGTATCACAAGTCATGTAGAAAGGAAGTGGAGAATTGCCCCTTAACAACACATTGTAGTCAGTCCTCATTATTCACAATTCTATATTTGGGAATGCACTTACTCACCAAAATTTATTTGTAACCCTGAAATTAATATGGTACTTTACAGTCATTTGCAGGCCTGCGCAGAGTCGGGGGGGGGGGGGGGGGGGAATTGTTGTCTGACACTCAAGACCTAGCTAAGGCCAAATAAATGGACTTGCTGCCATCTTGTTTTGCCCCTCAGAGTAAACAAGTGTTCTTACTGCAGTCTACTTCGTGTCATATTTCTTGCATTATTGTGCACTTTTTTGTGATTTTGCTATTTAAATTGGCCCTGAACAGTACTAAAGTACTGTCTAGTATTCCTAAATGCAAAAAGGCTGTGGTGTGTCCTAAAGAGAAACTATGTGTATCAGATAAGCTTCATTCAGGCTTAAGTTATAACCCTGTTGGCATTGAAAGTATTACAATGACTAAAAGGCTCTTGTTCTCTTTTCAGATGTCTATATGACTTATTCTCTCATATCTTTTAGGTCTTTGCAAAAATGTTGGCCTCTCATTGAGGCCATCACTGACAACCTACTTATGGTAGAAGCCTGGTACTCCCCACCCCCCATCCCTGCCTTATTGTTCCCAACAGCACTTACCAGCTGACATAGTATCTATACAAATAAAAGGGTAATATGCTAATTAGACCAGGTTGACCAGCCATCTTCCGGACGACGTCCGACTTCCTTCCAGACAAAGCCATGGTGGTGGGGGCCGAGGCAGAGGCTGTTAGGGGCAATCAGGCCAGCAGGGGAGGGCAGTTGGGGGCAAGATCAGGCCAGCAGGGTAGGGCAGTTGGGGGCGAGACCAGGCTGGCAGGGGAGGGCAGTTAGGGGTGATCAGGCAGGCAGGCAGAGGGGTTAGGGGCAGTCAGGCAGGCTGGCAGAGTCAATTAGGGGAGATCAGGCAGGCAAGCAGGTGAGCGGTTAGGAGCCAGTGGTCCCAGATTGCAAGAGGGATGTCCGACTGCCAGTTTAGGACAACCCCCAAGGGGTCCCCGATTGAAGAGGGTGCAGGCTGGGCTGAGGGAAACCCCTCCCCCATGCACAAATTTCATGCACCGGGCCACAAATATATATATATATATATATATATATATATATATATATATATATACACACACACACATACTATGTGTTTGTTTCTCTATATCCCACAATATTCAGGGATTTTTGTCGGTTTTATTCATGGTAGTATAGAACCTAGAATAGTCCCTGCCTCATAATAAATTCTTAATAAATATTTGTTGAATAAATGAAATAAAAAATCTCTTGGAGTTTCAGTGACTTTTTTTTTTTTTTTTTTTTGCAGTAGGGTAAGCTCTACCTTAATGTGCTCCTAAATAAAGCTTCTGAGAACATTTCTTCAAAACAGACAGATTAACATTGAGAAGGGCAGAGCTCAAAATCTTGCTCACGCTCAGCAAGGCCAGACAGCTAATTAGGAAAAGGTAAAGGAGTATTTTCAGCTGTCTTGAAAATAGAGGAATGGCAAACTCTTCATTTTTACATCAGCAACAATGATTTTAGTAGCATGAGAGTTGCTGTAGACTATAAAAATGACAATGATTTTGTGAAAAACCCTACCCCCTCAAAAAAAAGTGCTGTTATCTCTACAATTTCTTTGTCCAATCAAACGAATCCCTTATGAAGGAAAAAGACTGCTTTTTCTTTAGAAAACAAAACAATTAGAGTCTAGCTAAGCTGCCCACAAAACATGAACTGTTTCATTTAACTAACTGAGAACACACAGCTTGTTAGATTCCTAAATAAAGAAGCAATCTCCATTAATAGAAAGCAGCCCCCCTACAAGCATGTCTCTCTCTGCACCTAAAGCAGATATCAAGAGCACTCGATGTGTCCATGTTGCCACAGACAGCTACAGACAAATGGAACAAATACCAGGCCCACTTTAAAACAAACAGCTTAGTTTGTTGTTAACTCTTATTCTGAGTTTTACCATCAGGAGGTTTTCTCGTGCTATTGCAACCCAAGTTTCTGCAAACCTCACCACATCATCAAACAAGGCCACATTGTCTATAAGAACTTCAAATTCACCAGCTTGTGCCCTACAAAGCAGAGGGTCTGTGGACTCCCTTCAACGTTTCACACAGTTATTACATGGGATTCTTTCTGTGGGTTATACTGGGTGTTCATGAAGAGTCCTCTCAACATTTTCCATCTGCTAGTGTCCCCCCAAACCATCTGAGAGTGGCATTTTGGCTGCCCAAGCTCAACTATAAAAACACACATCCACATCAACCATGCAAATCTTTGAGAGCTAAAGCACAAACAATTTTCCCACATTTCTCACGGCCCTCAAGCCATGCTGCAGCCTTAGTCAACACTGCTCTCCTGAGCTGAGTTACACCTGCAGGCTTTGTAAGAGCAGTACTCTGTCTGCTTCTGCCTGCAACCTCACTGTGTAAAGGGCTCAAACAGAAATGCATTTTGGCACACTCGGGAGCATGCATACATATATGTATGCATACATACATAATATGATCTAGGGGTATGAACCATAAGAGATAGACAAAGCACTACTGGAATACAGAGCAGTAGAGGACTCTGTAAAGGAATGCTTCCTGATGAAAGTAGCATTTCTATAGACCTCAGTCTATGGATAGTCTATATGCAACATCATTCTTATTATTTAACTCACAGCTAGAAAATCTCTTTCTCAATTTCCCTGATTCCTATAATTCAAGAAGGCAGCTAAAATTCTAATGTATTGGTGGACTCACTTGAATGATTTCATATATGAAAAGTAGACAAAAGTAAAAGTAAATCTATTGTCTCACTGAGAAGCTGTAAGAGATTGCTTTGGTCTATGCTCTATACTAGGGTAATTTTTTCACATCACTTGTTTTAAAAAATTTCCTGTTCAAAAATATCCTGTTTTTATGAAACTTATATTCTAGTGCGATAGAGGGCAATAATGCAAGGTGAGGGGGGGAAATAGGTAGTGTGGGGTGTGGGTCAGTTGTTAATAATTTATATAGAGTGGTCAAGGATAGACTCTCTAATAAAGCGATGTGAGAGCAGAAACCTGAAGGTGGTGAAGGAGCAATTCATGTAGTTATCTGAAACAAAGGGACTAGTAATGCAAAGGCCGTGAGGTGGGCATGATTGGCGTGTTCAAGAAACGCAAAGTTGTAGAACACAGCAAGAGGGAGAGTGGTAAGAGTTGAATCAAGAGGTAGCCCAGGGCCAGATCACGTACACCTTTATAAGCCAATGTGAGGACTTGGTTTATTAATCTTTTTTTTTTCAGAGACATAATCTCTATTATAAAAACCCCTTGGCCATGAAGCTGTCACGCCAGAACGACCAAAGACTGGTCACCAGGAGGCTGTGTGCGCAGCCAGAGTGCGCAGGTGGGAGGGGACTTGATTCTGGGTCTTGCCTCCTGCCCGCCGAAGCGGGTCTGGGTCTCGCACAATAACGCATGCTGGGCCTCTAGTTGACATATAACATTATATTAGTTTCAGGTGTACAACATAATGATTTGACATTTTTATATATTGCAAAATGATCACCACAATAAGTTTCATTAATATCATCACCCTACATATTTAGAAAATTATTTTTTCTTGTGAGAATTAAGATCGATTCTTAGCAATTTTCAAATATTCAATATGGTACTATTAACAATAGTCCCCAGGTTGCACAGTATATACCCATGACTTATTTACTTTATAACTGGAAATTAGTATCTTTTGACCCCCTTCACTCATATAGCCCATTCCCATCACCTACCTCTGGCAACCACCAATTTGTTCTCTGTATCCATGAGCTGGATTTTTTGTTTACTTTTTGTTCTTGTTGTTGTCTTTTTTTTTTTTAGATTCCATATATAAGTGAAATCATACAGTATTTGTCTTTCTCTCTCTGATATTTCACTTGCCATAATGCCCTCAAGGTCCATCCACATTATCACAAATGACAGCATCTTGTTCTTTTATATGTTTAAATAATTTTGCATAATATGTATACCACATCATCTTTATCTATTCATCCATTGATGGACACTTAGGTTGTTCTTTTTGTCTTGGTTATTGTAAATAAGTCTGCAATGAACATGGGGGTGTATATATTTTTTTTCAAATTTGTGTTTTCATTTTCTTTGGATATATACCCAGAAGTGGAATTGCTGGAGAATATGGGCTTTGCTTTTAATTTAAGTAAGGTGGAAAGACATTAGAAAGTTTTGAGCAGAGGAACTGTGCTATCTGAATCAAGATTTTAAAAATTCACAATGAGTGCTTTATTTTGGGCAAACTATAGTGGGCAAAGAAGAAGCAGGGAGACCACTTAAGAGGCTTGTCTTGAACCATAATGTTAGTAGCAAAAGGTATATGAAGGTCCAATTCTGAATAGATAAGACAGAATGTGCTAACAAATTAAATGTGGGGTTTGAAAGAAAGAGAATAGTCAAGCATGACTCCAAGGTTGTTGGTCTGAACAACTAGAAGTATAGAGTTGTCATTTAATGAGTTGGGAAACCTATATTCAATGGGTGAAGGAACATGTTGGGGCAGGTGGAGGCACGAACATAGGGAGATCAGTTCCAGAAAATGGGACCTCTGAGCCTTTGGAGTTCACCTAATTTAGATTAGATCTACCCTTGCTCTGCAGCTCATTAACTATATGACCTTCAGCATTAACTCAGCTCTTCTCAGGCTCAATTTCCTTATCTGTTTCTTGAGGACAATAGAATGTAATGTGTAGGATAGACTTGCTGTGAGGATTCAACAACAACAAAAACAGATGTAAAGTACCTAAAATACATTTTAATAGGAGCTAAAATAAATTAAACAAGTATATATAAGTGATTAATAAGTAGTGTTTATCCTAATCTTCATACAATTAGGTGTGAGGTTTCCTATAGCACTATGAGGAGTCTTTGCAGAAAACTTTCTAAGATTGTGCTTTCATGTGAATCCCCTTTCTAATTAAGCACTTTAGAAAGGGGATTCACATCCCATGTCATTCAGTTTCGATGTTCATCATAGCAATTTGTTCTTTACTTTTTGACTTCTTTTCTGGATTTGGTCTTCTCAGTCTGCAATACTCTTTCATAGATGTTCAAATCACTTGGCCAGAAAGCTAAAGCATCAATCAGTCTGGTAGAGACTTCTGTACTAACCAGTAAATGCACTCTTGGTTTTGTTCTTTTGGAATGTATATAGTGCTTCAGATCAGCAAGCCATCAAGATACTATTTTGGCCCAACCAGTGTGGATGAGCATAGACCTATGAACCAGGAAGTGAAGGTTTGATTCCTGGTCAGGACACATGCCCAGGTTGAAAGCTCAGTCCCCAGTAGGGGGGCAGGCAGGAGGTGGCCGATCAATGATTCTCTCTCCTCATGGTTGTTTCTATCTCTCTCTCCCTCTCATTTCCTCTCTGAAATCAATAAAAATCTATTTTTAAAAAGACACTATTTTTATTTATTTGTCTCATGTTGTTCTCCAAAATTACTAATTTATACCCTCCTTCCTACACATCTTGTTTACTTTTTAAAGAGATAGTTATTGTAAGTGGGATATTGTCTAGTATAATTAACCTGAATTAAAAACCAAGTAAATACCTTTATTCTCAGAAGAACAGGCTGACAGGACATATTTCCCTGACAGGAAGTAGTGGGTTTTTGATTCCAGCTCAGTCACTTCATCTCCAATATCAGGGCCTATCAACTGCCAACATGTCCTAGATATGGTATTTCCTGAAACTGCACTTCACTATATCATTATTTTATATACCTTCCCTGCTTGTTGATGCAACATCCTTCAGCTCACTTTAAAGAGACATTATTTAAAATATACTTGCCCTCCATTCTCTTCACAAACGCCAGTCCACAGACAGTAGTAAGAATTGCTTCACTCCCAGTGTGCTCTATCACCTCAAAATGAGTTGTTTGTTGTTATACTTGGCACCTAAGTCAGGTGCCAATTAAGTATCTTATTTCTTTTTTATTAAATTTATTGAGGTAACATTGGTTAATAAGATTATATAGCTTTTCATTGCACATTTCTATGATATATGATCTACATATTGCATTGTCTGCCCATCACTCAAAGTCAGATCATCTTCCATCACCATATATATGATCCCCTTTACCCTTTACTACCTCCCACTCCCTTCTCTGTGGTAATCATCATACTGTTGTCTATGTCTATGAGTTTTTCTTTATTTGTTTTTCTTGTTTGTTCATTTGTTGCTTTCAGTTTTATATCCTATATATGAGTGAAATCATACAGTTCTTAACTTTTTCTGGCTTATTTTTCTTTAAAAGCTGGTTTTTATAACTCTAAGTACTCTGAGCTTCACATTCATTAAGTTGTTTTTTATATCTTCTTGGTGATTTCTCTTCTTAAATGTCCAGCTTCATTTATTACCATGGCCACATCTACTCTACTCTCAACCCCACTTTTGAGATACATTCAGTGTTCCTGAAGAAATTCCTGAATTTAGATATCACCCTGTTCTTTTGGTTTTTGTTTTTATATACTTTATTGATTTTTTACAGAGAGGAAGGGAGAGGGATAGAGAGTTAGAAAAATTGATGAGAGAGAAACATTGATCAGCTGCCTCTTGCACACCCCCTCCTGGGGATGTGCCCGCAACCAAGGTACATGCCCTTGACCGGAATCAAACCCAGGACCCTTCAGTCCGCAGGCCGACGCTCTATCCACTGAGCCAAACAGGTTAGGGCTCACCCTGTTTTTTTTACTACTTCCTTCTTAAGCCATCTCTATTCCTCACCCATGTGAAATTTCATTTAGTTTCCATAATTTGGTTCTTATACTGCTTCTTCTTTAAAGTAACTTTATTCTGCACTGATTCATTCCTACTGCACTTATAAAAGTAAACCTTGTAACAGAGTACTTATGCACATGTCCTCACTTGAGCCTAAGTCCCTGAAGTGCAGGCACAGTAACTGGCTTCTATTTTATTTCCCAAAATGCCTTGAATGTAATAGGTGGTCAATAAATCTCTGTCAAAATAACATGCCCCTTTTCTTACTATTGTCTTTATTTTTAATTTGCCATGTCTTCATTGTCAACATTGTTCTAGCACAACAGTCCATGTCAGTTTTGTGCTGGTTAACACAGTTTCACCAATTCAACAAATCTGACATCTTCTGTGTAACTTTTAATGAATTTGGACTTAGGAATGCAGTGAATTGATGCATAACCCCTTCCTTATAGGAACTTACAGTATGGAAGGTAAAACTGAGAAGTAAATAATAAATTTGGCAACATATGCTGACAATTGACAAGTAAGTAATTAGTGTATTATGAGACCTATTATGATAGTACTAGAGGCCTGGCACACGAAATTCATGCACTTGGCGGGGGGCGGGGGGGGGGGCCTCAGCCCAGCCTGTGCCCTCTCGCAGTCCGAGAGCCCTCAGGGGATGTCCAACTGCCGCAGAGGCAAGAGAGGCTCCTGCCACCGCCGCTGTGCTCACCAGCTGTGAACCAACTCAGGGCTTCTGGCTGAGTGGCTCTCCTCCTGTGGGAGCACACTGACCACCAGGGGGCAGCTCCTGCATTGAGTGTCTGCCCCCTGGTGGCAAATGAGCACCATAGAGACCGGTCTTTCCACCATTTGGTCTGTTTGCATATTAGCCTTTTATTATACAGGATGATATTTTTTCAGAGTGATATTTGAGCAGCTAAAGAATTTCAGAGGGTATCATTCTGTGGGGCTTGGATGACTTGAAGAATACAATAATTATTTTAAGCACCTGGGACTTTGGCCTGCATGTGGAAAGTACTCAATAAATGCTGTTTGTTGAATTAATTATATAGTGGCAGCTAAAATGTAAGCTCAGAGGACAGCAGCAGGACATGGCTACTGGTAAGCCCTTCAAGTGCACCATGATGTTGATATGGTTTTCCTGCCTCATTGTAGACCTCAAGTTTCCGTCACTGGTAGTCTCATTTAAGGAATGCCTGGGTCTCACCTAAATAAGATGATGAAAGCAATAAGACCAAGCAGTTTTCCAAATGAGTAATATGGCTTCCTAATAGCAGTTTCCAGAATCTTCCTTAAAAAAACATAGCTGCCTTTAAAAATGAACCTATGGCATTTATATAAGAAAGAAGGAAAAAAACAAAATCACTGTGAAATTATTTTTAAATATTAGACACTTCTTCAAATAATTATCAGATTTCAGGTTGGTATCAGATGTTCTGATTTGTAATAGAAACTTTTCATCATAGCCAGTCATTTGTTTATTAATTGTACAAACATCTATTATGAGGAACAAAGAGAAACAAAAGAACCCTTTCCTCCAATTAGCTTATTTCAACTGATAGAAAATAAAAATAAATAAAGCAATTCAGGACATCATGGTAAGAGGTAAGCCGAGGTGTGCCTGGGTTTTTAAATAGAAAGAGAAAAAGAGCATCTCACAGACTGGAAAGCAAAAGGGAGGGTTTATTGAAATAAATGGTGTGTTTAAACTGATTTTAAAAGGCAAAGACAGGCTATCATGGCATAACGACTAGATAGTAGAACCATCGTTTGACAAAGTACATCCAGGTTCCCATTATAAGTCTTGGATTTTCCTTTTTTTTTTTTAATCTGTGCTTTTCATGGCCTTAATGATAACCAAGAGGTACCACCTATGGAGTAGACTTATCTTTACTGCTTTAGAAGAAGTATAATTCTAACATGAAGTACCTTTTATGGGCTTAAATGATCAAAAGAGTTGTCTGCTGAGATGGGTTTCATAGGGAACAGTGACTTTATGAGTTGAGAGTCCTAAAAAAATCCTCCTCCTGTCTGTCACCAAGGTGCTGTGAAAATAAATCATGTTCTTCGCTTTCCTGAAAATGCACTCTTAACCAGGTTTTCTGTGAATATGCAGATTAATATTTAGCCATATAACTTTTAAAGTAACATTTTACTTAGATATTATAATAGCTCTTATTCTGTGACAAAATTGAAATCAGAGAATTGAATTTATTGGGCCACATAATCATTATTTTGTTTGTGTGCTTCTTTAAATTCACCATATGAAAAAAGATTAAATATAATACAGTGTAGAACAAACACAGTGCTTTGAGATGGGTTCCAAATATCCCTCACTGAATAATTTAAAAACAGTGACATATGTTGGGACTATTTCTTTTCATGATGACTAAATGTAGCAATGGCTTTCACCTTTGTTATCTTTAAAATGTTTCCTTAAACTTTGGGTGCTTAAAAATTAGCATTTTTTTCTTTATCCTTATAAAAACCAGAGACACATGAATTGTTATGCACTGACTGTGGCTTAGTAATGTTTTTCGTGTTCTGCCACCATCGGGTAATTTTTATAACTTTCCATATATATAAATCCTTCTCCTCAATATTACACACTTCTCTGCCTTTATAAGCAGAGTATTTTAATCTGGAATGATCTCAGGAAAATGTATTATTTTACTATGCTTTAATACTATGAAGCCATTAGGTATTACTGAGATGTTCATAATTATCTTCTTCTACACTCAATGACCTTTGAGTTCTATTATCTAATTTTTATAGTGTTTGTTTCTCTTTGCTATCAGACTGTTTGCCCTCACTTTTTATTGCTTTTGCTACCTCCCCTTTTAATGCTCCCTTTTATAATACGCTATTTCAAATGCAATTTATTTCAGCAAATATTTTTAATTAAGGATATACTATGCATTAGTCACTGTAGTAAGTTCTCAGGGTTCAAAATAAATAAAACATGGTCTCAGCCTGTAAATAGCTATCAGGCCAGAAAGAAGTAGAGACATAAAAAAAGGTAATTAAAAATCTGTGTGCTAATTGCGATGGATAGTATTTTATTCTGTAGACAATATGTTTTGTTTCTACCCACTTTGCAATGTGGGCAAATTACTCTTAGTAAGGCCAAGGACACTCTCCTAGTATTGTGACACCTGTTTTGACCATTTGGGGTCTTATTTTGCTAACTTTATGTTTCTATAGCAGGTACAAAATAGCTTGGAGTGCTCAATGAGGGAAATCCCAGTGTGTGGAATGTTAATGCTTTTACTATGTGAATTTGTTTTATATTATATTATACTAGAGGCCCGGTGCACGAAATTCGGGGCGGGGGAGGGGGTCCCTCAGCCTGGCCTGCAACAACGCAAGCATTCTGCGCCCAGCCTGGCCAGAGGCCCTCTGCAGCAGGGCAAACATTCTGCACCCGACTGGCCAGAAGCCCTCCACAGCTGGATGCAGAATGCTTGCCTCATCACCAGGGCAACAACGCAAGCGTTTCCCCGCTCCCACCCCCCCAAGAAGCTCTGTGCCCAATGCCCAGAGGCCCTCCACGGCCAGGGTGAAGGCAAGCATTTCACCAGGCTGCTCACGCTGCCTGCTCTCAGTGGCCACCCTCCTGGGACTGGGGGACTCTGGCAGGGCTGAGAGGACTGGGCGCCGCCATCTTGTGGCTATGGGTGCCACCATTTTTGTGATGGAGTGATGGTTAATTTGCATATGACCCTTTTATTAGATAGGACTAGAGGCCTGGTACACAAAAATTTGTGTACTGGGAGGAAGAGGGGTCCCTCTGCCCGGCTTGCCTCCTCTCACAGTCTGGGAGCCCTTAGGAATGTCCTACTGTCCCATGGAGAGTGGGCCTAAGCCGCAGTCTGGCCTCCCTCTGCAGGAGGTGACCGGGCTAATCAGGGGAAGGCACTGCCCCCATCACCCCACTGCTGCTGCCACTGCTGGCTGTGGTGGCTGCAAGGCCTGAGCCCCTGGCTGCACAGCCGCTGGGGCTCATGGCTGCTTGAGCCCTGGGCCTCACAAACACTGGGGCTCATGGTTGACTGAGCCCATTGCTGCTATGAGCCCAGGGCTGCTTGAGCCCCAGGACTTTCAGTCACCGGGGCTCATGGCTGCCTGAGCCCCGGGTGTTGTAGCCACTGGGGCTCACAGCTGCCTGAGCCCACAGCTGCCATGAGCCCAAGGCTGCCTGAGCCCTGGGCCTTGCAGCCACTGTGGCTTTGTCTGGATGGATGTTCATATGGACGTTCAGAAGACGTCTTCCGTAATTAGCATATTACCCTTTTATTAGTATAGATTACATATATTACAATTTATTATAGTACATCATGTTTTATTGCCACTACCTTTCCACTATTTGATATCAATTTCTAATAACAAAAAATTTCAAAAATAATATGACAAAGATAGTCTCTGAGTTAATGTGGGGTCATGTTTCTAAATATGCTGTCTGTATGAGACATGTTGTGTTAATGATAGAAACATATATGTGAACCTTATATTGATAAATAACAAAGACTTCTGAGCATCAAATAGTCAACCAAAAATTTCTGGTAGCAAAAACAGTTCTTGTCTTTTTATATTTAAAATAGCATTATTTTCATAATATATAGCACAATAAATACTGGCTATTATTATTATTAAAAATAATATTCTACCAAACTTATTTTGGAACCCTGATGAAATTCCTACATATTTTGAAAAATTATAGTGATACACATGAAATGTACTACACTGCCAGTAAAATTTTAAAAAAATGAAACTCACTATAACATATTCAGTCTTTGAGCTGGATGAATTTGAATTTAATCTCAAAGTTAGACTTTTGTCCACTCTACCCCTCCTATTGCATAACACATACATAACACTCACACCATTAAATCTTTTATTTCACGTAATGATTTTCAAGGGAATGGATGGAGAAGGTGTATCTATTTTTCCAGGTAGTATATATACTTCGAAGTCACTCCTTCTCAAACTTTTATATTTCCACTCCACATTTCTTCCACTGGGTTCCCAGTAGCTCATACTCCAAGTACCTAGAGCCCCTAATTCTCTACCCAAAATGACCTAATCCCATTTTCTGGGCTTGTAGACCATGTGTCCCCAGCCCTTTATCGGAAGAACCATACACTGGTGCAACTCCTATGCCAAGGTGGCTCAGGGCAGGCTGTCTGAGGGCGTATGGATGGTCCATGTGGGTATGCCCCTGGCATGTCCTCATCCATATTGGCAAGGTCCCTCACACAGCAGGAAATGGCTGGAAGTGGAAAGAGAAGAGGTCATACAGCTCTGATTAAAGAACATATTTTATTTTAAAATGTAATAGCTTGACTTACAACTTTAAGTATTTATAAATGCAGTGTGCCAGCCACTGCTTCGACTTTTGCCTCAGGCTCCACAAATATGAACTGTTTCACAGTTGCCACGGTATGTCATTCCATGGATTTATTTCCACGAACATTTTTTTCTAATTTTAGGACTAATTATTGTTGTTAAATATTACCCTGGAGAGCAAAATATACTATTATGTACTGTAATCTTTTTTGAGTTCTTTAATCTGGGTAAAATCCCAGCCATTCCTCTATGGGTTGCGCCTCCTGCTGTGCTCTCTCTTGCTTACACTGCAGTCCTCTAACCAAATGGGAGGTGGTCTATCTTTCACACTGGAACAGTGTCTCCTCATAAGCACATCAGCTTAAAAAATTATAATCTCTTTCTTCCCTTGGTAGTTAAAGATAACCCCATTTAAAAAAAAAAAATTGTTGAATGTAAAAGGATGATAAAGAGATTACATTGTTGACATCGTGCCTATATTGAGTCTCTGTAATGGTTGTGTGTGATATCTGTAAATAGCATAGGATAATATTCATCAGCAGAAGAACTACTTTGAATTACTTTCAGCCCTAATAAGAAATGTGCAGAGACTAAAGTTCACTACACATTGGCATTTATACAATTGGCAGCTTGGCAAGAGCAGCAACATCCTCCTACCTGCATTCGTCTGATAGATCACTAACACGAGACATTAAACAGCGCAGGCACGCCAGTCAGTCAGCTTCCTCCATTGAAGTGGAGACTAGCACTTTATTTTTCCGTGCTTCTCTACATCAGGACGTGCTTTATGTACTGCAAGCACCCAAAAAGTGGAAAATCTATGAATTCCTTGTGCTAGGAAGAAAATTATTTCAGCTGTCCATCTTTGACTTAAAAGATTATATTAAGACCATAAATACCTTCCCATATTAATGCAAAATAATGCATAATCAAATAACAATTATTGCTATATCCTGCATACATTATAGAGCCTTTTTGTTCCATGCTTGTGCTTTCATAGCTACTTTCTCATTTTTGCATTGACAATCCTACATGTTGAGTAACATAGCACCTTAATGTTTTCAATTACTATCTCCTATTTTTTCTATTTATCACTCCTTGACAATTGAGCCATTCTAAAACATTCTAATGAATATAGACAGATCTTTTTTGTCCAAACCCCTGGATTGTCCTTTAAATAAAGCCAACCTGTGAAACACACCACAGACATTCGATTAAAAACAGCCTTGAAGTCTGGCCAGTGTGGCTCAGTGGTTGAGTGTAAACCTATGAACCAGGAGATTACTGTAAGATTCCCAGTCAGGGCACATGCCCGGGTTGTGGCTTGATCCCCAGTAGGGGGCATGCAGGAGGCAGCTGAATAATGAGTGATTCTCATCATTAATGTTTCTATCTCTCTCTTCCTCTCCCTTCCTCTCTGAAATCAATTTCATTTTATTTTTAAAATATATATTTTTTTAAATTAAATTAAACTTAAAAATTTTAAAAATAGCCTTGGATATTCTAATCCTTTGTTAGGCAATAATCCCCAGGAGCTGCAAACTCAAATGCCTTCAAGGAGTAGCAGTTAACAAAACTTATGAGGTATACCATAAAATCTTAGGCTCTATTGGTATGATCAAACTCCACATTTGCCTAGTTATACAGCTTTTTATATTCTACTAGCGGCCTGGTGCACAAAATTTGTGCATGGGGGCGGGGGTTCCCTCAGCCCAGCCTGCACCCTCTCGAAATTTGGGACTGCTGGCTCCTAACCGCTCACCTGCCTGCCTGCCTGATGGCCCCTAACTGCCTCTGCCTGCCTGCCTGATGGCCCCTAACTGCCCTCCCCTGCTGGCCTGAACTCACCCCCAGCTGCCCTCCCCTGCAGGCCTGGTTGCTCCCAACTGCCCTTCGCTGCAGGACTGATCTTGCCTCCAACTGCTCTCCCCTGCCGGCCTGATCACCCCTAACAGCCTCTGCCTCGGCTCCCACCACCATGGCTTTGTCCGGAAGGAAGTCAGACGTCCGAAAGATGGCCAGTTGACCTGGTCTAATTAGCATATTACTCTTTTAGTAGTATAGGTAAATTATATAGGATAGGATTGCTTAAATTAGGGGGGAAAGCCTTTTTCAGCAAGAGGAGATGCTTTTGGCAGACAAAAATACATAATCCCTATATCTGGACTGATAGCCAGCCATATGCACTATACTGCCAAACTAGTCATTAAAAAATTGAACTGCTTTCTAACACCTTACACCAAACAGCTGTTGCCTTAAAACCCCTCCTCAGCCCCCCACTTTAGGTTCTGCTTTCACAGTTCACCCAGATTTGGTTCTGATTGGTCAGTTTCTATGCCAGTCAGAGTCTCTGGGCCTATCTCTGGGCCTGATCAGAGAGGCGCAGCTGCTGGTGAGGCCCAGAGAGAGAGAGGCCAAGGCTGATCAGCAGCTGCCATGGAGGCTGCTGATCAGCCCTGCCTCTCTGTCTCTCTCTGAGAGGTCAGCAGTTCAGCCCGCTTGCCAGTCCCCTCCCACCCGAGCCTGCTGTGCACACAGCCTGGCATTTAGTTATCCCTTTGGTCATTTTGGACGTTACAGATCCTGGCTCTTTATATATATAAATGTGTAGTACATACCCCCTCAGAGCACCAACTAGTGACCACAGCCCTCTAGCTCCCACTTTTCTTCTATAAATCCTTTTCTAATCCTACATTTTTTTAAACTCATGGACTTTTGTCTTCCATTGTGGACCCAATATTTGCTCCTTTGACTCATGGAATATTTGGCTTCTAAAGTTTTGATACTTTAGCTCTCTCTTTTAGAAGAGTTTGCTACTCAAACAACATTCTTGTTTTTTGCTGCCAGGTGTTATTCTCTGAAGTACAGAGTCGAAGTTAATTCAATCTATCTTAGATATAGGCACTTCCAGGGTCTTCCCTATGCTCTGATTGCCTGTCTACCCTCACACTTGTGAAAGACAGATAAGGTCATCACAGCCCTTATTAAAATCCATCACTACTTTGAGTATTCAAACTCATTTTTAACCAATTACATTTAAGTGCAGGCCATGTTTGAGTGATATATTTTAGTGTATAGCAATGAGATACATGATCGCCAGTCTTCAAGATTAATCCTTTTGCTTTAAAAGAAAAAAAAATAATGGGCACAAAGTTTGCTGTTTCAGACTTCAAACTCTTCTTCTGTAATCAATGATCAGTATGACTGTATAAGGACTCATTAACATTTTATTCCCTGTTTCAATTTGAACTTAAACTCTCCCATAATAGATTATAAACAGAGTGTCTGATAACATTTGACCTTTCAGAGTATAAAAATGATTTCTCTAAATATTATAAGGTCACTTGGCTGTTATCTTTTCCTATATAGGAAATTTAGTTCATGTAAAGGAAAAAGTCCAAATAGTATTTCAATCATCTTTGAAAAAATAAATGAATACATTTTCTTTATTTACAATAGGGATCTAAAAAAGAGTTTGCAATTGTTTGGAAATTTTCAACTGTACATTAAGTATGTTTCCTACATAATTAGAGCTTCCTTTATTCTGAAAGTTTCTCAAGGAATGTGTTAGAGATAGATACGTGGGTGAATAGAAGATATGGCAGGATATGACATTTCTTAGCCCTCCAGCAGCGGACCTTCCTTTTTTTCTCCAGGAGTGTGGTGAAAAACCCTAGAGGGATGGATGTATAGATAGATTTATCTCAATTATTTTTTAATATATTTTATCGATTTTTTACAGAGAGGAAGGGAGTGGGATAGAGAGTTAGAAACATCGATGAGAGAGAAACATTGATCAGCTGCCTACTGCACACCCCCTACTGGGGATGTGCCCGCAACCAAGGTACATGCCCTTGACCAGAATCAAACCTGGGACCCTTCAGTCTGCAGGCCGACGCTCTATCCACTGAGCTAAACCAGTTAGGGCGATTTATCTCAGTTTATCAGTATGTTTATTATATCATATGGGACCTATTTATTAATCTATTATGACTGAAAGGGGGTTTATATGTATAAAATATAAGTAATAAAGTCAAGGTGATTTTTTACTATTTTTTCAACTCTTTTAAACATTCACAAATAACATGGACCTATTACATGGGGTGTGTGTATGTGTGTGTATGTGTGTGTATGTGTGTGTATGTGTGTGTGTGTTTCCCTCCCACACATCAAAGATAATAAATTTCTTAGAGATGAAAATAAAGTATTTTAACAATAAACCTCTCATCTGAAGATCACTAAGAACATGATAGTAGTTTGTAGTTGGTAGTTATTAAGAGTATCTTATACCATAATATACCTTTTCTGTATTTTAATAATGAAATGTATCAGACTCTTGAAGTTATACTGAAAGCTAAGATTTATTGAGCACTTACTATATATTACACACTAGAAGAGAGCTTAAGGTGTAGGAATTTAATTTTCATTGCCAACCTCTAAAATAAATACCAGTACTATACTCTCATCTTGTGCATAAGGTTAGTAATGGTCCTTATTTCAGAGGGTGGCTCCAATGGATCCAAAACTCATATATCTTTTTTTTAATGTACTTGTACTTTTATTTATTTATTTTTTCTTTATTGATTACTAGAGGCCCGGTGCACAAAAATTTGTGCACTGGCGGGGGGGGGGGGCGGTCAGCCCAGCTTGCCCCCTCTCACATACTGAGAGCCTCAGGGGATGTCCTACTGACAGCTTAGGCCCGCTCCCTGCTCCCCTTGGGGAGCGGGCCTAAGCCACAGTCTGGCCTCCCTTTGTGAGAGGCCACCGGGCTGATCAGGGGAAGGCGCCAGCCCCATCACCCAGCTGCTGCAGCCACTGCCAGTCACTGCAGCCACCAAGGTGTTTTCATCAATATGGACTCCAGTCCCTTCACCATGAAAAAATGACAACTTTCTTTAAGCATTTTCAAGATGTGTCTTTTATAGGATATGACATTTCTTTCTTTCTTTCTTTTTTATCCTCATCTGAAGATATGTTTCCATTGATTTTTAGAGAATGTGGAAGAGAAAGGGAAAGAACAGAGAGAAACATCAAAGTGAGAGGAACACTTTGATTGGTTGCCTCCTGCATGAGCCCTGACCTGGCCCTGGCCAGGGAGGATCCTGCAACCTAGGTACATGCCCTTGGTCAGAATTGAACCCAGACCTTGTGGTGTGCAGGCCGAAGCATTATCCACTGAGCCAAACCAGCTAGGACAGGATATGACATTTCTTAGCCCTCCAGCAGCAGACCTTTCTTTTTTTCTCCAGGAGTGTGGTGGAAAACCCTAGGTCACCTTATTGGATTCTTATTACCCAAGTTACTAAGAATATTACCAGTGGCATACAGGGAGCTTAGCCAATGAGTGGTCAGAAAAAGTGTTTCCTCTGTAGTTCACACCAATTGCCAGCTCGGCCCCTGCCCAGGCCTAACGCCTGTGGCTGAGGCATTAGGCCTGGGCAGGGGACCCCCAGCTCCCCGCAATCTCTGGCTCTGCTCCTGCTCCCTGCCATCGCCAGCTCCCCCCAATCGCTGGCTCCGCCCCTGCTCCCACCATCGCTGGATCCCTCCCTGCTCCCCGCCATCACCAACTCCACCCCTGCTCCCCACAATCGCCGGCTCCACCCCTGCCCAGGCCTAATGCCTCTGCCTGAGGGGGAAGGGGACCCCTCAGCTTCAATTGCAGGCTCTGATCGCCACTGGGTGCCTATGTATGCAAATTAACCGCCATCTTTGTTGGGTTAATTTGCATACTCATCCAATTGGCTGTGGGCATGTTGAAGGGATGGTCAATTTGCATGTTTGTCTATTATTAGGTAAGAAGGTATTACATATGTGTCCTTATCCTCCCATTGCCCCCTGACCCCCGTGCTCATGCCCTCACCCCCCCCCCCCTTGTCTGTGTCCATTGGTTAGGCTTATATGCATGCATACAAGTCTTTTGGTTGATCTCTCCCCCTTACCCCCCACCCACCCCTACCCAAAACTCATATATCTTACCACTCTGCTCTACTACTTCTCAGCAATAGTAAAATATTTAAGAGAGAAAGAGGGCACCAGGGAGGTGGGGAATGGCTCATTTCTCTAACTACATATTAATCATTAGTCAATAAGTTTCTAAGTAGTATTTTATAGATGTTCAGGGACTGTATGTGTTATTTTTTCAAAGTTAAATTGCAAAGTAAAAACAGTATTGTACAAGCAATAATAATGATTTATACTTTCTACCCCAAAGTATTTTCTAACCAAAGGTTGGAAACAGTTTCCACGTATTCCTGAAAAATAGCTTCCTTCAACTGAATCATGCTAATGTTTATTAGCACTTAATAGCATCAGACAGGACAGTATTTTGAAACTCAAGAGTAAGTTGAAGTAGGCAGAATGTGAATATACCAGAGAAGAGTTACCATATTTCAAAACAAATTGTTCAGCACCTTGCATTCCACAGTTCATCAGTATTGATTGCTGCTAATGCTAGAGTATCACATAGACCAACAGAACTTTTATTCTTATAAATGAAAATGGTTCTTAAAAACTGTGATTTTTGACAAATCAGGTAACCTTCTGTTCACTATCCACTTAATGCTGAGAAATGCTTTGGGTGAATTAGTATATATATATATATATATATATATATATATACACATATACATATATATATATACATATATATACATATATATCTATATATATATATATATCTACAGATATATGTATATATATATATATATATATATAGAGAGAGAGAGAGAGAGAGAGAGAATATGCAAATTAGGCCAGGACACCGTAACAGTCATGACCAGCTCAGGAGGAGGGGCCTGGCATGGGCCCAGAGCCTGGGAACAATGTGCAGGGGAGCTGGCCCCCAGCCCCAGGACTGTGGCCATGGCGCTAGGCTGCTGGGGCCGGAGCAGAGACACAAACCCACAGGGGGAATGGGTTCGATTCTGATCATGTACCTAGGTTGCAGGCTCCTACCTGGCCAGGGCTAGGACAAGGCTCATACAGGAGGCAACCAATCGAAGTATGCCTCTCACATTGATGTTTCTCTCTGTCTTTCCCTCTCTCTTCCATGCTCTCTAAAAATCAATGGGAAAATATCCTCACGTGAGGATAAAATTAAAAAAAGAAAGAAAGAAATGTCGTATCCTATGAAAGACACATCTTGAAAATGCCTAAAGAAAGTTGACATTTTTTCGTGGTGAAAGGACTGGAGTCCATGTTGATTAAAACACCTTGATGGCTGCAGTGGCTGGCAGTGGGAGCAGCACCTGAGTGATGGGGGTCACGCCTTTCCCTGATCAGCCCGGTTGCGCCCACAGAGGGAGGCCAGACTGCGGCTTAGGCCTGTAGGGAGCGGGCCTAAGTTATCAGTAGGACATCCCCTGAGGGCTCCCAGACTGTGAGAGGGGGCAGGCTGGGCTGAGGGACCCCCCCCCCCCCCAGTGCATGAATTTCATGCACCAGGCCTCTAGTAAAGATATAAAATTCTTAACTGTGTGTTAAAATGGAAATATGAAAAATCATTAGCTTTAGGAACCACATAACAAAAAAGAAAAATCCTCACCTCTACATTTCAGTGGGAAGAGACAGGATCAAATATTAGGAGATAGAATTCTATAAAAAAAAGTAGGTAGTTATGGAGTAGGGTAGGTAGTTTGAAATTTTATAAAGGGTGGTCAGGGAGGATCTTCTTGATACAATGGCATGTGGTTGAAGACTTAGAGGAAATGCTTGCAGATACTAGCACCTAGGAGATGCTTCAGAGGGCTTACCTACAGAGATGGGTATATATGTGCTGTGCTGAAGAAATAGCAAAGAGGCCAGTGCAGCTGGAGTGGAGAGAGAGGGAGATGAGTAGAGGATGTGGTCAGAGAGGTTATGTGCCAGACAGTTTGGGGCTCTGTAGGTCACTATAAGGACCTTAGCTTTTACTCTGAGTGAAATGAGGAACTATTGTAGGGTTTGAGCACAGAAGAAACATGATCTGGCTGCTTCCTTGAAAAAAAAAAGACTAAATGTGGAAAGGATAGAAGCTGTGAGAATAGTTAGGAGACTATGATCATCTAGATGAGACACAATGTTATCTTGGACATTGGTGATACCAGTAGAGCCAGTGAGAAGTGTTCAGAGTCTGGATATATTTGAATATTGATAGCTAATGGTTTGAATGTGGGGTCTGAGAGAGAGACGTTTATAATGATGAGATGAGATGTCTCTCAAATGTTTGGCCTTCACACCTAAAAAGTGAAGGTTATCAAGAGACATGGAAAATACCACAGAAAAACTAGGTTGTTCTGAGGGCGAAGGGGAAGGGCAGGAGTTCATTTTTGGACATACTAAATTTGAGATGCCTACTAGACATCCCAATAAAGATGTCTTAGGCAGTTGATTATATAAGCCTTGAGTTCTGGGGAGAGTTTCTAGCTGAAAATAAATGTGGGAGTTATTAGCAAAAGAGAAGAGGGACAAGTACTGAGGTCTGAGGCACTCCCATATTAACAGATGAGATTGAAAGGCAGTCAAAGCAAAGGAAACTAAGAAGGAATGGCCAGGAAAGCAGAAAAAGAAAGTGGTGTAGCATCCTAGAAAGCAAGAAAAGAAAAATAAAAAAGGAAGGATTGATTTAATGAGTAAGATTTAGAATTGACCACCAGAAACATAATGTGGAGGTCATGATTGTCTTCGACAAGAGAAGTTTTGAAAGAATGGTGAAAATGAAGATCCAATTAGTCTGATTTAAATGAGTTTAAGAGTGTATTGGAGAAGGAAAACTTGAGATTATAAGTAAAGGCAACATTTTCAAGTATTTTTGTGATAAAGAGGAACAAAGAAATAAGGTAATTACTGGAAAGGGGAACTGGGATCAAGGATACTTTTTAAGATGAAAAAATTATGATATGAGTATGCTAATTGAAGTGACTCATAGAAAGGGAAAGATGATATAGGAGAGAAAAACTGTCAGGCAAGGAGATAAATTCTTAAATAAAAATAAGGATTTCCTTGAATAAGAAGAAGATGAGGAATTGGCCTTTGATGGAAAGTGTGACACTTCCTCCATTGTAAAAAAGTGGCAAGAAAAAGCACGTAGGCAGGTACAACTGGTTTGGATGGCAAAAAGATGGAGGAATTCACATCTGATATTTTCTGCTTGTCAATTGAGTATAAATTGAGGTCAAGAGCTGATAATGAGGAGATAAAGAGGGTCTAAGAGGTTTGGTTATGAAATTGCTTTTTCAAAGTAGAACCAAGGCTACTAGAAAAATATCACATGCTTTCCCCCCCTCTCTATAAAGCCACAGTGCAGATCCCTAAACTTGATGGAATAATATTTCACCTTGTGGAGTAGTGATAAGTGTGTTTTGAGTTTAATTTGGCCAGAACATACATTTCCAGCTTTATCTCTGCACTACTAGCTCCAGCCAGGCTATACTATTATCTGATCCCCTAAACATATGGTACTGTCTTCAATGCCTTCCCAGCTGAACTCATGCTGGCGCATCAACCTGGACTGCTCTCCCTCAATAATGTCTTGTACATCTGGAAAGTTTCCTCTACTTCTTCCTGTATGTCCCCACTGCTACTTGATACTTGCTAGAATTAATTGATAATTCTATATTCCTGGCACTACAAGAGGCATTTTATATATGTTATCTCATTGCATCTTTATAATAATCTTAAAGGGTAGATTGTTTTATCCTAATTGAGCAACGCAGTTTAATACATTGACTCAGTAATTCAACATCTTGACATCTTGTGGAAAAGATGTGGAATGCTTTGTTCTATTGTTAGTGGGAGAGGTAGTATATTAGTTTCCCAGGGCTGCCATACAAAGTACCACAGACTGGGTGGCTTAAACAACAGAAATTGATTTCTTTACAGTTCTGGAGAATAGAATTCCAAGATTAAGGTGTAAGCAGGGCTACAAAAATAGAAATTGTTGACATAGTAACTCCTGAGGAAAGGTGGGGATGAAGAGCTCCTGAGGAGAAGCCTGATCACTCTTTGCTATATATACTGCAGCATTATTTAAAGAGTATGGATTATTTCTGTCATTTACAATATTTTTAAAATAAAATAAGAACATTACAGTGAACACATTCGTGTATAAAACTATTCCTAAATTTCAAATTTTTATCTTAGCATAAATTCCCAGAAATGTGTTACTAAATCACATTTAGTCTGAATAAGGTCTGAACATTTTGAAGCCTTTGGATAAAAGCTGGCAAATTGCTTTCCTAATGAGCTGTCATGAGTACATTCTTGAGAAAAATTGTAAACAATTAAACTAGAAAGAATATTCTTTCTCATCACAAAGTTAAATGAGATTGACTTATCAAAGTTCAATTCTATGTATACCCCCCCCCCCCCCCCCCCCCAGTCTTTTCTCTCACTGGGAAAGTTAAACTACATAATCATTCCAATAGAATGCACTAAGTATATGTATTAAGCCTTCATTTAAAAAATATGACAATGTATGCTTCTCACAGCTTTATATAGAAATATGTAATTAATCTGTGTGGCTTTTAATAAACACTTGACAAATTTTCTCCAATTACCAAAGATTTGTGCAATAGCTTTTAACATCAAGTTATTTCAAATGTGAAATACAAATGGATGTCATCTTTAATTTGTCCCAAAATATCTGTTTTCATAACTGATTTAATTGCTTACTTTAAAATTTCTAAATTGAAACTTAATAATGATCTTTAAATGTTGACAAATGGCAGATTAAGACAAGTTTTATTCAGAGCTTGAAGTAATGAAATGTTTCTTTTCCTGTTTTCTCAAAAAATAATTATCAGAAAATTCAAACCATTTTATGATTGCTATTTTTGTTTTAATATGGTCAATAGGTCTGGGTACAGAAGTTAAAAAAAAAGAAAATAACTAAAACCTACATAGTTCTTTACATTTGAAATATTAAACCATGGAGTGTAGCAACATAACAGTGAAAAGAAGCTAGGGTTTGGCTACAGACAGACCTAAGTTCAAATCAGTATTTTTCATCCTATATAATAAGGAGATAATATGCAAATTGACCATCACTCCCTCACACAAGATGGTCACCCCCTTGTGGCCACAAGATGGCCGGCAAGGGAGAGCAGTTGTGGGTGATCAGGTCAGCAGGGGAGGGCAGTTGGAGGCGACCAGGCCTGTAGGGAAGGGAGGGCGGTTGGGGAAGACCAGGACTGCAGGGGAGAGCAGTTGAGGGAGACCAGGCCTGCAGGGGAGGGCAGTTAGGGGTGACCAGGTTGGCAGGAGAGGGCATCTGGGGGGGACCAGGTTGGCATTGGAAGGACAGTTGGGGGCTACCAGGCCGGCAGGGGAGGACAGTTGGGGGCAACCAGGCCTGCAGGGGAGGGCAGTTAACAGCAACCACCAGACCAGCAGTGAAGGTCACTTGGGGGGGACCAGGCTGGCAGGGGAAGGACAGTTGGGGGCAACCAGGCCAGCAGGGGAGGGCAGTTAAGGGCGACCAGACCGGCAGGGGAGGTAAGTTAGGGGCAACCAGGCTGGCAGGGGAGGGCAGTTGGGGGGGAACAGGCTGGCAGGGGAAGGACAGTTGGGGGCAAACAAGCCAGCAGGGGAGGGCAGTTAAGGGCGACCAGACCGGCAGGGGAGGGAAGTTAGGGGCAGCCAGGCCAGCAGAAGAGGGCAGTTGGGGGTGATCAGGCTGCAGGGGAGCAGTTAGGCGTCAATCAGGCTAGGGGGTGATCAGGCTGGCAAAGGGTGGTTAGGGGGTGATCAGGCTGGCAAGCAGAAGCGGTTAGGGGCAATCACGCAGGCAGGGAGGTGAGCAGTTTGGAGCCAGCAGTCCTGGATTGTGAGAGGGATTTCTGGCTGCCGGTTTAGGCCTGATCCCCAGGGCCTAAACCGGCAGTTGGACATCCCCCAAGGGGTTCTAGATTGGAGAGGGTGCAGGCTGGGGTGAGGGACACCCTCCTCCCTCAGTGCATGAATTTCATGCACCAGACCTCTAGTCTATAAAATAAATAGGAACATAATTGCAATAATTTTAGCATTATAATTTATAAATGCTTAATATGTCTAAATAAAAAATGCAATTTTAAAATAGAAAATAAATCATAATATCATTACTTGAACTGGATGCCTATGATTATGTACTAGAGACTGTTTTACTTTCATTTCTATTTAAGGATATAAATATACACATATACATATATATGATATGTAAGATATAGAATATAAGATACATAAATGATATATAAGATTTATTATATCTTATATTTATATTTATATTTATATATATATATATATGTATATATATATATATATATATGAGTGTGTGTGTGTGTGTGTATTCATTCTGGGATACATACATATGTATAGATATAGATATAAACATATCCCAGAATATTAAAATGAAAATGTCTATAAGTGTATGTATATACACACAGACATACACATAAGAAATATTATCTTATGTAATTTTATATATTAATATAAAAAATATATATATATCAAAACATAAAGATATCTATTAACAATGTAAACTGCATGTGGGAATATAACAGTGCGGACAACATGCATTCATTTAACAAATAGTCATTGAACACTTACTATATGTCCAGTATTATTCTAGCAATTGTAGATAAAGAACGAATGATAACAATTCTTACCTTTAAAGAACATACATTCCAATGAAGAGAAAAGTCATTAAAAATACAAATAAATAAAATACACAGTATATCAATAGATGCTATTTGCTAGGGAAAAAATAAACCCAAAAAAGGGAGATAAAATTTAGGGGTTGGGTTGCAAACTTAGAAAAGGAAGAAGACCTTACTGAGATGTTTGAGTAATGATCTGAAGAAAAGTGAAGGAGTAACCCACATGGACATTTAAGGTAAGAGGAAACACCAAATTCAAAAGTACAGAGGTAAGGACATATCTGAAAGAGGCCCTACAAACTCCCTCATGGAGGAATTACAAGAAATCAGTGAGTTTAGTCCATATAAAACACCAAAGAATGGCCCTAGCCGGTAATTCAGTGGTTAGAGTGCTGGCCTATGCACCATAGTGTCTTAAGTTCCATTCCCAGTCAAGGGCACTTACTTGGGTTGCAGGTTTGATGCCTGGCTCCTGTTGGAGCACGTGCTGGAAGCAAACAATCAATATGTCTCTCTCACAACGATGTTTCTCTCTCTATCTCTCCCCCTTCCTTCTACTCTCTCTAAAAATCAATGGAAAAAATATCCTCAAATGAGGATTAACAAAGACAAAAAAAATGCCAAGGAGTACATCTGCTGCATAAAAAGATACGTAAATTTTAGTTATTATTATCCATAGCTCTTACCATTAGTCATTTAATTTAATAATCATTAAATAATATTTTACATTTGTTTTGATGTTTTTAATTGTATTCAACTGTTTGGAATCAGATATACTCAGCCTCATGCCATTTAAGCCATTGTGTAAATAGTTTCTTGTCCTAATCATATATAATATAGTGACATTTTCTTATAAGAGAAGACATGTGCTATCTCTCCTAGCATTTAAAGCTCTTGATTCTTCCTATGTACAGCACAGCAATAACTTGCACATAATAAATATTCAGAGTTTTCTTCATTGAATGAGGGACTAAGCATGTTATTCTTCAGTAACTACAGTTTGTGCAGATTGGCCTTATGTACTAAACAGTAGTTAACCATGTTTTCTCATGCAGACTATAACTTGGAATGCCCTCATTACCTCATTTATTAATTCTTACAGTTTTCTATAAGTACCATTACTTATTGTAGAATAAATATGGTGAAAATATGCTATTAATTTAGGGAGAGCAGTTACAAGTTAGACAGCCTGTTGGTGATTTCAGATGATTTAAGATCTTCTGTATTATGTTGTACATTTCAACAAATCAATCCATCTGCCCCTGAGCTTGTCTATTTCTTTTAAATCAACATGTAAAGGTTTTTAAAGGTTAATTTTGCATTAGCGAGAAATTCTAAAAGTACAGACTTGAATATGTGTAACATTTTGAAGCAGTTTATTTATTTTTATTAGCTTCCAAAAGCACAGGAAAACTCATAAAGCCAAGATTAGTGTTGAATTTAGAAACTGTATAATTCACAGTATTATCTGAATGAACTGAACATTGTTTGACATCTTTGACATCTGCTTCACCCACAAAGACCCTCTTAATGTAATATTGGAATTCAAAAAGACAGAGATAGATCTGTTTGACTCAAATGAAAATTGGTTGAAGAATTATGACCTGAAACCTACATAGCCTCTAAGGAAAGTTCTCTGTAAAATTGCCAAGCTGTTTTGCTTTCTAGTTAAAGTGTTTGACATCGTAAAAGTTTTCATTTTATATAGCAAAAAGCTACGAAAGCAGTCTAATAACTTTTAGGAGAAAGTACATATATCATTAATGGTAATGTTCTGAGCATGGTTAATAGTTTTTCTGTTCCTGTGAAATTTAACACTGAAAAAATGAAATGCTGTGGCATATTATCCTATATAATAAAAGGCTAATATGCAAATAGACCGAACGGCAGAATCGACCGGTCGCTATGACATGCACTGACCACCAGGAGGAAGATGCTCAATGGAGGAGCTGCTCCCTGGTGGTCAGTGTGCTTCCACAGGGAGAGCAACGCTCAGCGAGAAGCCAGGCTCACAGCTGGCAAGCGCAGCTGCTGAGGCAGGAGCCTCCCACCTCTGGGGCAGCGCTAAGGATGTCCAACTGATGGCTTAGATGGGGAGCAGGCCTAAGCCGTCAGTTGGACATCCCCCAAGGGCTCCTGGACTGTGAGAGGGTGCAGGCCAAACTGTGGGACACTCCCTCCCCCCGCCCCCCAGTGCATTTCACTTCAAGTACTCGCACATTATGAATTCATAATTATCTGGAGATGGTAACCTCCAAGATCTCAAACTTCAAGTATTTGTGTCAAATAAGTGTCAAAAATGGTGAGCGGCTGAGTGCTATGGAAGAACATTGGAGGTTGGAAATAATTTGATGTATTTTTTTATAGTTGTGCCACTTAGCCTGAACTTCGTGTGTTTTTTAAAAAATTTATCCTCACTGGATTATATTGACACAACTCAAGTAGAGCAAATCAAAATGCAAGAAGAGTAATTTGTGTTGAAAAGTATAGAACTGAGAAGACAGAATACTATGTCCAGTTGTCAATGCAGTCTTTCTTCTATACAAGTCAAATAAGCACTGCAGATGTGCTTTTATAAATACCAGAGGAATCAGAAGAAAGAAATGAACAATAATGACTACTATGATGGAATTAGGAAAGCTCAGAACACCATCTCCTGCCATTCTGTGGTCAGGTAATATGTGAGATTATACTGAAAATTACTAGTATGTTGCCATTGTTTGGTTTTCTTTCTCTATTTATGTATGTCAGTCCTTCAGCACACAATTGCTGTAGAAGGAATCAAACCATCTGATTAGGAGAGCACCAGAGAGCATTGGGTGAGAAGATTAAAAGTGCTCACTTTGCCCTGACTGGTTGGCAGTGTCATCCCTTAAACCAAAAGGTTGTAGGTTCGATTCCTGGTCAGGGTACATACCTAGGTTGCGGGTTCCATCCCTGGTTGGAACATGTATTGGAGGCAACCAATCAATGTTTCTCTCTCTCCTCTCTCTCTCTCTCTCTCTCTATTCCTCTCTCCCTTCCTCTCTCTCTAAAAATCAATAAATATATCTCAGGGTGAGGATTATAAAAGTGCCCTCTTTGTCACTTCTTAAACATTGGTCCTTCAACAAGTCATCTAACCTTTCCAAGCCACTAACCTCCTCAACTAAAGAAGGAAACAATGCCACCTTCCTATTATTGGTTATGTGGCCATTAAATGAAATAACATATTTGAAAATGCTCTGTAACTTATAAAGCTCTATAAAATAGATGTGTAAATACATATTTGTCTTAACATATTTCAAGTCAGAGAACACACTGAGATTTCTTGATGAGACAGCACTAATTTTATTAAAAAAACATATTTATACATTATTTAAGATGGGATTCTTACATATATCAATAATCATAACTATTCTATGTTGATGCTTACTAAATTCTATTGCCAAAGTTAAGACTTTTTCCTCAACTCATGGGATATAACATCTCTCACCATTCTATATTGTTCATTCTTTACCTCAGTTGGCCCTGCTCTTTGTCCGCTTCCAGTCTAGAATCTCTTGATTTCTTCCCTTTACTTAGCTTGGCTTTTCTCTTGCACTATCACTATCATTCTGCTTCTGCACCGCTGTCACCATTTCTTCACCTCTCATTTAGTTCCTTCCACTCTCAATAATCAACTTCACCACTTCTAAAACTTCTCTCTGCAAAAATAGAAATGACTTCCTAATTGTCTTACTCAATACTCTCTTTCTAATGCTCATGTCATTTGACGTCACTGAAGGATTTGATGCTTCTTGAAACTTTCTTCTCACTTGGCATTTACAACAATGAATAAAACCAAACTGACATTCATGTAGAGGAATGAAAGAGACTAAAATATTTGAAATTGTCTTAAAATGTTAGTGGAAACTTTCAAATAATTGCCAAATTCCAGGTCTACTTTTCATATCAAATTTGAAACATGAAATACAATTTTTCTCAATATCCCCTGTCAAAATCCTAAACATCTCCCCAAGTCCTCCTGAAATGTCAGTTATCCACAAACTTCTTTCTGTCCCCATTAATCACTCCCTCCTCTATAATCCCAAATGTTTACTTTTATCATAACATATATCATATCCAGGACTGTATCATTTTAATTGTTTATAAGCCCGCCAAAGATTATACAAATACAATACTTTTAACACTATAGATATTCAGGAATCAATTTTTGAAGAAAGAACTACTGTCAGAGTTCATTAACCCATTGTAACTTTCTAAGCATTTGGTTATGCAAAAAATACTAAAGTTCTTGTAAGACAATAAAAACATGAATCTAAAGACTGTTTTACAAATATTAAGCAACTAAACTTTGCATATTCAACTAGTTCTGTGTTTATGGTATTTAGAGACAAGGATTTTAAAGTGACCATTTTAATGAAAGTGAGTACAATTGTTTCTAATATTTTTATGATTTCATGACAGAATTAGAGTAAATAGTTGTTTCCATAAGCAGTGAGAAACAATTTTTTTAGTCAAACTCCTTCATGTTCCATGTTGAAGAATGCGCATTAACAGGCTCATTATTCTGACTAGAGGCCCGGTGCACAAAAATTTGTGCACTCGGGGGAGAAGGGGGTGGTCCCTCAGCCCGGCCTGTGCCCTCTCGCAGTCTGGGACCCCTCGGGAGATAACGACCCCTAGGGAGATAACGACCTGCTAGCTTAGGGTGGCAGAAGGCAGGCCCAATCCCTAGGTGCAGCCCCTGGTCAGGCTCAGAGCAGGGCCGATTGGGGAGTTGGGGCGCCACCCCCTGTCATGCACAGAGCAGGGCGGATTGGGAGGTTGCGATGCCACCATCAGTCACTCTCAGGGTGGGGCCGATTGGGGGGTTGGGGCATCGCCCCCTGTCACACTCAAGGCAGGGTCGATGGGGAGGTTGCGGCGCCACCCCCTGTCACACACAGAGCAGGGCCAATCAGGGGGTTGAGGAGCTCCCCCCTGTCACTCACAGAGTAGGGCCGATAGGGGAGTTAGGGCACCACCCCCTGTCACACACAGAGCAGGGAGGATCAGGGGGTTGGGGCGCCGCCCTCTATCACCCACAGAGCAGGGCCGATCAGAGGGTTGGGGAGCCGCAACTGTCACACTCAGGGCAGGGCCAATCGGGAGGTTATGGCTCTACCCCATCACACACAGAGCAGGGCCCGTTGGGGGGGGGGGGGTGTTGGGGAGCTGCCCTCTATCACCCACAGAGCAGGGCCGATCAGGGGGTTGGGGCACCGCCACTGTCACACTCAGGGCAGGGACGATGGGGAGGTTATGGCTCTACCCTGTCACACACAGAGCAGGGCCTGTGGGGGGGTGGGGTGGGGGGGTTGGGGCACCACACCCTGTCACACACAGAGCAGGGCCGATCAGGGAGTTGGGACGCCGCACCCTGTCACACACAGAGCTGCAGGGTGATCAGGGATTTGGGCGCTGCCCCCTGTCACGCTGATCCGGTGCCAGGAGTCCTTGCTGCTCCGCTGATCCCAGTGCTGGGAGGCATATTACCCTTTTACTATATAGGATAGAAGCCTGGGGGCAAGCTGGTTTGCCCTGAAGGGTGTTCTGGATCAGGTTGGGGGTCCCCACTGGGGTGCCTGGCCAGTCTGGGTGAGGGGCTGAGGGCTGCCTTAAGGCTGGCAATTGACTGAAGCTCCCAAACGCTCCTTTTTTTCTTTTTTTTCTTTTTTTTATTCTGGGCCAGATTTAGCTCTGGCTCTAGCTCTGAGGCTTCCACTGGTTTGTTTGCATTCTATAATTGAAACAATGTATAACTCCAGCTCTGAGATCCCTGCAGTTTTTTTAGCTTCTATATTTGTTACAAAGTTTCAAACTGCCAGCTCAGAGGCCGGCAGCGCAAGCTGGGAACATTGGAGTCCTCCTTCACTGAAGCAAGCAAGCCTCATGTTCGCTTCCAGCTGCCTGGCTGCCGGCCGCCATCTTGGCTGACAGTTAATTTGCATATACTCACTGATTAGCCAATGAAAAGGGTAGCGGTCGTACGCTAATTACCATGTTTCTCTTTTATTAGTGTAGATTCTGGTGAACAAGAAACAGAGAGTATGCAGACTACGTACCAAGTTTAAGAATTCTAGTGCCAAAACACAGACATGGCAAATGGCTGTCACGTTCACTTGGGACTTCAGGAATTGGGTCTGTTAAATTCATTTTGCACGTAAGTGCTTTCATTGGAAATCAGGGTGGACTTCTTCCATGTCAGATATCAGTTACCATCCACATTTTAATTTACTACCAAGGGGAAGATACTGTGACAAATGAGTCAATTAATTGAAAAAGAAACTACCTTTAATTTTCTATGTTTAAAATGACTGGGTTCTATTTATATTAGATCTAAACTTACCATAAAAGTTTACAAAACATTTTGGTCACTGCACTTTCAAAACTCTTAATCCTGACTTTCCTGTACATATCCAAAGAAAAGCAATTAGACAGATTTTTCAGGTTCATTTTTCAACTTTTTGCCATATGCTTTTATAAGCTACTATATGAATCATTTCTTCTCTCCTCCTTCAAAATGATTATATGAATCCTATTGAACTTTTAAATGTATGTTTGTTTTATTCTATTAAGTTAAGTATTTATGCTAACAACCTATAAAGGTATTGAATTAATACATGTAACTAACAAGCATTCATAAACTTAACTGACATAACAACATTTTACAGACCAACACAACAGCATGTCTCTGCAGGATTTAATAAACCATACTTATCCACAGTTTTTGAGAAAAACAAAAGAGGCTTTGAAATATGTTTATTATTTTTATAATAAGTAGATGGCACTAAATATATAAAAGTAAATGTAGGTTCTAGTTCATGTCACAGGAGTGAAATGTGCTACCTAAGGTGAGAACTGGAACTGAAGTTTCATTAAAGACAAAGGCACTTTGATTTTTAGGTTATAAAAAGTCTGTTAAGGAAGCAAAATTATGCTTAAAGATTCATTAATAATGGACAGACACTATAAAATGTTGTAATGATAAATTATAGTAAATTTCAGCTTCATTCAGAGAAAGCTAAAGTTTCAAAGTTTTCCATTTTAAAGTTTTTGTTAAAGAAGTTTAAGTTTATGTATGTAACTTCAAAAGTATTCATCTCCAGGTTATTTAAGGGTCACACTTAAAACTGTCCATTAACAGAATCCTGTTTAACAGAGTAATATGGCATAATCGCTTTAAAATCAAATACCAAAGTAGTAGGCAAACCTGGATCCAGGCCCTGGTTCTGCCACTTATTGTGTGACTTTAGGAAAGCTTCTAAATCTCCCTAAAGCTGAATCCCCTCAGGTAAAAAGAAGTGACCAAAACAACCCCTGCTTTTGGTGATGGTTGTGAAAATTACCTGACAAAGTAGGGAATGTGATAAGTACAGTAACTCTCACTCAAATATTAGCTTATCAGTTTGTCAACACCTGTTACTATTACCAACTTATAAATACATACCTGTTATTATTATTATTGTCATTTATTCATTAATTCAGTACCAGTGAATTAATATTAATTCATCACCATTGAAGTACTGTATTAGAAGAAACATTGCAATAAATATTTGCAAGTATTACAAGAATTACTGTTTTGCATTTTGTATTTGAGAGACCCAACTTGAAAAAAATGTAAAGAGAATTATCTTTGTTTTTAATATAGGTTTAGGTCAAGGAAGATGCAATTAAAGCATTTGGAATGAATTCAGTAGTTTTGTTGAAATAAAAACAGCTAAGACTCAGTTTGGAAATGTCAAATTGTTAACCTTGATATAACCATTTTATATGGGTTAATTAAAGTATTTGCTACGATTAAGGAGGGAAAAGTATATGTTCTCCTAAAGTTTCTTAAGGAGGGAAATTGTGGGAACAACACTGGTGCTGAGAATTTATTATGCAAGAACTATGTTGGACATTGATTCCTCAGGAGAGTCCCACAGATATTACTGTCTGTATTTTGTGAATGACAAGCTGAGGTTCCAAATGGCCAAGTAGTTTGCCCAAATGTCACATAGCTGGTTATTGAAGAAGCTGGAATTAAAATTCAGGTTTTTTCTAAGCCAGGAGCCCTTTGTAGTACTCTTTAGCTATATGATAATGAGTCCTGAGTGTGAGAACTAGAGTCCTGAAATACGAAAAGTTAAAGATTTGAAGAAGACATTTGTGTGTTATTCAAATAATTTTTCCCTTAAAATTGGTTGTGATTTATGATGTTCAAGAGAGTACATGATATTCAGACTTTCTCTGTTTTGATGTGGTTCAAAACCTTATGAGCCAGGATTCCAATATTGATATCGACTCGGCGTGCATTCTGAAGTGTGATGCATCCACTCGGAACCTAGACTTTTAGTCAACTCACATTCAGTGACTTTCTAGATATGTCCTTATTCAACTGGATTGAATATATCAGAAAGATATTTATAACAATAAAGATAAGAGATTTTTCAGCAGTAAGACTAAAAAATCAACAGGATCAACTATACTATTGTCTAATTATTCAAAGTTAGTTTAAAGTCTGTGCTTTTAAATAATTCCCTACTGTCTCACTTTACATTTGGAGAATTTTCGATCTTCTTTCTAAGTATATGACATCATGAATAACTCTAATGTTGAGCAGGTTTTTCCAGGACTTTCCTAGAGAAGCAAATGAAGTGGTTTCTTCATTGTGTAATAGAAATAAAACCCACCCTAACCCTGTATGGTCTTTTTGGTAATTTTTCACTGATTATCTTTTGAACAATTTCAGTTTCACTATGAAGAATTCACTCTTGAACATTTCAATTAACTCAATTGTCATTTTTTTAAATCACCTTAGAGAATATTAGAATAGATAGGAAATGTGGCTACTGTAATTTGTGAATGACATAGCTCGATCCCAATGAGCTGCTTATTCCATACTTCATCATTCATTCTCCAAGGTGCATTAACAATGTCTTTCCAAGGGTTTGATTGTAGTTTTAAAAGGAGATAATTCTAGGAAGAATATATTTTTGAAGCAAACCCTGTCTTCTTTTTCTCACCCAAAGTTCCATGCCCCTAGGGCAAATTTATCTAAGGGTTCAGCGCTCGATCCAACTATATGAAATAGTCTTGCTGCTTAAGCAAATGAGGCATTAAGGCTGTTTTGTATTCCTGTGGGCGATCACTGTTCATACTGACAGTGCAGCCGTGCCTGCTGCTTAAGATGAGGTTCGAAGCACAGTTTGGAAAGGGATTGCGTGGGTGCGCCATAATGAATCTGTTTCATCTTTCAATGACTCCATATGCTCTTGTAAAGCTACCAATTCTTTCTCTTGCTTTTTTTCTTTCTTCTTCTTCTTTTGATGCCAAGATGAATTGATCCTGGATTGCTGCTCCAAACGCTGACACCACTGAATATGAAGGTGTCATTGCAAAATGAGCCATTGCAAACGCTTAATAAGTAACCTTCACAGAGAGTTACAGTTTTTGACATTTAGATATAGACTTATCCCCAATGAAGGGAGCTTCCTTCAATCCATGCTTGCTAAGAGAAATAAGAAATAAAAAGTAGTTTGAACAAAAGGTAATTTATTGGTATAAATATATTTTATTCCTTGCTACATTGAGCAATAATATCACATGCCTCTGTATTTCCATCTACCAGGATAATAGAAAAAGGAATGATTTGATATAAAATCATTATTTCTTTATTTCTACAAGAGTATGAATGGTCTTATGGCTAAAGTGTGCAGTGCTACCTGGTGGAGATTTAAGATCTGACCTACATAAAAACTTCCTTGAAATAAGTTGTGTCCAGGAGGGAAAATATATATATCCCTAGAACAATAACTAAAATGCACCAAGGTAATCGTTTCAGACTGATTCTTTTATGAAAATCAGTATATATCCCAGGAACCCACTTTCTAGATTTCAGTGAGTAATGCTTAGAAAACAATTTTATATTTTATGACTCAGTTAAAAAAAAGAATATGGATATTTGAGCTCTGATGATTATTATAATTTATATTATCTTGAACAGAAAAAAATGTTATAACATTTTGTTAACTCAGTATTAACTTTTATCTCTTTATAAGCTGAATAAAAACTCAATGGGTTGTGCTTAAAAATATAAAATGACTCCACAGGTTTAAGACATTTTATTAATTTATACTCTACACAACCTGCAGATTTAGAAGATGCATTAGGTAGACTGACATAAAATTTGGTCTTATATTTCTAGCTGTGAGCAACTTCTAGATAGAATTCATTAACTGCTTTATTAGAGTATTCTTGGAGAAGTTTTTCTATGCCACCTTGATGCATTATTAGACTTTTATTCTTAAATCTCCAAGTGATTACTAATAATCTAAAAATTTTTTAAAGTTTCAACTCTAGCTATATCTTGTTCAATGCAATTGAACTTGTTATACATAATTGATTTCCTATGAATAGATTTCACACACGAAGGATTTAAAAGAATCCTGCATTTGGGTCCTTTTTTCAAACATAATTCTTGTCTCTAGTGATTAATAATTTAGATATTTATCTAGTTTCTCTAAAATTGAATGAATTATAATACCTAAACCTTATTTACCTACTCTTCTCTGATCCAATCCGTTACCAAATCCTGTTGATGGTACCTCATATATTATTTATCAAATTAATCCAAAAACTGGAGAGAATCAAATAACAAATACCCGTGTATTCAGAAGCCTGCTTAAGAAATCAGAATTACAAATAAAAAGCCTAGACTGTAGTCTCACCTGATCCTATTCTCCTTTCTTTCTCTAGAGATAACCTCTATCCTACAATGCATGTTTATGAACGTATTAATGTATAAATTTAATGCATCTTCTAAATCTGCAAATTATTTATATTCTATACAAATAACCTGCAGATTTAGAATAAAGAAATGATTTAATAAAGTAAGTTTTTTTAATTTAATAAAATAAATTTATTTGATTTATAAATATTTATAAATTTATTAATGCTTTCATAAATAATATATTTTACCTTTTAAAACTGATACCAAACTGTGTATATCATTCTGCAACTTGTCTATTACTTTCAACATTGTATTTTTGAAATTTATTTATGTTCATGTACAGGTAGATCTAGTTCATTTTCCATAGCTGCCATGCAGTATTCCTATGTAGGAATGTGTTAAAAATGTGCATATTATGTTATTGAAGAGTGCTGTACTGCTTCCAACTTTTTGCTATTACCATAATGCTAAAATGAGCATTGTTGTACACATCTCTTTTGGCAAGTTTACAGGACTTTATCTGAGCGAACATACCTGCATTGGAAACACTGATTTATGGGACTCACATCTTCACCATTACTGGGAAATAGCTTCCTAAAAATGTATCAGTTGGCACTGCCATAGCAATTTATGGAAGTAAATTGCTCATTTGTGTTGTATACCTATATAACAGACACTGTTCTAGACACTGAGTATATAGCAGTAAACAAAATACATAAAACTTTCTGTCTAAATGGAGCTTGTATTCAAATATGGGCAGGAAATCTATACTAATAAAAGGATAATATGCTAATTAGACTGGTCAACTGGACATCTTCCAGATGTCTGACTTCCTTCTGGACAAAACCATGGGGGTGAGGGCCGAGGCAGAGGCAGTTAGGGGCGATCAGGCCGGCAAGGGACCAAGCAGTTAGGGGTGATCAGGCCATCAGGGGAGCAAGCAGTTAGGGGGCGATCAGGCCAGCAGGCAGAGGCGGTTAGAGGCGATCAGGCAGGCAGGCAGGTAAGCAGTTAGGAGCCAGCGGTCCCAGATTGTGAGAGGGATGTTTGACTGCCGGTTTAGGCCCAATTCCTCCCTAAACCAGCAGTCGGACATCCCCTGAGGGTCCCAGATTGGAGAGGGTGCAGGTCAGACTGAGGGACACCCCCTCCCCATGCATGAATTTCATGCACCAGGCCTCTAGTAAATAAATAAAACACATAATATGTCAGATGGGAAAAGTTCTGTAGGTAAAACTAAAGCAAGGACAAGGGATAGAGACTCCTGGGGTGAAAGATGCATTTCAAGAGATCAGAAAAAACTACATTGAAAAAGTGATATTTGAACAAAAACTAAGGTAAATGAAGGGAAAATCCATACCTTCTCACTAATTACTTGCTATTACCACACTTTTTAATTTGTGTTAAATGGAATGGAAGTGAAAGTTGTCTCATTGGACTCTTTTAGGGTGTTTTTTAGATTGAGCACATTTTCATATGTTATTTTCTATTTGGGTTTTCTCTATTGTGAATTGCTTGTTAATATATTAACCCATTTTTATATTGGGTTACTTTCCTATTTCTTATTGAGTAATAGAGTTATTTTCATATTTTAGAGATCCTATTCCTTAATTGTTTTATATGTTCATTTTGTGGTTTAACTCTTCATTACTTTCATAATATCTTCTCATTTACAGAAGCTTTGATTTTATCATCATTTCTTTTATTGAATTTATCAATCTTTTAAATGCTTAAGGGTTTATACTTGTGTCTTGTTTAAGAAATCCTTCCTTGTCCTAAATATTTTTGCTAAGTCTATTTATTTTTGAGAATTTTTTTTCACATTTGATCTTTAATCTACTCACAATCTATCTATTTTTGTGTATGGTGTGAGGTAATGATCTACTTTTAAGTTTTTTTCCATGTGAATAACAAACTATCCTGTCATCATGGTTACTTTTTAAAGTACAGATTATATCTCCACTTACAGAATTCCTTGACCATTCCTACTTAGTAAGAGCCCAATGTTACATGCCATAACACCCTATAATTCACCTTCTTAGAATTTAAGATGATTTTAAATAATTGGTTATTTTTGTTTAACTTCCAGTTTCATTAATGCAAGAGGTTTTTTACTTCTTGGTTTCTTTATTTTTTTATTTTTTACAGAGAGGAAGGGAAAGGGATAGAGAGTTAGAAACATCGATGAGAGAGAAACATTGATCAGCTGCCTCCTGCACACTCCCTACTGGGTATGTGTCTGCAACCAAGGTACATGCCCTTGACCGGAATCGAACCTGGGACCCTTGAGTCCACAGGCCAACATTCTATCTACTGAGCCAAACCGGTTAGGGCTACTTCTTGGTTTCTTGAAATCAGTAGTCCACCTTCTAATAGAATCAAATCAGTCAAAATTAGGGAAAGTCTTCCATTTAGAAAAGGATTCTCCAATGTTTCGGGGGATAATATCTTTAGAGTTGGAATTCAATTTGCAATAATGTTTTCTTTTTCAATAAAAATTATATGGTACTTTCAGAACCTGTCACTCACCTCTAGGCTAGAGTGTTTCCAGAATTCTGAGCTGTCAGTTTAGGACATTTTTAATCTTCTCCTTGATAGTACTTCCTCTTTTGTATTTCCTGCCTTTTAAAAAATAACTGAGGAGTTGAGGTGGCCTTTGTAACTTTAACAAACTGAGTCCTTAAATGGGGAATTCATGTATTTATTCACTTACTCAACAAATAGTTAATGAAAAGCCAGTATTTACCAATCATTGTTCTAAGTGATGGAGATAAAGTAGTAAAAAAGAGATGTAAAATCCCTGCATTGATGAGACTTATTGTGCTGTACAGGGACATTATAAAAGAAATAAAATGACTATACTATATAATGTTAGCTCTTAATAGAGATAAGCAGGGTAATGGAGTAAAGAATGAGAAGGGTAATATTTTAGACTCGAGGCCCAGTGCACGAGTCTCACGGGGGTGCCTCAGCCTGGCCTGTGCCCTCTCGCAATCCGGGACCCATCGGGGAATGTCTGCCTGCTGGCAGTCAGACATCCCTCTCGCAGTCCGGGGCTCTCGCAGTCCAGGACCCCTTGCTCCTTCCTGCCACTGACGCTGTGCTTGCCAGCTGTGAGCCCAGCTTCTGGGTGAGCGGCGCTTTCCCTGTGGGAGCGCACTGACCACAAGGAGGCAGCTCCTGCATTGAGCATCTTCCCCTGGTGGTCAGTGCACATCATAGCAACCAGTCATTCTGCTGTTCAGTCAATTTGCATATTAGGGTTTTATTATATAGGATTAGGCTACCCAGGAAGACTTAGAAAAAGGTAAACCTTAGAACAAGAGGTTTGCTCTGTTTTACTTCACAAGGCTCAAGAGCAGACTGATGAACAGTTCCTATTCACTTGGATTAAAGTTTTCCATTCTAAGCTCTCATTTAACTAATTCATTCCTGTTCTTTCTCTACCCTTCCCACATAACTCCATCTTCTCTCTCTCTCTCTCTCTCTCTCTCTATATATATATATATATATATATATACACCAGAGGCCTGGTGCACAAAATTTGTGCACTGAAGGGGGGGGAGGTCCCTCAGCCCAGCCTGCGCCTCTCATAATCCGGGATCCGTAGGGAGATGTCCACCTAAGCCGTCAGTAGGACATCCCTCTCACAGTCTGGGACCCCCTCACTCCTTACTGCCTGCCTGCTGGCTGCTCCTTACCACTCAGTTCACTGGTCATTAGTGCTGCCGCAGAGGCAGGAGAGGCTCCCATCACCGCCGCTGCACTCACTAGCCGTGAGCCCGGTTTCTGGTTGAACGGCACTTCCCCTGTGGGAGCGCACTGACCACCAGGGGGAAGCTCCTGAGTTGAGTGTCTGCCCCTTGGTGGTCAGTGCACATTATAGTGACCAGTCATTCCAGTCGTTCTGCCCTAATGGTCAATTAAGCTTTTATTATATAGATAAGCCTAATATGCAAAGTGTCCCCTTGAGAGTTTGACTGAGAGACGGGAGTTTGATCGCTCACCTTGATTGCCAACCAGGCCTAGGGACCTACCTGTGCACAAATTTTGTGCACCAGGCCTCTAGTACTTTGAAGATACACTAAATCCTCAACCTATGTTAGTATCTGTATACTTTTCCATTTGCATACACTATGTAATTCCGTACATCTGGAGGTAACTGTGCCTATATTTGGGTATACAAGAGTAAGAATGTGTACCTAAACATGCAGGCAAGAAAGTGGACATAACATTCACACATGCATTAGGCATCAGAGGTAAGGAAATAATGAGGTGTTTCAAACAACTATGCTGAGCATTGCTAAATATTCCTAAAATAATTCTTTTTTTTTTTTTAAATTAAATCTTTATTGTTCAGATTATTACATTTGTTCCTCTTTTTTCCCCCCATAACTCCCCTCCTTCCAGCTCCCACCCCACCCTCCACCCTCACTCCCCACCCACTGTGTTCATCCATAGGTGCATGATTTTTGTCCAGTCACTTCCCGCATCTCCCACACCCCTTTTTCCCCCAAGAATAGTCAGTCTATTCCCTTTCTATGTCCCTGATTCTATTATAATCACCAGTTCATTCTGTACATCAGGTTATTTATTCACTTGATTCTTAGATTCATTTGTTGATAGATGCATGTTTGTTGTTCATAATTTGTATCTTTACCTTTTTCTTCTTCTTCCTCTTCTTAAAGGATACCTTTCAGCATTTCATATAATACTGGTTTGGTGGTGATGAACTCCTTTAGCTTTTCCTTATCTGTGAAGCTCTTTATCTGACCTTCAATTCTGAATGATAGCTTTGCTGGATAAAGTAATCTTGGTTGTAGGTTCTTGGTATTCAGCACTTTGAAAATTTCTTGCCATTCCCTTCTGGCCTGCAAAGTTTCTGTTGAGAAATCAGCTGACAGTCGTATGGGTATTCCCTTGTAGGTAATTGAGCCTCTTTCTCTTGCTGCTTTTAAGATTTTCTCTTTGTCTTTTGCTCTTGGCATTTTAATGATGATGTGTCTTGGTGTGGTCCTCTTTGGATTCCTTTTGTTTGGGGTTCTCTGCGCTTCTTGGACCTGTAAGTCCATTTCTTTCACCAGGTGGGGGAAGTTTTCTGCCATTATTTCTTGAAATAGGTTTTCAATATCTTGCTGTCTCTCATCTTCTGGCACTCCAATGACTCTGATATTAGACCGCTTAAAGCTGTCCCAGAGGCTCCTTACACTATCTTCACACTTTCGGATTCTTTTTTCATTTTGCTTTTCCAATTGGGTGTTTTTTGTCGAATCTTTGGTTTGATTATTGTACTCCTCTGGTCTGCTATTGGGTATAATATTCTTTATTTCAGTCCGTGTATGCTTACTTTCTAATTTCTTTATCGTAGCATCGAGGGTCTCATTAGTTTTCGTGAGGCTCTGCACAAATTTATGGCAAGCCCTCAAAATTGCGATTCTTAGCTCCATATCCTCCATTTCTGTCATGTTTTTTTGTCTCCGCATCTTTTATGCTTTCTTGGTGCACCCCCTTGTGGTCTCTGTGTGCAGTCTTGTTCTAGCCAAGCCTTAATTGTTGTAGTTAACACTAGAGGGATTTGACCCCCAGGCCGACTGGCTATAGGAATCAGCTGTAAGGAAAACGTCTGCCTTCTGGGGAGGCGCTAATCCAGCCTTTGCCTGAGGCGATCGGCAAATGGCTGTGCGCAGTGTTTGGGCGGGGCGGGATCAACAGGGCGGGCGGAGGGAGCAGTTATGGCCATGCTCAGTCCCGTTCCCAGAGGCTCTGCTTCTCAGAACCCCGGCAGCCGCTGCAAACCTCGGAGAGAAAGCTGCCCTCAGGTTCCAACTGATGCCGGATAATCCCGCTTCTCCCGTTTGAGTCTGGGTCCCTAGAGACTCGCCCGGATCTGGAGCCCAGAGTCTGAGACTCACTCCCGACAGAAAACGACAACCGCGCCCTCAGCCACCAGCCCGCTTTCGCGCGCACCTCGGTACCTTTGTATTTTCCACACTGCGCCGCCTCTGAGCCTCGATTTGCTGTTCTCTTTCCTTCTAGTTGTAGAGTCTCTCTTCAGCCAGCCTTCCTGTGGTTCTGGGTGATGTCCGTTCAGTCTTTTAGTTGTATTTTTGAAATGGTTGTTTGCGGCAGCGGTCTCCGGTGTTTACCTACGCCGCCATCTTGGTCTCTCCTCTCCTAAAATAATTCTTTGTTGAAATTGAATTATCATTGCAGAGCCAAAGCAGAATTGGGACCAGAGTTCAGAAACGTTCCTCTGGGTGAGCTGTGGCTATTCTGTAAACTATGAGCGAATCACTCAACATATACAGACACATAATTAAATATTTCAACACTATTGTCAACTGACTGTATTAGGCACTTAAACACCTCTAGTTAAAAATACAATAATTATAATAGGTGCGTTAATTTTATACTGTTTCTACTCAATGCAGCTTTAATAGAGTCTGTTTAAAATAGACAGCTATTACTTACTATATGTATGAGTACTTTCACTTTTTAAAATTAAGTACATACTTAAATATTGACAAGTTAGTTCCCCTTCTTTCCTTAATACTATCTTTCTTCCATGCCTTATCTACTGAATTTCTCTTCAATTTCAATATGAATTTAAAAATGATTGCTCAAAATCATGAATTTATATATACAAAACAGAACTTTATAAAACATTGAACAAAAAGATTGCTAGATCAATGTAACTTTTTACCTTTCGATCATGACTAATAAAATCTAGTTAGGGTCAAAATAAAACTGAAGTTCTTTTTACCTGTACTTAAGGAGTATGCACTGAGAACTGTTCAGTCTCAATTAGATAAAGGAGTCTTTTCAAAGTGCTTTATCAGCTTCAATAATTAAAAGCTCTCCTGCTAACTATTCAGTGAGAGTTTTCTTTATAGCTCTGCTTTGCAGAGTCAGTTCTTCCATCTCTTCCTTTGAAAAGTCTAATTAAAGTAGGAAACCTTTTTTTTCTGTTCACTTTGTTTTTGCCATATTGGACATAGATACGAAAATAGCTAATTAAATTACAACATTGGCTCCTTTTTCATTCTTGTTCTGTTGGGACTTTATGAGAGAGTAGGAGGCAGTATATTCTCCCAGTTTTAGTTTTTGAAATTGATTTCTTATTGTCACTTTTGTAGTATTAAATTTCTTTGGGGTCAGTGAATGTAATAGGGGTAGCTTTCTCTCTGATTCTCATATTGATGCTGTAATAGGGTTTTAGAATAATTGGTTAGCGAAGAATTGAAACTGAGCACTTCAGAGCCTTTGCCTTCCCCTGGTAAGCATAGTTTAAGCACTGTTACATTATCTTTTAAAAATATATTTGCTGTAGTGTTAAAAGAAATTTGAATAAACAAAATTTGTCATTTTTCTACCTACTTGAAACAATTATTTTTTATTTTTTGGTGTCTATTTCCATCTAAAATTACAAACATATATACTTAAGATCATAATTTTATGCTGTTTCTGGTTTGCAGTTTTTTGGTTCCTTATTCCAATTATAAATTCTAGCCAGTAAGTGTCTCTGAAAAGGTGACTTATGTCTTCTATTATATCAAGTTCTGGCATAAAGAATCCTAAAAAGTTATTTTGATGGTTAGATTGGAGGGCAGCTAAAAGGTTAAAACAATTCAACCATAATTCAATGAGCACATTCTGGGCATTGCAACTTGCACTCTTGAGGGAATTATAATTACAGAATAAGAGATAGATATATCCAAGAGACTGTATAATATAAGAAAGAATACGATGGCTGTTAAAATAGATTACAACGTATTTCAGAAATACAATGCTTTGTAGTTGAACCATGAAACTGTAAGATGTCAAGTAAAATACGTATAGATGCGTGCTTGTATGTTTGCATGTGTATGCATTTCCAGGGGGAAAGCTTCATGAATAAAGTTATAGAGACAAAAATGACATTTTCAATCATGTTTGGACATGGAGAAGGAAGAGAGACATATTAGAACTTTACCAATGATTCAATATCAGTTGAGGAACTGCTCAAACAGTCAGACCTCTGAAAATAACTATTTTAAATAAACTAACAACTATTGAGAACTACTCCATGCTCAAGCAAAGTTCCAGTAATTTAATGGTCAGAAATCTTAAGATGATACATTTTAAGAAAAGCCAAGGGTACCTTCCTCTATGAAATAGTTTGCTTTAGTGTCATTCTAAGCTCCATGAGAGCAGGGACCTCTTTACTTTTGTTTATTTATGTATCCAAAGCACTTAGAACAGTACCTGGTAGAGAGGAGGTACTCAATAAATATTTGTTGGGCAAATTTTGAAATTCCACACACAATTTTCATTTCAACCTATGCTTGATGGTCAATCAACAGACATTAACACAGCAGGTCATGGTCATGTATTGAATTCTTAAAAATAGATCTATCAGAGTCAGTGCATTCCAGAGGATAAAACACAAAACTGGAAGTCAGGACACATATCCTACTGATAATAACCAGCTGTAAAACAATAGTCTAGTCACTTCATCTCCATTTGACTAACATCCTTTCTGCTTCTCAAATTCTATGACTTTATTCTCAGCCTCACTCATAATTCTTACATATTCATAGAAGGTTACACAAGCTTTTCGTGCATCATATTGACCTTGTGCTAAAGTTAAATCATAGCTGGTCGTGGGCAAATAAATGAGGAAATATAAAAATTCATTAAAATTTTGGATGATAATCCTAATATATAAAAACCCAGGGTCCATAATGACTGAAGGCTCCACGGACCAGAAGTCAGTCCTGCAGTCAGTGCTGGGTTGCCGTGGCGACCCAGCACTGACTGCCGCTGCTGTGGGCGCAGTGACCGAGCACTGACTGCCGAGGGGGCTGTGGATCGGCCCGAAGAGAGGCCCAAAGAGAGAGGCAGGGTCTGATCCGCAGCCTCCATGGCAGCTGTTGATCAGCTGTTGCCTCTCTCTTTCTCTCCAGACTTCTCCAGCAGCTGTGCCTCTGTTTCTCTCTGGGCCTCCACCGGGGCTGCTGATCAGCCCACCTCTCTGATCAGGCCTGGAGATAGGTGTGGAGATGCTGACTGGCATAGAAACCAATCAGAACCAAATCTGGGTGAACTGTAAAGAGCCAATGGCTGCCTAGGAGGCAGAGCTTTTGACTCTGACTGGCATAGAAACCGACCATTCAGAACCAAATCTGGGTGAAGTGCAAGGAGCCAATGGCTGCCTAGGAGGTGGAGCTTTTGATGCTGACTGGCATAGAAACCAACTAATCAGAACCTAATCTGGGTGAAGTGCAAAGGCAGAACCTAAGGTGGGGGCTGAGAAGGGGTTTTAAGGGCAACAGCTGTTTGGTGTAAGGTGTAAGAAAGCGGTTCAAGTTTTTAATGACCGGTTTGGCAGTATAGTGCATTTGGCTGGCTATCAGTCCAGATATAGGGATTATGTATTTTTGTCTACCAAGAGCATCTCCTCCTGATGAAAAAGGCTTCCCCCTCCCCATTTAAGCAATCCTATGCTATATAATCTTTATATATAAAACCCTAATATGCAAATAGACCAAATGGGGGAACTAAACAACTTGTTGCTATGACATGTGCTGACCACCAGGGTGTGCGCGCGGAACATGGCGGGCGTCGGCAGAGCGCGGTACATGGTGGGAACCGGCCATGGTGGGATGGTGGAGTAGGCGAGCAGGGGCACCAGACCAAGGCAGGGCTCTGGTCGCTGTCATCAGGGCAAACCTCTGATGGTTACTGAAAATTCTTTGCTCCAGTGCACCACAGCCCCGCCTGGTGTGAGCACCTGCTGCCAATGCCAGAGCCACTGCTCGTACCCGCTGCTGGCTCCTGATGCCGGCCCAGATTGCCCCCCAGGGCTTCTCCACTTCCCCCTCTCCTAAGGGGCAATCAGGGCAGCAGCTGCCACTCACACCTGCTGCTGGCATCAGCCCCAATAGCTGCGCTCCATCAGCAGATGCAAGCGGGGCTGGCGCCATCAGCGCGTGTGAACAGCAGGAGCGGGCCTGCCGGAAGACACAGGACCAGGGGCTGCGGCGGAAGGGGCCAGATGGGGGTGTGGAGGATGGGTCGAGACCGCCCCTGTGCCCACCGCAGCCTCATGGCCCACAGTTCCTTTCAAGGTGCACGAATTCGTGCAGTGGGCCCCTAGTCTATACTAATAAAAGAGTAATATGCAAATAGACCGGGTGGACCAGACATCTTCCGGACGTCCGACTTCCTTCCAGACAAAGCCATGGTGTTGGGGGCCAAGGCAGAGAGGGCATTGGGGACGAGATCAGGCCAGCAGGGGAGGACCATTGGGGGTGAGATCAGGCCAGCAGGGGAGGGCAGTTGGGGGTGAGATCAGGCCGGCAGGGGAGAGCAATTGGGGGCGATCAGACAGGCAGAGGCAGTTAGGGGCAATCAGGCCAGCAGCAGAGAGCAGTTAGGGGTGAGATCAGGCCAGCAGGGGAAGGCAGTTGGGGATGAGATCAGGCCGGCAGGGAGGGCAATTGGGAGCAACCAGGGCAGCAGGGGAGGGCAGTTGGGGGTGATATCAGGCTGGCAGGGGAGGGCAGTTGGGGGTGATATCAGGCTGGCAGGGGAGGTCAGTTGGGGGCGAGATCAGGCTGGCAGGGGAGGGCAGTTAGGGGTGATCAGGCAGGCAGGCAGAGGCAGTTAGGGGTGATCAAGCAGGCAGGCAAGTGAGTGGTTAGGAGCCAGCGGTCCCAGATTGAGAGAGGGATGTCTGACTGCCTATGGAATCAGGCCTAAATCAGTGGTCTGACATCCCCCAAGGGGTCCCTGATTAGAGAGGGTGCAGGTTGGGCTGAGGGAACCTCCCTTCCGTGCACAAATTTTGGGCCACTAGTATGTATATAAGGTTGAGGAACATATGATCATTCCATTCAAGTACATCATATTTTTCTTTCCCAGAGTTTTCAACTTTGATAATGCATTGCAAATATTTCAGATTATCATATGCACTTAAAGGGAGGAGAATGAGCCTTATTTTCCTCCCTATAGATCTAGATAAATTCTTTTGATACTGGGTTAAACCTACTCAACCCAATCTTATGAGTTTGACAAGATAAACAGAAGAATTTAATGCAAATTTATGTGGAGTAAGTAGCTGGGAGATTTTAACAAGTTATTTTTTTCCTAGTCTTTCTCCCTTTCCTTTTCTTCTTAGAACAAAACCAAAAGACAGTAGAGTTTATATCAATCCAAGATATCTTTCTTAAATGTGAAAAACTGTTGAATTCTCCAAAGCCTAGTCTTTTTTATAAATAAAGCAATTTTTTTTCCTTGTCCATATCACAGCTATTCAGGTATCTTGGATTTTCATTCTCCATTCATAGTAGGGCTATTTCCATTCGCAAGGCAGTGTTATTGCAAATCTTCAGATGATGAAAAATTATGAAGAATAAGATCCACAGGATAATCAGGTTCTACCATGAGACCTACAGTGATACCACACATTTAACAGACACAAGCAGTAATAATGATGATGTCATACCCATCTATCAAATATTAGGTGCGATGCCCTCCACTTGGCCCTAATAATCTGGGTAAGATTTACAAAAGCCAGGTTACTAACCCACATACACTGTTCAGTATGCATGAGCAGTCAGTTTCAGCAGCCAGAAAAGTCGTCTTTTCCTGGACATTTCTGCACAGCCTGTTTGGCTCCCTGATGTTTCCTATTCACTCCCAGCTGTTCTTTCTCTCCCGCATTCAAAACTGCAGATTTCTCTCCCTGGTCTGGGCTGCTGTCTCTACTCCCCAAACCCATGTTTGACTTCCTACCAGTCTACATTATTTTTTTGGTGAAGTCTGTTTTACCGTAGGGTCATTAAAGATCAAATCTCTTAGAGATTCTGAATATGACATTTGATTTTAATGATATAAGAGAACAAAGTCAAATGGTTGTTTTGAAGAGTTAGATCCCATCAAAAATGACGGCAAGAAGATGACAAAAGATACATAAAAAGAGCTTTCTGTTGCAGGCAGTCTGATCCCTAGTAGCAGCCCTCTATCTTAGCCTAAATAATGGGCAGCCTCAATCAACTTTTGGAGCAATATTAATGAGGATAGGGAACAATGAATTGTATCACTCAAGTCCTCAGATGGTCTAAAAACTTTTATATTAATCTCCCCTGCCAAAATTTTAGACCAAACATGCTAAAGACCTGTATAATTTGCTAATTTAATTTTTCTCCTTTTATTTCCTCGATTCATCCTCTGAACAACATAATTAGTGAAATGATCAGGAAGCAAATGCAGAACAACAGGGAGGGAAATGGTCACAGACACTTATTGGGCACTTTCTATGCAACAGGCACTGTACAGAGAACTGAGAATGCATTGGAATTAGGCATCTGGTACCTCACAAACATCATTAAATGGAAACTGCTTGCAAATGCCAACTCTGAGCATTTTTCTTTAGGATATTGTTTAGTCACATAAGAATCAGCCAAATGTGACCTTTTTCTCTGATGCTGAAAGTCAAAGGGGCAAAAAAGAGGAAATTTAACAACTTCATAATAATCTCTTAAGACACAGAGTTCCACTTAAACATAAGTTACTTCAAAAACCTCCATGGCTGCCGAGATAAATGATAGCTTTGATGGGTTTACAGGCCTCTTTGAGAGCTTTGTGTTTACAGACCATAGCAAGAGCAACATAATTGTTTTTGTGTGTTGTTTTTTATCCCCCTGAACTGTCTGTGAGATTTACAGGGTGAACATAAGATGTAATGTTTGCATCCAGAGATTTGCCAGTAAAGCAAACTTCAAGTTCTTTACTATTCCCCATATTTTAAAGTTCAGATTATTGTGATTATACTCCATTATTTATTGGAGTCTTACAAGAAGCCCACGACTGTTTTCAATGATTGGTAACAGTTGAACTTTGTTGAGACTTAAACTTTCTACTGTGTAATATTTCAGAGGTCTTTCTCAGTTGATTTTACAGGTTTGGTGGTATTTCTGAACCTAACAAAATGATTATTGTAGCTCTTAGAATTAGCACAGTCAAACACACACATACACACACACACACACACACACACACACAGAATATAACCCCCCAAAAATGTTAGGTAATAGATGGATCAAAAGTATCAATAAAAATTAAAGACCATTTTCATAAATGTAATTCTCTGGATTGGATGGTTGGAACTTGGTCACTGGGCTATCTGGGAGTAATCACTATGCACTAAAATTTTTTACATTTTAGGAAAATCTATTTTAACAACTGACAAATATTCAGATGTAGTAAAGAAGATAGTTTTAGTTCTAGGTCTGGAGTCAGGAAACATGAATTAAAATTCTAACTGCATCCCTGGTGAGATATTGATCTCACCAAGCCTTTTATCCCTCAGTTTCTTTTTCTGTAATATGGGGACAATAATGATAAATATTCTGTATGGTTGCTGTGAGTACTTAGTGAGATAATGTATATAAAATACTTACCTAGCAGAGTAAATCAAATTGTAAAAGGCTCAATAAAAGTTAATCATAATGACTCGAAAAAGGATGCCTTCATCTGTTTCCCCATAGTGTTTCATACTATAGCTGATAGAACATTCATCATATGGTGCAACAGTTAGTTAGTCATAGACATGTGAAGAACTCCTGAATAGAGACCATGGTTTAAGAATCTTAGTAGTGGCAGAAGCATCACATAAGAGTGACTTAATAATTATTGAGAAATGGATAAATGAATTATTAAATGGTAAAGTCATTTCTTCCAATATCATTGAAGATTAATGTTGCAAATATTTAACAACTGTATTTTATAGGCACAGAGAAATTTGAATGAAGGCATAAACCAACAAAAAAATGAAGAACAATCTAAGCAGAATAGTGTATGGACCAATTAGCATGGACATTAGTTATAAACAATTAGTTGGGGTCATACTGACTACATATTAGACCTAGGTGTAGCCCTAGTCATTCAATTCCATTCAAGATATTTATTCTCAAAAAAAAAATGTGTAACTACATATACTGAGATATGTTAGCCAGACTTATTATGGTAATCATTTTATAATATATACAAATATTGAGTCATTATTTATATTTGTATACCTGAAACTAATATGTCAATTCTATCTCAATTAAAATATATTTATTTTCAATAACTTTTAGGAACATTAGTGTTTCCCAGGGAATATAAAAATACTTCAATAACTATTTGAGTATGTTCAGTTATTTGTCTGGTGGATCAATGTAATACAACAGCAAGTATGTATACCTGCCCTCTATGTGTCAAAAACTCCATAATACCAAAAAGTTCCTAGTTGAACAAGATATAAATCTTGTCTTCTAGGAATCATAGACTACAGAATATTCTCAACTTTTATTTTATCAACTAAAAAAAGACTGGCAACCAATTAAATGCTGACCACCTTCTTCACAATGTCTGTGGTTTGACCTTTTGAAGGGAAAGTCCATTTTAAAGAACTTACTACCACCACTTCCAAGACTCTATCAACAGATAAGTTTTCCCTCCACTAGAATAAACCTCGTTGCTGAAGGCAGTTATGGCAGTAAAAGGAGTTACTGTTGAAATGTAAATGATGAAGACATAGTATAAATTTAAAAGAACTAAAATGGGGACTACAGAAGTTTCACAATCATCCAAATTCACTTTGTTTGCAAACTTCTATACTATTTTAAAAGGACAGATATTCCTGGCTTTAAAACTTCCTGTGCTATTTCCAAGAAACCATATCTGCTAGGGAAATCTTCAAGGAGATTTTGGATTGCCATCTTCTGGAGGTGGGCAAATGGGGAGGAATGTAGACTAGGTAGCCAGCCTCCCTTTCTTATATGGTCTATGATGTATATATTGGGTAGTAGGTACACAGCGGTTAAATATTATGCTTTTTCACTTAAATACATGTTGCACATATTTTTGTAGGCACCAAATATTCTATATAAAAATTATTTTTTGAGCCTTAGCTGGTTTGGCTCAGTGAATAGAGCATTGTCATGTGGACCAAAGAGTCCCAGGTTCGATTCCAGTCAAGGGCTTGTACCTTGCTTGCAGGTTCCTCCTCTGCCCAGGCCCTGGCCATGGCATGTGCAGGAGGCAACCAACTCATGTGTTTCTCTCACATCCATGTTTCTCTCTGTCTTTCCCTCTCTCTCCCACTCTCCCTAAAAATCAGTGGAAAAATATCCTCAGGTAAGGATTAACAAATATATATATATATATATATATATATATATATATATATATATAATATTATACAACTTACTTGTCCTACATTATATATCTGATATCTAATAGACAATTAAACCATTAAAATAATCCAATACTATATTATTTCTCCATTACCCGAACTGGGTTGTCTATTGATTCTTTAATCAAAACCTTGTAATTACCTGGAGAGAGACTGTGGGCAGAGGAAAGAAGAAACAGGGGAACCAGTGAGAAGAAAAGCAGAGGGAGAATTGGTTCTGTTTTCTTGTGGGGGTGGAGGGAGGAGCCATCACTGCAGGATGTTCTAGGGTTCCCGTAAGAAGTCTGAGAGCTAAAGCAGAGGGCATTTATACAGTAAGAAGCCTAAAGATCGCCCTAACTGGTTTGGCTCAGCAGATAGAGAGTGGGCCTGCGGACTGAAGGGTCCCAGGTTCGATTCTGGTCAAGGGAATGTACCTGTGTTGCAGGCACATCCCCAGTAGGGGGAGTGCAAGAGGCAGCTGAATCGATGTTTCTCTCTCATTGATGTTTCTAACTCTGTATCCCTCTCCCTCTCCCTTCCTCTCTGTAAAAAATCAATAAAATATATATTTTTTTAAAAAGCTTAAAGATCTGCTGAGTAAATATCAAGATCTATTCATAGATTTCAATATAGGGGCTGCAGATGCAAGATGGGATAAGACTGAAAACCTGTAGGTTCAGGCTAAAATTTAGAAAAGAAATGAAGAAGACCTCTGGATTTCCAGGTATTGCCAGGAACACAGCAATTCTATAACCCAACTGTGCTCTCTTTACTCTTCAATACCATTTCTGCTGCCTGAGATACACCTCCCTCCTCCCCCACCCTTCTTTGCTAACTCCTACTGATACCACTTCCTCAGAGAAGCATTATGTGAGGCAGCAAACTAAGTTAGGGGCTTCCTTTGTACACTATAGCACTCTGCACTCTGCACTTTGGTGTCTGGCACTCACCACATGTATAAGTAAATCTTCATGTTCATCTTCTGTCTCTGCAATTGCACTTGTGCAATTTCCAAGACAGCAGGGGACTCTGCTTTCTTATTCACTCCTGTATCTCAAGAACCCAATACAGAGCCTGGAACGTAGGAAGCACTCAGGAAATGTTTACTAAATATATGAATGATGAACGAGTGAATAAGTATAGAAATGAATGAGCTGCCTCTGGAATATCTAAGCAGATATATTTCATAGACAGAATTATCATTCTGAGCTCAGAAGAGAGAATAGGGCTGGCAATAAAGATTGAGGAGTCACCAGGTTACAAGGGGTAATGAAATTCATAGTAGAGAATAAATCTCCTAAGAGTAAAAACGCACAAGACTGAAGACAGACAAGAGATATGGATCCCCTGGAAGTAATTCAGAAAACTTTGTCAGGAAGTACGGCGCACTCTCAGTAGGCAGAGATTAGAGCTCAGATTGTTTTAGTTAAACAGGCTGGCTTTAATCCCAGCTCCAGTTCTGACTGTGCGAACCAGGTAAGTGTCTGGAGCTCAGTGAGCTGGGGAGAGATGAGCTGCTGGGAGCAGTGGGTTGAAGCCAATAATGAAAGTAACAGTGAAGTAGGCAAGCCTTTAAAATCGCTTCCTGTAAGAGTATAAGCAAGGGACTAAACTGGAAAAACTCCTACCCTCCCTTCCCCACCCTGTCCCCACACCCCACCCGCCTCAGGGAATGGCACATGGGTGGAGGAGCAGAGGGATCAGCACAGACACGGGGTCCTCTTCCTGCTGAGGGAGCCAAACAGGGCTCCTGTAGTTGCATGGACCTGGGGCCGGGGAGAGAAAAGCACTAGGAGTTGAAAAGCTCTGAGTAGTGAATCAGAGGAGGGAAGGTGTCGTCCCCTCCTTAACCTCCCCCAAAAGGAGGTTTCCAGCAGATGAGCCTGAGAAAGGCCTCCACTGAAGGCCCACGGGAGGCACCTGGGCTGATAACGCAAAGCAGCATGAGCCAGAGGGGCTGAGGCCTTGACTGCAGCTCCCCTCACAGACCACACGTACAGACTGTGCAGCGAGTCTGGGTGTGGAGGGCAGCTGGCCTCTGTGAGGCCCGCCAGGCACCGCCTTGGTGATGCCTGTGATGGGCCCTGAAATCAGGCATGGTGCTTGGCCAGCAGCCAGACTCCCCAGTAAGTTACCTGAACTCTAAATCTCAGTTTCCTGCCCTATGCCTACCTCATGAGTTGTTGCAAACACTTAGCTCTATGCCTGACATACAGGCGGTGCTCCATAAACAAGCACGCCACCGGGGCCAGGTAGCGGGGAGGACGCCGCGGGGCTGAGAGAGAAGAGGCCGGGAGGGTGGTCACTGAAATGACCTGCCGCAGTCAGTGGCTGAGTCATTAGTGACCTCAGGAGCGTCCTTTCCAGGGAGCCGGGATGATGAAAATTGGAGTGCAAAGAGTTATCAGCAAATGTGAGGGAAGGGAGATGAGACTGCAGGTGTCACCCAGCCTGTGAGGAGCCGGGTGACAGTGCGGACCTGTGACCTGTGCGCAGCGGAGGGAGACTCTGGAGGCTGAGCAGCTGCCACCTAATTTGTAAGGTGTCTGTCGCTGAATGCCCTTACGCCGCCCCTATGAAACCCTGTGGGTTTTAAAGCTGAGCGAGTACATTGTTGGGGAGCGGGGGAGACTGTGGCAGGGCAAGGAGAGAAAAGGCCGGGGATGAGGGGGAAGCCTTCTGAGGGCCCCCCTGCGTGGAGCCCAGCGGGGATGTGAGCGCAGGGCCTGTCTTGTGCAGACTGCTTCAGGTGTGCCCCGTCCTTCCCCTCAGGATCCCTCATTTATCCGTCATCCTGCAAAAAGCACTTCCCGCTGCCCCGCCCCCTTTCTCTACCTCCACCCGCTTTTATCCTGGAAGCCCGGGCTGTGACAGTTCTCCCTGTGGCTGGCGTCTCTGTAGCCAGCGCTGCCTCTGCTCAGCACACTGAGCATCACAGATTCATGCTGCAGGCGGAATCCAGCAGGGGGGCTGATCTCTTCTCTCCTCCCCTAACCAGCAATGCAAGCTACACAATCTACTGCGTGTTTATACCTAAGACTAGAGACAAACCGTTGTTCATCCAGAGAAAGCAGCTGTTATTCTGAAGAGGCAAAACCAAAACAAACAAACAAGCAAATATGACATTCCTAATATGGGCCTAAAACCAAATGAAGAAAGTATGCATATCATAGAGTGTCCATGAAGGAAGTGAACCCACAGCACAGTGAGGCCCGAGTAAGGGGATTTGTTATACTTTTTATGTGAAAGGAATATTTCCAAGGCTCTTAAGAACATTTCGTACAAAGGCTTTTCCTTGTACTAAAATACTGAAAAACACATGAAGCTCATTAGCTCTTCAAGGAGTAGCTCAGATCACCCAGAGTTTGGCCCGAGAAAATATAATCATCAGCTCCGTCAGTTTACGCCTGCTGCCCATTCCTTTCCTGTTTCTGTAGTAGACTATCGTTTTCTGCCTCTGCTGTTTACAGGAATACATTTTATTTCAAAAGCAAGATTTTTCTTGGCACTCAACTCACCCATGACTTTATCGTTGAATTTTGTTGTTGTTGTTGTTGTTGTTGTAACTCAACTCTTTGTGTGGCTAAATGGCCAAGGCTCTTTTATGTTGCTGTTCTTATTTTCCCCCCATCAAGCATTCTGACCGCTGCTGTCAAAATCTGATAATAAATGAAGATTTCTCCCACAGTGGACCTCTTATAACCATGGCAACTCCATCACCGGCTAATGGCCACATTGCAAAAATGCTTTTGAAAAGGACAGCTTCTCGCACTGCTGTGGTACAAATGTCCTTTTCTTACCTTTTCTCCATAATGATGCTAAGAAAACAACACATTGCAAGCAAACATTTGCTTTGTCGTGCACATGTGGGGCCACTTTTATAAAAAATCAAGAAAGTAGAAGAGAAACCAGAAATAAAAGAGAAAGGCCCGTTTGAATGTATAGCACTACAGTGGGGAAACAGGCTGGTGGCTTAGCAGCATTTACAATGCAGTATACAGATGATGTATCGTAGAATTGTACACTTGAAACCTATATAATTTTATTAACCAACGTCATGCCAATAAATCTACTTTTTAAAAGGGGGGGGGGGGACCTAACATATTTTTACTCTTTATACAACTAAAATCAATGTGGTTATTGCTTCTTAAAAATTTGCCAGTTTTTGTTGCTGTTTCTGCACCCCACCATCAACCAGGGAGGTTTTCTAGAATGTTTGTGTAGGTTCCGTAGTATCTGTCTCTCTGAACAGTCAGTCACCTTCAGGTAATGCAGCTATGTGCATGTATGTACAAGGACTGCTGTATCTCATTCCTGTAAGATGGACACGTAGAGTCTTCTACAAGCCCTCGCATGAACCCCAGTGCAGAATCAGCATGTGGGTCCTTCAGCCGAGTTGCATGCATCCCCACAGTGCCAAGACCACACCTTCCTGCCTGAGCCTTCTGTCAGACCTCACGGATGCCCTGGCTTTCTTGTTCAGAATGTAGGCCAGAACAAGTTTCTAATGTAGCCATTTTCCCTGAGGGCCTGTTTCTGGAGAGGCCTGCCTATTAAAACACAGGAGGATGCTCTCCACTTTAATGTCCTGTTATGGAAATGACAGAGATTCAAATAGATCTCTCTACCTCTCTCTGTCTACCTACCTACCTACCTGTTTGTAAATAGAAGGTGTCCCCCCAAAAATGTATACATATTTTAACAGCTGATAGCTCAATTTTGAAAATGAAATATATTTTAATAAACACTGCCTTCATAATTATTCAAAGTGTGTGTATACAATTTTGGGGGACACCCTATATATATCTATAGAAAGGGACTTTTCCAAATTTCAAAAGAACTCAGAGCTTGAATTATTTTTCTTTTCCATTTTCTTGCAACTATTAATAGTGATCGGTAAGTAACCATAGATTAGAATTCAGCATCAGGATTCAAATATGGGTGTGTTGATGCCATCTACACTGACATCAGGTGCATTTCATCCAAGTAAATAATCATCTCCCTCTGAAGTCTTCCGAATTAAGTCGTTTATGTAGGGCCGACATAAGAATGGGGATGTCCCAGGCCACAGAGCAAGCAGCAAAGCTAGTTTTCATGAACCATTATTACCATTTGAAGTTTACCTTGCCCAAAACCATTCTTTTACTCTTCCCAAAGGTATTCTTTCTCTATAAAAGTCCTTTAATCATGTAGGTGGGATGAAGAGTTAAGACCTCCTTAGTCTTAGATCTGCATCAAAACTGCTTCTTTCTGCGGAGAAACTGTGGTCAAGTTGCTCTAACTAACTTAATTGTCAAGATACTAATTTGTAAAACCAGACCATGAACAGTTCTCCCTCAGAGGAAGCTGGAAGACTAGTTGACTTAACACATATGAGAGTACCCAGCCCCATAACTGGAGGAAACTAAATTCTTCATGAATGGTTTTTCTTTTCTTTTTTTTCCTATCATTCCTGACTCTCACTTTCTCCTTTTCCTTTGAAGCACTACTCATGAGCTGAGACTCATATTTCTGATTTGCTCATCTGTTTTTAGAGCCATTTTCATAATTATATAGTCATTTGCTTTCTGGTGAGGTAAGACAAGTGAACTGTAGACACGGCAAGATTGCCAGTGGTATTTTTTTCTTTAATCAAATCAAATGTTATAAAATGTGATAATATATATAAGATCACTACCATAAATACCCTATAGTTTCACATCAATTAAATTTAAAATCACAAAACATTGTGTTTCTCTTTTGAACTGTCTCACCAATTTCCAGTAGAGGAATGATCTTGGAGAATCCCTGACCTTGTTTATCTCAGTGATGGGAGTGTATCAGGCTAGTAAAACACAAATTGTAACAAGTAAAGATGCCAGGAGGTTTTGCAGGAAAAGGGTATTTTAAATCTTTTTAAAGGCAAACTTCAGAGAAAGGTTCACCAGAAAACATTGCAAACCATTAATTTTTGCTTTGACACAAAACCTTCGTCCTTTAGAAGGTACCAGAATAAATTTGAAGCTTTTAATAACATATTTTGTGTGGCTACAAAAGCCACACTACACATAAATAAATAAGTCTTTGCTACCAACTCATTTTGAACTGTACTCGTCCAAGTACAATTGCTGCAATATGCAGAGGTACATATAACTTGGAGACACCAGTAAAGCCAGAAATACTCCTGCCTGTCAAGAAATACATGAAATACTCCTGCCTGTCATCTTGAGACCAAGATGCATTGTCACATGGCAAGCAAATGTTGTCAAATCAGAATTCATAGCTGCTGGCTTAATCAAAGGCAAAGCCTGGGCGATGAGTTGTGAAGGCAAATATAAAAGAAGACCAAAGGAAAGGGAATGTTGTTCTCTAAGAAAATCAAATCAATCTACAAAGACACCATTTCGCTAAGTACACATTTGACTACACAAAGGAGTCACTGTGCTCACCTAGTGTTTCCCAATAGTCATGGGCCTTATTATTCAAATAGAATTTTGACCTTTCTGCCATTAACTCAATCTCCAATACTTTAGGCACTCTAAAGAAATGATATGTATATAACCAACAATTTACCTTCTGTGTAAATCTTTTTTTTTTTATTCAGAGGTCAGATCTTCTTTAGGAAAAAGAAATAAAATCACCAACTATTTAGTTAAGTCCTTTCCATATAGGACTCCATTGTAAATAGAAAAACTGATTTGGCCTCTTTCAGAAATGTACTTTTCTCTACATTAATCAGTATAACCCATGTTCTTTATAAAAATGATGGAACTGTTCCCGGCTCAAATTATGATCTATAATAATAAAGGGGTAATATGCTAATTAGACCAGTCGAAGCTGGGGCCAGAGGGAAGCCAGCCCGGGTCCTGGTGCCTGTGGGCAGCTAGAGGGAAGCAAGCCTGGATCTTGGGTGCCACAAGGAAACCGGTGCTGGCAGTCGGGGGAAGGAAGGCCTACTCTTGCATGAATTTCATGCATCGGGCCTCTAGTTTAAATTATAAGGCATTAAATGATAGGTTCCCTTAAAGAATGTAAGCACATTTTCTTCAGAGCAATGTTGTCATTACCTATCAATAAAATTGTATTGGTAGAAGCAAGTTCGAGATGACCACATGACCACTATAAAATTAGTTATGTGTTCTAAGGTAAGTATTAAGGAACAGTAAATGTTTCTTTTTCTTTATTTCTTTTTTGTTGTTCATGAGGCATCCACTAATATATGCCAAACATTTTGTGTACTGTGCATGGAGAGAACTAATTCAGCAGGGAATGGGAAAGAGAAAGAGTAGAAAAGTTATTTTTCAATTTGGTATTATCTAAGTGCTGAGATCATATTTCTGTGTTGTTGTTGTTGTTGTTGTTGTTGTTGTTTTTAAATGATGAAAGGCATTACTTGTCTAAGGGAAATTTCTGTTTGCTAAAAACATACAATTATACTTCCAAAATATACCTTTCTAAGAGGTTCCTGAGGGCCCCTGTTTTGGCCAAAATAACACATGACCAAGTTTAGCACAAAGTAGATACTCAATAAATACTGAGTGTATCACTGAACATGACCTAATAAAAATGTTTCTTATTTTTCAAGACCTAATATAACACTACTCATATAATTCTTGTACCAAGCTCAGGAGATGTGTTTCATTATGATCTTCATCTTACAAGTGAGTAAATTAGAGCAAAGAGAAGTTGTTTGTCCAAAGCCACACAATAGTGACAATAAAGAAGCCAGATTTTGAGCCAGGAATTCTGATTCCTGAGTCCATGCCTTTATCCCCATTAACCATGCTGTCTCTGTATGATGTTTTGCAGGAGTTAATCCTGCTCAAATTGCAGTTTGATTTATCTATATCAGGCTCCTTAGATTTGTATTGAGACAGTCTAATGGGGCCTCTAAAATAACAATAGACTCTCCCCTTCCACTAATCCTCTCTGCCAATGTAAAGGATTCAGCCCTACCTGTTTTTTTAGTAGTTTGAATTTTGTACTAAATATAAGAAAAATAAAAGCCTGACAGAAAGGCATAGCTCTAATTTTTAAATAGTGTTTAGGGTAAGCCTGCAAGTTGTTTTTTTATTATTGCCTAAATTGGTTCAATAAAAATATCAGTGAGTCCAAAAACTGAGACTGTGGATGAACTTTGATTTAAGAACTTAAAAGATCCACCAGAACATCATCAATGAGGTAATGAATAGAGCTTTGGAGTCAGGCGAACTTAGGGTTATATCCTTACCCTGCCATTTACCATCTTGGGTGGCGTTTGGCATGTTATTAATCTCTCTGCACCTAATGATCCTTAGCTGTAAAATGGAGTTAATAATGTGATTTCCTGGGGTTATTTGAAGAATTGTATACATGGGGTCAGAGTAAAGGCTCAAAAAATGGTATTTCCTTTCATTTTATAATGATGCTATTATGACTAAAATTGTATTTCTAAGTAAAATGGGGGCTTCGTGACAAGTTAATCTCCATCTGCAAATTTCTGCAAAGAACTTTTTTAGGCTACAAAAGATTTTCTGAAAAGTGACTTTCTATGACTTTCAACATAGATATGTATGTTCTCCTTCTCTATATGCATCTGTAAGGGACAGAGTGGCTGTCATTTTCCTATCTTCTACATCTGAAATCTCTACCACTGGGTTTTAATTATACAAATGGCATCATCAACCAGAAGGTCACATTTAAAAATGTTTCCATTCCATTAGCATATTAAATATTCAGTAAACATTTCAGATTATTTAGTTCAGTAAATAATGAATGTCACCCTGCAAAGGCTCTTTTATTAATGTATCCCCAATTGGCCCTATTTTTGAAAGATTTTTTTCTCTCAGGAAAACTGACTTTATCCAGTAATACTTAATTTAGTTCTAATTTTCTTTTATTGAAATCATATATAAAGATATAGTCAAGTTTTTTATCAGTATGAAACCACTATGTTCCCACACTTTGTTGATATAATTCCAAAAAAAAGCAAAGAAACTTAACACACTTGCTCATCTTTATAGTCTGCTTATAAGTTACATGTTGTAGACTATTTAATGTTCATCAATATTTCACTTATATTCCTTATGGAAGATCATATATCTTTGTCTGTTAATCTCAGGTGTGGCCATATGACTTACTTTAACCAAAAATATGAACAGACTTGATTATGTCAATTCCAGGTGGAAGCTTTAAGAGAAGAGCCTTCAGCTGAAACCAGAAGGATTAGTAGATGTTAGCCAAGCAAAGAGTGGAGAGAACCTATTCTAGGCAGAGGAAACAAACAGTGGGTGGTAAGCCTTTGGAAAGAGATTGTAAGATTCATACCTTTATGTCGGTATAATTTAAGTGTAGGAACACAGTTAGAGAGGGATAAGACTATAATGAGAGATACGACTACAGCGATTGGAAGGGAGGGCAGATCATGCAAGCTTGTTGGTCCAATCAAGGATTTCATCTTTTATACCAAGTGCAGTGTGAAGCCATGTAAAGGTATATAAGCATGGAAATGACAAGATAAGATTTAGATTTGTAAGGAGTTCTCAGGATTTTTGAAATGAGCTAATTGGTAAGGGAGATCATGTAAACTTTTAGACCAGATGAAAAGCTAATGTGATAATCCAGGCTGGAATTGAGAGTGGCTTGACCCACAGCAATGGCTATGGAGATAAAAGAAGTAGATGGATGTTAAATCATATAGGGGCATAATTAATAGATGCTGAATAGATTTCTATCTAATAGACTAATGGTAGAATGTGAAGGTGGAAGAAGGAGAAGGAATGAAGGATTACTTTGTGGTCCCCAATAAAACGACTGGGTGAAGGAAGACTTTGTTTATTGGCAAAGGGACAACTTGCAGAGGTGCTCAATTGGAGAAGAAGATCAAATATATTTAGACTGAGGACATAATGTGGAAAGCCCAATGGGCATTTGGTGCTTAGAGAAGCAACCTGGACAGGTGACATAAATGTTTGATTTATCAACATGTCTATGGTACGTAAAGCTATAAGAATGAATGAGATTATTTATCAAGAGAGTATAGAAGGGGAACAGAAAAGCACCTAGGACCCAGGTCTGAGTAACTCTAACATTTAATCCAAGAGAGAAAAAGAAACATGACAGGAAAACTGAAAACAACAGAAAGTCTTAATAAGAATGGAGTAGTTGCTTCCCACTAGAGAGCATTTGAGTCTTTATCTTGAAAGATACAGGATGGGTATATTTCCCTAAAGGAGAGAAACCATCCTAGGTTCTGCATCTGGGCCAGTGGAGCAGTGGCCTCATGGGGGAGGAGAGGGGAAAGGACACAGTTCCTCAGTAGGGCTCGAGGAAACTTAGGCTACTTCACAGTTGTTATTTAAGTCTGAGACATTCCTTTATTGGCCATGATGCTTCCTCTGTAGAAAAGATATTTACTGCCACTCTGCATGTTTGCATTTAACCCACGAGTATGCTTACTAGTAAATTCTGTTTATCTCCTTCTAGAAACTACACAGCAATTTGGGTCACTGCCACAAAGTAGGTACAACTTCTTCAACAACAGCCTCGTGGTTCAAAAAGCAATCTCTGTATAGAAATCATCTTGCTTTTTCCTCCTCATGCCACATAGAAGCAGGTGCTCTCACCTTCTTCAAACTTCCTGCACAGCTCATAGTTGCTGATTGGCCCTCTCAATGGGGGTGTAAACATTTCTAAAGGGGGAAAAAACTTGTGATTTCCCCATTTTTAACGGGTAACAAGTTAGACACATTGTTTCAGGCCTGGTCACTCATCCGTCCCTCACTTAATACATGCTTGAGTACATATTTTGAAGGAATTTTGACTTCCCCGAAACAATGCCACCTCTCCTGCCCTACCCAGCTAAAATGGCAGCACCTTGTAACAAATTTATTTGAGGAAACTTACCCCTAGCTAATATACTAGGATTGCCTCCAATCCTGGTCTGTGTGAGGCTGCACGAAAGTCTCTAATTTTGCCTTAGCTGTATTGACTCTTCTCTCTGCCATATTCTGCCCTAGCCTCTTGCCCTAATGAGGAGCCTCTGGTGGTATAAATCATAATGCCTACTAAACTCCAAGAGCTTAACAAATATTAGTTCCTTTTCTTCTGCTCCTCTGCAAGCCTGGATCTCAGTTTTTTGTTAACCTTACTTTCCTAATTCTGAGTTAGGTCTAAATGGTAATATAAAGGCCATTTTGATATTTGCTATTTGATGTAACAGTTATAATAACTCTATAAATTCAACTTCATGAAATACCATCCTATCCCTTTGGTCAGGCAGGAATTTTCATGAAAGGCAGGTTTTAAGTTGTTAACTTGATTGAGGCTGTGTTGATTGAAACACTTCAGAGCTCAGAGCTGCAGCCCCGCTTCCAATAAGCTAGGCAGAACCCCGGGGAGCTGCGGGGACCTGTCCACCCTCTGCATTCTGATTAGACCAAGTTGTCTAACCCATACAGAGCAGCTGTTTCTTTTGGCCACTTCTATTGGCCCAATCACTTATCTTTAACAGAATGACTTTTAGAGATGTTACTCGGTCTGGCTGCTGAAGTGGGTATAGTCCCAGCCTCAGATCTTTTGAGACAAAGTGTATAGATACCGATGCTTATTACTTATGTTACCATCAGACAACTGGCTATCTCATTGTCCACAGAACTATAAGACGTAACCCAAAATGATGCTTGAAATTTCTTCTTAAAATCTAAACTCACTAAACAATAAAAAATTTAAATTAAAACAAATCTAAACTCACAATTTTTACAGAGTCATCATACATATATTTCTAATAGGATACAGTGAAAATCTACTTTGCTATCTAGTATAATGGGAGGAGGCGGGGGGGAAGAGATTTAAATTCTTAAGCCCTGAATTCTAGTCTTGGAGCGATCATTTCATATTTTAGTGATCTTAAATTTTCTGAGCTTCAGTTCTCTTTTCTCTCCTGTACTACTTACATGAAAGGAGTGGTTATGAAACTGAATTATGATAATATATTTGAAAATAATAAAAATTATTATTCATCTAATTATTGATAATTTAGTGATTATATAAATTCAACAAACAATTTCTATACATTAAGGCTGATTTTAATTCTCTTCTCAACCACACTTTGCCAGAAAGGAAGAGAATGATCTAGATCAGTGATTTTATACCTGACTGGTTTTAACTGGAGACCTTTAATATATTTAGAGATATTCTCAGGCTCAGCTTACCAAGGTTTTGATTCAGTGGACGTAGATATAGGTCCAGACAACTATCTTTAAAAAGCTTCCCAAGTAAATTGCTAAAGCTTTTTAGAAAGAAGTTGGCAATGGATGTTAACATTTTACCCTTAGGCCTGGTAAAATTACTTCTAGAAATGTACCCAGCCAATACAATTGAGCAAGTGGAAAAGGATATACCTACAAGGATTTTTACTGAAGCTTTGTTTATATTTTTTTAAAAAACACATTTGGAAGTTTACCAGGAGGAGATTATTCAAATAAATGATGTCATATCTATACGTTTGAATGAAATGCTGACACTGACAAATGTTCATGGCACACATTATTCTTAAGTTTTAAAAAAATTATACAACAGTTTTATTATATGATCTAAGTGAAATAGAAAAAAATGCTTATAATTTATATGTTCATGAATGGGTGTATAAAAGACGCGTGTTTAACTATTAATAGTGACCAAACCTGAGAAATAAGTTTGAGAAAGAGAGAGAAAAGAGGAAATGTGGGACTTTTACTTTTTAATTTATACACAGGTTTTTTTTCTTACAGCATAAATATATTACTTTAAAAACAAATCCCCAAGTGATTCTGATGAGCAGGCATGTCCAGAAAACTGCTGATTAAGAAGCATGTTAACCTTCTCTCTCTGCCCTCGTTTATTATTTACTTATTTTTAAAGCTAATATCCATGATCCTCTACATTTGTCATTGTCAATTTCATCACTTGCAACCTTTCTGAGTGTCTCCCACATACTAATTCATTCATTCACCCAAGCTAGGAATATGTACTGAATGCTTATGCTCAGTAAGTGTCAAATGCTATTCCAGTCACTGGCACAAACAAGAGACAAGTCCCACCCTCATGGAGTGAGTATCCTAACTTCTCTGAGCCTCGGTCCCTTCATTTGTAAATAGAATATATTATTAGTAACTTTCTCATAGGGTTTTCTGAAGATGAATTAAAGGTTGTGTGTAAAGCACTTACATATGGTCTAGTTCATAGAAGTACTCAGTAATCCTAACCCGCAGTAACTTTTATTGCTGTTATCATTGTCATCATTTTATCATGACCAACTGCTTGGTTCAGTGTGAATTTTTTAGGGGAACAAACACCTACAAACCAGTTTGTCCACATGTACAAAAATTAACTCAAAATGGATCAAAGACCCACATATAAGATCTGAAACAATAAATTACATAGAGGAAAACATAGGTACTAAACTTATGGATCTTGGTCATGGAGAAGATTTTATGAATTTGACCCCAAGGGCAAGGGAAGTAAAGGCAAAAATAAATGAATGGGACGATATCAAACTAAAAAGCTTCTGCACAGCAAAAGAAACTGACAATAGGACAAAAAGGCAGCCAACCAAATGGAGATGAGATGATATTTGCAAACAGCATCTCCAACAAAGGGGTTAATATCCAAAATATATAAATAACTCATACAACTCAACACCAAACAAATAATCCAGTTAAAAGATATGGACAGAGGACCTAAGTAGACATTTCTCCCAAGAAGACATACAAAGGGCCAACAGATATGTGAGAAGATGCTCAAATGCACTGGCTATTAGGGAAATGAAAATCAAAACTACAGTGAGATACCAGCTCACACCTATTAGCATGGCTCTTATCAACAAGACAGATAATAACAAGTGTTGGAAAGGTTGTGAAGAAAGAGGAACCCCATTCACTGCTGGTGGGAATGTAAGTATAGCCACTATGGAAAACAGAGGCCATGGTTTATGGCCTCTAATTCTTCAAAAAATTAAGAATAAAGTTATCATATGATCCAACAATCCCTCTTCTGGGCATCTACCTGAAATTTTTGAAAATGTTTATTCCCAGAGATATATGCACCCCTTTGTTCATTGAAGTATTATTCATGGTGGCCAACAAGTGGAAACAATCGGTATCCTTCGATAGATGATTGGATAAAGAATATGTGGTGCATATATACTATGGAATACTATTCAGCCATAAGAAAAGATTAAATACTGCCATTTGTGACAACATGGATGAGAATATCTTGCTAAGTGAAGTAAGTCAGTAAAAAAAAGCTAAAAACCATATGATTTCACTTGTATGTGGGATATAAAGTTGAGACACATAGACACAGACAACAGTATGGTGGTTGTCAGAGGGAAGGGAGGTGGCAGGTAGTGAAGGGTAAAGGAAGCCAAATATATAGTGACAGAAGACGATTTGACTTTGTCTCATGGGCACAGAATGCAATATACAGTCATGTATCATAGAAATGTACACTGGAAACCTATATCATCTTATTAGCCAATGTCACCTAAATTTAATTTTTTAAAAAGCCTACAAAAAGTAAATTTCATCTTTAAAATGTTATTGTTGACCTTGTAAATAATATGAAGTGCATCTGCTTTGCTAAATCACAGCAGATTTTAGCAGACTTAGAGAAAAAGTGACTAGAAGTCAATTCAATAAGAGGGGAAGTGTTGCCTCCTAGCTATTTAACACATCCCTAAGCCACAAAATTCTAACTTCCTCGGTTTGACAAAGTAGATTACACAGCAGAGGCTGGTGCACATTTATAAAAATACATGACATTTTGTTTGTCAGTGAGGATGAGGAATTTCTTTTGGAGATAAGACATCCAAAGGGCTGTGGGTGGCCCTTTAATCGTAATAGCAGGTACTCCTATGAGGTGAAATCACAGTTGATGAAGCTTAGGAAATGAACTTCCTTTACACTTGATCTTAAAAAGCAAAATATGGGCTAAGCCAGCTTTTCTTTCCTGTTGACTCAGAAGCTAAATATACAGCCAGGTTTAACTATCCAATTTAAATGTATTGTTTAAAAAGGAAAACAATTACATTTGTAATTAAAATGAAGATGAAAATTGCAATAGATTTAGCCATGGCATGCTTCTTTTTCCTTTTCTGTGCTGTTGTTGCTGACAGAGCTAACTTTTTTCAACAAAGGGGAGAAAACATGAAAGGATGATTATTAGTGGACCTCCTGGGGTGGTCCCCAGTTAACCTCAGCCTGTGTTTGCAGCAGGGCCTTGATTGTCTGATTCCAACAGCTCTAAAGAAACTCCCAGGTAAATAGAACTACTGCAGTTAGTGTAACAATGAGCAACAGGTGATTTTGTGCCCAAAGAACCAGAAAATTCTTCGTGTGTGTGTGTGTGTGTGTGTGTGTGTGTGTGTGTGTAATCTCCTTGGTATATTCTAAATGCTCATTTTTAAAATTGAGAAAGTGTAAAAAGCAAGCATATCCTCAAGTTTCTGAATAATAAAAATTATTTTGTGGTGGAAAGAGGAAGTTACTAAATATTCGCTTCACAGATATGTACTTACAAATAACTCCCACGTGTAGCTCTTCTCTCAGCTGCAACAATATGCCTAGTGCTTGCACTAGTAAATAGCTACAAAAATGAATACAATGCAATGGCTGCCCTTAAAGTGTTACAGAATTTACCAGGCAACAGGAAAACATACAACGGGCACTCACTGGGAAGATCAGGAACAACACTTTATTACAGGAAGCACCGAATACAGGTGCTGAATGGCCGGGGGGGGGGGGGGGGGGGGGGGGGGGGGGGCGGCGGGGGGCGGGTGGTTTATCCCCTTAGTTTCTTTGTCTCAGCCCCTGCGGGTTGGAATGGGGAAGTGAGATGACACCCAAAGGCCTGGCCTGGCTGGTGCCAGTGCTGCCAACCCCCTCTGGGGGTTGTGTATGGTTCATGGTTTATGGCCTCTGTAAAATGGAAGTACTCAGGTTTTTGCGAGGCTAGCTAGGACACAAGCGGAAAGGGGGTTGGAGCTAGCAAGCATCTGCATTGGAGTGCAGGTTGGGGTGCTCAGGCCGCCTTCACAAAAGAAGAGTATTGCTGTTGCGGTCACATAAAGCTATGGCACAAGAGTGCTGTACTGCATGCCTTATTTATGATTCCTTAGCTGGGTTGCTCTGGTGACTTGCTTAAATGTCCAAGACAGTATAGTTAACTCTCCCAACATGAACAGGCCAACACACGGTTTTTCTACAAATTCTTGAACTTTGGGTTTTACATTTGGGTTGCAATCTTCTTCAGGAACAATTGTGTCAGGGAATGTTTTCACTCAGGTTTGGTCTCAGCGGGACTACCGAGATGTGAGAAAATACAAAACATTCACCAAAAAGTAAAGACTTAGAGCATTTTGGTAGTCATGTACAGTTTTATTTTATGTTTGGTGTGAATATGATTTAAGTCAATCAATATAGTATATTGCAATATGTCACTTTTAACTATCATTATTTTCAGACCATTTTTGTTAGAGTGAGGCTATTTCACTTGCTTTGTAATATGATGAAAATGGACTTGTAGGTCTGGTGGTTGTGTCCGCTGTAATTATTTTAATTGTTCAGTTGTATTTCTCACTTAAAAATTCCCTAAGAAATTAATTCTCTTTAATAAATGCAAAGTTTGGCAAGTATTAACAAGAAGTCACAGGTATTTTACAAAGGGTTGGAAGAGAATATTTTTCCCCTCTTACCTTATTTGTGGGTATGTGTGCATATTATATAAGACAAGAGTCTAATATTTTCAAACTAAATCTAGCAAAAGGTACATAATACTTATTTTAAAAAATTGTGGCATGGCAACCATTAGAACTGGCCATAACACTTTTTAGAAAGATTCACCCAAAGTTCTGTTACTCCACTGAAATAAAATTGGAAGCAATTGTTCAAAAGTACATGTAATTTAATTGGAAGTCAAAGGGTGCCTCTATCCATAACTTTCTTCTTCCATGCTGCTTTGTTTAGTTTAACTCTGAGAACAATTTCTAGAGTCAGACGACTATTCTGAAACATATATGTGTCTCCTTCTGACCCCTGAAATTATATGAATGAGTCAAATACCATAAATACAGACTCCACAAGTAACTCCATGTGTAGCTCTTCTCTTAGCAGTAATATTACATTTGTGTGAATATTTTATTATTGCCAATCTCCACCAATGGGTTAAATGCTTGGTGAGGGCAGGAACTATCTCCTGTTGCTTATCATTGCTCTCCAATACCAGCTTAATTCCTGGAACATAGTAGCTGCTCATAATTGTTTGTTAAATGAACTTTATGCCATGTAGAGCACTTTAAAAAAGAGTGGGTAATCATTCCTTGACTTCGTTTTACACTTTTTATAAAGATTAATCACCTTATGTATACTAAAACTGCTGTACATATCTTCTGTCAAGCGGAATTATATATATATATATATATATATATATATATATATATATATATATATAATTAGAGGCCCGGTGCACAAAAATTTGTGCCCATTTGCAGTCCAGGACCCCTTGAGGGATGTCCACCTGTCGACTTAGGCCCACTCCCCAGGGAATCAGGCCTAAGCTTGCACTCAGACATCCTTCTGGCAGCCAGGGAGCCCTCTGGGGATGTCCAACTAAAGACTTAGGCCCCCAAGGGAGCTGTGATGAGGAAGCTGGGGTGACAGAGGAGTCACTCTGTCCCGCCCCGCCTCCCTGGGTCGGGTTGCACACGGGACACCCAGATGGCGGCCGGGCAGACTGGCGGATCGCTGCTGCCCCGCCCGGCTGCCCCAGGTCGGGTCGCACACAGGACGCCTGCTGCCCCGGGTCACAGATAGCAGGCCCGGATGGCAGCAGGGCAGGCGGGATGGCACTGTCCCGCCCTGCCTGCAGTATGCAAATTAGCTGCCATCTTTGTTGGTGGTTAATTTGCATATCACGCTGATTAGCCAATGGGAAGTGTAGCAAAGGTATGATCAATTACCATGTTTTGTCTATTATTAGATAGGATATATATATATATATATATATATACTGTTCTAAGTCATTCAGAAAAATAATATTCTAAAAATCAAAGTGGCTGTGGCCAGCTGGATCAGTTGGTTGGAACGTCATCCCATACACCAAAAGGCGAGTTCGATTCCCAGTCAGCGCAAATGCCCAGGTTTCAGGTTCAATCCCCAGTTAGGGCACATGCAGGGGTGAGCAACCAATCTATGTTTCTCCCTCTCTCTCCCTTTCTTTCTCTAAAATCAATTGAAATTTTTTAATCACAGTGAATTTGTTATATTATCAAGTGCATAATTAAATGTTATTAGCTGATATTTGAAATCATTATCTTAAAGATATTCAAAAATTAAGACATCTTATTAATTCTCACAGTGTCACCATAAGGTAGGTACTATTTTTTTAAGTTGCAGAGCAAATGTTTTCTACTCAAAAGGCTATTTGGTTATATTGGTTTTGGGATTAGTTAGGTTTTTTGGCCTATATGATGTTTAGCAACTTAAGGAAATTTTGATAAATGTTTTAAAAAAATAATAAGTATAAAAAAAGTTACAACCAAAAGTGCCATTTATTTACCATCAGGAATAGGTGAGCTAGTCAATTAATCACGGTTACACAGAAAACAGGTTTCCGTTTATCCTGAAGTTTAACTGAGAGAGACAGTGTTTAGAGATGCTGTGCGGATCTGCCTACAGTAAGCCACCCTCTAACAACTTGGTCAGTGACAACCAGAGAGCAGCGTGGGCATCCATCCTGAAAACCTCAGATATTCTGTGTGGCCAGCAGTTCATTTGTTTGTGGGGGGTTTTTAGTGTAAATTATTACTCCCTGGGAACAGTAACATCAATGGAATGTTTTTTACCCAGAAAGATTCCGGGAGACTTCACAAGCTGAAAGGCAGAAAAGAATTTTGGAACAAGAACCTCTCTGCATGATGCAGATGGTTCCCCGGGGAGTTCTGAGAAGGCCAGTTGTAATTAGCTGGAACGTGTCTTTGGACAGAAATCTAGAGTCACTTCTGCCAGTGAGAAAAATGTCTACAGGCACTAAATGATTATAGGAATCTAAACCAAGGTTTTGTTTAAAGGCGTGTACAGAAGACTGAAGGCATACTTCCCTCAAAATGCCTCATGGTTGTTTTGTTTTGTTTTTCATTTCTATTGTCTAACCCCTCAAAATAGCTTCAACACGTGCCAAGTGATCCATTCTACTTCTTGCAAGGTCTTGCATGATGTGGGGCCGGACATAGGGGAGGAGGGAAGGAGGAGCACTGAATTCCTTTTCTTGTTTTGTTGTGGGAGTTTCTTCATGTTAAAGAAATGGCCCAAAAGAAAACATAGATCATTGTGACAAACGTGTTGTGTTCATATTTCCTTGTAGTAGTCGAGAATTTTTGCCAAGTAATAAATATTAAGTAAACCAGAGCTACTATTGGGCAAGTACAGGTATAGTCACATTTGGGCTCAACTCAAAGTATTACTGCCCTTGCCAGTTTGGCTCAGAGGATAGAGCGTGGGCCCATGGACTGAAGGGTCTGGGTTTGATTCTGGTCAAGGACACATACCTCTGTTGCAGGTTGGAGCGCATGTAAGAGGCAACCGTGTGTGTGTGTGTGTGTGTGTGTGTGTGTGTGTGTGTGTGTGTGAGGGGGTGGGGCAGAGAAACAGATTGGCGAGATTTTAAAAACCATTTCAGTTTTATTTTGTAACTTTAAATTTTCTCTTTGGTGTTTTCAAAATGTATTAGTTTCCTGATACCTGGGCTTTTAGAAGATTGACTGGATTAGAAGACATCAAAGTTGCAAAGTGTAAGAGAATTTTGTTGTTTACAGAAGGAGGCATGGATTAGGAAGGAGGGAGAAGTCTGTTTGGGATAATTTTTCAAGGGGAAAATGAAAATTTAGTGACTATTGGAAAACAATCCAAATTAAAACCCATGCTTCACAGAGCTGGCCTGTCCGTCATCTGCCTTTTTTCTCAATCTTGGAAGCGGGTAGACAAGGAACAGAGATACTGGCACTGAGCCTCTCCAACTGATGAAGGGTGCCGAGAGCCAGACTCCAGCTACTATCTCACCATGGCCACACTTCCGTGGTTAACCTTCTCCTGAAAGGCTTATGCCCCCTTTCTCTCCGCCTCAATAACTTAAAACCTCCCTTCAAATAGCCACCTCCTTTATAACACATCCTTCAATCACTTTGCCAATGTGACCTCACCCTCCAGAACTAAGTAATGATTCTTTAATGAACCTCTGCAATGTGTGGGCTTTCTGTTCTCCTTCTCCTTGCCAGAAATAAAAAAAATAAACAATAAAAGAAACACTCTTTAGAAGTGTGATCTCACACAAATCGCTCCACTTCCCTGATCCTGGGTTTCCACATATATAAAATGGAAATTAAATCAGTAGCAACCTCATTGGTGTGGTTTCAAGAATTATATAAGTGACTCCCTGTAAAGTGGATAATGCAGGTGAAGAAATAGGTGCTCAGGAAATGTAACAAATGGTTAGCAATCATTATTGTCTACTGCCACCTGTGAGCACATATTATATAGTTTTCCTTCCTTAGCTTTGCCTTTCATTTAGCATATTGATGGAATGCATCCTATGTGCAAACGACTATAAGTATTGCAGAACACACAGAAATCCCTAAGACACCATCACCTGACCTAAGGAGCCGGCAATCCTTTGTTGAGGTAAAACAAATCAGTCATTAGAAAATTATAAGCAAGCTTCTGGATAGAGTACAAAGGATAGATAAACCAGCCTGATTTTCAGAATCTTCTGGGGAGAGTGATGCTTAAAAATATAGATTCCCAATCTAATGAACAAAACAAACTGATCCAGAGACATAGAAGCATGGAACAGACTAACGAATTTCAGAGGGCAGGTGGGGATGGGGAGGGGGAGAGACTAACTGGGGAACTATATGCATATAGGCATAGCCCATGGACACAGACAATAGTGTGGTGAAGGCCTGGGAAGGGTGGGTGCAGGGTGGAGGGGGTCAATGGGAAAAAAAAAGGGGACATCTGCAATACTTTCAACAATAAAGATAAAGTTATATATGATACACACACACACACACACACACACACACACACATATATACTAGAAGCCTGGTGCATGAATTCGTGCACCAGGGGGGTCCCTCAGCCTAGTTTGCAAGATCAGGCCAAAATCATCTCTCCAATATCCCCTGAGGGGTCCCAAATTGAGAGAGGGTTCAGGCCAGTGTACAATCAGGGTCTGGAAGGGACGTGGGAGGTTGGCCAGCCAGGGAGGGACCTCAGGAGGGCTCCAGGGCATGTCCAGCCCATCTCACTCATTCCCGATTGGCCGAACCCCAGCAGCAAGCTAACCTACCAGTTGGAGTATCTGCCCCCTGGTGGTTAGTGCACGTCATAGCAAGCAGTTGAGTGGCCTTGCATATCATTAGCATATTATGCTCTGATTGGTTGAACAGATGACCAGATACTTAACATATTAGGCTTTTATTATATAGGACTAGAGGCCCGGTGCACAAAAATTTGTGCACTTGGGGGGGAAGGGGGGTCCCCAAGCCCGGCCTGTGCCCTCTCGCAGTCTGGGACCCCTTGGGAGATAACGACCTGTTGGCTTAGGCCTGCTCCCGGGTGGCAGAGGGCAGGCCCAATCCCTAGGTGCAGCCCCTGGTCTGGCTCAGAGCAGGGCTGATTGGGGAGTTGGGGCGCCGCCCCATGTCATGCACAGAGCAGGGCGGATCGGGAGGTTGCGAAGCCACCCTCAGTCACACTCAAGGCAGGGTTGATGTGGAGGTGGCGGCGCCACCCTCTGTCACACACAGAGCAGGGCCGATCAGGGGGGTTGAGGAACTCCCCCTTGTCATGCACAGAGCAGGGCCGATCAGGGGGTTGGGGAGCTCCCCCCTGTCACTCACAGAGTAGGGCCAATAGGGGAGTTGGGGCACTGCCCCCTGTCACACACAGAGCAGGGCCGATCAGGGGGTTGAGGAACTCCCCCCTGTCACGCACAGAGCAGGGCCGATCAGGGGGTTGGGGCGCTGCCCCCTGTCATGCACAGAGCAGGGCCCATCAGGGGGGTTGGGGTTCCATACCCTGTCACACACAGAGCAGGGCTGATCAGGGGGTTGAGGAGCTCCCCCCTGTCACGCACAGAGTAGGTCCGATAGGGGAGTTGGGGCACTGCCCCCTGTCACACACAGAGCAGGGTGGACCAGGGGGTTGGGGCGCCACCCTCTATCACCCACAGTGCAGGGCCGATCAGTGGGTTGGGGCGCTGCACCCTGTCACACACAGAGCAGGGCCGATCAGGGGGTTAGGGCGCTGCACCCTGTCACACACAGAGCCGCAGGGCGATCAGGGGGTTGGGGAGCTCCCCCCTATCAGGGACAGAGCAGGGCTGATCAGGGGGTTGGGGTGCGACACCCTGTCACACACAGAGCCTCAGGGTGATCAGGGAGTTGGGGAGCTCCCCCCTATCAGGCACAGAGCAGAGCTGATCAGGGGGTTGGGGTGCGACACCCTGTCACACACAGAGCTGCAGGGCAATCAGGGGGTTTGGGTGCTGCCCCCTGTCACGCTGATCCCGGTGCCAGGAGGCCTCACTGCTCTGCTGATCCCGGTGCCGGGAGGCATATTACCCTTTTACTATGTAGGATAGAGGCCTGGTGCACGGGTCGGGGCTGGCTGGTTTGCCCTGAAGGGTGTCCTGGATCAGGGTGGGGGTCCCCACTGGGGTGGCTGGCCAGTCTGGCTGAGGGGCTGAGGGCCGTTTTCAGGCTGGCGGGTGACTGAAGCTCCCCATCGCTCCTTTTTTTCTTTTTTTTTATTCTGGGCCGGCTTTAGCTCTGAGGCCTCAGCTGCTGAAAGCAGGTTTCTGGCCTTTGTTTACCTTCTGTATTTGAAACAATGTTGCGGTCCTGCTGGCTGAAGCCTGGCTGACTAAAGCAGGTTTCTGGGGTTTGGTTTAGCTTCTATATTTGTTACAATGTTTCTTAGAGTTGCAGCTCAGAGGCTGGCAAGGCAGGCGGGGAAGCTTGGCTTCCTCCATCACTGAAGCAAGCAAGCCTCCCTGTTTGCTTCAAGCTGCCTGGCCATCTTGGTTGGCAGTTAATTTGCATATCTCTCTGATTAGCCAATGGAAAGGGTACAGCTAATTACCATGTTCTCTTTTATTAGATAGGATATATTCCCAAATACCAACCCATAACTAATAGATTAGAATCTCTCATTTATAGCCAAGGATATTCAAGTGATTCTGATAATCCTACAGAATAGTCACATGTAATTGGATATAAAGACTGTCTGTTAAAATTTAACCTTGACCAAGAACAGGGATGCTCTTTGTAAAAGTTAGGATGGAAGGAAGAGAGAGTGATGTTTCTTAAAAGAGATGAGGGAATTTCTACCCAGTGGCTTAATCTGCTTGATAATGTAGGAAGTAAGATCTTCTGCTAAGAATGAGACACGGGCCGAAACCGGTTTGGCTCAGTGGATAGAGCGTTGGCCTGCGGACTGAAGGGTCCCAGGTTCGATTCCGGTCAAGGGCATGTACCTGGGTTGCGGGCACATCCCCAGTAGGAGATGTGCAGGAGGCAGCTGGTCGATGTTTCTCTCTCATCGATGTTTCTAACTCTCTATCTCTCTCCCTTCCTCTCTGTAAAAAAATCAATAAAATATATTTAAAAAAAAAAAAAGAATGAGACACGGGGAGTGCAATTCAGGGCTGGAGAAAATGTAGAAAAGGTTGGAAGGGTTGCTATGGGAAATGTCACAATAATAACTAGAGGTGGATTAACTCTAGAGTCCATTGTGCTGCAATATTTCTATCTGTAATTCCCAAGTCAAGTTTATGCCTAAGCCAGGGTCATTCTCAAGTCGTCAAAAACTCATATAAGCGAAAATGCACTGACATTGTTAATACATGTAAATTTTTAATATTACTGACAATAAGATCAAGTATTGTGAATTCAGAATATCAGTAGACAACCTTGTTTCTTCGGCCTGGGATAAAATTTAAAACTCGATCTCATGAAATGTCTAAAAGTCAGATTCTCATAAATAACAAAAAAACCTACTCATTGTGCTCTCTGTTGATCTGTGGCTGCCTTCAGAATGTATGAGCTCCCCTAGGGTGAGAATCAGCCTTCATAATTAAACCTATGTTGGTGTTGCTTTTCATGTATTTTTCTTCTTGGTGAGTGAACTATTGTATTCCTCTCATTTTTCCACATCAAGTTCTCAGTGCTGTAATGGGTCTCCCACAGTTCCAGGCAGTTATTGGTTCTTGTGGGGGGAAGCTCCTATGGCATTATTGATGGCAGCCTTCCTGGGAAGGACAGTGATTTACTGTGCTGCTTCCTGTGCAGCTTTGGATTTGCTGCACAGTGACAGGGCCTTCAGTGGCATCCTCAGTCTCCACTTGACAAGATTTCTAGAGAGTGAGCTAGTTCTATTGAAATGAAGTGTCCTCACCCCAAATTGTATTCTGTCCCTCAAACTAAACCCAGGTCGGTGAAAGGTTAGTGAGAACATGTTTAAGAGCTTAGTAAATGATGACACTGAAATTGAGGCTCTCCCTGCTGTCTTCACAAGGCCTCTGACCCTGGTTTGGCCTTCTAAAAGCTTCATGCTGTCATCCTCACTACCTCCCTGCTTCCCTCGGCTTTTCACAGCTGGCTGCTTCCTCACCCACAATCTCAATACTTCACGTGCTAATACTTTGTTTATGTTTTGGCTGAACTGTCAGAATGGACACTTGACCTTAGACAGCACTGTGGATTTGGATTTATTCATTGTCTATGTCAGCTTTTAGTTCTGAAAAGAGAAATTGGAAACCTATTGCAAGTCGACTCTAGTATGTCATCATGGGTACCCCATCTTAGTCTTTATAATAATTAAAATAATAGCTACCTAGTACTGAGAATTTGATGTATGTCAGATATCATGCTGAGTACTTTTCATACACAATACAATTTAATATTGTTATTATCTCATTCTATAGATTAGAAAAACTGAAGCTCAGAAGGGTTATATTACTTTGCTGGTATACATTCAAAAAGTAATGAAACCAGGATTCCACAGAAGTTAGTCTAAGTCTAGTACTCATTCTCTTAACTGATATCCTGTCTTTTCCAAAAATCTCAGTCCTTACGTTACTTCCCTGCCTTCATGTTTCCTAAACTTTTCTCTGGCTCTAACATTCTTTGACTTCTCCTTGATCACCACTTATCATGCCTTTGCCTCCCATCCACCTGCATTATTGCAAATAGTTTTGTGAGTAGAATTCATATCATCCATTTATTTTTTGCCCACTAACCTACCTAGTACATTGTAGTTATACCTTTTGACCCTTTGCAGCCTCAGTTTCTATATGGATCATATCCTGCTTTCTCACAAGTGAAAGTGATAAGACTGACATGGGGTGGGAGAAGGTGATGGGAGAGGAACCGAATAGTCACCATTGATTCACAGAGGGCTGTTGGGACTTACTGGGCCCTGCCATCTACATGACCTCCCTGGGCATTGTTTGCCATACTTCCCTTCTGCAGGCCGACAGGCAGCCTTTGCCCAGAGCGGAAAGAAAATGGAATCCAAATGTTAAAAACTATTTTAAAAATTCAGAAACCAAAGAACTCTGCCCAACAGTCTTAGGTGATTATTAGTGACATTAAGCAACATCCTCTTTCCTTTTTCTTCTGTACTCTACCTGAGCTGTTCACCCCGATACCAACTTATCTTGTTCATGCACCTTAGACCGATTCGTATATAATAAAGATACAGAGAGATCTCCAGGGGTCTGTCTCATCGCTGAGACTCACTGAGAGGTGCCTAATGGCACAAGGAATCTAGAAGCAATTCTTACATGTTAATTCCTTCTGATGCATGTTGGAGAATATACCTCACTACAAGAACTGGATAAGGACATAACTCTTCTTTTCCATTATGACTACAGGAAAATCACTTCAAAGGACATTCATTCTAATCTCAAAGAGCTTAGCCCCTCCTAGAAAGTAAACCAACAAGGGGAACGATACCTATGACGTGGATCTGTTTCTCACATTACCTGTTGCCCATTGGTTATATATGGGAGCCATTACTTGCAGGGATCTATATGGAATGAATTTTTACCTGATGATCCTTTATCAGAGGATTTTATACTTTTTACTCATCTGGAAACAAATCGACAGAGTGTAGTGTCCAGTATTGCTTACCACCATATACAAGGTAAAATTCTTCACAATTTACCAATATTCTGAGCAATTTAGTTACTGAAAAATATAGCAGGCTATTCAAACATGGGTAAATTGCACTTTCACAATTATTCATCAAAGCTTTTATAAATATTTTAGGTCCCCACTTAGATAGGTTGCTTGCATTTCTAATTCACCAAGACTTGGAACAGATTTGAAAGGCTGATTATGCCATCTTTGGGGTAGAGAAATAGCAGGCTTCGCAAATGCCTCCATTTCATACACACACATACTAGTATATGGTATTACCAGACCTATTTCTGCAAAAAGAAACCAGGCACATAGTCCTTTTGACAATTGTTATCAGGACTAAATGACACTCAATTTTTATCAAGCCTCTTCTCAGAGTTACTGAAGCCTCCCATAATATCATCAAGTAAGTAAACATTGCCGTGCATATAGCTCTTGCTATTATCATGGAAAAATAACAAGCAGCTCTCACGAACTTGCACAGGAGCTGTGGGAGTCAACATCTCTTTCATAACAACAGCATATCTATGCCATTTCATTTTGTCTGGACACATCGGTACATGGAAAAATAAGACTATTCCCTTTATATTTATTGGTAATTTTTTTTCTAATAACAGCTGAAAACTTCCCTCCAGTAAAGCAGTTAGTCCTGCTGCTTGAAGAAAATAGACACATTATCTGAGGTAATAGATAAGTCTCATTAAGAAGATGGAATAGACTAATTCCCAGCATATCTCCCATGCGTGGGAAAACTAAATTGTGGAATAGAGCAGTAGCACATCAATTATCCTTTCTGCGTGGAATTAGATGAGTCTCGCTGCTACTTTGTAACACATTATATAATTTTTTATAAATAACCATTTATATTAGAGTACCTCAGTTTGCTGCCTCATAAACAAAAAGATAGCCAATAATACTTCTATTCCAAATAAGACTTATTCCTGAAACTACTTAAGGAATCCATGTAGCCTATCTAAAGTGTGTGTTCCTACTTATTAACATACAGCCAAAGAGTGGGTGTTTAGTATTAGCCTAAAAGCAAATGATACACATGTGATGATACTAAGTTTTTAATGAAGATTGACTCCTACCAACTAAAGTACAGTTAACTAATACCATTCAAAATAAAGGTTTGGGAATTTTGTGTTAAATAATAATTTGTAATTAGTTGTGTTTGTTTTGTTTTGTTTGTTTGTTTGTTTTAGTCATTTCTCAGGTTTGTCATCAGGTTACCACATGTGAAGTACTTGGAAACAATTTTTTTCTTAAGTAGTTTAAGTATCTCCCCCACACTCTCGTCTACACAATTTTTATTAGAAAATGTTTTTTATATGGCTGTGACATCCCCAATATAGAATTTCACATCACAGGAGTTAAATCAATGAAGGTTTATAAAGGAAGACTTTGCTTATTAAAGTAAATGACAAAGTAGAGGACTTGCTTTAAATGTAGGCTGTGTAATAAAGCAAGATAATGACACTACAAATGCTTTGCTAATTATAAAGTGATATTTTTAAAAAGGAAGATATTTTATATGTATTCTAGTTTTTAAAGGCATCTTAAATTTTTTCATATTTTGAAAAAATTGAATTTATTGAGGTGACGTTGGTTAATAAAATTATGTGGATTTCAAGTGTACAATTCTATATTACATCATCTGTATATTATGTGGTGCGTTCACCACCCAAAGTCTAAGTCTACTCCTGTCACCATACCTGCCCCCTTTACCCTCTTCTACCTCCCCCCACCTCCCCTTTTCTCTCTGGCAATCACCATAGTGTTATCTGTGTCCATGAGGTTGTTTTTGTTTTTTATGGGTTTTTTGGTTTAATCCCTTCATCTTTTTCACCCAGCCCCTTTACCCCCCTCCACTCTGACAGCTGTCAGTCTGTTTTCTGTATGTATGAGTCTGTTTCTATTTCGTTGTTAGTTTATTTTATTCATTGGATTCCACATATAAGTGAAATCATGTGGTACTTGTCTTTCTCTGACTGGTTTATTTCACTTAGCATAATACCCTCTAGGTCCATGCATGCTGTTGCAAAAGGTACAATTTCCTTCTTTTTTACAGCCAAGTAGTATTTCATTGTGTAAATGTACCACAGCTTTTTTATCCACTCATCTACTGGTAGGCACTTGGGCTGCTTCCAAATCTTGGCTATTGTAAATTGTGCTGCAATGAACATAAGGATGCATATATTCTTTTGAGTCAATATATCCAGTTCCTTCAGATATATTCCCAGAAGTGTAATCGCTGGGTCAAAAGGCAGTTCAGTTGTTAATTTTTAGAGGAAATTACATGCTTTTTCCACAGTGGCTGCACCAATATGCATTCCCACCAGCAGTGCACATGGGTTCCTGTTCCTCCACATCCTCGCAACACTTGCTGTTTGTTGATTTATTGGCGATAGCCATACTGACAGGTGTGTGGTGAGATCTCATTGTGGCTTTAATTTACATTTTTCTGATGATTAGTGACATTGAGCACCTTTTCATATGTCTGTGGCCATTTCTATGTCTTTTTTGGAAAAGTGTCTCTTCAGATCCTTTGTTCATTTTTTTAATTAAAATGTTCGTTTTAATGGTGTTGAGTTGTTTGAGTTTCTTCTAAATTTTGGATATTAACCCCTTATCAGATATAGCATTGGCAAATATGTTCCTCCCTTCAATTGGTTGTCTTTTCATTTTGTTGATGATTTTCTTTGCTGTGCAAAAACATTTTAGCTCTATGTAGTACCATTTGTTTCTTTTTTCTTTTATTTCCCTTGCCTGAGGTGATATATCAGAAAAAAAGATTGCTTCGAGAAATGTCTGAGATTCTACTTCCTATGTTTTCTTCTAGGATTTTTATGGTTCAAGTCTTATATTTAAGTCTTTAATCCATTTTGAGTTTATTCTTGTATATGGTGTAAGGAGGTGGTCTAGTTTAACATTTTTGCGTGTATCTGTCCAATTCTCCCAACACCATTTATTGAGTAGACTGTTTTTACCCCATTGCATGTTCTTGCCTCTTTGGCAAATATTATCTGATGATAAAAGCATGGGTTTATTTCTGGGCTCTTTATGCTGTTGCATTGATTTATATGTCTGTTTTTATGCCAGTACCATGCCGTTTTGATTAATATGGCCTTGTAGTATAGTTTGATATCAGATAGTGTAGTATCTCCAACTTTGTCTTTTTTTCCTCAAGATAGCTGAGGCTATTTGTGGTCTTTTATGGTTTCATAGGAATTTTTGGAATATTTGTTCTAGTTCTATGAAATACATCATTGGTATTTTGATAGGAATGACATTGAATCTATAGATTGCTTTGAGTAGCATGGACATTTTAATAATGTTAATTCATCTACCCGTGATTATGGTATATGCTTCCACTTATTTGTATCTTCCTCAGTTTCTTTCCTCAGTATCTTATAATTTTCTGAGTACAAGTCCTTTACAGCCTTATTTAAATTTATTCCTAAGGATCTTATTTTGTTGTTGTTGCAATTGTAAATGGGATTGTTTTCTTAGTTTATCTGTCTGATAGTTTATTATTAGTGTATAAAAATGCCACTGATTTCTTAATATTAATTGTATGTCCTGCTACTTTACTGAGTTCATTTATCAGTTCAAGTACTTTTTAGTGGAGTCTTTAGGTTTTCTATATATAGTATCATGTCATTGCAAATAATGGCAGTTTTTACTTCTTCCTTTCCAATTTGGATGCCTTTTATTTCTTCCTGTTGTCAATGGCCATGGCTAGGACTCCAGTACTATGTTGAATAAGAGTGGTGAAAGCAGATATTCCTGTCTTGTTCCTGATCTTAAGGGATACACTTGTAGTTTTTGCCCATTGAGTATAATGTTGGTTTGTCATGTATGGCCTTTATTATGTTGAGTTATGTCCCTCTATTTCCACTTTGCTGAGAGTTTTTATCATAAATGGGTGCTGAATTTTATCAAATGCTTTTTCTGCATCTATTGATCATGTGATATTTTAATCCTTCATTTTGTTTATGTGGTGTATCACATTTATTGATTTGTGAATATTGTATCATCTTTGAATGCCTGGAATAAATCCCACTTAATCATGGTGCATGATTTTTTTAATGTATTGCTGGATCATGGTGTATGATCTTTTTAATGTATTGCTTGATGTTTTCTTGAGGATTTTAGCATCTATGTTCATCAAGGATATTGGCCTATACTCTTCTTTCTTTGTAGTACCTTTATCTGGTTTTGGAATTAGGAGAATGCTGGCCTCATAAAATGAGTTTGGGAGTCTTCTTTCCTCTTGAATTTTTTTGAATAGTTTGAGAATAATTGGTGTTAGTTCTGTTTACTGGAAGTTTTTTATTACTGCTTCAGTTCATTAGTTGTAATCACACTATTCAGACTTTGTGATGCTTCCTGATTCAGTTTTGGAAGATTGCATATTTCTAGGAATTTATCAATTTCATTCAGGTTGTCTAACTTTTTGGCATATGGTTGATTGTAACATCTTACAATCTGTTGTATTTCTGTGATGTCAGTTGTTACTTGTCTTTTATTTCTGAATTCATTTATCTGGGTGCTCTCTTTTTCTTTATGAGTTTGGTTAAAAGTTTGTCAATCTTGTTTTTCTTTTCAAAGAAACATCTTGGTTTTATTGATATTTTCTATTGATTTTTAGTCTCTATGTCATTTATATCCTATCTAATCTTTATTATTAACATCTTAAATATTGATAGGGGGAAGAAAAACCATAAATACTACAGTTTCTGAGTCTGAGATCAATTCTATCCCAAACATAATTTAGAGGAATTAAGAAGTAAGTCAAAAGAGAATTCCAGAGTTAGAAAAGTGCAGAATAGAAAAGTTACTCGTAACTGATAACCATACTCTGAAATCATGATACTTGCTGCTGCACTATATGCTTCACAACCCATATGAATTGGTGTACTTGGGCTGCTATAATAAAATACCACAGACAGTGTTGCTTAAACATCAGAAATTTATTTCTCACAGTTCTGAAGACCACAGGTCCAAAATCAAAGTGCCAACAAGGTAGGTTTCATTATGAGGTCTATTAGACAACACTTATTCCTAAAGGTTATCCCTAAACTGCCCCTAGTTCCAAAACCAAGATTTGGTGACCCTTTTTCACTGTGCCTTTCATTGTGCTGCCCCTTTAAGAACACATAATCACACTGCAGTGGAATTACACAGTAGACTAATTTCAAATAATCATCCAAGAAACAGTTTTGGGTGGTTTTTTCCCCCTTTATAGAAACATAGCATGTTCAAATTAATGATGGAAAGAAGTTAGAAAGTAGAATTTACTTTTTAAAATGTCTTAATTGACGAGACTGTGATTGTTTTTCTATGGTTCTAGTCACTTTGAGAAAAATTTATGTTATGTTACTATCTTAATGCTCTTTACTAAAAAATTTGAAATACTTGTCCAATAGAGTTGGAATAATGCTCAACATAATGTAAAACACATAAGAAAGTTAGAATATAATTATAAAATTTTTTAGACTTTCCATCTGTGAAAATATGGGTAAAACAGTGGTATTGTTGAACTAAAGTTGTACTATTATCAAAGATCTAACTCTTGGCTGAAATTTTTAATTACACTGAACTTATCTACTATCTTTAATACAAATATGCCCTGAGTTTTTTAAAGCAGAAATCAATACACAACCTCTGATTAGATGCTATTTGCATTGTAAAAGAATTCTCATTATTAAAGTATCTACTACTATAACAGCTCTTAGAATAATGAATCCCTTCCATATATTTAAATTTTTATTCAACCTATAAAACTTTTGATGTTTATGTAAATGATCATGAGAAGGTTTGTTCATTCAAAAGTTTTCTTTTCCTTGTCTCTCTCCTACCATGCCAAAGATACATATCACAATCATTATTGACTTACACACAGCTCATACTTCAACATCCTACTTATTTTAAGGTTTCTTTGTCAGGCTCAAAGATATGAAAATATTCATAAGGTGTGTATAAAGAACTAAGCAAAACAAGTTTGACTCTATGACCCTTTTTTATAAACATGCATTTGAAAGGTCTGCATAAGAAGATTTTGTATTGCCTGAATAGTGACTATAAGCAGAGCTGATCACTACCAGTTTCTCACTGCAGGATGAAGGAATTTTTCCCCTTTGCCCTATAACCCAAATATCACACTGAGCTTAAGGATGAAGCTGACATTTCAAAAGATCACCAAAAGTGTTCTCTTTCCAATTGCAATTATGCCCTCTATCTCAGTGGGAGCCGTTGCTGGGGTCTTTTCAGCTCTCCAGCATCTTTCTGGCTTGCTTTCATTATCCTGATTATCTATTCATTTGCTGCCCAGCACTCATTTTATGAAAGATCATGTCTGCCATTGCTATAATGAGTGCTTGACTTTTACTGCCAGCATAAACACATAAAATATATAATAATTAAAGTTCACTAGTCACCAAAGTCTTGAGATCCGTCATGTTGCTAATTTGATTTTTCAGGCAATTGCTTTTCTGTGAACAAGGCTGATTTTGCCCCCTTGAGCTGTGCAAGACTTGTGGTGGAAGGAGATGACTCTGACCGAGAGAGATCAATTTGCATTTGCATCATTTATTTCAACTTTAAGGTTCATCTTCAGCCAAATAACATCTATAAAGTATGATGATTCTTAGAGCCAACAAAAAATTCTCATCAATATTTGAACATAAAAATTGTTTTCAGTGTTAAAGATTAAATAATGCAGTTTTCAAAATAGCTATGGTGGTTAATAAATATTGTGGGCTATTGCTTAAACTCTAAGGAAAAATTTCATTGGGATAACTGGAAGTCTGCAAAACACAGAATAAAACTTCACAATGTTTACTCACATTTTGAACACACTGCCTTGGTATATATATATATATATAAACTAGGGGCATAGTGCATGAATTCGGGCACCTTAAAAGGAACTGTGGGCCAAGAGGCTGCAGTAGGCACAGGGTCGGGTCTCGGCCCATCCTCCGTGTCCCCGCCTGGCCCCTCCTGCCACGGCCCCCAGTCCTCTGTCTGCCAGCAGCCCCGCTCCCACCTGCCACTCCCACATGCTGACAGTGCCATCTCTGCTCGCACCCGCTGAGGGTGCAAAGCAATTCGGGCTGGTGCCAGCAGCAGGTGTGAGTGGCAGCTTCTGCCCCGATTTCCCCTCAGGAGCAGGGGGAGGTGGAGAAACCCCCAGGGGCAATCAGGGCTGGCAGCTGCTGCTCGCACCTGCTGATGGCACTGAGCGATTGGAGCCAGCACCGGGCATTGGGAGTGGGTACGAGCAGCGCCTCCGGTGCCAGCTGTGGGTGCGAGCAGGGCCAGCGCCAGCAGCGGGTGCAAGTGTGGCCAGCGCCGGCAGCAGGTGCAAGTGCCAGGCAGGACTGCGGCACATGGGAGCAAATAATTTTCAGTAACAACCAGAGGCTCGCCCTGATGACAGCAACTCGTGCCCCACCTTGGTCTGGCACCCCACTCACCTGCTCCACCATCCCGCCATGGCCGACACACACCATGTTCTGCGCACACCCCCTGGTGGTCAGTGCACATCATAGTGACCAGTTGTTCGGTTGTTCCACTGTTTGGTCTATTTGCATATTAGCCTTTTATTATATAGGCTATACACTGAGTGGCCAGATTATTATGACCACCTGAAGTTTGTAGGCAAATTAGCTATATAATTTTGCGCTGAAGTTGCTAGAGGGCCAGACCATTATAAATAGGGAAGCAGGTTGTTTAACACAACAGAAGTGCTTTTTTTCTGACAATATGGGTAAACAATGCGATTTAACAGCCTTTGAATGTGGGATATATTTGAACGTGAGTGGCCAGATTATTATGACCACCCCATCAATACTTCTTTGGGCCACCTTTTGCCTTCAATACTGCGGCGATTCTTCTTGGCATTGACTCCATGAGATGTTGAAAGGTGATGCGAGGAATCTGACACCATGCCTGATGAATAGCACTGTCCAGTTCTGTGAGATTGGATGGTTGTGGAACCAGCTGCCTTCGTCCCACAAATGCTCAATTGGATTGGGATCTGGTGATGGTGGGGGCCACCTAAGCAAGGTAAAGTCTCCCTCGTGTTCTTGAAACCACTCCTGCACAATACGAGCACCATGGCATGGCACATTGTCTTGTTGGAGAAGCCATCTCCCTTGGGATACGCCATCAACATGATAGGATGAACTTGATCAGCAACTATACTTAGGTATGTTGTGCTATTCAGACGTTGTTCCACATGAATTAAAGGGCCCAAGTCATGCCAGGAAAACATGCCCCAAACCATAACATTTCCCCCACCAGCTTGAAGGGTTGTACTCATGCATGTGGGGTGCATGCTTTCGTGCTGTTTCTGCCAAATTCTCACTCTGCCATCTGCATGATGCAACTGGAAACGTGATTCATCAGACCACATGACTTTTTTCCAATGCTCGACTGTCCAATCCTTGTGTTCCTGTGCAAATTGGAGACGTTTTATCTTGGTAATTGCAGACAGCAAAGGTGTTCGAACAGGCCTTCGGCTTCCATATCCCATACGATGCAGTGTATGGCTAATTTGCCTACAAATGTCAGGTGGTCATAATAATCTGGCCACTCAGATATATATATCCCACATTCAAAGGCTGTTTAATCGCGTGATTTACCCATATCTTCAGGGAAAAAATCACTTCTACTGTCATGGTAAACAACCTGTTTCCCTATTTATAATGGTCTGGCCCTCTAGCAACTTCAGTGCAAAATTATAGCTAATTTGCCTACAAACATCAGGTGGTCATAATAATCTGGCCACTCAGTGTGTGTGTGTGTGTGTGTGTGTGTGTGTGTGTGTGTGTGTGTGTATAAAATTTTATTTACTGTATTTCTCTATGTTGCTTTCTTTTTTAGTCACATTTATTGGGGTGACATTGGTTAATAAGATTATATAGTTTTCAAGTATACAATTCTGTGATACATCACCTGTATATTGCACTATGCTTTTACTGCCTGGAGTCAAATCTCCTTCCATCACCATATATTTTACCCCTTTTTCTATCTCCCCCTCACCCGCTTCTCCTCTGGTAACCAACATATTATTGTCTGTCTTGTTTTGATAAAATTGGCAAAGACCCCTAAGTTCCTCATGATAATGAATTCATCTGACGTTTAATAGCAAAGAGATTAATGAACTCATGAGATATTCATATGGCTCTCTGGGGATATCAGGATGTGCTACATGAAGTGTAATGTTTGTAAATGGGTATAATGGAATGCGTGTTACTCAAGGAACTGGAGTAGTCAAAACCTCACTTAATAATGTAACAGTAAATAAGGAGACAGCTTCCATTTATAGTGGTTTTCTTTAGGGATAATAAAGCTCTTGGAATATTCAAAAAATAAAAAAGCACAGAAGCCAGAAGACCTGGATATGAAAACTGGCTGGATCATGTACCAGCCTTGTGGACTTGGGAAATTTTCATCTCTTATCTTCAAACTCCTCAGCTTTAAAACGAAAACGTAATAACATCAGCCTTCTTAAAGTCTTTCACAAGCATAAGGAGTAGTGGGGAGAGAACAATGAATCATTTAATCAATCAATATAATTCCTCCCTCTCAAGGATGTGGTAAGAAGCAAATGAGATTATATGCAATGCTCTTGATGAGTGCTTTATAAACATTGTGGTATTATGCATGCATTTATTGTTTTCCTTTGGAAAATAGTCATCTGGATAAAGGTTACAGTTCATTTCCCACACACAGAAAAATGGATGCCTTAGGAAAATATTACTTGCTGCCTAAGGACATGGACACTGTTTTCTTAATAAGAAAACCAGATCTGACCAATTAAAGATGTTATCAAATTATCTTTTTCAAATTTGAAAGTGAGATATCAGGTTTACAGCAATACAGGAAACTTCTCTTTTTATGCGGGTTCCTGACATGCAGCCGTCTTCAGTAACTGAGCTTCTAATTAAATCCAGCCCTGTTGATTTGGCCCTGCAGTGGGGACCAGGGCAGGTCACCTCACTTCCATGGGCAGGAGTTAAATGTGATCTCATCCCCCATTTCCTTCCAGCACTAACATGCTGTCATTCTCATTAATCGTCCATAGTAATTTTTACCAACCCTGAAAAACTTCTAATTGATTCACAGTACTTCTAGTCACACATAATTAAAAGCATTGATATTTTTTATTAAAAGAGATGCCACGTTTTCTGCCTCTGTTAATTGTCTTACCCGTTCTTAATAAATCATAATCACTTCCCTGGAATGTTTTTAGCATTATCATATCTGTTCATATCCCTTTGATTCCAAGATAAAGCTTCCATTGCCTGGAAAGTGACTCAGCAAATGCAAGACAGGCCTCAGAAATAAGTCCTAGCTGATCATGAATTATTGAGGCAGTCACTTTTGGGGAACATGGGCAGTCCCAGTCTCAAGATTATATGTTTAGATGTATAATCCAGATAATCAGAAAACCAGGGAAGTCCAAAAAAATTCAAATGTATGATTATGCTGTCATTGTTAATATAGAGTATGTACATAAAATTCTTTCCCTACATCGTAAGTTACAAAATCAACACATGATTTAAAGGCACACACAACAATAGGCATTCCTACATATTAATTCTTTTATACACATAGTCAAAAGCACTGGAATAAGAGTCAAAATCTCTAGGGTTTTTTTAATTAAATAAATTTGACATGTAACAATGTGTAAGTCTAAGGTGTACAGTGTATTACTTTGACACATTTACATATTGTAATATGATTGCCAATGTAGCAATGTTTATCACATTACATATAGCACAGAATTATTGTCTATATTCATTATTCTGTACATTAGCTCTCTATGGCTCATTTACTACTCGTTACCAGTTTGTACCTTTAAACAGCATCACTCTTATCCCCCACCCCCATCTCCTGGTAACCATTATTTTATTTGCTGGTTTTTTACAGGGTTAACTTTTTTTTTAATTCCACAAATAAGTGATATCATACAGTACTTGTCTTTCTCTGTCTGACTTATTTCCCTTAGCATAAGGTCCTCAACATTCATTCTTTTATCACAAGTGGAAGGATAGCCTTCTTGTTCATGACTGAATAATATTTTATTATGTGTATGTACCACATATATATTTTTTTATCCATTCTTCCATTGAAGAACATTTGGGTTGTTTCCATATCTTGGCTATTGTGAATAATGTTGCAATAAACATGAGAGTACATGAATTTCATGGAAATCCTGTTTCCATTTCCTTTGAGTATATACCCAGAAGTGGAATGCCTGAATCATATGGTAGATATTTTTTAATTTTTTGAGGAACCTCCATATTGTTTTCTATAGTTGTTGGACCAATTTACATTCTCACCAGCAATGTATAAGGTTTTTCTTTTACCATAGCTTCACCAACACCTGTTTTCTCTTACCTTCTTGATGATAGCCATTCAAACAGGTCTGAGCTGACATCTCACTGTGGTTTTGATTTGCATTTCCTTGATAATTAGTGATATTGAGCATCTTTCCATGTATCTTTTAGCCATTTTGATGTCCTTTTTGGAAAAAAATGTCTATTTAGTTCTGTCCATTTCTTAATTGAATTGTTTGGATTTTTTTGTTATTAAATTGACTGAGTTCTTTATATATTTTAGATATTAACTCTTACCCAATATATGGTTTGCAATAACTTTCTAGCATTCTGTAGGTTGTCTTTTCATTTTGTTAAATGTTTCTATTGCTGTGCAAAAGCTTTTACACTTGATATAATCCCATTTATGGATTTCTGCTTTTGTTGTTTGTACTTTTGACATCATGTTCTAAAATCATTGCTAAAACCAATATTGATGGGCTTCTTCCCTACATTTTTTCTAGGAGTTATGTGGAATCAGATCTCATGTTTAGGTCTTTATTCACTTTGAATTATTTTCATGAGTGGTGTGAGATAGGGGTTTAATTTTATTGTACTGCATGTGTTTCTCCAGTTTTCCTAGCACCATTTGTTTAAGAGACTACCCTTCCCTCATTGGGTATTCTTGGCTCCCTTATGAAATATTAATTGACCCTATACACTAAGATTTAATTCTGGAATTTCTAATCTGCTCCATTGGCATCTGTGTTTATTTTTGTGCCAGTATCATACTGTTCTTATACCATGACTTTATAGTATATCCAGAAGTGTGATACCTTCAGCTTTGTCCTTTTTTCTCAGGATTGCTTGATTATTTGTGGTCTTTTGTGGTCCCACTCACAAATTTTGGATTGTTTCTTCTATTTCAGTGAAGAATGCCAGGGATTGTGTTGAACCTATAAATGCCTTTGGGTAGAATGGCCATTTTAACAATATTAATTCTTCTGATTCATGAACATGGGGTGTCT